>NC_049174.1:4577812-5197031 GCF_009769625.2 Cygnus olor | reverse complement strand
AGGGGGGATTATTTTTCTTGTTCCCGTTCCTAATGTTGCTCTTAGCTTTGTTTTCTTTACAATTTATCACATTTTGTGGCTACCGACTTTGGAATACTACTTTATCTATCATATATCATCAGTATTTTGCTTTCCATTTGCTGTTTACTTTGGTCCATGCTTGACAAACCCACACCTTCAGTTATTATTAAAAACAAACAAGCAAGCAAGCAAGCAACCCTCCTTCCCTTGCAAACACTTGCTTAATAATTGTTATGTTTTCTAGTGCCATTTTCCCATTTCCCATTTTCAACATATGCTACACTTTTTAATTTGAAGACTTGGGATTTTACGTATCTGAGAAAAGAAACCTAAATTTTTATTATATCATCATGTTCAATGCCAATCCAACATACTGATTTTTTTTCGCCTTCTTGTTCTGTCTAATTTTCTGGGATATCTAGTGTTCTAAAAGTATTGGAACTATGATGCAATGACTAATATTTAGTAAAGAATTTTACTTATACTTACTTAAAATAAAAGAATATGCCAAGAGAAATCAAAAGTGATGCAATTGAGAGACCATGTCCTATGATGGCCAAATAATACAAGTTCAGAGCCGTCTGCAATACAAGAACAAAATCAAGCACTTGTGATGCACACAGAACTATTATTAATAAGTACAAGCACATCTCTTCTACCTCAAAATGATTATAACAGGATGAAGATAATAAAAACATTACTGATAATGATGAATCAAATCCGGAATCCTGCAAATCAACATCTTACTAAAATCTCTTTCTGTAGGGCACATAACAGATTGATTGAAGTTGCTACGGCTTAGCAGTTCAAACATTAGTTTTTTTTAACTATATACTAACTATGTTTCTTCTGAGTATTTATATAAATCTGGTTATTTATGTTACTGTGCTGGGTGCTCTCCTGTCTGAGGCTTGACTCAGATGCATTTATGCATCTCTTAAGCAAAACATATTAGTGTGCTTTACATATGAATTTATTTATTTTTTGCTCATAATTTTTTCTCCTATCATTTGAAAATTACTTCCTTCCAAGGAAGCTGTGATTGTGATACTGGAACGTTAGCTTTCATTTCAAGAATGAAAAAAATTAACAACTCAAAAATAGTAAAGACTAAATGCTATTATTTAATAAATCTACCATCAAATTCCAGTATTATGAAAAGCTAGGTACATAGCAAAAATAAAAACGAAGACCTGGTGAAGTAAATATTTGGCATGTATACATGTTAACATCAATTCTTTCTCTAGTAACAAAATTCTGCTTTAAATTATGGAATCTGTTTCTCAAAATCACTTATTTGGCATTAAATACAAGATAACCATTTTGCACATAAGAAAATGAAGATCTTTGGGTTTAACCTTTTACTATCACAAAAGAGTATAATTATCTACATTCTATTAGGAAGAATAAGAGCATCCGTGGGCTCAGTACTCCGTAGTCTGTATCTCCTCTGAACCTGTAAGCTCTGAATGGTTGCAGCCTTCTTCATATATATGGACTTTTCAAATCACATAAAGAGATTCAAGGTAAAGCTTTAAGAAATGTTATTAGATGAGACAAGGTTACCTATTTGTAGAATAGTGAGAATTGTAGAATAGCTAGAATTTTTCAAGTTATTATTTATTTATTTATTTATTTAAATGTATAATAAAGGAGTTAAAGCAATGCAGTAGTTTAAGTGAAATTTTCATAAGAAATCTGGAATTGAGAAACCAAGTGCTACCCCTGAAACTGTAAAAGACTGTCTATGTATGTATTTCTATGGAAGGTCCATATCATATCCCACATGACAACCTCATTCAGTGACCAATTTAAGACAAAGTAGCATGTTTAAGATTTTGAACATTTCCGCACAATTTAGAACTGGCCCTAAACAGTGGTACGCTAGGGACCACAGAGGGACTGTAGTGGTATGCTAGGGACTACAATGACAGTAAGAATTGAGCAATGAACAACGGCCATGTTTATTGTGCATTATCTAACCTGCCTTGAAAGAAGGCCACAAAGAAGCTCCTCACATTATTCATACACGAAGACCTGCATTGATCTAATCCTTTCTGAATAACATTCTGTCAGTTTCTAGTCAAATATTAGCAAGAATCAATGAGTTGATATCTCTCTACTATAGAATAAGAATAGAATTAAACTGCCATGGACATACTCAATTGATTTGAGAAAAAGCAATGCAAAAGTGCTTTATTATCACCTTTTCTCAACGTGGTTTCTTGGTAAATAACCTTAAACACTCTGACAGCAATGATGCAAGCAGTTAGGGTCCCTATTAGACTAGATGGCAGTATTCTTGATACAATCTACTGTTACTGTGCTTTTTTTCCATGAGGCCTAGATTCACTCACAATCTATCCTTACATTTTGTATTTCTATTTTTTGGGCATTTATGGTGTCATTTTACTGCTTTTTCCCATGACTGAATGTGTTTTATAAACATTATGAATACTATTAGTGGACATGGAGGCTTTTTGTGTGGGTGAGGGATAGGAATATGCAATTGTATACATTATACCCTCACATATCACAGATTATCTCAGAAAGCAGTTGGAGCTTTACCACATTTTTTTCCCTAAATCTGTCAATGGATGGGCATCCAAGCTAAACTACAGTCTATAAAAGTGCCATCTATACAGATACCCACATAAATAAGTGTGCATACAGTCTACCTTTGATACATAGGAAAAAAACAAACTCACAAAGCATGTTTTTTCCATTTGTGTGGGCAGTTTAGTAATTCAAAAACTGGAAAAAAAAAATTGCTCTTGTGAGCCAGGACACAAGACATTCACAGGGGAAGGGCCACAAGGGAAAACAAACCCTAGCTAACACTTCTTATCATTTACTAACCTTTGGCCTCCAAAAATCCTGTGGTCAATCCACTCAACTACAGCTTGCCTACACTTTTGTAAAACAGAAAATATTAGCTCTGCTTTTCATATTACATTGGAAAATAAAACAAAATTAAAAAAAAATAAAAAATCCCAGTTCTTCTTAATGCTGCCTGGAAGATGCAGTAAGTCCACATAAAACTGTTGTGGACCTGCTGAAAATCTCTGCCACTATGAGTTAATTGGATAAACCCATGCACTCAGCAGGTCTTCCAGAGAAGTGCAAATGTCCTGCAGTTCTGCTGAGCTTGTACCCTACTTCAAAATTACAGAGCAAAATGTAACGGATGTTCTTTTAAGGAGTACATTTTGCTTACCAGTAGGTGACTGTGGATGACATAGACAAGTACTAGTGCACATTTAAAATACCCACAAACAAAGATGATAACATACTAATCAAGTAGTTAAAATCAGCTGTGAAAGCCTTTTTTTTTTTTTTGAGTCTGCTTAGAACAATTCATCATTTTTATTCAGCATGTTTTCTCTTTTTGCATTTTGATGTTACATTAACTCTGCTGCCTAATTTTTGAGATGTTAAATTTTTCAGACCAATTTCTTAACTGGTGACATGCATTTGTTCATTTCCTACCTTCACTTTTTCATGCGTATAGATATTACACTGGGTGTAGTTTGTCCACGTCCTGTTGCTTTCTGGGTGTCTAAACCAGTTCCCACTTGGATCACAGATCTTCGTCACTTTTTCTACAGCCAAAGTAGTTGGAAAAAAAAACGAAAAAAGAAAAACAAGACAAAAACACAACAGTCAGCACTGAAGTTCTACTTCCTGATGCCTCGTATTTCACGAAAAAAGATTGGCAAACAAATGACAGCTTTATTAATATGACTAGAGAGACACTGCTTGTTACTACGAATTCTGAGAAACTAGAGGCCATTGCTTTTGCTTGGCAAGGGCAACTGATGATGTGTTCTTCTTAAGAAAACAAATAGATTTTCCTCTTCCAATCCAGTTAAGTATCAAAAATATATGAAACTGATGCAGAACTACCAGATGAAGTGACAGGAATGGCTTCTATAACATCCAAGACATAAACTGATGTCTGACATCCTACCACTGTAAATTAGGATTGGACAGGCAGGAAAATATCAACAGAGAAACTGCTCAAGAACCAGACTGGAAAATTTCCAGGACCATATAATGATTTCTACCTAATCAAATGAAGAGAGGCATCAAAAGACCTTGGGAAATACTAAATGCAGTAGAAGCAGACAAGAGTTGACATCTATGACATTTTCCACATGCTCACAAAAGCAAAGTTAAGCTTACAGAAATAGGAAAAGATTCATTTGGAGAAACTCTTGTTGACTTCAACAGCTAAACTGAGGTAGAATAAATAATGTTTCTGCTTATCTCTCAGAGGGAAAACCTCGTCTCTATGAAGAAAGAGCTGTCATCTAAATTCTATTTGTATTTCCTCACCTACAGAATCCTACTAAGGCACATTTCAAAACAAAACAAAACAAAAACAACAACAAAACCCACTAACTTGCCAATATTCTATGTGATAGAGGGAAAGTGCAGATAATGGATTTGGAGTTAGTTAAATTCTAGTACATTAGTGACTTGAGTGGAGCAAAAAGTTTTTTATTAAGCAACGTGTTGATGCAGAAGCCCATGCACACTTACCTGATGGATTGAAATCCTGAAAGTAGTCAGGACAACGCTGTACTGACACAGTTCCTGCAGCAACATCACTCCAGCACAACCAGCCATCCCATGTCCTGTTACAGTAAGGACCTACGAACAAGTGGACACCCGATAATAAACTAACAACCCTCCTTTCACAAGTAAGATATCTTTTGAAAGATAAGTCTTTCAAAAGTAAGATATAGCACTGCATATGTTAAGTTTCTCACTTGCAGCAATGAGTTTTCTTCATAAAGAAAAAAAAGCAAACAAAATTTAGCAACAGTTAATTATAACTTCATGTAATAGAAACAGCTTCTTACGTATATATTTCTTCGAACATGTTTTAGAATACATCATCATTTACCTCATCAGATTTAGAGCACGGTAGGCTAACATTCTTTGGGCAAAGCAAAATGCATCAATTCAGACTGAGTAATGCACGTGAACAAAGAGCCTTAAATTTGCAAAGACCATTTTACTGAATGTATTTACATTTTGGATGTACACCAAGCCTCTATATATGTGTTTATTAGCTCATGGAAAACACACTGGTATCCTAGAAGCCATCAGAAAGCCCACATGGGAGGCAGCCACAGTTCCTTGTTCTCAGGTAGAACTGAGCCTGCAGATACTTCTCTAACTGCTCCAGGACAGGGATGTCACAGAGTCCTTCTTCTGGAGCCCATTTCAACGCCTCACTGCACTCACACAGATTTTTAATATCTATATGTAGGCATGCAGAATGACTGACCTACAGATCTGAACATATTTTTGTATTTTCCTTCAGTTTTCTATTCAAGACATAACATATTCTCCCTGCCCCCTAAACTATCTCAAATGATGCGTATTTCAAACATCACATAGTTCCCCTTCTTCTTATCTAGAGATTTTCCCGCTTGTCCAGATCCTTTTAAACTCGTGGTGCCCTGGGCTGGAGATAAACTTACACTGTCATACTCGTATCCATTTCTGACCTCCAGACATTGCTTTTCTACAAAGAAACACTTCAGAAGAGAAAAATACTGTGTAATTATCCCTTTTCTCCCCTAAACCATTCAATGCTTTCAGAAGTTATAAAGTTGGAAATGATCTCCATTTTCTTAATCTGGATATCTGTTTAAATTATCATTTTCTAATGTCATCAGAAATAAAAGTTTTGTGTTATTTACCATATAGTGGATGTAATTCAATGGGCATTACATGCACTGTAATACACAGTATTACTGTGAGTTCCAAAATGATGTTTCTAAAATATGGTATGAATAGAACCTGAAAAAATTGTTACCAATATAAGCAATGACTAATATAACAAAAGGATCCTGGATTACTTTAGTTATATCTATCGACCACCTCCCTCTAGAAAACCTTATGAGAAAATAAACTCTACCTTCTTTCCTATGAATGGGATCTTGCATAATTTTCTGGTAGCATTCATACTGTGCTGTCATAATTTTATTCCGTGTAACACTCAGTTGAGCGAAGTCGTCTGTCATATTCTGATGCCCCTCAGCTGGTATGGCAGTGGCAAAAAACTAGGAAGAATAAGACTTATTTTTAGCAAGTCACTTTTAAATGTATTTTTAATGAATTTGGATCTACTACTCACATAAAAACTGATAAAAGTTTCTTTAACTTCAATCACTTTAAATATTATATTTTGAATATTATTTTACTGAAGGAAAGTGATCTTAAATCTTACTACTGACGATCTGATTTTGTAGTTTTCTGGCTGATATAGGCATGTCAACTGTTACCATAAACTTCTCTGCTAGCAAAAGATATGCTGGGTTCAACAGAGGTAATTACTGTTTGTTAGCATAGGAAATAAATGGAGGATATAAGGCAGTAAAGATCTTGCTTTGTGGAAACTATATTTGAACTTATTAGCTTTTAGAAAATAGCAATTGCTCTGGTGTTCTGTACACACTTGGATTACACACAAACTGGAATTCATTAAAAAAAAGAAAAAAAAAAGATAAAACTCACCATAGTAACCAAGAGGAAGAACAGCAAAAACGTTATCCAGTTTTTTGTCATTTTTGTATTTGGTGCAGTGTATTTTATGTTGCAATCAAATGAACTCAAACTGCAATGTAAAAAACAGGAAGAAAAAGTAGTAAATCACAAAAGCCAAAACTGATAAAAGACTTGATATTTTCTTTCTGCATTAGAACAAATCAATGGAAGTCCACTGAATTTTATTCTCACATGGTGCCATGTGATATACATGGTGATGTACAATATGATGTGAAGAAAATGCCCTCAATTCACCAGTAGCAAATTGCAGCAGCCAAGTTTTTGCTGCACCAACACCTCCATCTCTCACAGGGGAGGCAGGAAGGGCCACCCATTGCTTCAGCTAACACCACTTCTCTGGAGGATTTGTCCCAGTTGGGAAGCTGGTACCCACTCTGACAAATATGTGGCAATTAACAGCTTTCAAAGGCCAAGATCTGAGTTGGCTCCTTGACATCTCTGCTTCGGGCAACTAGACCATGCTGCAGTTCAGTTTACTCTACAGTAGATTTAGATTTCCACACACACACACACACAATTATTTCCTATTCTCTTCATACCAGCTGATTTTTAGCTTTGCCATTTCTGGAAGAACAGGTGTAGTAAGTAGATGCTTTAACTGAAAGTCACAACCTTGTAAGGATAAAAAAGGATAAGAGATAGTTGTAAGCTATAAAATAGTTTCTGTATATGCAGTAGCTGTAAAATATATAGATAACAGAACGATTCAAAAAAGCTGTAATTATCTGACAGCACAGACTATTCTAGAATTTGATTCTTGAAGTGTACAATGCACCTAAAGCAAAAAATATACAAAATGATTTCTTAAGCACCTTGACCACCTGTTTTGCAATAGAATAAGTAATGGAAGAATAGAATTCTGAGTAATAGCACGAAGAGCATTTTGTGCTAAATTTAGCTATTTAGCACGAACAGGCTATACACACTACAAAATATGAGATCACTGTTGTTTATTGTAAAACTTGATGAAAATACAAGAAGCCTGTTGTAAAACCAATTACTGTTTTACCTGTTTAACCCAGAGTAAAAGCGTATCAGTAATCTTTCTCTATTTTTACCGCTGGCATGCAATTCTCTAACACTGATTGCTGGAAATTGCTCAGGTAATTCAGCAAGACGCTGAAATTCAAATATGCTGTTCTGAAGGTTCTTAAAACACTAGAACACAGACCAACTGACATACATGAAATATATTCACAATGCACTCTAATAGTTCTTCAGAAAATCCATATTTGATGAGAACTACAGTGAATTGATTATTGCAAAAATCACTATCTGACACATACAGAATGGCAACTTTTGTAGTGTTTATTACTAAAGACATTGTTAATAAAAACAATCTAAATATCCATGTGCAATGACTAAGGATTGACTGAATACAAAACATAAATGAAGACATCGTAACTAGTAAAGAGGCAATATGATTTCAATTCTGCATGACAACAGAGGGCAGGGGTGCATAAATTTAAATTTGTTACAATCCTTTAGTCAATTTTACTTGTGCCTAATTACCTAGTGGGGAAAGAAAAGAAAAAAAAAAGCACTGCCCTTCTAAGGAAATCAGAATTATCTACTTGGATATAAAACAATGGAATAATCTTCCCTCTCTCTCTCTCCAGTGTATGCCAAAGCACATCTGCATAGGGCTAAAAGCCATACATGATGTGAGCAGAACAAGGAAAGAGAGGAATCAAGTAGAACACAGCATCCTTAATTTAATATTTGTTTTTCTACTTGCATACAAAGAAGTTAGAAATAATTTTCTCCACAATAGTTCCAAAAATCCTTCTGCTAAAAGGAATGTTGGATGGCAAATTTAAAATAAAGATTCAAATATTGCCCTCACTTAACCTTGCTTATTTTTATTTATCTAAAAGATATAATATCATAGAAGCAATGGCAGAATTCATCTGCTTCACTTCACAGCCCATGATCATTTCAATTTCACAGTATCAGAAGTCATCCTGTAGCCTGGTTCCTTTAAGGGTCTGAATCTTTTCTTATCTAGTGGTTTTGTAGACACTTCCTATCAAGTATTCCAGTATCCAGCATTAAATTATTAATTTTTCCCAGGAGATAAAAGATTAAGTCAAGTCTATAATTCACTCAATACTTTCCACTCAGTCCACACAGTTAATAACTGCAAAGCCAAAAACTTATACATAGACAAAAAAATCCTCTTCCTGAACATCACTACTTTTGGATTTAATTACAAAATGCAGGGTGAAGGTCATTCAGATGCCTATTTGGACTTCAGCAAACCATTTCTTGCATCATCAGATGAATTCATTCACTCAAAATCTATTCCAGTTGGTTTGGACAAGAACTTGTACAGGAAGATAAAACACTTTCTTAGGAATGGCCAGCAGCATGCTCAGTTCATTGACTGAGGTAGCAAGCCAACACTCCTGAGAAAGTAAGGCTGCTTTTATTAATCGTCTGTTCTGATGAGCTGAAAACCAAACAATTCTTGGAGTGTTCTCTGCCTCTCCCAGCTGGGAAGTAGGAGATGCACAAGGCAAGGAAATTGACAGTAAATGAGAGATGTTGTCAGGTTTCTTTACACAGTAATGCTTCCCCAGTTGTTATTCTGTTATTAAACATCTTTGACAACTCTACCAGGGATAAGAGGACATCTTTATTGGACCGAGATTAATTTGAGTGTAATGAAAGTTAACTTGAGGGAAAAGATGGTAGAGGCTTATTCAGAATCCCCCAGTGCCACTCAGACAGTGGGGGATTCTGAACAAAAGCCATCAGGATTGTGATTTACATGATAGGTGTTGAAGGAAACTGTAAGTCAGTGGGGAAACACTAGGACAGTTCTGCCTTACTGATTTTCCCAGTAAAACACAATGTCAGTGGGAAGAGAATGGCGAATCTCAATAGCAAATCAGATCTTCAAAATCTCATTTTTGTTTTTAGTGTGTGCTGTACTGAACACCAAGACAGCTGAAAAACAACAAAAAACAACCAACCAAGGCCAAAACAAAACCACAACTCAGCAACCTTGAACTGCCTGCTTTTTGTCTTGATTGCATTCTCCATTGCCCATATTAATGATACTCCACAGGCCCATGCAATGTTTCTCACTGATAGCAGTGACATCTACTGAAGAAGAATGAATTCAAAAGGAACTGCAAGCTGAACTTAGCCAAAAAAGTCACTGGTGTAGCTTTAACAGATGTTCACATTTCTCTTCCTCCTGCTTTCTCTATAGAGCCATCCATCCTGTCTCATCAGCTGTTTCTACTTTTAACCTTTTCCCATCCTCCCAAGAATAAATGCTGCCCTTGCTGAGCTCCAGACACTTCCCATTTCAATGACAAACCAAAAGGGTAAAAAAAATTAAAAATAAAAAGTGGAAAAATACTGTTTTGAACTTCAATCACTTGACCACATTTAATGCATCAAGAAAAACCTCAGGCTTCTACCTAAGGCAGTTACCCTTAAACTTGACTTGAAGTCAGAGTGCAGCTCCGTATGGGTGGCATGGGAAGGAGAGCCTTACACTTATACACTTATACAATGATGTATACTTACATCATTGCAGGCACCTTCATTCACATGCACAAACTTATTTCACTAATCGTCTGGTCATCTTTGATTCACCCAAGAAAAGAAAACATTTTCAATATAAATCACATTAGCTTGCAGCAATGTTATAATCTTGCAACACTGAAGTTGAACGTGCATATATAGATATATATCCTTCCTCTCTGGCATAAAGCAGGAATCAGAATGGCTGCTTTCTTAACAAAAACAAAAACAAAACAAACAAACAAACAAAAAAACACCTCTTCCTGTTATTCTAGCACTCCCTGATTTTGTCTGGTTGGACTCCCTCTCAGATACAGGCTATTTTGATACAGGCTATTTTGTTATTTCTGATTCTTTTCAGAGAGGGGCATGTGATTCAGAGCATTTCAAACCCCAGGCAAGGTTTGGTTGTTTCAGCCCAAGGTACAGGCAAAAAAAAAAAAAAAAAAGTTGTAAAATGCCCAACCCTTTCCAAACATCCTTGATTTGAATTGCTGCCTTACGCTGTTAGAAAAATCCAGTGGTCTCCAATGGAACTAAAGTGTCATTTGCACCTCCATTCACATAAATCTTGAGAGAAAAAATGCCCATTAAGGGACAGATTCTCTTTCAAGAATAAGGGCTTCTGCTCACCAAATTCATTTAGTCCTGGAAGTGGACTAAACATCTCCACACTTACAAAGAGACCAATCCAGGGCAATTTGGAAATCTCCCTAATCAGGTAAAATATTCTTCTGATTTCTGAGGGAACCACTTCTGCCAAGATTTGGACCAAACTGCTTTGATGGTATGACAAAATATCTCACAGCTGTGTGTGGGAATTTCTCTATCCTCCTAATAATTACGGGGTTAATAAGGCTCAAGACTAATAGTTACAGAACAAATCTACCAAACTCTGGGTAACACGGTTTCATGACATTAGAATTCCCTGCTCACCACCACTTTGAACTAAGACCCAGTATCAGCATTTGCAGACTCCTAAAACCAGTGAGACAGGAGATGAAAAGAGTGTGATTTTCCCTGACAAGACTTTACAGTACAGAAGCATTAGTTCTTCACAGCTTCCAAGAAACCTCACTGCACAAAAACATTAAAAAAAAAAATGTTCCTCATACCATTTTCAGCTCCTTAGGAGTACTAGAATAGATCGCTGTGTGTACCACTGACTGGTAGCAAGCAGCAGCATGAAGATAGAACAGTGCAAAGAGCTTGCCTGAGAAATGCAAAGGGATAAACTGAGATCTCCTCCTGCACTGCAGAAGAAAGATGCTTACAGTGCTCTTGAAGACCTCCACAAGTGAACCAGCAATTATGAAAAGATGTGCAATATTCATATCACCACTGTAAAAAATAATATAGGAAATAAACCAAAAGTACCACACGCCCAGTTTCTGTCAATATTTCATTCTCCAAACCCACAGCACTGCTCACATGCATGGAGATATTACATAAAATATCATATCTGTTGTTCTGCGCACAAACTTTCCTTCCTCCTTCTACCTTCTTTTCTAGTAGCTTTGCCCATGGAGCAGCTGTGGCACAACAGTATTTACTCTCTTCTCGGGGATTATAAGTTAAAATAAATGGAGAAGAAACAGAGGAGCACCTCATTTTTATTGCTTTATTATCTTAGACCAACTTCATCATGCATTAAGTGGTAGTTTAGCTCAGTATGAGAAAACACTGGCTGCTTATTTCCTAGGCCACGTTATGTGTGTTTCAAGATCTCCTGCTTACTGCAAGTAGAAAATTAGGTCTAGTTCCCAAAGATGTTTCACATCGTTTATTCTATTAGCATGCAGATTGTTTGTTCATTTGTTTTTCCATCACTCTAGTAGCTTGCCAGAGGCCTTGCAGAGATTGCAGAACCATCTGTAGATAAGATTACACAGATTAAATTACTTCTGTGTACTTTTTCCCATTAATAGCTTTTGGCTACCATTCAGATAAGTTTCGTCTCCTACATCAACAGACACTACTAGCAGTTATTGACAACACACTTGGCCATTTCTAATAATACCTAAAATCATAAGAACCAATCATAAAGGGATGGTGGTGTTAGTTTTTTGGTGTGGTGGAAAGACATGACTCACTATTTTGTAACACTTTTCCTACTCTGTTCAGTTCAGAGGTTTGGGTGACATTTTAAATTATCTGGAGAAGAAACACAAGCTATAGAGGTCCAGTTAAGAAACCAACCCAACCCAACCAACAACCACCACAAAAAGAAAAAAAAAATTATTCCACCTCAACAAAACCCTCAGAATAAGGGTTTGGAGGAGAAATCCTCCACAAGGTTCTTCCCCTGGAATATTCAGCAATTTTTGCTTTTGGGCGATATTACTCCTGTCTACATAGCAGAGAAATACAAAGACATTCCTCCTTGCTCTTACATTGACAGGTCTTCTCTTGGCCTCTGTACTTTCAATGCCTTTTCTCTAAATTACGAAGGCTCTACCTTCCCCTTTCAAACGTTGAACTTTCTGTTGACTTAAGAACATACACAGCCAGCAGTAGGAAACGCTGCAATTGCATGTGGAAGACAGACAACAACTCAATTGAGGATTAATTGAGTTACAATTTAGCAGTATCATTTACAAGATATTTAATTGTGTCAAATAAATGCATATATGAATGTTAGAAATACCAAAGCAAAGTAATATTATCTAAGATAAGCAAGAGACACAGAACTCCACAGTTCCAAAATCATTTCAAAAAGTTTTCTTGGCTCTAATATTTTCTGCCAATAGTACTGATTATTTTATCTTCTAAACAGAAAGCTTTATCAGAGTTCAACAGCACAATATAACGTAACTTCCTTATTTCTAGCCTAAAAGGAGATAGCAAGAGCTGTCAGCTAATATAAAATAACCTTTACTGTAGAAATCAGTTCCCCAGTACCACTTTTCTTTACATATTTTATCAAAATACAACAAATAACTTAGGATAATATTTCCCCCATTAGTTGCATTTTAAAATGATAGGGTTTCTCTTGGTTGTTTTTTGTTTTACAGTTCCTGTCTTATACAGTAATACCAGCACCCCAAATGCTTTCCTCCTTGAGTTGTTAAATAAAGGCAATGAAAATGTGGGTAAATAAATGTTTAGCAGCAGACTGACATTGAGGTTCTAGAGCTTATTCTCTGGGATCCAGCTCTGATTTCCAACATTTTATAGTTACTAGTGCCTTCAGATTTTTCTGTGAGTGCTATTTGTCTATCACTCTGTTGAAGAACTTGTTGTGCTCACTTTACGAGCTTAACCCTTTTCACCCCATAGCCCAAACCCAAACTGTGCCTTGATTTCTAAAGTCCTTCAACATGGCCATGTATGCTACTAGGCATAATTCACATTTTGTTCAATATTCTCCATTCGTGATGCTTAAATCCTTTAGCATTCATACAAGTGTGAAGAAACTTAGAAAGAAGGTTGCTCTGTTGAATAAAGTTACCTGTAAAATGCTAGAGTGGTCAGTATCAAATGCTGTAGGAAAGATTATTATTGGAAATGAGGATGAAAAGGGAATAATGACTGATTAAATTCCAAGAGCTGGTTGATTAGGATGATTAGTGGTGGTACTTTTTTTTTTTTCTACTAGAGTAATTTGCTGGTATATTATTTTAAAAACTTCATTTAAAATCTACTCAGTAAGCTTTCTTAAGATTTCTCTTCCTCCAAAGCAATTGCTGTGTTGAGACAAAGATGTTTCAATTAACGTGTTAGTTTTAATAGAAGGGGATTGCTTGTGATGTTTTCTCTTTTCCGTGGATCTAATGATAACAAAAAGTTGGAGAGCTCCCACAGTCTTCTTATTAGGTATATTTGAATGCTTCATTACCCTTTTGCCACTTGCCAATCTGTATTTTCTCCTGTGTTCAACAACAAAAAATAAAAACCTAATTGAAACTGGAGAAAGATATTCACAGACACATGCAGCAAAACCTCATTTGCTACACCCCAAAATTCACAGGGACATGTTACTAATGTGACCCCAAACCCAGTCAATTACACAGTATAGCCAACATCATGAGGATGTCACTGGAGTTACTGAATCTTCCTGCCCAGGCCCAAATTCTATGAAAATCAGAGAATGTCATAGGATAACTCAAACTGGAAAGGACCCACAGGGATCACTGAGTCTAAGTCCTGTCGCTGCACTCTAGCTGCATATTCAAATAGAGAAGCCGTAAAGTTTTCAGCAGAGGCCTTCATCAAGCATTTTGTTCCAAAGGCTCCCTCTCTCTTCCTGTCTCCCTCTACAGCTCCTTCTGGCATGAATATGGCAAGGATTTGGACCAGGGAACACCAACACTCATACAGCTGCTACAGCGAGGCCAAGTTTCCGCAGTTATTTCAGAGTGCGGGCACAGCCCTTAGCTGAGAGCATACAGAGACTGAGGACCTTTTTTCTGTGACCATCAGAACTGTGAACCTTAAGCATGTGTGCCAAACAAAAATGTTTTCCACCTTGCTTTCCTCTCAGCTCACGCCTGCTGACATGAATAACAAAAGAGTAACCCATGTGGTTCAGCAGCATTGCAAGTGGGAAGGGCATACAATGGGAATTTTATCCTGGAGCACCCACTCTGAAGCAGAGGGTCTCTCTGCTTGCTTCCTTCCTTTCCTCTCTGATCTCTCACACTCTGCTCCCTCTTTCCTCCATCTACTAACTGGGAAAGGCAGGGTGATTTATTTCCAACAAGGAACTTTTCATAAGAACATAGCTACAAGATGAAATTATGTAGGTGAAAAATATTATATTGACCTCTCTGCTCCTAAGATTTTTCCACCTCCAAACAAAATCAGTCAATTAAAACAATGGCAGCATGAATTCATGACTTCATCAAATAGACCTTAAAACACTTGTATAAAAACCTTGCTCAGATGTTTAAAGTTCTTTTTTTTTTCCAGACACTGCTTGTTCAAGAGTGCAGAGTGAACTGCTGCTCTGTGCATGTCTTGCAGTCACTATTTTTATTTGAATGACTCTGCTCAATGCTGCTTACCAAGTAACGACCCGAAAAGGAACCAAAGGTTTCTTTGTGAAAATGATTACAGCATGAAGTCATTTTCTCAACTGGCCCCCTTTAGAAAGTTTTCTGTGTGTGTGTGTTACTTCTTCATTGAAACATGCTAATTTTACAGGAACAATATTTCTACAGTTCAAAGAATTTTCTCAAGGTGAGAACAAGGCAATGGGAAAGGGGGAATGGGTTAACCAAAGTGCATCACGACTTCTGTTTGTCCCAAACTTACTGCTCAGGCTTTTTCTCACTGGCCCCGACCCAATTTGGCAATTAATTGTGTTCATGTGAAACTCACAGGTTTTAAATCAGAGTTCTTCCTAGATTCACATTTAGAAATGTGAACATTTACATATAAATATACACAAAAACACTCTCATTCAGTTCTAAATATACTTTGATAATGTTTTCCGATATGATTTTTTTATGAAATTACTAATTTTTAGGTGGACCATGCCACTTCAACAACTCAGAGCAGGATGGAGAAGTAGCAGGTGGCCAGGAAAGGGAACTGCTTACGCCAGCATAAACACTGTGCTGCTGCAACCACTGCATCAGGACCGGCGTCCTAAATTTGGGTTCACCTCTGGTCAGTCAATCGAACAGAAGTGACAAAGCAAACAGAGGTAAACTCTCAAAGGAAATGTCTGAAGCGCTATGGTCTTTTGATTTTGTGTTGATTTTTTTTTAATAAAACAAACAAACAACAACAACAAAAAACATAATATGAAGAACTAAAATATCCCCAAAGTATTCATCTTTTAACCAGTAATAATTGGTCTCACTGGAAATGAATTTTCAGATGGAAGTTCATACCAAACACTGGCATTTTCTCTCACAGGCTATTTCTGATGCATTTACTATACCAAAAAAAGTTCAGGCAAATTTACAGCAATTTTAGAAAAATTCAGCTTGGCATACATATTCAAAACAAAATAAACGACCAGCTACTTCAAAGCCTTTACCAGGTCAGCCTAAGTCACCACAGTTCAGAACACTTCCTCTTAAATTTAAAATTTCACATGCCAAAAGTCAGAAGTGCAAGATCTGGTATATTTCAGCCTTTGAATATTAGACATTACAACTTATATTATGTTAAATTATCAAAACTATTAATCTGTCCTGTAGCAAAAGCCAAGAACAAGCAACAGCCAAAAACAACCTTCTGAATTCTAGTGGTCTGAAGCCTGTCTCCTTTCCTTTTTAATTACCTACAGTTATTTCCTATCTTTATTATGTTTTTTTTTTCCTCTGTTGTATTCCTCAAATGGCATTTGATCAACAACTAAATTGGACTCATACAGAGCGTGTTAGCCAGAAAGAAGATTGCAAGACTCAAAAACGTTAAAAAACAGAAGTAGTTAATCCCAATAATATGGAAAGAAACTACCTTCCACATATTTTTTAGAAGTTTATAGCACTGAATAATGATTCCTAGCTGCATATCCATATAAGCAGGGTCTTGAGACCTGCACTGCCTTAGTCTTGACTTCTAAAATCAAGTCCTATACTCTACATGGAGAAGAGTCAAGGCTTGCAAATGACAGAAAAGAATGGAGGCACATACTCAAAGGACAGATTAAGAACACAGCAATGTCAAAGCTTTTAACTTTACATCTATAACCACAGCTTTTCTTTTTTTCCTCTCTCTCCACATCCTCCTCACAGACCGGCTGCAGAAATCACCTTAACAAAGCCATAAAGCAGAAGGAGCGAAAAAGGTTTTTTTTAACCCCCTACACACAATTCCTTCAAGTGAAGGCATGTACCAAGATATTGCTATAGCCAATCATACTTTACAGGCAATTTTCTGCCACTCTGAGTTAACATTAGTGTTGACAAAGAGAGGAAAATATCACCCACCAGTGATTTAAAGTCTTCTAAATGGGAATTCCCTTCAGCTTCATCCACACCCTACCACACCCAGAGGAATAAGCACAACTCTGACACGGATTCAAGCTTCTCAGAGTAAAGAAACACTTGTTTTGCTAGAGTTACTGTCAGTTTAGAATTGAATTACAGGATCATAGTAATTAACTAATCACCTTAACAAAATGAGAACTGAGATCCTTTAAACTGCCACCAAGTGACTACACTAACTTCTCTTATGGTATTTACCCAATGTATTCTCCATTCCAATTTGAAAGCACACGTGGAGAACAACATAGAACAACTGGCAGCAGTGTAAATTCAAGTCTCAGAAGTTTTCAGTCCCCTACATAGCAGTGATGACCATTTGGACAGCTAGAGTCACATTCAGTCAACCAGAACATATTTACATGGTTATCTTTATCAATTATCTTTGACACTGTGCACTTAGTTTTATACAAGTAATTTCTCTTTTTCATGAGGCCGGTGTATCAGTCTGAATATGGACAGTAGGAATTATCTTCACCACTGACTGAAATAATGTTTGTGTCTTTTCTGAAATACCACTTAGATTTCTTCCACCTGAAAGGGTATACAGCAGTCCTTACCTGAAAGAACTAAGACACTAGCCCTTTTTGAATTTTCATATTTGTCCATCAATTTTCTTGTACAAAGCCCTAGTTCTTCCTTTGAAATACCGGAGATTAACAACAGCTGGAATCTGAAAAATTAACTTGATGGGCCCGAGTCTAACTGGCCTTAAATTTGAGTTGACATCCTATTATGTTTTCATGCTGTTAACAGAAAGGTGATGCTGTGCCACTGAAAAATGCTACTTGCAGAGATTATGCTGCTGGGAAAGATGTTAATAAGTTTGAAATAGCAAAAGCAGTTGGCGTATCATCTAACAATTTAGCTGGCATGCAGTCTGTAAGCCACATGCATATCTGATGGTCAAGCGCTGCACTAATTCACCTCCTCTGCCTAAGAACTGCAAGGAAGGATGACCATTAATAGGAGTCCAGTATTAGTTCCATGGGCACGAAGCTTTGCATATTTTGTTCTTTTTTTTTTTTCTTCTGCGCATTCCATCTGTTTCACATAGCTGGATAGTAAGGCTGCGGCACCATGAAATGTATCACTGGACATTATCACATAAAATCCTCTGCTCTTTGTGAAGCACAGATTTTACAGACAGTGCCAGCTGCAATCTGTAGGAAGCAGTCTGAATGTTTCCATGAATTGAGTTAAAGATCATATGCTCAGGGTGTGGCCGTGGGAAAGACTAGTGTATCTTACACACAGTCCCTACAGTCCAATTAGTGTTCCTTTAATTACAAACAGACTTTTCCATATCCTTTTGCACTATTCCACCCTGACTTACCTGAACATGAACCAAAAAAAAAAAAAAAAAAAAAAAAAATTACATAAATTGGACACAATATCACAGTCATGATAAATTTGAGTCTCACTCACAAGGTATTTCTTGAGGATGAAACATTATGTTCCAATAAAACCTTACAAACACTATAGCTATTCATGCACAGCTATTCTGGTCATAAATTATACATAAATGTTATTTATATGCCATTTACACACTTCAGCACATTGTCTCCCCTTCAAATGTAAAAATAATAATAATATAAAGGCAGAAACATGTCACGGAAATCTCAATTAAAGCTTGTCAAAACTGCAAGCAACTGAGAATCTCCATTGCGAGCACGAAAAATATTAGGTGGCTTTAATATAGGTGTGCATATTTTCTGCAAACTCACATCCTATATTTATTTTCCTGGAGAAGAAAAAAATCTACAAAATTCTGATACTGATTTCATTGTCCCCCATTAAAAAAAAAATAAATAATAATCCTGGTGCAAATGAAACACGTGGAATTCTATGGGAAGCATCTATTAAAATTAAGACATTCAACTGAGTAATTCTACAGGCCAGTTCTTGCCATTGCTCTGCCAGTGTCTCAGATGCAATTGCAGGACTCACATTCAGTAGATTTACTAACTAGCTTTATTAGCAAAGTTTCGACTTCAGACTTTAAGGCATTACTTAATATTTCCCAGACCGAGGTACCAGAAGTCATTATGAAAAAACAATTTTTGCTTACATTTTTCCATTCCTTCCCCGACCTTTCAACATAATAAGACACCTTAAAAGGCTCATCCATTTCATTCACTTGCATTTTATGCAGAGGATCTGAACTTGCACCCCACCACTCATCCCTCTCTAAGCTGTATATATGTTTTTCCCTGTTCCAAAGGGCGTGCAAAACTTCTAATTCCTTTGACTGAGAAATTTTGTTCACAGCTGCTTGCTTGGCAGGGATTTGGTGTGTGTGTGGGGGGGGAGACAATTTTCCAAGCAATGGGGAAAAACAGTACAAAACTTTCAACATCAATGGCCTTGACATTGCTGGAGCCAACGGAAACGACATCACCCAACTGATTCCATGCAAGGGAACCATTCAGAAACAAACAAACAAAAAGTCTCCTGCATTTATTTCCATTGGGGTAGCTTCCTTTGGTGAAATGCAGATTTCTCCTGCATTGGCTCCCCCTTGCTGTTGATAGAGCAGGATATTTGCCGAAACCCAGCAGGTAATGAATATAATATTATGAATTAATCAGCAAAGAGAAAACACTGTTCTCTTTTGAAGCTATATTTTTCTTCCAAGGAAGCCATCAAGTGCTTTATTGGTGACACAGATAATTGGGCCAAACACAGACACAAATTTTTTGTACTAATTCTTAACTAGATGCAAGTATTATTGGCCAGTGTATTCCTGAAGAGGTATATATTTTGCTGATACTGCAAGTATTTTTGCAGAAATAAAAATGCTTGACTATTGCTACATGTCTATAGCATACAAAGAACAAAACATTTCATGAGCTAACTTCTCACTTCCCTAACATCTCCAGACTTCTCAAATGAAATCAGAACTTGCAGGAGTAACTTTTTTTGTTTTTTTCCTCCTTCCTCTCTCACCCTTCCCCACCCTCCCATATCCTAGTAAATTTTATAACTGCTCCGTGATGGCCTAATGCAGACAAACAAACCAGCCAACTTCTTTAAAGAAGTTAAAAGCTGTTAGCAGCTGTTGTTACCCAGCTAGTCTCTCACATTTCATAAAACCATATTCTTAACTTTCTTTTGCAACACCCCCAAATCTTTACTGACTGTACAGCTAAAGAGTTGCCACACATCATTCCAAACCTAGTGGCATTTTAATGATGGCATTAATTATTCTGGATATCGTATAAATGTTTTATAGAGGAGGAAACAAACTAGTTTTTGCTTTGTCTTAGCAAAGCATAAGATGGATTAGATAGACTTTGATCAAGAGCAACACTGACAAGTTTAGCTGCATTAGGTTTATCCTATTATGCATATTAATTCCCTGACTGCTGGAGTTTGAAGTCAGTATAGATCTGTCTCATTACACCATTTTAGAAGGCTATGGAGAAGAGATATAAACATTTGGTAAGTGATTTTAAGTAACTGAGAACTTCAAGTCTGAAGTGGCCATCACCCAGAGATCTGAACTCTGGACACTACTTGGCTGGTCATTGTTAAGCATCAGGCATTACAAGGAGGATGGCCCCAAAACATCTGTTGAAAATAAGACTACCAAACTTACGGGAAAATTTAACTAATCCAAAAGTGGGAGCCAAAACAGCTACTGAACTATACAATGCTACTGAATGTAGAATGATTACAGTACAAAAAAAAAAAAAAAAGTGGGTTCAGTTCTAAAAACCACAAATTAAAAACCTTCAAAGCATGTAGTTTTTCCTTTAAGGTCACAGAGAGGCACCATGAGAAAACATAAAGGACAGATGAGAGTAAGGTAATTAAAAATACTGATCCTAAATCAGAGAATTGAGAGTTGGTTGCTAACTTCAGTAGGAGTTCTGTGAAGAAATGGCTAAGCAACATCTGGCTTGTAATGACATAACTAATGTGTGAGGTATTTTAAGCAGTTAATGTCTGACAGACAGTCCTGGGAATCTCTGCATCTTTCATCTGCTAACACAGATTTAATTTTTATTCTCTGTTGGAGAGAGTAGCAGTGAGAAGTGGAGTGTTTAGAATCAGTCTACTGAAAATCTGTTCAGGCCATGCTTTGGACATTATTACCTCTGGTATCACTACAGACACCTCAGATGCTGAGTTTAAAGGAACGCCTCCCAGAGGGAATTCCCAGCATTAAGTCACTTGAGTGAGAAAATCTACCTTAATGTTCTCTCTGCACCTAAGAGACACGAAGCAGGTTTCCTGTACAGTAAAGGTACAGTCATTACCTAAGGTGACCTCCTGTCCCAGCTCTACCTCTTTCTCATTTCTTGCAATGCATTCTAAACACTCACCCTACAGACTGAATTGCATACGATAGCATTGTATTTGAACTACTGTGCCTAACTAGTTTGACATGTTAAACATTTGCCAAAGCAAAAGAATGTTAGGAAAGGACAAGAACTGTAAAAATTTATTCTTACTTGAAATAGAACATATTTCCTGATTCAAAATGTGAAAAATATTACAGTGTAAAATAGAATATAACTTACATGAAAATACTATGCATAATATATGTAAGAGGTAGATATCCATGCTACACCACAAAAGATTTGTGAACTATTCATGAATCTGATAATTATCATTACTGAATATCAATTTAAAAAGCTGCAGACATAAGTTTTAAGACTTGATTTAGATTTTGAAGCACTCTCCCAAACTAACAGTAATTCTGAAAAACTTTACAGTCTTTCTGGTTGGGGAAATTTATTCATAATTGTCCTAATACACCAAGGATTTCTCAAATCTCTGCACTTAAAACAAAACAATAGAACTGAAAGGGTGTTAACTTCAGAAGCTAATTATAACTTTTTAAATACCAACACCATTAACAATTTTACTGTCCAAACAATCCCTCTGGGACATTCACAACATGTGCTAGTGCAGTGCAAACAAACCTGCCTAGCTATTCATGATAATCTGCCCTTTTTAATTGAACTTCTACAAAAGGGAAAAGTGAACACTGTATACAAATACTGCAGTAAGTGCAAAAGTATTACAAATCAAACAATTGGCCCTCATTTTGTTTTTTCTACAAATTGCTAGTATCATAATCAGTCCCTAGTATTGACTCCACTTACATCAAGGTTGCAATCTGCAAGCACACAGGTACACCTACACACATGCTGCATCTTGCTGACCACTACTCATCACATGTACGTGTAATGAGAGAGACCAAGCCTGGGGACTGGGTTCACTTGCCTACCCGTAGGCTCCTAGGCCCCTTTGAGATGACCTGAGGGTAAAGAGACAGTTGCCAAAGCTTTCCCCAGTGTCTCTGGAGTATCCTGCATGGAAGTAACCACTGCCTGGTTTGTCTCCAGGCAGTAGTAGGTGCCTGTGTACTGGGCAGTCACTTCCCACCCCAAACACATAACACCAGAAATCCTTCCCATATTACCAGCTTCCCTAAGAACTGCTTAGCTGAAAGAGCAGAAGAAAAAAAAAAAAAAAAAGAAAAAAAAAACCACGCCCCAAAACCACAATTAAATTTGGAAGAAGCATAAAAAAAAATACACAGCATGTTTACATTTTGGGTTTCCTAGCAGTTTTGCTAAAGTCACTATGACATGTTCAGAGCAAAATCAAACAACCCAAAAACAAAGGTCATGTGAAAAGGCAGGGAGGGTCACACTTAAAAGCTGGATCACCTCCAGGGAGTGCAACGACGGGGCAAATCAGTAAGCAAAGTTTTCAGAGAAACCTCAACAAGGGCCAGAAAAGCCTTATGAAAATTTTGGGTGAGATTCCAACAAAAAGGTGGAATATCATCACGGCATGGTTGTAAGAAACGAGAAGACAGCTGAAGAAACATTGGAAACAACTTGTATAGTTTTCCAGCAACTGTAATCTATCAAAACAATCACTAGGGTAGATGAGTACTGCAGGCTGTGTTTAATTTATCCTGTTTATATAGACTTTTTTATTATTATTATTTTTAAAAAACATTGTATACCAGAAACACTGACAAATGCAGAAATATGGAGACACTTTTGCAGGAAACAGCTCCTCCCAGAGTTTAAGTGACCAAATTCAAGCAGTCTTAAAGTACAGAGAGGAGGTGGAGGAAAGGGCGGCACCCTTTTGCAGCAATGATTAGTTTTACTGCAGTACCATTATCTGTTGAGGTTAGCAGCTTGCTTCTGGGATTGCAAATGACACTGCTGGGCTTTGCCAGTCACAAAATGGCAGCTCTGAAGGTATTATCTTATAAAAGCTGTAGGCCAGCACCCTTCTCCATTTCCTAAAAGAGCTCAACAGAAATAGATTTTTGTAGAGACAATATTTGATGAAGAAATATATATTCAAGGAGAAGTGGCATACATTGCTGTTATAAGACCAGACTGGAAATCCAGTTAGTCCCCTGAACAATTTGGAAATTCTCTCAGATAAAATATTTTCACCACAAAAAGGTCTAAGTAGATCTAGCATTAAGGGGGGAAAGAAAAAAAAAAAAAAGAGGAAGCATTCACATTGCTGTCTAAGGTTTAAGAAGTTTTGCTCAAGGACTCTTCCATGGACCTCTGGTGACTGTTCAGCTGGAAATGAAGGACTGCAGAGATTTTTTGAAAGCAGTAAGAGAGACCCTGAGTCCCAGCCAGCAGCCTAACAATGGAGCTTCCAACAGCCAAAACTGTGTGAATTGTATTACAAATATCATCCATTACTGCTCTGTGTGCTTATGGACCCTTCATATAATTGTAGTTTAACTATATAGTATTTTATTATGAAAGATGCTAAACTGTATGTAGTAGACCTCTATAAAATCCTACTGTGTAGTTCTTATGTATTCCTTGGGAACAAACAAATAACCATGGCTGTAAAAAGACTATTTCATACATCACTCCCATATCACTTGCATTTCACATCTTACTAGTATAACATGAAAATTTCTTTATGATAACCTGCTCTAGGCTTAAAGACAAAAATAATTTTTTTTTTTAATAACACCTGATTTATATTAAAACCTCATTAAGAAGCTATATATCAATGTCTTCTATCATAAAATGGCTCAAGTGCATTTTTCTAAGCAACATCCTTTCCCTCCAACAGGACTGTGACATAGGTGGAGCTGATCACTGTGGGATTTGGATTAGTTTCTTGGCAGAAGTGGTTATGACGTACTTGCTGCTACATCCTAAGGTTTGTTAGATTCTTCATTCTAGCTGCAGCTACCACATCCTATGGGGATAACTAAGGAATTATTGCAGAAAACTTATCTGAGCTATAGATTTGAGAATTTTGTTCTTCAAAGATGTGTTTTTGCTGCATTAGTTACATTTATCGCAAGGGCTGCAATGCTTCAATAACTTAGTTTTGCACATTATTTCTTATTTCTACTAAAAACTATGGAAGTAAGAAAGATGAGCTACTTAAGTTATAAAAATCTGAGATTTCTAAAGGCAAGTGTTAACACTCAACAATTTATTTCCCCTCAACTGAGCTGAGAGCTCTTTAGAACTGTGAAAACGTGTTTATAAGTCCTGTCATTTTTGGTATATCAGACAGTTAATTTTGATTGGGGTCTTATGATTTAACTGCAAAGAAAGACATGTTGAGACAACTACAAATGTCAGTCTTCACACACTTAGGATTCTCCCTGTGCTATTTCTCTCCTCCCAGCTTGATTAGACATTCAGAATCCGCTGCTCAGTGTTGTCATTTCTTCATTGCTACTCCCCTCAAGTGCTTCTGTGGGTTGGCAGCTCTCTTGGCTCAGAAGAAACCTGGGTGCAATTATGACTCTTCCTTGCAAAGCTTCTTCACTACAGAAACTCTGACTATATTTCTTTTACTCTTCTCTATGCTCCACTGGCCCTTAATGCCATCACAAGGGAAAACAGACTTTGAAGTGTAACTACCATGCTGAGGGTGTCAAAGATGATTAAAATGTAGAATACTAAATGATGACATAATTGGTCTAATTCTCATCTTAGTGTAGAAAGGAGCAAGATTAGAGTAGCTGGTGAGAACTTATCCTGTCCTGAATAACGCAAGACACCCAAATGGTCACTGTACACAGGTTTTATTACTGTTCTTGGAGGACAAAAGCTGTAGAGTGTTAAAAAGCTTACTGCCTAGCTGGCAAACATGCATTTTGTCATGATGACCTATGTCACTTATGATCAAGTAAACTTTAGAAATATAAAAATAAAGTTAGGGAGCTGTTGTTGTTCGAGGCTTTAAACAAAACACAAACATGCTTTCCTTTCTGTGCTAATTCCAGGAGGAAAAGGAAGTCAACACAGTTAATAGCTGATAATTATAAAAAATACTATGTTACTTTATATAGCCCAGAATATAGCTTGCACAAACACAAAAGATCTTTCCTTCAAGTGCTTTCAGTCACTGGCTTTTTCAAATGTCTGGATAATAATATACTATCATTGTTAACTAAATCTGTAGTCAGATAAAGGTATGTGAGCTTCAGAGTAATAAGTAAGTTCCTGAGACCATCAAGGATAAATTGCCCTTTTTTGCAAAACATTGCAAAAATAAATTCAGTTCCTTAAAGTGAAGCAAACTTCTTTTTCCGTTTCAACAAGCACTGTGTGCAGGGTACGGACAGAAGCCAAAAGAAGGACACTAAAGCTCAGTGGCCTAGATCTAATTAAAGATGAGAAATCCTCCATTTAGAGTGTAAAGGTTCCAGCTTAATTATACCTGTGAAACAGCTTTAAGTATCTAAAATAAATGAAAAGCTCATGAGGAGTGTTACAAAAATGGAACAGCCCTGTGATATTCCGATCCCTGAAAACAACATGTCACTGCTAGCAAATCAAAAACATCTGTTTCCACACAACATTAATTGGTCTTATGAGCAATTTATTATGGAGCCAAACTTCTAAAAACCTAAGAAAAAAAAATCATCAGGATTGGAGGAAAGGTGAGGGTGGAAGCTCGGTCCCAGTACGTGTAAACAAACTTGCACATTTTCTTTAGTCTACTGGAGCCTTCGCATGTTTGGCAGTTTTATAGCATTTCTCAAGATACAGCTACAGTTGCATTGTACTAATATACATAGAATATATGGTATGAATACTAAGACCATCAGCATTATGAAACTGTTTAAGCCAGTAAATTTCTAGTCCCTGTGTTGTAAGTGTTATCTGACACCTAAAATTTGTGAAAACTAAGCTACTTATTCACTTTGGTGCAATAGCCAGGAACTGATTCACAAATTAAGAGCAAAGCCAAATAAAAATCAAATTTCTTGCAAATACATAAACCATGTATTGCACATACCTAAACCAGCTGATCCCTAAGAAAAAACCATTAGCAGCAAGTCTTCTCTGACATGACTTATTTTGGAGGCACAAGGTTTTCATTATGTTGTTTTTACTGTAGCAAATCTGCACATCAAGTGGACAGAAAGATTCTGTATTATGCTAGGTGGCATGGGAGGGTGCTGAGGCTGAAGCCCAAGTATGAAGCCCAAGCCCAAGGAACCGATGAACATATTAAGTGCATCAAATAAGTAACAGCATAGCTGGCTAAGCTGTGTTGGCTTCTGTATAGTTAATGTTTTTCCAAGAGCAAGAAGGTTTCTCCCTATTCTTAACAGGGTACACACGGGCACAGTAATTTATCTAATAACTACAATTTCGGAACAAAATTTATTATTGTTTCCTGAACTGAGTATGATACAAAAATGTTAGAACAGGTCTGCACAGTGCAAAAACCACTAGCAATCTACCAAGAGCTGGATATTCCCTTCCTTACTCACAGTGAATATAGTGAATATACTTTCATAAGTCTTTCACCTAACAGAGGAATTTGGGGAACATTACTCCGATATGCAAATAGTTCCTTGGAGCAGCTGCAACAGCACATAGGTGCTGCAGAAGTACACTTTGCCCACGAAAATACATATAGCTAAGTGAAGATAAATTATAAAACAGCACTCATACATTTTTTGTCGCAAGTCATGCTGACCATTTTTTTTCCCCCTCATATTCATCACACTGGGAAATAATTTTTCATCCTAAAAACCAAATTGATCTAAGCATAAGTAATCATCAGACTGTATTTTAGGAGACTACAGATGCTAACGTCATAAATAAAATTTATACCGTACTTATCTTACTAATTTGCCTATTATAGAATTAATGAACTATTAATAGGACTTAGCATTGCAGAACATATATTTTGTGTGTCAAAAGTGTTGTTCTTTCAATGATTAAAGTTTACTGATTTTTATCAGTGAGAGATGAGAAACTGTTCCAGCAAGCTCAATCCTACTTCCTTGAAAACAAAAACAAGAAATAGCACCAGCTGCTTGGCAGGGTTTTGCTAGAATGATAACATGGTCTCTGAGTGCTCTTGTTTAACCAATAGAGTTAATTACTGATGAATACTAACACAGCAGTAACACTGACAACTGCATGACCTACACCATCTAGCAAAATAGCTGTTAGCTCATGGTGGGCACTACATTCATACTGGGATTTTCTAACGTTATTTCTGCATGTATTATACTTCTACAGTAATATTTGAGCAAAGTAGTTGATTGTCTAAAACTATGAAACATTAAAACTTAGCAAAGACTTGTTAGTAAAGAGAATTTGATATATTTATAACATGCAAATTCAGTATTAAATCTACCTGAAACTAAGCACAGAAAAAAAATCTTTTCTTAAACAGTAGCTACCCACTAACTTGGGTCAACCTTCAGTAGTGAGTCAGAGAAAATAAATATGAAGACAGAGTTCATTCTGCAAGTGGACTGCAATGCTGCCAAACTTCACGTGAAATTAAGAGTGTTGCTCATCAAAAATGACACCTATTTTTATTAGAACAGAGAATGATCAATTGCTTATTAAAAACATGAACATGAGAAAGAGACAAAGGAAATTCTTGCATAGCTATTTTATTGAGAAGACAAGAGGGAAAGAATAAGAAACGGCTAAAATTATGAAAGAAAAAAGTGACAAGGGAAGTACTGGGAAAGAGAAAAAAACACCACACACACAAAAACACCAAAAACCCCAAACCCCAACCACAAGTTCTGCTGTAACTATACAGTTGTATCCACTTTTTTTGGATAATGTTCCAGATTTGTGGGTCTGGAAATTTGGACAGGAATCTCGTGAGAACATGCTTTCTCATGATATTTTAGATACTCCCAGGTTACAAGCCTGCCAGAAATAATGCAAGAGCAGCCTTTTTCCATAATATTTTTGTTCTTTGATTCCAACTCCAGCAAAAGAGTAGGAACTGCACAGGCGTGTGAACTTCAAAGAGTGATCAGCAATACAATTCTCTTTCCCTGTTCCTCACCAATGTGCAATAGGGTACAGCTTGGGTTTTGGAGAAGGCAAGAGAAGACTGATTTCATCTGAATCACTTTCTAGTTTTGAAAACATATTTGTTGATGTTATTTACAATAAACCACACCTGGCAGTAGTCTTGTTTCTACTTGTTTTGTTACCAAGTGGTTTTCTAATAAACATCAAGGATTTTTGTCCCCTTTCTTGAGCACTGTGTTGTGATATCACACACAGGATTCCTGCAGCTTACAGATATGACTGGTAAATAAAACAGGATGTTGTTGCAAAGATTACCTTTCTTAAACAAAACAAGAAAAAAAATGTTAATTCATTGAAATGCTGTGAAAAGGGATCTTCTAACAGTAACAATGATAATATGCTTGCTACATTTTGAATGAAACAAAACAAAACCACCCAATTTTGTATTAATTATCCCTCAAGGCTGGCTACAGAAAAAGAGGTAGTTACATCCCTGCAGTTGACCACATAACTAACATTTCCAGATCTGTCCCTTATAGTTCTTCAAAAGGCATGCAACCTGGAAATAGGTCTTCTGATAACCATGCTGTCATGCAATCAGGATAAAGTAAATCAAAAAATCTACTGGAAGAAGGTGGTTTCTGGCTTAACCACCCTTTGCACTGTCCATATAGGTTTGGTGGAGAAGGATTACTCTATGATCTATTGTCCTGGTTTCAGTTAGGACAGAGTTAATTTTCCTCCTAGTAGCTGGCAGGGTGCTATGTTTTGGATTAGAATGAGAAGAGCGCTGATAACATGCTGATGTTTTAATTGTTGTAGAGCAGTGCTTACACCAAGCCAAGGACTTTTCAGCCTCTCTCTGTCCTGCTAGCGAGCAGGCTAGGGATGCAGCAGGAGCTGGGAGGGGACAGACCCAGGACAGCTGACCCAAACTGGCCAAAGGGGTATTCCATACCATCTGACGTCATGCTGAACAATATATAGGGGTGGCTAGCCGGGGTGGAGGGGTGGCCGGCTGCTCGGGGATAGGCTGGGCATCGGTCAACGGGTGGTGAGCAATTGCATTGTGCATCACTTATTTCGTACACATTATTACTATTAATACTATTATTATTATTATTGTTGTTGTTATTCTTTTCCCTGTCTTAATAAACTGTCTTTATCTCAACTCACAGGCTTCACTTTCCCGTTTCTCTCCCCCATCCCGGAGAGGGAGGGGGGAGGGTGAGCGAACGGCTGTGTGGTGTTTGACTGCCAGCCGGGCTAAACCACAACATCTATTACAATATATACTTTCACGTTATGGGTGGAAAACACAGTAAGTTTTTTCAGAGAGTTGCAGGTAAGTGAGAATCCTTATTATAAAGATTTGGGGATGCTGCCTTTGGAAAGGCAGCAGTCTAAGACTCTCAGAGCACAGAAAAAGGAAAAAAATGGAGCGAAGATGTATTTACTTGCTCCACAGAGACTATGCTAGATGAAAACAAAGCCTATGGAATCAAATGGAAAACAAAGGAAATGAGAATGAAATAAAAGTGAAGTTTAACTTCTTTTTTACTGTTTTTAGCTAGAAGACAAGGTCTGGATAGTGGCAAACTTACAGGGGTAGCACTGTTTTCTCTTTGAAAGCTGAGGCACCCCAACAGCAGGGCAGGAAAGGCATTTGAATCTCTTCAAACAGACAGCAGTTGCCCGATAACTTGGTGACCTTCCTGTTAAGTCCAAAGGCTGCAAACACACAGAATCTGTATGACCCGTGGCATCTTCAAACACTGGAAGTTGTTAACCAAGTTCCCAATATCAGGAAACAACTGTCCCTCTGTGACAAGCTGAGGTTCATCCCCCTCTGTGGGACTGGAAATCATTCATACTCTACTTGAGTATGCTTAAAATCTAGGCCACTATTATTTTTATTATTATTATTATTTAAAATAACTGAAACAGTAAACATAATTGTATATAAAAGCCTTTTCCATGTTATGTATAAAACTAATCTCCAAAAGTAGAACCAATCTGAAAACAAACAATCATTGCCAGAAAATTTCTGATGACTCTTCAATCACTTTTTTTTTTTTTAAATCACTTTTGATAAGAAGGCCAACGTTTTTTATATTTTCTGAATGTTACTCTCTGTGGAAGTACATTCCTTGTATCTCCACTGAAATCATGTAACTCTGATATCTATGACACAATGAACACTGTCCCCTTGGTCACCTTGGTATGACTCCGTGATTTCTAGATCCCAGGTTGTTACAGCATGAGCTAGCAGCCTAGTAGGAAGGTGATAGCTGTTTCCATCTCTCTGTTTTGGGGAACAAGTCAAGAGAGAGATTTTCAACAATGAGGAACCCCGCAGGGAAAGCAAACCACTTTTGTGGTCCCTTTCTTAGTGAAATGACATAGACCTAATTAATCTAGTGTTCTTGCAACTGGTCACTGTCTAAGAAAACCCAGAAAGAAAAATAGCAAGCAAACAACATATATGTAATCCTTTTCACATGTTCAGTGCTCTAAGTGCATTTAAGTGTTCCTTTCAGAAAGTTCCAAATAGATTCTGGAAGTCCATGTGCATTTCTTGGAGATATTTCTATTCAAAATACTGCTTGCTTACAGGCACGTAAGATTATTTTCAGGAGAAACACATTAACTACTGTGCTGTCACTGAAATATTGTTAATTAGCATTAATTGGTTGTTTCATTTTTACATTAAGTAATGCACATTCTCCTTCCTCTGCCAAGAGATATATTCATATTCTTTGTTAAACAGATAATAACATTGGGTGTAGGAAGAAATTACTGAGTACCCACTATGGCTCACCTTTCAAAATTAGTGGTACCATGGACCCAGAGGCCAGCAGACATTTTCTTCCACACATACTTTCTCTTTGAAGCTTTCTTGCCAGTCACTAGCTTTTTTTTTTTTTTCCCCCCTATCTATGACTCCCTTCAAATTGCTGATGACTACAAGCCCTAGGCCTTTTCTTTTTTTGTGCTCTGCATCTCACCCATATAGTTCCACTAAGTACATGGAACTGTATAAGTATTCTACTTGTGACTTGAAGGATTTTGAAGGACCGAATATTCGAAATCCAAATGGAGCCAGAGAGCCGAAGGAAAACAGTTCGTCTCTAACACTTCCAGTGAGCCATTTGTCCAGCTGGACAAAAGCTGTCCAGTTTGGAAAAGCTTCTGATGTGTAGCATTAATTCAAATCTCATCCACTGACACTTCACATCAGTTAATATGTCTCTTATTCTGCAAGAACCAGACTCATATAGATATTCATGTAGTGGCTGATTCTTCCACCCCCTTGTCCTTGCATGCAGAAAGGGTCTGTGCAAGAGAAGGCAGCACTGAGATTTGCTGTAAGAAATTTTGCCGCCAGACAGACTTCCCTTCACAGTTCTGCTAACCTCAAAACTTGACCTACAGTACCCTTAGTTTTCCATTCCATAGACTCTATTACACAGCTATTCCAAATTAGGCTGTGTTTATTCCAAAAACCATTTTCACATCTAAGAAAAAGACACGTCTTGATTAAAGACTAAGACATTCTCATACAATGCTGAAAACATGCAGTTTTCATCAGCATCCCAAATCCCTGTGGACTGGTTACTAATCTACTCTACTAATCCCTGGATCCCAATTCCAATTTTGTGTCCTCCCAGATTTGACTGAATCCTCTCACTTGATCTCCTTATTTCACATTAGCTTGACACTTTCTTTAAATATTTGCAACTGTGACCATTTGTGGGTGTCCTTCAGTTGGAGACGTGTGAGTTTAACTACACATGACATAAACCATCCACAGTTGCTTGAAAGGTCCTATAGTTGCTACTTCTTACCTTCACCTTTTACAACAGACTAACCCTATGGATACCAAATGTTGAAAATGACTGAAAAATCCTCTATATGTCAAAAAAACAGTACTGTAAATGAGCTGTTTTCAAACTTCAAAAGCAAAACATTTGTTTTTAAAAGATTTTCTGGACTTTTAAATTCAACAGCCCATCATAAGCTTCTGCAACTTCATTTTGCTAAATACACTAGAACTAAGTTGCCATTTGATAGTGAAGCTCACCTGGCTCTTATTACTTTATCCACCCTACTTGTCATTACTAATGATGACAAATAAATACTGAATACTTGCCATGTATATACACTTATTATGAACATTGAAAAGCCACTTTCTACAGAGGTATTAGATAAAATTTTATTTCATCAAATTTAACTTAGAATATGGGCAGTTTGTAGCCTTACCATACTAATGATACGGTGCTGACAAATGAAGCAAGCTGGTAAATACAAAGCTTGCTCATAACAGGATTGAGCAAGAAAATACACTGTAATGACCCTGTCTTGAACATCCTGTAATAGTCCATTGTTCCTCTCTATTACTCTCATTCAGCAATTTTTTTTAATTGCGGATGCATGGCAGCAAAGGAACCAAAGTAATGTTGAATCGCACGTGCACAAATCACAGCCCACAACCGAGGTGAGAAAAAGACCCTGGCAAACTGAGACAAGTTTTGAATGGTCTGTTAGCTGGATATGGAGCCTTACAAAACAACAAAACCAGCACAGTAGCAAAAATAGGAAGATTCCTTCCCTTACATAGATGAAGAAGAGATGTGATAGTAAGAGTCCTCTATATGTGGCAACTGGATGTTTCACCTTCACTGTGTGAAAAACTAGGAGCTAGCTTACCACAACAGTTACTGGCATCTTAACTCTCTCATGTACTGTACACCTGCTTTTGGTGCCAAATTAAAATAACGAATAGACAATTAATTTAGCAATCCTACTGCTAATTCCTGTCATACATGTAACTGCAAACAGATTTCTCACCATCTGAAGGAATCTTTTAGTTTTTCCAAATGACAATGTAGATAAAGAAAAGTCGTGGACACCTGGCTCAGCTTTCTCTCTGCAGGTAGGAGGTCACACTGAAGATAATATCATTCCATTTACTGATTTGTTCACAGTTTATTTTCCTACGGGAACCACATTCCGATTAATTCAGATATATTTGTGCGTGAGTGCAATTTTCTTTCCTTCCATCATTTTATCTCCCTTGCTATGAGATTTTACTATTTTACTGTTAATTAGTGCTCAAGGAAGGCTGAGAATCTTAGGCTTCAGAGCTGGACAACTGTTCTGTTTCAAAGCTATGAATGTGTAAGATTATAGGAGCTTATTATAAAAGCTTGGAAATCCAGGAAACAGGCTAAAGAAATTGTAAAAAGAATAGAAAATAAAAACTTCTGTGGGACTTCTTAAGCCAATCCTCCATGCTGTTTTTGAACATTTTGGTTTGGCAAATGTACATTCCCTGAGGAGGCTGAGTTACCACAGGTAACCGTCTAGCATGACATTTTGTCTTCAGTGGATAAAACACATTTCAAAAGTATCTCTTCTCCCCTTGTCTAGTCAGGTTTAGAGAGCTTACTGCAACTGAGCCCTAAAATCAGCTATCTATCTGGGTTATTTTGGTGCTGACTTCCCCCTGACTGTGTACACTTAATCTTACAGAAGGCAGCGTACATTGACATGCTCTGGTGCCCCAGTGCCCCCACAGAGATGGTGCAAGAATTTTGCCATCCTTCCAAACCCTGAAATACTGCCATGTCCTTCATGGGCTGTAATGTGACTCTGAGAAAAGCTTAGCATGTCAGCAGACCATGTTATCTCTGTAGCTCTAAATAAAAAAGTGCCCAGTTAAACTACATAGGCTGAATTCTGCCCTTGGATTGCACGCATAGTTTTTAGAAGAGGGATCTGCTCTACAGAAGAAACGTGATTTTTACAATCTCTTCTGAAATATTTGGAGGGGGGGAGCAGGGAAAGGTGCAAGCCCAGCAGCTGCCACAATGGTTCACGTTAAAAGGTTAAAAACATCTGAATTATGTTTTTCTACGTAGTTTCCTAGGAACCCTGCAAATGCTGAGATGGTGCATCCAGAATGCAGGGGACGACATAAGGCTCCTGTAAGACAGGACTGTGATCTCTGCAGTCATTTTAAGAACAACACTGTCAAGATCCGAAGACTGCTCAAACCACCTTCTTTAGTCAGAAATTAAGCATTTCCAGTAAGAGAAATTGAGTATGAATTTAAATGAATATAAATGAATACCATTAATTGTACTCCAGACAGAATTGTTTGATCTTCCAGCTACTGCAGATTTGGCAGCTCTGCGGGCAATCAGAACACTGCAATAGCAGCGTTTAACTTGCTGGGAGTTCCTACTTTCATGCACTCATTGGTTTCCAAAGTTACTCTTCTCTAGGACTACACTTTTCCTTGTTTGTTTTCACCACAAAGATTTTTATTTCCTGATGCACAGATACGACTAACTGATTAGAAAACTTGAAAAAAAAATAAAGCTTCTTTACACACTCCTTCCAAAACAGAATTAAAAAACAAACAAACAAAAAACACAACAAAAACAAAATACCACCAGGGGGTGAAAAAAAATGCAATTACCCCCCAAAACCCAACTGCACTGGCATTCAAGTAACCACAAGAAAGGCTACAATTTAGCTCAGTGTCTAAGTACCCACTTAGTGTTAAGTATGTGGTTTTTCCGATTGCTGCTACCCACATACAAAAAAGCACAATCATGGTGGCCTTCAATGTATTATGATGCAATAAACAACACAATTTATTAAAAAAATAGAGAATGCAGAGTAGCGTCCATGCAGAGAGCAGTTGGACAGCCATCAGGAAAGAGCCTTAATTTTGGCTTTCCTGAACTTGTTTAAACTGACTTTTTCCCAACAGAATACTAAATCAATTTAAAAAAAGGTTATCAATCTTGCTAGTCAGCTATAGCACACACATCTGTTGTTCTTAAGAACAGCTTTTCAAGGAACAGGACTATGAATTTCAATACACAGTCATTTATGGAAAGGGTTCTCACCCCCACCTTCCCCTTCCAAGAAACTAGATGCATGAAGACAGACATTTCTCTTTGAAAGGAAGGATAAGGCAGAGGTTAATTTCATCTGCATGAGCCAATGTAGGATAAGCTGTTGGAAATATTGTCAAGCCACATTCTTAATGACTGGCAAAGTGACTCATTCAGAGTCATCACAGGAAAGGAAGTGGAATAGAATAAAAAACGGAACAGGATGGGGGCTTAAACAGGAGAAAGAAGTGAGAGAAAGGAAACCGAATTGTTTAAAGAGGCCTGAGGTTATAAGTCCTATAACTGATTTTTTATTTTTTAAAAAAAGCGTAAAATATATATATTGCACTATGCATATATATACACATGTATGTATGTATGCATGTATACATGCATGTATTTATGAAATCCAAGTTCTTTCTAGTTGAAAAGAGACGTGCATTGCCTTCCAAAGCTGCCTGCTGAGGTATTTGTCTCAGTACAAGAAGGCATTAACACAGTACAGGAAATAAGCAAGGATTCCCTCTAGAAACCCACAAGTTCATAACAATTATGTTCCTATTCCATACAATATGGACTCCACAGACTACTGAGTTATGCACTTATGTTAAAGTCCGCAAAAATGCAATAAACACGTTATTCTGCTTTCTAGAGAAACACTTTGTGGAATCAACAAATAAACCCTTATTTTCATTACAAAAAATACATCTTTGGCTTTCCTATACTAGCAACTTGGTGCACTGTGAAAATGTTTCTCTTCTCCAAATATGATTACTATGAAACTCTGTATAATTAACCACCCCATAATATCACTTTTCGAATTTAAATAAAAACCAATATGTGGACTGCTTTAATAAATAAACATATTACTTGTGCAACTAGAATTTCCACTGACAAAAAGAATAATTTTGATTCCCAGAGAAGATGAAAAAGCAATTTTTACTATCATAAAGGCAATGTTCAACCAATTCCCAGTTCTTTGTGCTTCAAATTTGACACCTATGAGTACAACTTCTCACTGAACTAATGTTTCATTGTGCAAGTTCAAACAGATACTCAGAAAGATTAATACACATGTTAAATAATGTAATTTAGAAAATATATTGAAAAATGAAAATGGCATGGGCAAAAAAAAAAATATCCTGTAAAGATATACTGGAATAAATGCTTTTAAATTCAGTATGTCATCTCCCAAACAAGTTTATATCTGCTTGTGAAATATTCCTTACTTAATCCCCAGAGTGACACCTGCTGGATTTCACTAACAGAAACAAAAGGGCAGATCTCCCCATTATACAGAACATTTAAGGATAATCTGTGCAAAACCATGTCCTTTTGTTAAAATTTAAAAAAAAATGTATAAAGTCACTTTTTTGCTACATTTAGGACAGTAAATAAATAAATAAATGCAACAATAGAGGAAAGTAGTATGATATCTAAAGCTCTTATTCATGCCTGATGCATATATATTCTTCATTTCTATTTAGGAAGGACTACAGAGCACAACAACACGGGGAAACAAACTATATGCATTTCTGATAATATTAATAAGAAAGAAAAAAAAAACCACAACAACTAAAGCCTAAAACACATAAGTTTGTGTAGAACAAGTATCTGTTCAGTACATCTTTTGCTTTACTTTAATGAAACTCTACCAGCATTGTCACTCTAAAAATAAAACAAAATGTATTCAAATGAATTTCTAAGATTTTACCACTCTAATATGGGAGACAAAAACCTGAGGTACAATGTAAAGAGTGACACCTTATGCCCATCCAAGCATCAAGGGTGTACGCTTTTCAAACGCAGAATTATCAAAGAATATGTTGAAAACAATACCTTTTTAGTTCCTAAAAATTTTATCTTCCACCTAAATGCAGTTGATGGTATACCACAGTATTTGAAGTAGTAGCTTTGAAAAAAATAAAAATAAAATTCACTAATCACAGTGTGTAGTTCCTTGTCTTTGGCATTACATGGGAAGTCACAGTGACTGGTATGGGTTTCATTAAACAAAACTCTGTCACTAGTTTTGTTTGGGATTAATTTTTTTTTTCTTTAAAAAAGGGCTGCATGCTCCAGGCATAAGTCCAGAAATACAACACTGACTTTTTTTTTTTTTTTTTAATCCAAGTAGTATGCTAATTGTCATCTAAAGCTTTATAGTGGCCAAAACTGCCCAAAAGCCTTGGGTGACATCTATGCTATATTAAAAGGTAACAGCATCCGAGAAACATACAAAGTTATACAAGTAAAAAATCCGTTTTCCTTTTCTTGTAGTGAATACATCGCTACTCTCATGGAAAGTCTTTTTTTAATGCATTACATTTGTTTAAATGGATTTCAAATGCATCTTTCCAAGGAAAAGCAACTCTAAATAAATCATTTCTGCTCTTTTGGACAGCATAGACTGCAGCAATGATTGAAAGTGTTTGCACAGAACTAGGGCAGAAAAAGAATGACTTTGCTGGGAAAATGTAAACAGTATAAACAAGCTTGGGAGACCAAAGCAGATATGCATGAGAGATAATAGTGAAAACAAAACTGAATGAAAATGCTAAAATTTAGCCTTCCAGTTTTGTCTTGGTTCTAAAATAGAACAAATAGAAAAAATGCTGCTGAAAGAAAATAATGGAAATAAACATATTAAAAAGACCTTGCATTGTACTGCACTGGCTGGGGAATTCTCCCTGAAACTAAGTAACAGGCTAATTTCTGCTGCTCTTTGTGCAATGCATTACACTGAATGTCTTTTAATTTTTATGCTGATATTGTCAACACACTAGCATTGCCAACGTGAGTACAAAAAATGAAAAAAAAAAAGGCTTGCTTTCTCCTTTTTCTTCTAAATATTAAAACAACATTCAAATGTGTTCAATTTAAAAAGCTGACATGATTCACAGCTTTCTAAACGAAGAATAAGGTTTAAGACTTACTTTCTAAGTCTCTTTCAAAACATGCATGTTCCCTCCTTAGCTGGCACATTAAGAAAAAAAATCGGCACAAGATAGATATATATATATAAGCACATACTTACATAAAAAATTAATATAAGGATATAGTAAACTCCAGAGTTCTGACAATTTGCTACAACAGTTACATGAGCAACTAAGTGAGTGTAAAGCTCAGCTGAGGCAACTCCGATATCTGAAACCCAGTGACAGAGCTACAGACGCCTTCACAACAGAGAGTGCCCTAACACTGCAGTAGTGCCCGTACTGCGGACGTGCTCTGTTGGAGTGACTGCTGATCAGAAGCACAGAAGGAGTTTTGCTAGCAGATCAAGAACACTGTAAACACGTTGGGAACAGATGGAAACAACCTCTTAAAGAGAAATTCTATTTTGTTTCCTAACTTCAGACTCGGACCTCTCACTGGAGAAATTCCACCAGTTTCCTTCATAATAGCTAATGCTATGACCAGTACTGACCAAAGGAGTGATTAGATATATACTTCTCAAGTATCACTGTGTACATTTTATTATTAAAAACATATTGATAGCAATAGTTCCTTCCAAATGACTGAACTGGTTTGAATCCTTTATCTGTGTGATTTCATAGACTCTTGATGGCCCAGTCCTACCCAGCTCTTGCACATGCTAGAAGTGCTGTTGGGAGAAGCCGATTTACTGGAATGCACAGAATACAGAACTAAGTAATTATATTAGTGGCAAAAGAAATGTATCAGTGCTTTTTTTCCCTTGGTTTTGTTCTTACCTGTATCCTTGTCTAAAGCTGGATCACAGTACTCAGATAGCCCACAGAACGATACTGCTCTCCTTGAGTAGACCCTGTTATTTAGCCAGGTAAGTCACTAATCACCAAGAACAAGACGTGAAGATTTGTGTTTTACAGATTGAGCATTCAAAAATGATGGAAGTTATCAAAAACACAGCTGCCAATAGATCACAGTACGTCAGTTACTGGATGGATAATGTCTGTAACCACACGAAATAATTCCTTCAATAAAAATACCCACATTGAGGAATATCCTGCCCTTTGACAGTCAGTGGAAAAATTCCCACTGGCTCTCAGCGGGTCAGGATTTCAACAATTGTGCCTGTATCAGGAAAAGTCTATTCGAAGGGACAAACATTACATTTCTTAATGCAGAGCAAGATTCCAGCTGATCAGGAATTCAGAGTACAGCAACATTTGAACAGGACAGACATAATGCAACTCGTGAACTTGCAAACCAAGCTATATATTCAGGTACTCAGTTTTGTACGCTAAAACATGCAGTCGAACTGTTCAACATCATCACCCTGTCATTGTCTATGCTTTGTCTGCAAATACTTGGATTCTGGCATCAGAATACATACACGTCTAACACTTCACACGTAGGCAGTGCCACCAAAACCTAAACCAGTTACTTGAGAAGAGCATAAGACAAGAATTTTAATCATCTAGCTGAAATACTTCTGAAGACCATAGTTCCTACTGCACCGATCATTAAAACAAGATGAACATTTTTTTCTTCAAGTGCCATCTTGTTTGATTTAGTACCACCAAGCGCCTTTGGTGCTGAAGATTTTTGAAGCTAGGTAAAGATTTTGAGATTTGATGCAGCAAAGTCATTGACAGTATACGTAGATTGCAGAAGTAAATACCATGGAAACACCGATAATTACTTTTAGTTGAGCATTTCAGACAGTGTAGCAGCACATGTATTTTGAAAGGAAACACACGGATTCAAATCTGGTCTCATTCACATTTATCCAGAACTAGTGTGTCTTCTTTCAACCCACTGAAAGGACCTCAGAGCACAACAATCAGGCTTTTAGCACATTACCAGTCTGAACAGCTTTAAATTGTTGTATGCATTATTACTGTAAATGAATGACAAGATCCCCAGGATGCACAATATGACTGGAAAGACTTGTCATTGGCACAACTGTAGGAGCAAAATCTGGCCCCAACATATTTGGCATGACTCTTTAAGGTAGAGAGCAACAAAACCTCAGCTATTTTTATTTCAATCTCAGCCCCTATAGAAATATACAGATGACTAAATGAATCACTGCAGATCAAATCCAAGTGTGATTTAAAACTTACATTGTTTCTTAACTATCTTTCAGAAATAAGATTCCCTGATTCCGCAGATCCATTGCTTACACAGACAGGCAAATGACTACATATAGCAAAAGGGATCATCACAATAACACAACCGGACTTGTAAAAAATGACGGTACTGCATCAGCTTTGGAAAGATGAAGAAGTGGCATGACCCTCTTAACTCTGTACTGGAAAGCACAGAACCACACTCTTCCCCCCGGCCAATAGTTTCTCCAGGCAATGAAATAGTAGACAGCCACCCCTCAATAAATCAGTTTGGTGCGTGTGGGAAAAATCTCATCAGTAAGACCCCGGCACACGCACAAGCACTAAAGTCAAGCTAACTTTTTCTCAAGCAAATAGGAAGTCCAGACAAAACAGGAGCTTCATCTTTTCAGTCATGTAATTACAACGCAAAACCTAATTATGAATTAACTCAAATATGATCTCTTTCCGGTATAATAATGTCAATAAGATTAAAGGAATGTTCAGTAAGAAAATTTAAACAAGTTTATCACCTAATTCGTCCTCTCTTGAAAGAGCTCCAGTTGTATTGAATTAGTCTCATGGACCCTTTTCAAACCCATATGTCTCTAATTCTCTCCAGATGCAACGACAGAAATTTGGTTAGCTAATATTACGGTTTTAGGCAGAATCCTTTAAGTGCTGATTAGGGTATTTTTATCTCTCTTTCTCCCTCTTTACCATTGATCACTTCCACGAGGATCTATAAAGCACCACTACTTCCAAAACCAGCGCAGCACTTACAAATGAAGGTGGCTTTTCCTCCTACCCCTTTCTCCCCGCAGACCCCAGGGAAAAGCACGCAACAGAGCTAAACCCGGATCCCTTGGGTCTGCACAGAAGGGGAAAAAAAAAAAAAAAAACGGTTTTAGGTAAAAAACCGGGACCGTTTCGCTGCGTACTCACCAGGCTCAACTCCGGTGGGCTCTGGCTGGCTTTGCCTCCGCTCGTCTCTTCTCCCCGCGGCTGGCAGCTCGCTGTTGCCGCTGGCTGCGGGGCAGTGGCGCTCAGCGGAGCGCGGCGCTGCTCGGGCAGCAGCAGGAGCGGCTCAGCTGGGGACGGAGAGCGGGGAGCGGCGGCAGGCAGCCAGCGGGGCTTCCTGTTACATCAGCCAGACCCCGCCCGCAGCCCGCCTCGCCTCGGCTTCTCCGGCTCCGACGGCACGGCCCCGGCAAGGCGAGGAGCTCCGGCGGGGATGCTGAAGCGGTGGGAAGTGTGGCAGAATCAGAAGGTGGGATTCAGCCCCTCCGGGGCAGTGCGCAGGGTAAGAGCTAAGCCCCTCTCCGCCACAAGGAGAGGGGCTGCTCCTGCCCAGCTGGCAGGGCTGAGAAGCCGCACGGAGGCACGCTTCCACAGCCGAAGCTGTGCTGCGGCTCAGAATCGAGCTGAAGTTAGGCACTTGCTTAAATTTGAAAGTACCGCTTCGTTTTATACCCAAGGGAAATGTTATGTTTAGGTAAATAAACCCTTGAAGTATCGGGGGTGGAGAAAAGGCAGCAGGAAGGGGAATGCTGCACAGAAGTCCCAACTGCGTTTTGAAATGCCCCTGATCTCACGGCATCAGGTACCAGCTGCCTGCTTTAAAAACTGCCACAACTGAGGACAAAGCAGCATTGGTGACAATCCTTACACTGGCTTCAAGAAGTTCACATCAGGACCTAAAAGTGTTTCCCTGACAGCATTTATTACCTGCTCTTTGCACAGCTGGTACCTGTGCTACAGACAGAAGGTGTGCTCTCCAAATCAATACAGTTGCTGTGCACACATGGCATCCTGTGCTGGACAAATGCAGGTTTATGGAGCAGTAAGCTCAAATACTAACTAGAAACACCTCTAACAGTAGGAATCTGTATGGGACATGTCCCCAGATGTAATGGTTTTGTAAGTGCTCATCAAAATGATAACTGTTTAATTTGCTCATGAAACAAGCTGAAGTATTTCTGCTTGCTTCTCGCTACGTGTTGTCAATCCATTGTCTTACCAGCAGAAACATTCATAGAATGTGAACTGGGTGAGGGAACTTGTCTGGCCATTGAAAATTCTTTCTCCAAAGATAAAAACGGCCAAAAACCCAACCAAAACCCAACCAGACAGTATGAATGGTGAAATCACAATCTAGGATCACTATAAGAGCAGGCACATGACTTTAATACTCATTTGGCACGTGAATGTTGGTGCTTCTAGGACCATACTTCAATGGGAGAATGTTTGAGTTTTATAATCAGTGAAGAACTAAGAACTGGCACTCTAACTCCCTAAGCAATGTAAACAGAAATTAGATGGGGATTAGATCTGATTCTGAACAATGATGAAATTCAGGCAGTGGAATCTCATCAGAAGTGAGCCTGGCTGCAGTATTTTAGACCGTTTAGGTCTGGGCAAGAGATTGCAATATAGTACACTATACACTATAGCCTAGAAAATGATCCATATATGCCAGCTAAGCACACATGTTCAAGACAGGCTCAACATCTGAATTAACTGGAGAGATTTATTACATAGGTCATGTTTGATTTGGCATGTCAAGTTCAGTAGAGTTGTGTGGGCTTTTGTTGTTTTTTTTTTAACTTCAAAATTCTTATATTCTACTTATTTAGCTATCACTGGAACTTTCTTACTCCTACTCAACAGGTATTTGAGACATCTCAGCTGGTGCAATTTGCACTTCAAAGACGCGGGAGGCCCCCACACTGCCTCAGCTCCCCCTTTTTCTGGCTGAAAGGCATGTAAATGACACCCGTACCAGCTCCCCTGCTTATCAACAGCGTGGGCGAGCCGTTCAAAAGGGATCTAAATGAACACAACAGACTGTGCTTTAACCAAAGCTTAAAACCTTGCGAAGAAAAAAGATAAAATACTAATTCCACCTCTTACCACGAGTTTTGATCTGATCTCAGAAGCTGAGGGATAAATATAGTTTTGCTTATAATGGGACAACTCCTGATGAGCTGAGAACCCCTCTCTGCAGCGCTGCGCTAGTGAGGGAGGTCTCTCTGTGGCTGACGGATGGGCTGCAAGGCCAGGCGGTGTTTTTCCCACTTTTTCCTCCCGGCCAGGCCGCTCTGCGCCCTGGGAGCTCCGGGCCGTGCAGCCCCGCACCTGCCCGAGGACTGGGGAGCGGCGCCCCCTGGCGGCGCGGTGCTGCCACCTGGAGCGCAGCGGCCGGGCTGCTCCTGCCAGACCTTGCCGCCCGCATCGCCTCCCCTCTCCTTTCCTCTTCCCTGCCGTGGACCCGCATCTAAACGCATCCTCCGAGCATCTCCTCCAGACGCGAGGCTGCCCCGGGACAGGCCGCCTTGCCCACCTCTCGCACAGGCGGTGGATGATGAGCGTCCCGTGAAAAAAACCTTGGTGAGCAAATTCCGACGTGTCGGTGCCATGGGTTCAAGGAGACCATGGGATAAACAAAACCGAAGAAACTTCTGACGCTTGGTCATATATTGCCCATGAATAAAATACTAGAGTTCATATTTAAACACTTAATACCCATATTATATATTCAAACAGGATTCTTTCTCAGCAGATACTGCTAAAAGAGGGCAGTGATGAAACATCATCCTTATATCCACATGAAAATGTTCCAAAGGTAGATTCTAGAAGGATGAAGACTCCCAAACTCTAAATAAATGTTAACAGTTTTGAAAAAGGAGTTGGATTGGAGATATGAGGAGAAATTCTGGTTTAAATGGAAATGGAAAGAAAAGAAAAGGAAGGGACAGGACTTACGTAACAAAGGTTAAAAAAAAAAAAGGCATGCCCATAAAAAATGGGAGGAAAAAAGGATGAGTCAAAAGACTTTAGATTATTTCTCAAAGACATATTGTTTCATCACCAGAATGGACCTAGGGCACACACCAGGTTATACATGGAAATTCATCAAATCTCTGTAACTTCATTGGCTTGTTGGCTCCCGTCATACAATGTGGGAGAAATTTCATGGCAATGTGCGTATTTCCTCCAAAGCAACGAGGGCAGAATCTGGAATGAAATGACTGGGTGAAGGGACTCTAGTTGACTGGAAATGCATATAGTCACTGGTAACTTGTTAGCATAGCTTTATAGTCTAACGTCTTCACCATTCTGACATCTAATTCCCTATCTTTTCCTTGTGCCCAGCTGTTCCCCTACTCCATTCATCCTTGACCTGTCTTTGAGAAATGCACAGATCTTTTCGATATTCTTGCATGTGGTTGTTCTGCAGGTATTAAAGATACAAGAATGACAAGAACTGAATGAATGAGAAGGATACGAAAATAATTTCTTGTGGAGTTAATGAAGATGCAAATCAGCTCACACTTCAGTTTGGCCTTTTAACATGAAAAACTAATTCAATGCATTTTAGAGCTATACAAAAACAAGATAACAGACTGAGATGGATAACTGGTATGGTGGCCAAACCCAGTACCTCCACCAAACTTCTGATTATAATCTAATCAGTTTGATGTTGTTGTTGTTTTATTGTCTATAACATGCCAGTTTTTGTTTGTTTGCTTGTTTGTTGTTTTTTCCTCACTGAACTCTACATAATAAGTCTAAAAGATAAATCTCTTTGTAATGGTTTCTTGGTTAGTAGAGTTGATTTATGCTGAGATGCCATAACTTTGTAGTCTTTTTCTGTCTCAGCAACGACAGAAGAGTTTCCCCAACTAATCATTTGTTTAATCTCTGTTACTAAAAAATGAATGCACGCGAAGTTTCTTACTACTGTGTAACTACAGGGTAAGAGAGCATGGGGGAGTACCTGTTAGTCCTCTCCTAGCTACAGCAGTTCTGGAAGAAAAGACTACACAGAGCAACAGAGCATGCTCAGCGAGGAGAACCTGTTAGTCTGCAGGAGAGCTCTGCAAGCAGGAGACTTAGAATTGGGAAGCAGCCACACAGCCAGGTTTCTGCAGGGACAGAAAGGATGATTTATGTACAAACAAATGGCCATATGTATTGAAACAAATGCATCCATTCTTTTATATGTACCGATATCTTAAATCATAAAATGGTTTGGGTTGGAAGGGACCATCTAGCTTAACCCCCCTGCCATGGGCAGGGACACCTTCCACTAGACCAGGTTGCTTAAAGCCCCATCCAGCCTGGTTTTGAGCACTTCCAAGGATGGGGCATATCTACTGTCTCATTCAGAATATTCTCTTTAAGAAAGATCATCATTCTAGGTTATAATCTCATAAAACCAAACCCTAATAATTGTTAGTCTTTTTGGTGGGCTGCTTTAAGAGACACTATGGGCAACCCTCTTCCCCTTCCTCCTAAACCCTACAAGGCTCAGAGTCCCGTCTCATCTAAAACCAATGCGAGGTTTACAGCTGCAGTCACAGCCACTGAAGCTGGGCAGAGGACAGTTCGTGAGAAACAGTTCTGCCCAGCCATCTCTATTTGGGCTTGATGCTGAGAAAAAACACTTTCTCTATAAAGAAGAAATGCTGCCAATAATGCAAATTCAAATAAATAGTGGATTATCTGAATGTTGCACTCCTGCTGCTAAAAAAACAAGTTTCATTCTCTTTCACATTAAAGCTCTAAAAGAGGTTTTAGTTTAATGCAAATCATGCTCAAATACCTCAAAATCATGCTAGGGAATACCACATATCTTTGTAAGAGGATTTTAATGTGGTGTTTAGGATAGCCCTGCCTCTCTGCCAGAGACCAGTGACAGGAGGAGGCTGTTGTAAATGTGATATCCAAATATCCAGCAGCACTTGGCACTCTCTCTTTTGCTTTAATCTGAAACCATACACGTACAATATCCTTACTGATTCCCTAAGCTGCTGGAGAAGCAGTCGCATCAAATTCAGCTCTGTCTCCACTCCTAAGTACATCACGCTATCTAGTGATTACTTAAATTGTAATACCAGCAGTCCACAGGAAATTTTAATGACTAAGACTGGAAGATTAGATGTATTTACTGCCTTCATCATAAAGTTTATACAAGCAAAGGTGCAGACACCTGTGAACTTACCTGCAACCTGCATTCTTAGCCAGGCAGACACATGCCAGAGTCAATGCAGAAACAGGGTAACTGTGGCATTAATGGGGTGTTCAGCACACTGATAAGGCTTCCACCTCCTGTACCTAGCATGCCTCAAGCAGCTTCTGCTTTAGGAGGCAATGTGCAGTACTGTGCTAATTCAAGTGGAAAGGCCTAGGAGCAGTTTAAACCACAGGCTTTCCACTTATCTGCAATGACAAATGCTGGCTGGCCCAAGTATTTAACCTCCTGCTCTGCTCCTGTGTGGTACATCTCACAGCGACAGACTAGACTCCTAGCCTATGGAGTACAGAGGATACCTGGAGAGTAAGGTCAATAAAAACAATGAACTAGAACTGGAAGGCATCAAGCTGGAATTGAACGTAGTAGGTAATGACACTTGCACCAAATTAGTTTTGTGAAGAACTGACACTGCAAGTCTTTAGCAGTGTCTAAGTGTCTAAATGGAGTTTATAGGTTTCCTCTGTCAGAAATGCACTTGTCTGATTCATATAGTTATTGCAGTTTAAGTCTGTGGTGCTCTTACATTTCATATGACAAGACTCTACATAAGTATTTTTTAGTCTATACTTCAGATTCATGAGCATTTTTCAAATCACACTTAGTAGATCATAAATTAAGAGAGTCATGAAAGGACTTAGGCACCAGAAATAAGAATTTCTGCATAAAAAAAACTTTTACTTACCCCCTCAGATATTTAGAATGCATAAATGCGTTAATTTTCAGCAGTAAAGATTAGCCTTTTTGTGGAGTTAGTCCAAAGTTCACTGGGTATATAAAAAACCCAGAGGCTTTCTGAAATCACATGCAATTCGTAGCGCTCAGGCAAAGGCACGTTAGTCCAACAGATCATGTATTATTCTGTCATTGTTGTCTCCTTGCTCCTTGCTGTAGTGTCTGAGCCCCTCACATCTATTTCAGATATGTATTTTCACATTGCCTCTCACAAACAGCAGTGCAAGTATCCTCAGTAGTCTTAAGCACAAACAGAAAACATGATACATTAAAAAAAGATTTTCAGTATCAAAGAGGATAGAAGGATATTTTTGAAAAACGTATCCTATCTTCTGTTTTATAGGCAGCAGGTCATTTCTGTGAACCTTACCAGGAAACCAACTACTTTTTTCTTTTTTCTTTCCTTTAAGAAAAATATCTTGTTAGAAAAGATCTACCCAGATCAGAGAGGTGCCTGGAAGAAGGACAAGAACTGAACCACTATCTCATGTCAGTCTTAAAGCAAACAAAACCACCCACAATGACAAGAAACCAAAAACAAACAGAAGCAAAAGACCCCCCTGCCCCCGATAAACAAACTTAAAGTCAACTGGGGAGGAAATGTACCGTTACCACTAAAGCAACTATACTGATTTCTTCATCTATGAATGGGTTTTGTTCCTTTTTTTTTTTTTCCCAAGAATACATATTTCCAGAAATTATTAACTTGCGAGCCATGAATCTACTTCAGTAACAAGGATAAATGGATGAACCCAACAAATATATTTTATTTTTTTTTGTAAATTTCTGTCACATTGTGTCACACATTTACAACTTGAACATTCTCTTTATGTTTTTGGTGGGTTAATTCTGATTCGTATTCATTTGACAAGTCTAATTCTATGCACTTCAGTGGAGTTGCATCTAGCTTGCATAACCCAAAATAAATCTGATTAAAACAAATCCATTGCCTATTTCCTCTTTTTATCAGTGGACTCATCTTTTAATCTAAGATTGAAATAATCATGCTTGACGAGTGATTACTCTTTGACAAGCCTTATACTTCTTTTTTAGGACCAAAATAGATTTCAGAAAAGAATGGGGAAATAAAGTAAATTTGAATCTTGCCTACTTTTTAATTGTTATGAGTTCTACACCCACATAGCCTGTTCTGTCCTGTTTCATCTCTAGCAATTATATAGTCAAACTACATTTTAAGTGCTCTTTTCCAAAGTACGAAGTAATATTTATTAACATAAAGGAGGCATACATAATAAAAACATAAACAGCTTAATAATATGCAATCTAAATAATGAGTGCAGTACATATATTTAAATTGGGTACACTAGAGGCTTTCATTCACAGGTGAAGAGCAGTTTACTTCCCATTTCCATAAAAATCAAAGTTGTATTCTTTCAGGGATGCTTTCCTCTTCCAAAACCTTTACTGTCAGTTTCTTTTTCTTCTTCTTGATTTTTATTACTCTTCTTTCACCTTTATTTTTAATGAATCCTGAAGGTAAAATGAAAGAGTAAGTTAAGATGCTATATGACTAACACATCCAAGATTATCAGAAATGAGACATCTAGTTTTCAAGAAATATTCTTGAAAAAAGAGGAAAAAGAACATTTTGTCTTACCTAGTCTTCATTTGCCTGACCAAGGTCAAGATGTCTGCTCTTGTACACAGTATTTTAGCGTCCATCCTTCTCTCTCTAGCTCTCTCTTCTGATTACCAGTTGCACTTTGCTAAGACTTTCAACTATTACATTTTATCAGGCCAATACTTACTACCAAAAGTTGCAAGAACGTTTCAGCCCACAGAGTGCATAATATTTACCTCTTGTGATAGTCTGTGGCAGTATCATTTCCCATACCTTTCTTGCAGATCCTCAAACACGACTTTCTGGAGGTGAAATTATTTTCATTCCCACCACAACCACTATAGTTAAATGGGCGACATCTTCCAGTTGAGTAGTTGTAGAAAAATCTTGTCTCTTTAGCTCTACAAAGTCCTTTATCCATAGGAGTCATGCACAAAGAAGGGATAGCAGGTGGTTCTAGAAATAACAGGAAAAAAAAGGTTAGAGACAACACTGTCATTAACCAGTTTTCTGTTATGTTGATTTTTTATATGAGATTTGAAGCTTTGAGAACTTAGAAATTTATATGAAATTCAGTGGCAAATTTAATTCTGTTCTGAAAATCCAGGATATTTTACATAAGCATCTGCCATATTATAACTACCAAAAATACCAGCAAATGTTATTCTCCCTTTGAATTCCAAAAGCCAACAAAACCTTATCCTGAAAGCAAGGTTTGTTTCCTATAAATTTAGTGTTAAAATTGCTGCTTCTGTGGTAGGAGACAGCACTCAAATTCACTTAGGGGAGTTTCAAGTGAACTACTTGTAGAACACAGAGTGAAATAAATTAATCTTGGACAGCTTTAAAAATATGTGAAATATTTATGATAATGAAGTGAATTTTTCTAATTACTGCTAGACATTTTGAAATCAAATACAAGGTAAGAGTATCCAGCATTTCTGATGTAAGATTCAATAACTTAATATTAGGTTTGTCACATGAATATAGAAAGTTTGACTTAAGTAATAAACTTTGGTCTACTGGAAAACACTGAGCAATTATGAAGGAAAAGTTTGTAACTCGCAGAATAAAGAGGATCAAGGGTGAAGAGTTAAGTGCACAAAACAACTGTGATGCTGGTGCTTTAGTGCTGCTGTTAGCTTTTTACCATTCCATGGAGTAGCCTGATGTTTTGGATCTTCAGTGTTGCTGAAAGTGAGAGTGTGAGAACTGAAACGCTGGAAGATGAACCTGAAGTATATGAAGTACCTGGGAATTGGAACAAGTTCAAGCTCACCCATGGTCACCCCTGGAGAAACTCCATCACCTATCACCCTGGAGTAACTCATATGCAAAATTAGAACTGACAAATAGCTGCTGTAGAGGAAGAAAAAACAAGAATGGGAGCCATTAAATCATCAGTTATGAGGGACACAAAGGAATGCCATTTTCCTTCAAGAAGTAGCAGAGTTGAGGTAACTGAGATCTGAAAGCATAAACGGACACATGAAGCCAGTCAGATGGCCTTCTTAAAGTTAGAAAGCCACATAGCTGGCAAAAGTGGTTTAGAGGAAAGACTGAGTTAAAATTTTAGGGAATAACTTGGGTTACAACAGAGCTGAAGGCATCCTGTTTTCAGAAAAGGGGGAAGCAGATGAGTTGCTGGAAGCAAGAAGTTATGAATTAACTTGGGCAATTCAAGAGGCTGACAAGAAAATACCCCAAAAGAACACGCTACATTTTGTTTGTCTTGCACGTCTTATACTTGCTGAAAAAAAGCTTGTCTGCTAAGTATAACTGACAGGCCAGTGTGGTGAAAAACTGTGAAAAATTGCCCAGACAGAAATAGAAAGGTGATTTATGGAAAGCTAAGACAGGAAAATTAAATTATTAATACATTTGAATCCACATTAGCAACACTGTACTACTACTCAAAAAAGTATCCTGTAAAAGCAAAAACTGAGTCATGAGCTGGTATTTCAAGATAGATTAAATTAATTTCAAGTTATAGCATGAGTACTAATTAGTTTCTTTTGATACCTGTGACATTATTTTAAGAGTAAGGTTCAATCTCGATCTAGAGTAAGTGCCCACAATGTTATACAATGGATATTAAATCTACTGCTTTATTCATAATGAAGACGGTAGCTAAATAAACTTGCAATATGTTTGGTATTGGCTCCAAGAACTCCTGAGCCTAGAAATAACTTCACCCAGATTCTAGCTGGAGAAGAAATAAGCTTTCAAAACAAATGTTCAGCATCATTGAAGAAAAACAAAAAACAAAACAAAACAAAAAAAAAAAACAGAAAAAAACATATTTACCTATTTTAACTTAAAAATTAGTGTACTTAAAAAGAACAACATAGACTTGTCAGCGATGAAAGAGGCAAATGGTTCAGGTTTGTTAATTATAATGGAATTTAAATATATACCTGTAATATAAATTACTTGTCTGGTATGAATTTTCTAGAGAGACTGCAAAGTCCCCTAATGAATGAGTTCTCACAACAATTATAAGCTTTTGGAGCCAAGGAGCAAGTGTTGTGGTAACTGATGAATAAGGACTATCTGCATATGTATAAAGCAACTAGCAGAGTGGCATCTGAAAGTTATTCAGAATCTATATTGTACTGTTTATACAAGTTGTATCTTCATTTTCAAAATATCTGCGTATTCTTTGCACTCACAGAAGCACACAGCTCATGAAAAAAAAACTCTTAATTTTGCCATACAGCAGCCATTTTTTTCCACAAAACAGTATATTAAAATAAAAATGAAATGACTTTATTCCCGGTCTGCTGAGAATCATGAAAATTGTGAATTTATTTTAATATACTGACCACTAAAAGATTTGTTAACTTCAAGTTACTGTAAGCATAAAATATGTACTGTCTTATTCCCAACCCAACATCTCTGTTGGCATTCCCAAGCCTGTGAGCCAGTGTGTTAACATAGTCACCGGGAGCATTAGATCCAGGTAATTTTTCTCTGTTCAGCCCCAGCTTCTAATGTTGTGCTTATATGATATTACAATAAGTTTTGACATTATGCCTGTTCTTGAGTATCTCTCTCAAATGTTTTGGTTTTACAACCTTATTTGTCTAAGAGTTGTTGAAATGCCTTTATCTCCTGCATTTTCGGGGGTGGGGGGGTGGGAAGCAAATCCCACAACTCACGGAACTACACAGAGATGAAGGGGTACACACTGAAAACAGTAAAAACAAAGCCAAACAACAGCAGAAACAAAAGCCAAAAAATACACATTCCTCTATCAGAATTATTTTGTCCTAATCTAATCATTACAGGTCTATGAAGGTCTGTGAACAGATGTCAACTCTATTGAAAGATTACTTCAGACAGGAATGTTGCTTTTATCTTTACTTAGTTCTCAATTTAGATTGCATTTTAGCTATACCATTTTTTACAGTGCAAGTAGTATTATTCGTTACATTACATAAATCATTACATGCTAACATCCATTAGATCCTATGAACCCCCAAATTAATGTGTCATGACATACTTTCTAGTTTCATTATACATGGAACTACGTGGTATTTACATTGACAGCAACAAGCCTTAAGACTCTGGCTTCGCCCTTGTGCGCAAGCTATTCTGTTTATCCAAAATAACTCGTTTAAATGGGTTTTAAATATCCAATAGCAAGTTCATAACCTTGGATTTGCTATGCATATTATTTGCCAAAAATACGTGACATAAGTCAGGTCACAAATGGACACGGCAAAAAAGAATTTACAATTCATATAGGCAAACGACAAACAATAGCTTCCAAGCTGAATTAGTCAAACATTCTCCAAGTGTAAACTTTTCTTTTGGAAACTGCTGATACAATGAAATAAGAAGTGTTCCTCAGAAACATGGCAACTCCATCAAGATAATAACTTGGAACCCATCTCAAGTGGAGTTTGGAAGCTGGAACTCTCACCACTATCTCTACAGGAGCTTTTCAAACAGGCTTCACATTTTATTATAGTAAAACACTGTAGATGCATTTGTCTCTTCTTCTGTTGATGATGCAGATGTTCGGACTGATTTTGTTTTGGTCAGAGAATGAGATCCAAAACCACAATATTTGATATTTTGTCTCTGAAAAATTAGGTAAACTAATTCCATGAACAGGCAATAAATAAAAAAGGCTATGGTTCTTACCTATAAAAAGACTAGTGTATCTTACCCTTCACTGCTACCTAGAGATCTTTTAAAGTTCATGGTTTAAGATTTAATTCTTTAAATACAGTCTTTCCTTGAATCCCAGACAAACCCTCTCTGATGTAAACAGATGATATGGTCATACATTGGAATCTCTGAAACACGCACATTCAGACATGGATTCATTTATCAAAAATAATCTCAAACGTGCTTTGAAACAAAAACCGCTTTCCCTCAGGCTTAGCTGGGGTTGGAATGTGTGACAATGAACTGATAATCTTAATACAAAAGAAGTTTGAAATTATCTTCATGAGTGATGCATACAATGCTTACTGCATTCTTTTTTGCTAAACACAGGTGTTTGACATTCATGAAACTTCAGGTTTACTGCCACATTTTTATATGCAGACTTCAGTTTCTCATTCTGGTTACAGCAGAGAGATAATAAAAGAATTCTCAAGTAGACAGGCTATTACAAAAATAATGAGTCATCTGCACTTGACAGTACTCTATAGGTATAAATTGGTTCAGATCCATTATAGCAAATATAGTTGTGTCAGTTTATATCGGCAAAAGATATGGCCCTGACTCTAAGAAATAATAACAGGAGCTGCTTCTGTGTGCCATTCCAAACTTGTTGAGTGGAAAACCGACTTTTGATCTTGCATCCCACTTAGATTTCACAAGTTGAATGTAGAATATAGCACTTGCAATTTTGTACCATAGATCACTTCATTTAATCTAAAAATGAAAGGCTTGATTCTTGGCTTCACTTTCACTTCCCCAGAAATTGTTTTACATCTTATAGCAGAATAAGACCAGAACAATATTGGCTCTCTGCAGCAAGTTCATTGCTGACAGAGAACACTAGAAGTCTTGTGTTTATATGCAGATAAAGTTAGTTTCTCTTGGTCATGGAAGACTTTAATCTTCTGAAGATCAAGAACTTTGTTGGAAATCTACTAATCTGGTATCATGACAAAGTTATACATAGTACCAATAATATGTATTTTTTTTCTTGAAATCAAGAGGAAATAGCATTTCAGTTGCAAGGTAAGTTATTCCATAAGGGACAACTCCTTGCAATTTTATTTTTTTATTTTTTTTATTTTTTAATGTTGGTCATGTATTTAAAAAAAAAAAAAAAAGAAAAAAGAAAGAAAAGAAGCTACATAGCCAGGCCAATATACAAAACACGTTACAGTAGCAGATGAGCTATTTCACCTGTGCTTGAGAAGATAAGAATCAGCCACTCCATCCCAAGCAGTCCATTCTGATATTGCATGTGCGTAACTAGATTTTCCTCCCTCCCAGGGGGTGATGGGAGTCACTTTGCACATTTGTGTGAAATAACTCTACCTTGTAACTTCAGTTAATACTCCTGCCTCTAGTAACAGCAGGAGTGGAAGCTATGCCCTGTGGAGAAAATAGTGGTCTGTTTTGGTCCTACCATTTTCATTGCCATGAAGTGGGATTGCAAAAAACACACGATTTTAGCCCATCCTAGCAGCCTGAAAGGTATGGGCAGATAAACGGAATCGCAGCAGGCATCTGCATGAGGCAGGCTAGCGTAAGACAGACAAAGGTTATATTGCAGAGAAAGAACTGTGAGGTCTTCAGACTTTCCACTGAAACTCATCAGTCCTTCCAAGGTCATGTTTCTTACCTGACCCATCCCGTTACACTGAATCTACCTACCCTTGTTACTTCAGCCTTTTTACCACCAACCTTCCAGTCTTCTGTCCTTCCTCTTACCCTCATCTCTTTCCTGAAATCTGCTCTACCACAAAATTCACTATTGCTGATACAACCAAGGACCCTTCATTTTTTTTTTTTTTGAGTTTCCTCTAAGAAAACACATGGAATAACGTCTCTTTGCTTGCATAGGCTAGTTGTTTTGGGAATCTGGGAGATCACACTGTGAGTAGAAACCTTCAGGGAACATGTGCACTCATGTCCCTAGATTTACGACCAGGCTTTTTGTCATGCAAATATTTTTCAGTAAAATAAGCTACCAAGAGGCTTACTGTTTTTTATTCAGTCGTTTTAATGTTTTATATGTGGTAAACAATCCAGCTATCTCAGAAATTTACCTCAAGCCAACAGTACATGTGATCACAGTACAAGCAAAATAAATAGAATACAACATACAATCAAGCTTTATTAGACACAATTCTAAGCAAAGAGCACAGGAATGTTATACTACATGCCCATTATCCTACAGACCATATAAAACACAAAAGCATTGATGAATCTGTAAACTATCACATAATCCCCAAAAGTACAAATAAGTGTAAATGCAAAAATAAGACAAATAGAAATACTTGGTAAGAATGCTCAGGCTTTTCCCAACTGTTTCTTGTTTCCTCTTGCATAACTGTGGATCATAAAAGTGATATACCTCAAATTCAATCACCCTTTACAGTGTGAGCAAGTACCAGCAATCTATAGTGGACAGTCCCCAGCTGCAGAAACTGTAAAAACCTCCACAGTAGAGGTCCAGATCCTCATCTGCATTATACTACATAATAGTGTAAAAATCCCTTTAAGTAGACATGAAATTCATTCACACTTACCTTGACTATAATCAAACCATGAATTAAGTTTAATATGACCTTAACAATAATAAAAATGTATTATGATAAATATATTGCACCATATTCCAAAACCCAAATATAATTCTTTCTTAATGGGTAAAAGGAACTTTAAGTGCTCTGACAGTGCCCTGGAAAAGGATTTATTTTGACTAAAACAACTCTGCAACACTGCTTTTGCTTTCGGTATTTAAAGTTCTGTGTTTATCAGAACTTCAGGAAGAACACACCTTCATAAGAGGACAAAGTGTAATCAGTATTCCACTTTCTGATATCTATAGAAGATCTGTAAGTAGCAATATATTTTTTTGTTTTGACTTTCTCTGCTTATTGAAACTATTGACATAGATGGGAACCCATTCTTTAGTCTCAGATATTCCATTTCCACCCATTTTCCCCCAGGAAATCCAGAGTGCACATAAAAGACTGAGACCTAGGAACTGCAAAAACAAATTCTTACCGAAAAACCTAGGAAACTGCTTGTGCTCTTCCTCCGGGTAACTACTGTTCATAATATTAGACTTCTCATTTGGAGCAGTTGGCAACAAATTTACTAAAAGGAAAAAAAAAGGTGGTAAAAAAATAAATGATAGGCTATCTAGACACAACAAAGTTCTGAAAGTAAACTATGATTGGGTACCCATTTACCTTGTTCCCTCAAGTCCCAAAGGCATAAGAAACTCATATTCTGAAGCAATTTTGAGATGGATTCTTTTTTTTTTTTTTTTTTTAGTTTTATTTATATAATACTTAAATCAAATATGGTCTGGTGAGGTTGTTATTATATTACTAGCAAACATTCTAACCTTTGCAATAATAACCCCTTTTCAAAATACTTATTATTACTGACAAAAAATGGCTATGAAGCTAGTTTGCATGTTACTGGCTCATTCGACTTATGTATTTCAACTGACATATCTATTCTCAAATAAACTATATGGACAAGCCAAAACAAGTGGACAAGCCTCAGAGTAACTGCTTCATCAAAAAAAAGGAAAATTATAAACAACAAAAGCAAATTCTTACCAAATATCCTGGGAAACTGGTTGTGCTCTTCCTCTGGGGAGCTACTATTCATAGTGTTAGGATGATCTTCAGTTGGAGCATCTGGCAATAAGTTTGCTAAAAGAAAAATGAATGGAAAACAATGAGGAAAAACACAAAATAATTGCGATCAAAGTTTCAGTATCACTAAGGTAAAAACTTCTGTCTATTGAAACTATGGCTCCCTTCTTTGATATTCACACAAATTTACAATTAGGTGTTATTTCAGATTGAAATAAAATAAAATAAAAAAATAATGATAAGATAATTTTTAAAAAGCATTTTGCAACTTTTAGTCCAGAAGATAAAAATGGAATCAGAGCCCAGGAAGGAATGCTTCAGCAAAACATAGGGGAAAAGCATTTGGCTCTATACGTGTATTTTCTGAAAATCCTTGAAAAAGGAACCTTAGTGGGTCTTTCCTGTTCTAAACATGAATGAGCTCAGGTTCCCCTTACTGAAAAGACACTTGAAACTGTCCTGGAAATAGACCCACTAGATAAAAAACAAAGCAAAAGGGTCCAGAAGTTCTGGGTGGGAAAACGTATCTTAAACTATGAATATAATTAAGTGCTCTGACGAGCTAGGAAGAGTTAGGAAGGTTACTGTATTCTGATATAGAAAAATTCATAGGAACTAGGAAGACAAGGAAGCGGAAGAATGATCTGTGGTTAGTCTAAGTGGCTGTTTCATAGCCTAAACTGCATGGCTAAATCATTCAGATGAAGGACCAGTTTTGCATGATTCTTTGGTGGGAAGGTAGCAACACAGAGTAAGGAAACAGTAAAAACAGAAATCCCTCTTTTCTTTACAAGACATGTTTTGAAAGGAATAGATTCAGATGTATGGCTTAAAATATATAAACTTTTTATAACATTGCAAGGCCAAACAGCTAACATATCTTAGATTTAAAAAGAAAAATAATGAAAAAGATGACTTAGTGATGTGGCTGCAACCTGAATAGGTCCACTTCTTCATTCCCTGTCTTTATAATCTCTGTTACTGTTAAGTCTCTGCCTTCTTTAATATTTTCACAATATATTTCAAAACATATTTCCCCAGATTTCTGCTCAAGAAAATGGGCTTATAAAATCTGTTTTCTAACAGCAAGTTTAACGGAGAAATTCAGTGCTCTAATATCAAGGTACAATCAGGAGACAGCACGTTTTGGACCAAGTCCCTTCTTCACTTAAAATTGATGTCACTTCAATTACTGTATCTGTCTGCATTACTTTCAATGTTCTGTTTCAAATTATATACCACTCATTATTTGTTTCAACTTAGATATATTAAAGAATATGCAATTTTCAAAAAAATAATAATATCATGTTTCTTTTATACAATAGGTTCAACAAGGTTAACATATATTTTTGCAGGGGTTTGTGGAATTAAAATTCATGTAGGTATTTGACAGGGAAAAATAAACAGCAGGAGTCCTGCAATATTGATTAAAATTCAGTACATACCACTTTAAAAATATTTTTCCTTTTTACTTTATATTTCTTATTTTTGTATGTATTTTTAAGAATATATAATTGTGTTAATCTCAGGTATAAATTATTGCTGCTTTGGAGTCTCCTACATTGCCTTTTCTCCCATGCCAACTACCTTCAAAACACAATGTTGTTTATACAAGAATAAAGCTAAGAATAACAGGACAACAACTTACAGTCGCCTTGGCAGGTAGTCTGGCATTCTTCCAAACTCTTAAAGTTGTTCTGGTTTCCTAGGCACCCACCATACTTGAATATTTCACATAGTTTTGACTCTTTGTTATAGAAATATCTGGAAAAGAAGCCTCTGCAGGTTCCAGGGTCTTTCTCATGAAAACAGAAGTCGGGCTTTTCTACAAACAATGGTAAATGATGAACAGGGTGAGGGAAGGAAAAAAAAAAGCAAAACACACTGTAAGACAACAAAAGAACTGGAAAAAGTTGATATAATAAACCTGCATCTTTAGACTAAAGACCAATTGTAAAATAACTGCTGCTTTAGTGTACTGCTTTTGTTCTATATATATAACACTGCGATACTGTGCTAAAGCATTATAGGACATTGTTATTGCTTTTTTTTTTTTTTTCTTTTTTTCAAATAACCATTCAATTGTACCTTGGAAAATGAGTACTGATGACTCCTCTAGCTGTCCTCCTACACTGAAGCTCTAAGATGAACATTAGTTTTAACTCTGAATTTAAAAAAATAAAAATTAAAATTAAATCACAGCTGGATCATTTGAACCTAAGTACACATTCTTCCCATTTATGTAGTTTTAGCCAATGTTGGTGTGAATGACTCAGAAGACACTGTTAAAATAGAAAGAAAAAGGAAATAGTTGGTTTTTTTAAATCTATTTCTATTTTTTCTATAAGAAATCTAACAATGCACTTTGTCTGGGACAGTCTGCTGCTATAAAATGATACAGGAAACTAGAAGGCAGAACAACTATTCTGACTACCACTTTTCAGTCTCAGTTCCTAGTTCATGCTCTGTAATTACAATATCAAAGAAGAAAATTTTAATAAATGAATACTACATGATTTGACTGAATAACCAGGCATGATATCACAGCTTCTGGCAGTGAAGAAAAGCACATCTTTGTACAATGATCCTCAAATGTTGTTTTTCACTGTACTCATTTTTTTTTCTCCTTAATTATAATTTTAAAAGAAAATCATGACAAAAATAATAAAATATATCTGGAGGTATTCTCAAATTCTTGCTACTACATACTTTGAAATATGATACTTTACTGAGATGACTAGCAAAGTATATTTAGTCTTCATATAAAACAGTTGTGTCAGATGTGACACATGAGGCAGTCCTTATATGTGAAAGTTAACAGAGAGGTGAGACTAAAACAGTGTGCATTTTAATAAAAATGACTACAGAACAATTAGTTTGAAGTCCCTAATGCTTTTGGAGTAGATTATGGAGTAGTAAAGAAGTTTGTCCTATAACCTCTATTTTTAACTATATACTTATTCAAAAGTATTGCTCGAACAATATTACTAAGTTCGAGACAAATCAAATACTCATATCAAGCATCATAATAGCTCATAAATTTAGTTTTCCTGAGAAATAACAGTCAATATCTTGCATTTCACTTTTTATAAAGCCTCATTAATAGCAAAATGTCATTTTCAGAGATCAAGGAAAATTCAACCATTACAATGTTCTTGCATAAATTAAAGAAATTGACTATTTTAAGTGCTTCTGGATAGCTTAATTTTGATCTTTCATTAAAACTGACATTTTCTGCCAGTATATTGCATAATATTGTCAAATAAGAGTAAAAAAAAAAAAGTATAAATAAATTAGATATTAACTGAAAAAGGAAGGTGGAAAATAAAGGTATGTAAATAAAAACATTTGCTCCTCATTTTGAAAATCCTTATATTAAAGTGGTTCTTGCAGAAAGAGAAAATTAAGTTCAAGTAAGTTGAGCTCGCAGCTAACTTTTATAGCCACTTTTGCAGAGAGAGGCCATGAAGACAATACAGCGGTATAATCCTAACCATACAAACTAGTATTACACTTCTAAATGACATGTCTTTCTCCACAGATTAATATTCAAGAATACATTACTGGGAACAATAGTAAATATGTAATGGTGTTTATAGTCATGAGCTAAGGTTAACTGAATATATTCTTTTTTGTCAATAAAAGCAGGAACTAGAGTAAGACATTAAAGGAAGCAGTGCAAAACTTCTGCAGCATCTATGGAAAATCAGTTTTTTAAATTTCTATAGCATAAAACCCAGGATTTCTCAATGCATTAAGAATGGGAGAGAGAGTAGAAAAAGGGAAAAGAAAACCATAATCTCAGTATAAAAATATTCCAGAATACCATTCAGTAGAGAGAAATGATTTAGTCTATTTCAAACTGTGTATGCAAATACTGGCATTTCTATGGGGAGTTAAATGCATACCAGTTCAAGAGGAAGTAAGGAGAAGGAGCGAGATCCTGGTAAGCAGTGAAAGAAGAGCTGATTTCTGATGAAATCAAAGGAGAACTCTGGCTACCACTATTGGGCCCAATCCAGATAAGCCTCAAATGTGGAATGAGGAGGCGTGCAATAAGTCTTCACAAGCTCTAAGTGTCAGACCTAAATATCCATGTTAGGATCACAGGTTACACCTCAACAGACCCCACAGTGTTCCAAGCAGGTGATTTTCAGTGCTTAAGGTAGGACCTAGCCATTTTTCATTGGCTACTTAGGAAGAAAGCATTGGGCATTTAAATTTCTGTAAAACAGTCTGCCCATTCAGTAGTTTCTGCAGAGGAAAACTTGCTCTCTTGCCTTTTTGAGTAATTAGAGAGGCCACACTAATCCTGTTATCTCTCACACAGGCAATATGTGAAACAGCTCTGTTTCAGAGTGATTTTTCCTATTTTTGCTAATAGTAGAGGGAGTATTTAGATTATTCTCAAAACACACAATAAAAAAGTTCCACATTATGGCTAACTACATCATGCTTGATTCTCTGCATAATCACAGTTTTCTGATTATTGAAGAACGAGAGAATATGTTTGTTTTAGGGAAAAGTGTCTGACCACAGTGACCACAATTGTCCTTGAAGTCTTTGATGAATATGGACGAAGAAGATTAGAAATAATAACTCACTTTAGTATGGCATTGTTGTTATTAGGAGACAGCTTGGAACAAACATAAAGAATCTATCAAAAGAGGCTAAATACCTTATTGTATAAGAGTCTGAGATTAGTATGTAAACAGTTACCTTGCTTCATTTTTGCTAGCATCATCTTCAGAGAGAATTCTACAATATAAATAAAAAGAAAAATAATTAATAAAAGTAGAGACATAAAGTTTCACATGTAGTACCAGATTGCTTCACATGACTATGAGCACTGAGGAGGAAGAACACAACATCTCCTCCCCTCCTTTCTTGCCTTTATTAAAGAAGTAGCACAAAATCATGGTCTGAAGGACTGAAGTATTGTTTCTTTCGTATGAGAAGACCTGCTATATTTGAAAGAAGAGGATATGGAAAATGCTGGAATTAAATTATGCCCATATTGAATTGAACAGGGAAATTCCTCTTTATGTTACTGGAACCAGAATCCTGCATTATGTAATCTTACTCCCCAAAAGAGGCTAGGTTAATTTAACCCAACTACTTCAGCTACTGATAGTGCTAATATAGCTTTGGAGCAGATCTAGTTAACAACAAAAACCTCTCTTATGCTGTTCAATTCCCTTTGCTATGCCAAAAAGTGTCAGTGTAAAGTGTTCCTTATGATGTTTGCAGTATTAAAGCACCAGGCAGAAAACAATTCCTACTGGAAAAAATGGAGTTGCTGCTGTGCCCTTCCTTCTTATTTAAGCAGTAACATAAGAAAATTCAGCCATCTGCATCCTTACCCTTTCTGCAATTTGTAATTTTCATAAGGTTTCCCTTGCCACACACACTAGTTATAACAATCTCTTCACAGGCTAAAACTGAAACTAGTTTTAACAATTCATCCTCCACTCATATTTGAGAGCAAGCATTTGCAACTGTCATTTATATACTGTTATACCTTCCTTGGCTCCCATTCTAAGATGTGCTGATAGCTAATATAGTTTTAGTGTCAGTTATACTGCCACTGTGTGCCACAATCCTACCAGTTTGTTATTGTAGACTTTTCCTTCTGAAAACGTTGCTTGTGTTGTATTTTCAAAGCAAATATATTCGGTAGAAATTCTATCATGCTACATTTTCCTTTTGTCTCTGGGATAATTCAACTAGCATTCTTAAAAAAATATTATTCAAAGATATGACGTACTTGAGAGTGACAAATCATTTGTTTGAACATATTTCCAGTGCTTTCTGTTAGTAGGAGGCTATGCCTTTAGCATTAAACCTATGACTTGATTTAAAACAAAACAAACAAACAAACAAAACAAACAAACAAAAAATTATTTTCAGGACAATGGTTTTGGGCTATTTCACTAATTCCACTCAGCTGTCTCATTCAGGCCAAAATCAGCAATCAGACTTTGGTGTGATCTCTACCCTTCTGGCACAAAACAGGAAGAATTTATTGTGAGTTTATACTGGCCTAAAGTATTTTAACCTTACCACCATGTCAACATCGTCTCTTTGCTTCTGGTTTTGCTCAAAAAGCCAAATCCATAGCTGAGTTAATTTCTTCTTTGTAAACAAACTATAATTCTGAGTAGATCTACTGTTTAAATAACTGACCTAAAAATTGCTGTCATGTCCAGAACCTTTTACCAACAGGTATTTTTTCCATACTAGAAAGCTTAAATAGTCTTTCCAGGATAAACATTCATTGCATTGAAAATTAGGACCTTTATGCTTGTGTTGCCATTTGCAATTTTACTCCTATCCACTCTCTGAAGTGGTGACCTTCAAGCACAAGAAACAAAAAATGCACTTGATTTCTAGGAGACGTGAATCAGAACTAGGCATCTTGAATCAAAACATTGTCTTAGAGAAGCTTAAAGTGGCCAGCTTGTAGCTGGACTCTCCAGACCTTCTTGTGCTGACTCTAACCAGCTCTGGGAATCATTAGTCTCCATCTTTGATGGTTTATTCATCCATTTTTTTTTTTAATATTCCAGTTTAAGGAGCCCTGCACTTCACTCATGTTAGCTTATTTATTTGTGCTTAATGCTGAAAAATTAGACATTTTGGCTATTCACATTCTTTCTTTTGATTTTATACATCTCAAAACTTCCCTTTAGCTTATTTTTAGCAATCTTTACCTTCACATTCTTCACAGTGGAAATTCTCTGAACAGCTCTTAGATTTTTCTTTATTTTCAAGAATTTACCAGTCAGCACTGTCTTTTTAGTCTGATTTCTACTCTGTTACTAAATTAGTTATCTTTCTGCAGTAATAAATAACAGAAACATTAACTAAGATGAACATAATGTAATATGAGACTGCACAGAACCAGGCTTAACAAATAGAAGCTACTACTTTAAAAAAAAAAAAATGAATTTAATGTTTGACAGTGTACTGTGTGTGACGCCAAACCATTTTATTCTGCAGTTACTCATTCAGAGAATACAAAAATGTTGAGCCTCTATTGCTCCAGTTCCTGACTGCAGACTCTACATTGCAAATTCTTGGACTATAATTAAGCATATACCAAATACTGGAACCCAGGCTGAGTACCAACATGTAGATAGACACTGTGCCAGCTCTTATTTTAAATGATTTTTCCATTTCATTCTACGGAATTAAGCAAATTACGTGCTAGCATAGGATTTGGTTCAGAAGATCTGTTTCAGGTATTGATCCAACATATGTGTCAGAGTCAAAATAACACTATTAATCAACATATCAACATTAGATTGAAGAAATAATTTTGCAGAACTTCACTCGTGGCACCTGATCATGGCTTTTATACACTCTTCAACCCAAATTCTGCACCTGTGAACCTTCTTCAGTCTTAGCCTTTAAACTGGAATTTAGGACAAACACTCCAAATCACAAAGAAAACAGATGTTTTGGATGAGATACTGGCAGCTGCAGTCCTGCAAACAACCCTGCTCTGAAAATTGCAGAAATGCCGTAGGTCCAGCTGAAAACCAAAACCAGATGCCAGACGTGAAGTGCCAAAAGCTAGCCTGGTGACAGAAAAAGAAGAGCTATCTTCACATCCTAAATAGTTTTTGACTATGAATGCTAATCAAGAAAAAGAGCTTATCATTTTTTATCTTGAAAGACTGTATTGTTAACTTTGTGGAGCTATAACTAGAAACTGATTAATCACAATTTTCCAAACAAAACATGGAGTACAGCTGTAGAAGTGAGGAAAATGCCTTGTAAGGAAGGTTTTTCCTCTTAGAATGACTTTGCTGACTTTTTAAAACTTATATATATGCATTAACTATGGAATTCAATTGTAAGTTTTATTAATTTCTGTTATGAAAGTTCAATAAATACAGAAATAATTTTTGAGCTGATTGTGTAGAGGAAAAAAAATAAAATCAGCTAAATCCTTGATACGAACTTGTACTTGTAGAAGACTTGTAGTAGACTTGTAGAAGCTATATGACAAAACAAAAGATGCAAGTGTAGAAAGACCACTGTCAAGGAAACAGGGAATAACTATGCAAAATATTAAAGCCAGAATTTGAATAATGTTTAACTCTTTAAGGTTGGACCTGGTGCTTAGGGACATGGTTTAGTGGGTGACATTGGTAGTAGGGTGATGGCTAGACTGGATGGTCTTGAGGGTCTTTTCCAACCTTAATGATTCTATGATTCCTTAAAATCAAATTAATTCTTCTTTAATGCTCATCAAAATATCATCACCCAATTCTTACACCCAGTTTGGTGGGTGTCAGTCTTCAGCCTACTTTTGAAACAAGATCAGCTCCTGCCCTCTAAGTTTCCTCTACTACCAATCACTAAAACTGGCATATTCTAGTTGAAGAAAATGACCCAAATACAGAGACAGCAGAACTAGCACTTAGGCTGCAATACAAGAAAACGGAAATTTCTTACTGACTGTGAGCTGTGCTCTAACCAGCACAGGGCTATTTGCTCTCCTTCAATACTGCAGGGTTCTCAACAGAATGAACAGCTAGCAATTTTGACAGAACAATTTGCAGAAATGTAAGAAGAAAACATTAAAGGTAAAAAAGGAGCAAATGTCATTTCAGTGCTAGATGTGAATACTAATCTGCAATTCTAGCAATATCTGTGACTTCAACATGAAAAGAAATCAAATCAATGATGTGAAGGTCCTTTGCCTTCTCAGCCAGTTCAGTGAGAGCTGGGTTATGACTCAATTCAGGCCCAAGTAGAAGGACAGAATTTCATTCAATTTGTGTATGCTTTCATTCATTGCAAGATGTTTATATTCAGAAAGATATTTTTCTCTATGACATCTCTTTTTTTTGACTTAAAATTCTAGATGATGTTACTTAGTAACAAAGGAATTATGATATCCAAAACATTATTCCTCAGTGATAAGTGATTTCAATATAAATCTTATTTTAATATAATTTACATTTACCCATATATGACTCGAGGACAGAGTGAGACTGCAATTGATCCTTGCTCCTTCTTCACTGGAGTACATCTGGTCTCCAAGGCTTATCAGTGGATAATAGAAGCCGTTAAAAAATAGTCTCAAATCAATCCTGAGAGTTAACTGCAGTGAAAAACTGACATTCAATTAAAGAATGTAGTGATCTGATCTTTATCACTTTCACAAGTTGTTGGTGACATTTTGTACTGTTTTTTTTTCCATTCTGGCAGAAATTATTCTACATGCATGGGGTTGTTTGAGAGAAGAATAACTGAAATCTGCTTTCATTATAAAATTCAGGGATCACATTCAGGAATCGCATAGAATGCATGCAGTCTCCTTGCTAGAAAGATCAAAGGGATGAAGACCAGAGAAAACCTGTTAGGAAAGACACGTCTTCCTTCTGTTAGCTGTTCCAATAGTTTCTCATCAATGAAACTTTGCTCAGGTACAACATCTCAGATTAAACTTGGCTATTATTTACACATACAGTCCCACTGAGGTTTGTGCTCTATTTAATCACACTATTCTGGCTCAATTTTTACAGGTAAGAAAACAGCCCCCTTCACTCTGTAAAGCCTTCACAATGCTGAAGACCTTAGTTAATTATGATGATAATTTTTAACAGCAAAAACGGCATTCACAAGGCACTTTCTGTATATTTTGTTGTGTTTTGGATCTCATTTTCCTCTTTCTAATGATTAATTGATGAAGTTGCAACAAAACAGATATTTTAAGCCAAACAGCTATAACTGACATTTTTAAAGAGAACTATTTTATTACTGCAGTTCTAATTTTGTTGAATCATGGCAGATGTTCAAGATTTTGGATAGCTTGTATCAGCTTCTCGAACAAAGAGAAGTGTGGAATCAGAAATTGGGTATGATATTCCAAAAGCAATGAATGTGCTGGCCAATAGTTTAGCCCAGCCTCAAAATCAATTTTACTTTAACAACTCTTTCAAAACATAGCTTTAGCCAGAAAATAAGCTTTCTTGCATTACTCTCTATTCTACAGGTCCACTAAAAAAAAAAAATCACAATTTGTCTTCCCAAATCCAGAATTTTGCCTGCAGAATCTAAAATAATCCAGATGACTACAACGTAGTAGAATAATAGGGAGCATCACATTACTGTATTAACAGGAACCAAAGAGGACCTCTACTTCTAAAATTCATACTGTTTATGGATGACAATTAACAAATGCAAATGAAGAACTGATGAGAATAGGAGAATGGGTACTGGCCTGTTACCACACACTTGTTCTGACATTCTTCCAGTGTTAGAAAGTTGTTTTCATTGCCATGGCATCCTCCATATTCAAATATTTCACACTCACGGCTTTGAATGTTGAAATAATAGCGCATGTGGATAGCTTTGCACGGACCTTCATCTGCTTTCAGGGCACAGATTGAATGTCCCAGTTTCAGCGGTGGCAAAGAAGCACCTGTGATAAAAAGAAGTAGAACAACTGTTACCAAGTTACTTTGCTTCACTGCACAGCTTAACTTCACAATCAAATTGCTTGCCTGTTGTGCTGGAGAGGCACTGCTAATATCTGGCAGTAAGGCTCTAAACACATTAAACATAGATGTAAAAAGACAACCATCATGTCCATTGGAACACAAGTTCCACTCAGTCAAATGGAAATGTTGGTTTTAACTTTCAACCGACAGAGCTCATATTCCAAAAAACAGATCCTCACCGTAATTCTGTAAACAACTACAGACAGCAGTTTATTCATCGAACCTAGTGAAAAAAATATCAACAAATATACTGAGAAAATTCTGGCAGCTCCGAAAGACACACTGACTACTCCTGCATAAAAAAAGGCTGAAGGAGTGTGTCTTGTGCATGAACATCTCTGACGATGAACATAGTTCATCTATGTTCATCTAAGGGCGTCTCATAGCAGACAGCAGCATGCGGTGAACTAAGCGAGAGAGCCCTGCAGAGGGCACCATTCCCCTACCAGATTACACGTTACTGGTACATAAACCCATCCTGTACAATTGAAAGGTCATGATACTTTTCTTTGACACGTTTCATGATACCTTTCTTCGATTTCACTGTTCTTGCATAAGACCTTTTAAGAGCTGAAAAGAACACAATAGAAAGTTTGGGTGAAAAGAAGTTGCACCTTTTCACCTCAAGTCATTTTTATGTCTTTCAATATACATGATTAACTCTTGGAATGTTATGTAAAAATTGACATACATATTTTGAAGAAGATTACTAACAAAGTGTTATACTGTCAATGCCTATAAGGAAACTCTGATGATCCCATTTATGATACTGTTCCCTTACCAATAGAGGCTTTGAGATTTTTTCCTGCTTTCCTTTTCCAAGGAAGTATTCTACCCTAGAGGCTTTTGAAAGCTTTGCAGAACTTGTGTTTGCAGTTGCAGTCAGAAGAACAGAGCTGAAATCTTTCCCTCATTCTCACAGAGCTAATCAGAACACTGATGTCTCTTAATATGTGTATTCAAAAGTATCTACCAGTGCTATCTGCAGTGGCTCGGGAAGGAGGAAAAAAAGATGAGGACAAGCATATACCTGATCGTTATACAGCTTTCTTGTGCTAACTAGAGTAAATTTCCAGTTTTAATTAACAGAATCCACAAAAATCCCACTTTAGGACATGGTGATAAGGAAATTGACATTACTACCTACCCACTCTGTGGCTATTAGTTTAGCATATAACATTTATCTTATTATAAAATCTTTAACTGAAATACGCAGCTGAAGTAAACCCTCATAAACACTGAGGCCAATGCAAGTTTACTCTTTATTCCGTTTGAGACGTTGATAACTTATATATACAGCAAAGAAATAATTTTCACTGCTAAAATCTTTTATCCCATATCATGTAAATCCTTGAAAAAATAAGTTTTATTACACAAATACTATCAACACAAAAATTGTAGCAGGTAATTAGATCTTCCATTCTTAAAATGGTCAATTTGGTGTTAAAATCCAGATTGAGATGTTTAATTTCAAAATGCATACCAAATATTCAGTCCCTAAAATTGTCTGCGTCTACCTCATTAGAGAAATGATATTTACAGATTCTGAAGTTAGAAAAACAGATTTGAAAATACTATTGAAGATTGTCTAATAAGTACTGTGGATGAATTAAATGACACATTTCAAAGAGATATGAGTTTCACTAAAATTCCTACGGAGCTCGGCTTGCCAAAGATTTCTGAACTTTGTTTCTTGCCAATTTCCTTATCTGGGTCTTCCCAAGCCCATGAAGAATCAGGATTTAGACATCATATAAGATTCCAAGTTGTACCTCAAACATCCAAAGTTCTCCAACAGGTTTGGAAATCCTTTGGAAGAAACTTGAAAAGGCTCAACTAGAAAAATAGAGAGAACAGTACATTGCAAAATGAAACTTTGGAATTCCCTCACTGAGTAATAGGGGGAAAAAAATGCCTTCAAAACATCAGAGGTTTTAGTAACATTTGGAATAATGCCTGAAAGGCTAAAATCAAACATTTAGCTGCACAGAAATCAATCCAGCTTAAATGAGGGTGGGTGAGATTTAACAGCTGGTTTATAAACATTTTACTTTCTTGGCACACAAGTAATGAGACCTCATAAGTGACCTATGTCAGTGACCCAGTTCAGTCTCAAAGAGGTTGTGAAAACTTACTAGGTTTCTTAACTACCAGAATTACAAACATGGGGTTATGTCAGATCATTTTGCTCACTGCATTATGCCATACCAATGTTGTGGGCTATCAAAACAGAAATAGTGCCCAAGCATAGATGCAAAACTACATAGTGAAGAACAACTGGCTTAGTATACTAATCTTAGAAACTTTTTGGTCTCAACTTCTCCTTATTTCCCACCAAACCCACAGAACTAAATCTTTGTTTTGCTTACCTCCTCAGACCTTTCCTCTGCAGTCAGTGACATTGTTACCACTGTCAGATGTACTAACATTTACTGCAAACATAACAACTATTTGTGTCTCACTTTTTGGCAATCTATGAAGTGGCAGAGACATTTATTTTCTTAGGCGTGCTGGTAAATTACCATACTTTGACTAAAATACGTACCCTGTGAAGCCCCAGAGAGCCAAGTCCTCTCCCTTTGAACAATAACCAAGTGACTCTGAGGAAAGATGTCTCAAAGGGATTCATGGGAACTGAATCATTCCTGTGTCTGGGAACAGAGAGAGAGTTCTTCCCCCATTACTTTACACCTGGGAACACTTAGCTCACCACAGATGGTATAAAATTAGCTTTCCTTCTCAGATTAAAGCACCAGTTGAGACGGCAAGCATGAGTGTTTAGCCAGTAGGTCTGCATAGATACAAATATGTCTGCACCAGTTTCACATGTGGAATGTGCCTTGAAAAAACTAATTCCTATTGTATAGCCTCCTCCTCTCCTATTCAGTTCTAAAAGAGATTGTTCCTACTACATTTTAGGCCTTGTGTGAAGAGCACAGGATATGACATTTAGAGAAGCTGTCTATCAGAAACGTCAGTGAACAGTCATCAACTAACAACGTAAACTGAAAGCAGTTTTAATGGTGTTTCTCAGTCAACTTTTGGCATATTTCTATGGGATAAATACCTTGAGACCTTTCCTGATGGATGGCCAAATCATTCTTAAAAAAGTCCAGTGAAGTAAAATTCACAGTAACCTGAAGCACCCAGTTCCAGAATTTTACTACCCTACTTTCAATACAAGCATTTTTCATAATATACAGCCCAAATATTCTTTATTACATATTAAATAATTTTGTACTTCCCTTCAGTGTGTAGGAAGAATAATTTCAAGACATCCAATTTTCCTTTATTTTTTTATTTTTATTATTATTATTATTATTGGATGACTTTTCTATCCTTTTAATTATCTCTATAATAAATAAAATCCCTTCTTCAATCTCTTTTTATTGGTCTTGCTTTCTAACCCTCTTGCAACTTTCCTTTGGATCCTTTCCTATTGATTTGGATTACTTTTAAAGTGTATGGCCCAGAGCTGAACACAATATCTACCTGAGGCATTAGTGGTGCCTACAAAGTGGGGCAATTGTCCTTTTTTTTTTTTTTTAAATTAATACATCACAGAATTACTAGCCTTGTTTACAACATTACACTACGTCTGTAATGCTCTGCAACTTCTACTTACTTTTCAGCAAATACAACCTCATTATACAAGTGCTTAAACAGTTATTTTCCACCTTATATTTACAAATGCATTTATTCTTCTAAATATAGCATGTTGCAACCATCATTTTAAAAGGAAAATGAGTTTAAGTCTCTCCATTGGATCTGGCCCTGTTGGATGTTTATTAGGCATTCCAGGCTTAAGCACCTGGTCCAAATAAACTTTTAGAAAATCTGTAGAATTATAGAATTTTACTACCCTAAATCAAGAACATGGATAGTGTTTTGCTAGAAAAACATTGAAAAAAGGATTACAGCTGATGCACACTGTTACACAGAAGTTATTACTTGCCACACCAAAAATAAAATAAAGCAAAACATTTTCTCCCTACTTTTCCTCAAAAATTTTCATTTCAAACCTTTGTTAGATCAGCTATATGGTAGCTTGTCGTGATTAAAGGCACTAAGTGCCTATTCCTATGCTAACAAATCTTTGCACTCATGCTTTGTTATAAGTGCAAAGTAATATCAACAAAATGGCTCACACTGGCCATGAGTTTAGCGCAGGTATTCTATGTCACTACAATCTTAGGTAGCAGGGAGAGTTGCTACTCTCTCTGGTGACAGTGATATGACCCGAGGGAATGGCATGGAACTGCATCACAGGAGGCTCAGGTTGGGTGGGTATCAGGAAAAGGTTCTTCACCAAGAGGGTGATGTAGAACAGGCTCCCCAGGGCAGTGGTCACAGCATCGAGCCTGCCAGAGGTCAAGAAGTGTTTGGACAACACTCTCAGACATAGGGTTTGATTTTGGGGTGGTCCTGTGTTGAGCCAGGAATTGGACCTGATGGTCCTTGTGGGTCCCTTCCAACTTGGGACATTCTATGGTTCTATGATTCATGCTCCATTCCTACAGTCTTCCTACTTTTGGCAACTGTCAAGAGCCAGGATACTGGCCAAGGCAGCTCGCACACAGCACAGCCACTTATTGCCCTTCACACAGCAATTTTTGCAACTTAGGACAAGGCTGTTGTTCGAACAGTTACTATCAACTTAGAAGTAGTACTTTCACTGTGAAAACTCTAATAACCTGCAGTTAGTCATGCTGTAGCCATCCATGTAGCACATGGAGCTTATAATACCTGTGTAAAGCCCTGTTAGTACCTTACTAGTAAGCAATACAATATTACAAACCAGAAGCGGTGAATATTTTCTCTAATCGTTTTACATTAGTAAAAGTAAAAACAATACCATTTTCCCCAGGTGCAGACATACTCAAAGAATCTAACTTGACTTGCAGACTCTTGCTACATCGATTTGCAAAACTGGTTGTTAAAAATGTATCCTTTTAATTAGACTGTGAAATAATTTCCCTGTTATATCTATGGCACAATAAATATGAAAGACAACAGCATTGCTGCATACTTGCTTTTCAGAACAGAACTACATAAATTAATTGGGAAAAAAAAAAGTTTGGTCTATATTATGTTAAGCTGAAATAGGAATTTCTGTTTTTAAGTAGAATACATTCTGTTTTGTTTCTTAGGTTACGGGTTCTCACTCATATGAATTCCTGTGGTTATCCTTAATTACAAAGATATGCTGTCATCTTTCCAAGCTTTCTTGTAAATGTCTCTCTTTGATAAGTGATATCAATACTAAGCACCTTGTCGCTAATGAATAACTGTTTCTTCTTTCTCCATCTTTGCCAGTTTGACAGCTTCCCACCCACACACTGTTCACTGCTTTTCCTACCAATGTGTTTCCTACCCTTTCTTAAAGCAGTCACATTTATTCTTGATAAACTTTCGCATTAGAATAAAAAGCACATTCAACTAGTAAGTTATTTTCTTCAGGCTTTGGAACATCAACTAAAGTGCTCCCAAACACATAAGGTATTATGGAACAATATACATGAACTAGTTATTTTTATATCATTTACTTTTTTAATAAATCTAATTTACTCATGGAAAAATGACAGCATTTTTGCTGGAAAAGAACACATTGAGAATCCATTTTAATCTGTTGGACTTGACTTTCAACTTTAATTACTACTGCAGTTTAAATACTAATAGACAAAACAAAACAAACACACAAACAAAACAGACACACATACAAAAGAATTAAAAAGCCCAGATTCATACAGAGCATGTATCAAATGTGATCCAAAAGTACCATATTGCAAGCAATGGATGCGTACAACTTATTTCATCCTTCAATACCTGGAAGGTACTGAATGCTGGGGTGAAGTACGTCAACGTTTTATAACCACTTACCATCAGAAAATACATGCCATTAGTGAAATTGCAGCCTACAAACTTTCTGTTGTTAAATTCAGTGAAACCAGAATTTAATTCATAAGGAATCACGAGTAATTTTAAATAGCAACAACATAATCATTTTACAAAAACATAATCAGATTAACGCAAAAATAATTTCTTGTAAACACCACAACCGAGTCTTCACTAGTCATAACAGGGCCCTGGTTTAATTTCTAAGCATTGCATTTGACTATTTTTTACTGTGGAATGCTAGTTCAGAAGTTAATAACTGTCCCTCATTCTAAATCATTTACTGGCTGTATAATTTTAAATGACTGATTGTTAAATAATTGGTGATAAAATACTGCTGGATAAAAAAAAAAAAAAAAGACTATTTAATTTCCTTGGCATGCTTTTCCTGTTGTCTTTTATATTTAAAAACAAGTAAGTACACAGGGCCACAAAAAAAAAAAAAAAAAAAAAAATAAAAAAAAAAAAAAAAAAAAAAAAAAAAAAAGACTAATCCTGCATATTTCTTGTTCTGTTGAAGAAGTGTATTATTTTAACCAACAAGACAATTTGGCCTTCATGAACTACAAGTTTAGGCTGAGGTTTTTATAAAACAGAGTTGTGGGGGAGAGCAAAGATAAATAGAACTTTGCCTTCAAACAAGAAGGGTACTTAGGTACCTCAAGGGTAAATGGAAAAATTTTTTCTTTATGAAACAATCTGACGACATTGGCATGATAAGCATACACTTAATGTGGAATGTCTAATATTTTAAATTGTGGTGACTAATTGTGATATGGCCCTAAAGTGCTGGCTTATTTTGTAGTACAGCCACGACTGTACAGAATTAATATTTTGTCACAAGGCTGCTGCAAAAGACTTATAGAAAGAAATAATGTGGATGGAAATTTGACAAGCCATAGGCAGATATATGAGTACCAGCAACAACAACAGAAGGTCACCCTTAGCTGTATTCCTAGTTGGTCTTCAAAATTAGACATGTCAAATGTGAGAGGTATCCACTACATTGCTTTCTACAGCGTAAGAAAGAGGTCACCATTTTAAGTCATTTTCTAAAAGGAAAGAAGCCTATTTCAATATGGTACAAAAAGTGCATTTTCCCTCATCTGCTTTCTCGTTATTGCTTGTGATGAAATTAAAATACTTTTCACAATGATATCCAGTACAGAAATTTGACCCAACTCACTGAATTTCAATGAAGTGAAGGTACAATGAACAACAGCCTTACAATGGTAAGAAAATCCAAGAACCCCTCCAGTCCTAACTCACACTTGATATTTTTTTCAACAAAAGTCTCTAACTGCCGAGTTTTTATTTATCCATCAATACCAAATCACTTGGTAGAGATGTTTTTTTTCATACAGAGAAAGCATCTCTAAGGCCAAGGAAAACAAGTAGGGCAATCCAGAATTTTGCAAACTTTGCAAATTAACTGTGGCTGAAGAGAGCTGTGCACAGGAGAGAGTAACATCAGCTTACAGTGTTATTCATCATGTTTCTACTCCATTTGCACAGGAAGACAAAGCCAGAGTTTACCACCTGCATGTTCTTTTCCCTCAACACTGAACTTTTCCAGAGGTCCTAAAGCACAGCTTAAAGGGAATAATCTTGATATCTAATACTTTGATTAAGATTAGAACTTTCAAAAAGCATGCAAAGCAGAAGCTGTTATAGAAGGTGAACAATTTTGCTACAGCTAGATGCAAAATTCTGAGCATCTCCTGGTTAGTTAAGAACCCAGTCTGTTTTCAGCACTGTTGCATGCTTAGTTCCACTTTCAATTTTCCCTGAAAAAAAAATCAAGTACAGAAGTACATTTAGAGTGCATATAACATGGTGGTTTTGTTATGAGAGAGAGTTTTTTGTGTTGTTTCTGTGAACTCTTACCAAGAACATCCTCTTCTTCGCCATCATCTGAGTCATCAGTCACATGTCCAGCGATACAGACAAACAGCATGAAAAAGGTTAAAGGTAAGAAACATCCCCTCTTTCTTCCTTTCATCTTTCCTGAATAACATATAAATGACAATATACACTTTAATCAAATTTCTTGAGTGCTCTGCAAAAGTCATTAGCAGGGTAGAACATAGGTTTATGGGTAGATACACAGAGAGCTTTGGAATAATGTAAGATACTTTAGTATAATTATATTATAAGCACAATGAATAACAGGACAAGATTTTTAGTTGCTTTCAGCTGATTTCAAGTCTCCCATCCCATCTCCAGTACATACTAGAGACATTGACATTATTTTTATTTAAAGCCACAATTTTAAATCACCTCCCAGAATACATAACAATATAAAATGTAATACTTTGTACTTTTAAATAAATTTTTAATGTCCTTATTTCTAGTTCTTCAAAATAAGTTTTACTCTGTCTGCAGACCATGGGTTCATTGCCAAAAGCACAGTATTATATTTTTAACAAATATTTCATCAATTTATAGTTATCAAGTTCCTGGAAGCTGCAGTTCACTGTAGTCATTGAACTTTTTCGCAACATGGGCTTTAACAGTATTAAATAGTATTTTGTATCTTGCAGATCCCCTTAATATTGAATTCCTCGGTTAATAAGTGCAGAGCTATTCTTTTCCACATGGGATCAGTGAAGCCATAGTTATTCACACAAAGAAAATTATTCCACAGAAGCCAGCATGTTCAAGTTATGCTGAAAATAAGGTTGTGTATGCACATATTGGAGAGCACCTTAGGAAAACTTTTGCTTTAATTATTTAGAAATACATGTTTTCAAACTAATTAAAAGCTTATTAGGTAACCCTGAATTCTAACTAGGGAGTGGGCTCAATATCTTCTTTAGCTACCGACAGATGTCCCCTTTTCTTAAAGTACGATATCAAACTTTGGCTAAGTTAATTAACACTAACTTCATAAAAATCTAAAGGACTAGGAAGTTCCTTGCCTTCAGGCATTGTTTTATCTTTATTGTTTTTGTCTACTTGTCTATGAAGATGGGTGATGCAGAGGTGCTAAAACAATGAGGGCAGGAGGGTCTGGGGGAAGAGCCTGCCACCCGACTTTGGATATAGTTGTATAGTAAGAGTTGTATCTTCAACACCAAACCAGAGCCCGAATTTTCACTTCTCATTTGAGAATGTTTCATTTTTTTCCTCCTGTTTCAATTTTTTTCCTCCAGTGTTTTCCTAACTTACAGTGCTGTAGGAAAAAAAAAAAAAAAAAAAACAAAGGTGTGTTCTGCTGACTGCCTGATATCCCTACAGCATTGCTAAAAGACAAGAAAGAAAACATGACACTGTGCTATGGACTCAACACTTCATTCTGACATGTCAGACAAGATCACATTCATTAATGCTACTGTCTGCACTAACTTGTGTACCCCATCTGGCTATCTTTCTTACTACTTTGTCATTCTGTCTATAAGTCTCTTATTTATGTGTGATAATTACGTGCATTAATTAATTCCTTTTCCTAATGCTCCCAACAGTTGTTCTGATGTTATCTCACCAACAGGCTTTAAAAAATAATACACTGTTAGAGGAAGAGTCTTTACTGAAATGCTCATTGCTATCCACTCAATACTTTTGAGTTCCAGGCCTAACATTAGCGTTAACAAGCTGTCTTTTTAAGATATTCTCAGCATTTCATTTTATTATTTTTCAGATAATTTTCAGTTTTCCAGTAAACCAAACAGCAGAGACTCCCTCTCCAACAGTTAGAGCAAAGTAACTGTTCAAGACCAAGGGCAACAGCCAACCTTGACATTACTGTCACATTTTCAGGAAGATTGATAAGCTTCTGTGTGTGTGCTGGAATTTAATGCCTGAATGTCCACAGAGATGCAACTGTTTGTGCACTGCCTTGCAAAAATCATGTTTGAGACTTCAGACACTAGAAATAAGCCACATACATAATAAGCAAAAATTTTAACATATTGAAATAATACCACATAAGAGAATATCATACATCCAAAATAGACCAACAAAGCATCTGAAAAAAAGGAGTTTTATTGACTATATTTCTGCACAAAGTCAAGAGAGTTGACAACATTCCTTTTTAGTTTCCATAGGCCAGTATGATTTCCAGAAACAGAACACCGCTTATGATACATTTGGCCTAATACCAAATTTTCATCCATGCAAAGTTTTGTAGTACAAGGTCTTAGAAGATTTCTATCTATTTTTTATCACAAGTTTAGATAAATTAGAGCAAATCTCTTTATTCACGATTTGATAAGAAGTACAGCCATGCTTTAAAGAGGAACAAAAAAAAACTCCTTACAAGGTAATGTGAAGTTGTCTAAGATTCTCTTTATAATTTGTGAGACATCTGAGTTATGATATTAGTTTGACACTAACTAAAATAATATAGATCCACAACTAAGAAACAACTGTATGGGGAGAAATATTAAGGAAAATTTTCAAATAATTGTATAAGTACTCAGCATTATAATGTAAATAAAGGTGGTGATAGTTTGATATCATTTAAAGCTGGATAAAATCTGAAATAACCATCAAATATTCAGATTTGATACTCAGATAGCTAAAAAAGAACCTGAAAAGTCTGAAAGGCTTTGCCTGACTACTCTGAGTTCATAGGAATGAAAAATTACAGAACAGACTTTCAATTTTAGTTTTTAAAATGACATGGGAAAGGGGAATTTTCTAAGTACTTTCTTTTCCTTACAAGCCTCAATTGGTAATAATTGACATGGTTTTGACCCTTCATAAAGGGATTTGGAAATTACCCACAGCCTCAATTGCCCGTGGATTAATTCCAAGCTTGCCCTGTGGCTCTCATTTTCTGTATTTGAGTTTTTCCAAACATGATGGCAATTTAGTAAATCCATTTTTATTGTCATCCTATATTCCCAAAACTTTGTTCCCAATTAGAAGGAAAATATAGGAAAATCATCCAGAAATGGAAATCCACAATAAATGTTTCATTTGAAGATGAGTCTTTAAAATAAAATTTTGTATACTTTTTTTTGCACTTTAAAATAAAATTTTGTATAGCTACGATGCATTATTGCCACTGTGCGATTACAAGGATAAATGACTGCGTTTGTATAGAGATCAAAAATCTCACTGGGGTACAGTATTACTATTCTTCCACTTAACTCCTGTATTCCCTGAAAAGAGGATGTTGTGGAAAGTCAGACTCATTTATGCTCGGCCAATTTCACAAGACAAAAAATTTAGGCTAACTGTATATCTACCTTATTGCAAAGTCTACTGACCAAACATAATTGCCTCTCTTCTGGCTAGCCTTCCCACAGGGTTGTACATTCCCAGAGCACAGTATCACGTATGGGTAGAAATGGGACGAAGGGGGTGCAGGTGTTAGTACTGAAATGATTAAATCCTTAAATCCTTTAATTCCTAAAGGAAGAGTAAAATCCAAGATCAAAGTGAACTTGGCTGTGCTTTTTCAATTAAAAAAACCCAGCCATCTAGAAAAGTCCAAGTTCTCTGATTTAATGTTCAGTTGTTCTGTAACAGAATTTTAAAGCTGTAAGCTTTAATTGATATATTTAATTGATATTGATTTTTGATTATTATGATATTGGTTTTATTTCTTTTTTCTTTCTTTTTTTTTTTAATACATTGGGAGGGTTATTGCATTTAAATGAAAGGTAAAATTCAAATTACTGTAACTATGACATTCATCTCAGTAAAGTATAAAAGAACTTGTGTGAAGCACTGCATGTTATGGGAAATATTGAAAATGCTTTGAGCATAAATAACTCATGTTAAATGGTCTGATTATATAGACCCCAAAAAAAGAAAATCTCTGGGAGTAAATATAGCCCCTTACTCCAGAAAGGGTTCTAATTTAGGACAGCAAAAGATCAGTCCAGCATTAATAGTGGCTTTTCTATATGTCAAAATGTCACTAATGCAAATTTCATAAATTCCTAAAAACATTTCCTTAGGAGCTGTGCTGCTCCCAAACTAACTAGCTTTTAGATGAGATATTTTTATCCATAAACAGAAAATGTTTAAGTTGCCTGACAAGGGAATCAAAGGTCTATGGGTGGTAGCTGGCAGTGACTCACTGATTTAATTAAATGCTTTGACTTGTGAATAATGCCACTAGCTTCCCTCAAGCTGGAATATAGGTAAGACAAAGCAGATCACAAGCAATCAAGGAAGTTCCCAGTACCAGACCCTTATTACCTCTCTTATAACCAGGTCTTTTTTATCCTGCCACCTAAACACAGAAATACCAGGAGGCTCTCTAGATTTTTTGCTAAAAGCAGGTAAGTAGAAAACTCACTGCATTCTCTGAGCAGTTTACAGCCATTGGAGTCAGACCTTTTATCTGTATGTTTACTTAGTCTGTTCTGCAGCAATTTCTATAGTTACCAGAATGTTTAGAAACAAGCGTTTCTTCAGCACCCTATTTATCTCTAACCAGCTAACTGGAAAAAGCAAAATAAAAGCTAGCATTTCCGCAGTAGCCAGAAACAGACAGCTTCAGAAAATGGCACAAAGTGACATTGTAATGACTGTAAAAGTGACTCATTCACACTGACAGCCCAGGAAATGGAAGGAGAAAAAAAAAAAAAAAAAGAAAGAAAAAAAAAGTAAATGGAGGAATAAAAGGTTAAATTAGCACAGCCTGAAATTAAAGAAGGTCTAATTAGACAACATTACAGTGCCTCTGATATGAAAACAGACCTTTATTAGCTCAATGTCCTTCTCGGATGTTATATTTGCCCTACGGTATCTTGTACCACCTACTGGGACGTATATGACAGAGAATTAATTGGATTGTTAGATTGATAGAATTAATTGAATTGTACCTAATTGTAGAATTGTCTCCCAGCTGGCTGAGTCAGTGAGTTGCCTGAAAGTATTTTACTACACATGCTGTGTTACAGCTTTTTGAAACATCATGTTTGCTCACTTACTCTGGAGAAGTAAGAACAATGAAGAAAGTATGAATCCTATCATATCATTTATCAATTCTAAAACTGTGTTCCTTTAGTTAAAAGGCAAGCCAAGGGCAATGCAAGATAAATGTTTATGGAACTCAGTTTGATTCACTAAAGTTAGAGACAGATGACTAATATTTGACTGTTGAAGTCATGCATCCTTGACATATCTATTTTTCCCAACACTACAAGCATTACCCAAGGCACATCACGAAAAGTAGAAAAAGATGCTACAGAAACCAGACAAATTCTACTTTTTTTTTTTTCTTCATGAGACCACCAGAAATAAGAGGGAATTCTGTTTTTCCCAGATTATTTTCTGAATAAAATAAAGAGGAACATATTTTTTCCCCCCCGAGACAAACTGATAATCCTTTTGTGCATGTTTACTTCAGAAGACTGAGTATTGTTTGTAAGACAGCTTCTGTGCCACTGTAAAACATGTGCCAATTGTTAAATGTAGCATGGATAATTTATCATCAACTCCATCACTGCCATGTGCTAGAAAAGAAATCAACTGTGCAACACCTAAAACAACAGCCGACAAGGAGACCTGCCTGGGGAGTAAAGGAACACCAGGAATGAGACTCTACTTTCTCTCCAATTACCAAAGACTTTACTATAGCAAACTTCTCATTGCAGCTGGGAGAAGACCTATGGGTTGCAAGATTCCGTGGAAAATAATTACATATTTATAACTTCTGTATTTGCTTAATCATCCTTGAAGATGTAATAGAAAAATACACTGCTGCTATAATTAATTTATTTATAAAAATTATGATCCTCTAAAACATTGAGAGGTGCAATGTGAGTAGGTCTCCACTGTCAGGTTCTGCCTAGAAAGCTGTATTAAAATGTGAAAGTGGGAACTACAGTCTCTTACTCCCACTCTTACCACTCCACTCTTACCACCTGCTACTACAGCAATTCTGTTGCAACTGCAAAAGCAAAATCTCTGCACTTTCTTGAAGCAACTATATCTTTCCATGATTCATTATCGTATACTCATGCTTGCTATGTACACCTGTGGCAACATTCTCCCCAACCTTGTGCTTTTGCACAAGTAGCTCTCTGCTCCTCTGGTGATGTAACGGCTTGATGTCACTTCTCTAACTGCTGACACTCAGCCAAATGCCATCCCTGCCTGTTCTTGAGAACCTATACACTCCTGGAGTCAGCCTAAATACTATTTTATTTTAACCCTGTACTATATTTAGTTATGCATCCAAATCAGACCTGGAATGCTTCACCCTTGCGACAGCATGGGAGGTGAAGGTCGGGTGTGGAATGCTAAGGATCAGAAGACCTCAGAAGTTTTTGAATCTGTTCATAAAGGAATAGGCACACGGAATCAAAGCGTGGCAGCAGGTGAAGCTGTTTTTAAAATATTTAAATGTATTACAACAGAAGAAAGACTCTAAATTTGTCCTCCAGACCACATGCAAGCAAACTGTTCTTACTAGGAACTAGACAGGACTTGGACCTGTGCCTTCAACCAGAAGGAACTGTCACTGCCAATAAAGAAGCTTATAGACCTCATAAAAAAGTAAATATTGCAGAGAGTATCTCCTGAATGCCAGGACATATATTTGATATGCATCTGCATCCTAACCCAGAAAACACTCGCTTAGCTCAAGAAACATGTCAATAAGATTGACCAATATGCCACTGTCTTGGGTGGACTGGTACTAAACGTATTTTTGAATTTTAATATTTTCCCTCTCCTATTTTCTGCTTTTTAAAACAATGTCCACATTGCAGTCAGCATGAGTGCAACAGCTAAGCCACCCTCCCAGTCTTCCCAAACTAGACTCCTGCTAAGACTTATTTCCTTAGCCACATGCTGATCTGGCAACAGAAAGCAGACTAATTTCAAAAACAAGACTAAAGCAACACATTTTATTTCAATTCAGCAGTGAGAGGGACTGTTTCTCCACCACTCTGGGAGTATCAGCTTGACAAAGATTTTTCTTTGTGCAAAATTATGTTGAACCAATATGTGGTCTCCCTTTAGGTAACATTTCATATGCAGAAACACTGAAAAGGCACCATGGCAGCTGTACTACACTAACTTATCAAACATTCCTTGTAAAAATAAAAAATCCTCTTACTACGCAGTATCTGGTGTGGCTAGCAAAGATATAAAATGCAACTCAAGGTAAAAACTGCCTCTATCACAGCTATTATAGCTGTTATCAAGACAAAGTGTCCTTTGTCAAGACAAATCCTTCTGCCCTTCCCATTGCATAAAGCAGGCAGACAGCTCTTTCAGCAGGGTATCATTAATGCATCTCCTGAGCCTACTATATAAATATATACATTTCACGTGATTTGAGAACATACCCTCTCAAGTTAGGACAATACATACACTACATGTAAATACAGTTAGGGTCTATATTTAGTCTTGACATTCCACCTGCCTGTTTCCTTCCTCTCACAGACTTGTGGCAGAGTATTCCCAGAAACTGGATGAGGGGAACTGCAAGAGGTCATCAGGCACCATGTCTTTTTACGTATATATAAAAAGAGGATATTCACACTGTTGCTCAGAAACTTGTGCTCTGTATCAGTCCCAGAGTCAGTACCAGTCTGACATTCAAAGTGACATCAACGCAAAGCCTTGCAGTCTCCCAGCAACTTATCAGAAAGGAGGCAGTCTAACGTGGATCATCAGCAAGCAAACATTAGTAACTGAAAACATGAGCTATCAAAATTCCCACCCTTCATCTTACCTCCCTAATAGTCCATATCTGTCCTAAGATCAGAGACTCCACCAGATTATTCTAAGAACTTCAAATCACCTTTTCCTTATGAAAGAGGATTTTGGTTGGTTACCTTTCATCATTTGACATGAAGGTTGACTTGCTGCTGCACTATTCCAGCACCTTAAGTTTCCAAGTGAAAATTGGGTAGTGAAGTGAAAATTGGGAAGTTAAAATTTAGAAAAAACAAAGCTCTTCATTAGCTTTTATGCTAAAGAGCTGCATGGCCTGATGTCACTGTTTCAGATTTAAACTTTCACTTTGGTTCTGTTTGCACTAAAGTTGTAAATGATGCTTTGCAAACACAATTTACAAACTAACTGAAAAGAAAACCTTGTTATGTTTTGACAGAAAAATCAATCAATTAATTAATAAGGCTACCACCAGAACACCCTTCTTTTTTTCACATAACTATAGATGTCTCTTGACCTTTCACTTTCCTTTGTTGACTCCTTTTGCCTGTGCTTAAAAACAGTTTTCCATTTCCCCAACTTAGTGCCAGGATCTATTCCCTTCTACTCATCTCACACCTGGCTCTGGGTACTGCTGCCATCATGCTTCCACTCACCTTCTCTTGTCACACAGCTCCAGACCCTACTTCATCTCCTCCCCTGAGTTCTTCCTAGGTGGCTCAGTCTGGGCCTCACATCATCCAAGAGCTGGGAACCGGGAGAATGGGCTGAGAATGCATCCTACAGATGGCATGCCTTGGCAGAGGTAGCCTGCGAGAAACTTGCTCAACTCTATGGCAGTGTAGAGCAGACCACTTGGTGCAAAGTTCAAGTTATTTACAAACCCTGAAATTAAGCGTTACTTTTTGAATAGCTGCACTTACTTCTTTCACAGGAACACAGGATTTGTCTACACCAAATCGCAAAGCTACTAAAGAGACCTTGAGGGAATGTCTAATGATTTTCTAGCTACTTGCTCTAACCACAGAGAAAAAAAACAAAAAACACATGGCACATGACCCAACTTTATGAGTTCATCAAAAGGACATACTGAGTACATTACTTGACTTTCTGTTTCCACCTCATAGAAGGCTCATTTAAACAGAAATAAAGAAATAACGAGTCAGTTCTTTATTTAGATGTGGCAATGACATCTATGTGACATGCCATATCTGAGGTAAATCTCTGTTCATCATATACAGCCCTGTCTGCACTGTGAGATAGCTTGCAATAATGAAAAGAAATATTAATTTGTTCCAACAAAAATTATTATTATTATTAAATTATTATTATTATTATTTTAATATGGAATAATCCAAATCACTAGTTTCCATTATTTCATAAATTTGAAAACAAAAATAACCAAAAATCTATCACTACCACATACCCAATCCTGCACTAATTCTCCCCTTTGATAACAAGGTAAGATGTACTCAAACTGGTAAGTGAAAACTAGGTTAATGTTACATTTAATGCAAAATATAGCCCAATGCCTCAGAAAACTAAGCAGGAAAGATGTATACAGGCATCATATAATGGTGCACAGTGTTTAGGTTTAGACAAAAAATAATTGGTGGTAGCAAAATCATAGGTCATATAATTCTATTTTCAAATAGGGAATGCCTTCATCATTCTAATAGTACCTACCCTCACAGCACAGAAGCAACAAACAAAACAGACAAGCAGCAATTTTAGTTATGCTTTTGGGAACTAGCATGGCAGTCCCAACAGCAAACACCGAGATTATAAAGCCTCCAACCTCTTCTTTCAGCAGTTTGGACTGAAAAAATACAGTGGATGTTTCCAAATCTCAGCTCTCCTCACTTAGAAACAAACTGTCCTGTATTTAGCAATTAGCTAGCCTACCCCAATCCTCTTCTCTAATGGACAGTCATTTCAGTGCTGTGTATTTGTCTTCAACTCAGTTGTGTGCATTTCCACACTGTACACACTACAGAAACATAACTACTTTATTGCACTGAAGTGAAGCTGCCACTTATTGAAAGTGTAACAGGCAGGCGGGCATAGGAGGAAATTATCTGCCGCAGTGGTGTCTTATGACTGATTTTGACCATACCTAACTATTAACATTGTGAAACCTCATAATTGTAAGTCACATTTTGCACAGATACCAAACATCAAAATACTAGTTATCTTGCTTTGCCAAGCAAGTTTAGCTCACCCTCTGTTTCCCGTGTCGATACACCAAACAGATTTTAACTGCAATGGCTGTGCATGCTCTGGATCATTGCACTGGTAATGCTACAATTACCACCAGTGGGAATACCTGCAAACTGAAACAGCCTCAGATTATCACTCTGCACATACTTAAAACCAACACAAAATAACACTGCCACAGAGAGGAAAGGGTCACAGTCCCTTGTGAATCTTCCACCACCTAACTGGGGGGAGAGGAGATGGGGAGATGGAAACATGATAAAAAAAAAAGTGGCAGTAACAGTCAATCAATGGAAAAGTAGAACATGTTTACAGAAAAACACTAATAAGTTTATATGGACCTTCCTGTCAAGTTCATAAAAACGATACCAGCACCAGCTAAATATTTCCTTCATATGCTTGTATGTCTAACTTGCTTGCTGCAGTTGCTACCTTCAATATGGTTGTTTTAAAATCAGTTCTTTTGAAATGATCTGTTTTCTGGAAGAAGGTTGTTGAACTTTCTGGAGTCCAGAGCTCATCCTGGGTCACCATGTTCAAATGTCTATTTTTTTTTTTTTTCCCTCTAAATAGTAGATCAAATTAACTAGGTAACTTCAGTTATGCATGGCACATATCAGGGAAAGTGACAACAATACTAAGGAAGGAAAATGAACAGCTGAATGACTAAAAAATAATCTATTTTGCTGTGCAGTAACTATAATAGGAAAGGAATTGTATGACTCCCCATATGGCTTTGCTCCATTCCATCCTCAGGGGCACTCTGTCCCATACTCTAAGTTTCATAAGAGAAACACATAGAAGTCGGTAGTTCGTCTTTTTTATTTATTTATTTTTTTAAGAGCAGTTTTACTGGGTTCAAGCATGAAGAGCTTTAAAAATTGAGATCCCATTTTCAATCCTCACCAAAACCCTCTGTCCAGTTTTGGTTTCTTTAGAAACTGTTAGTATCTCCCAGTTTTCAAAGAGATAATATGACTATTCAAAATTTAGCCCAAACAAAGAGCATTGGAATTAGACAAACTGTAAACAGTGTGCTCCAAAATTGTAATGTGCAAGATTCGTGCCATTCTTGAGGCCCATAAGCTCTACTGATGGTTTTTTTTGTGTGTGTGTGTGTGTTTTTAATTTTAAAATTTCTCTTCTTGTTTCTGCACCCATGCTCTGACTTCCTCTGGCAGACATTCTTAGCACATGCTGAATGCACACCAAAAACCATAAACCAAAAACCACAATACTTGCAAAGCACTTCAAGCAGCTACCACTTTATTTTAAAACACAGAAGAGAGTTACTGCCAGAATCATCTTCTTAAAGTAAATATAGGTGCTAGAGCAGCTTCCCAGAACAGAAGAGACAGCAGCAGTTCCTCTTTTTGTCCAGAGGAGATTTGATATTCACATTTCCAGAAACTACCCTCATTCCATTGCTATATGTTGACATCTCTGAGAACAGTCTGTGCTCTCTCCACTAGCATAATTTAAGGTTCACAGAGTCACAAGAGTAATATAAAAGACATTGGTGACCCTGTACTGAACAGAGAACAAAATGGATGCTAATATTTGTTCCTGTTTATGCATTTAACATGGAAGGGTTATTGCAGAAACGTCCTTGAAGCTAGACCTAGAATCCACTAGTTCTTCTCTGACTGTGGGTCTGGTCTAGATAGAGGTGAGATTTCCAGCTCTCTAGAGACTCTGTATATGTTTCCTAAGAGCCTATTTGGAAGCTTCTTCTTTTACATCTTTGCTTTGTTTCCTAGCCACGTTTTATCTTGGACAACTTTTCCCCCAGTCTCTTAAAATTTCCTCTCTGACAGAAATTTGGCCTCTTTTTTTGGTACGTTCTGTGTCATTGCCCTTCACACCTGACATCCAGCTCTTAAATAGTTAACAGCAATTCAGGAGTTTTGACCATTAGACTTCCAACATTAACTCTGCAATGAGATTAAGGAGGATAGATAAATTCAGTGCCATTAATTGTTCAAACTCTCCTGAGACAAGAAGACCATAAAACTTCAGTTTAAAGTTACTCTGCATTTAGCTAGATGAATTAAAATTCAGTTTTCATTAACAATATCAGTTAGTGGGGGCACTGCACTGCAAGGCTAAATGCACTTTGAAGTTCAAATAACTTACACTGACAGTTGAAATTCATTTTATCTCCAAATTGCAAACTATACAGCTCACAAAGTAAGGATAAACAAAGATTACTGAAATTCAATTTCAAGTACAGTTGGTGATTCCTTACCATAGAAGTTATATATATATTTTTAAAAGACATAGATTTACCAATCAATGGCATATGTGATTAGTTTTTTAATTAATCCTTTTAAGTGGGACATGCTTGACAGGAAAAAAGACTAGAGCAGAATATGTTTTAATAATCTTCAGCTCCTTAATATTGTTCTAACTGCATACATTTCACCCAAAGTAAGCTGGTTAATGATTACAGTTTTCAAATGCAGCTCAAACAACAGGCCAGATTAATTTACTGTGGACATAGATGCTTGCTACCTTCACAGCTGATCACAAACTCTGTCCCGATAGAATTAAAGAATGAGCAGAAGATGGCAAAGGGAAAAGGCCAACAATTTTCCCCAAGTAGGTTCCCAGCAATTATGAAAACATGCCTTTGCTGTTCATATCTATACTGGCAGCTTGGATTTCCTGTCTTTGCATCTGTCTATAAGGCATTCAGGAAGGAAGGTTTATATCTTTACATGTTTTCCATGAAGTACTTTGATGACTAATTTCTAGAGTACTGAGTCACACTGACCTTTCACATACTCCCCCCATCTAAATTGTTTGAGTTTTCCCTACTCCACTTTTCCCATTGTTACATGCCTTTTCCTCATTTAAGATGTATTTAGATTTTCTAGAACAGCTATTTATATTTTACCTTTTTTTTTTTTTAATGCAGATTGTTATCATTGTTTTTCATTGAAGAGTTAAAGATGAAGCTCATGTAGATTCTTACAAGTAAAATATTACAGAAGTCACTGACATTTTTCTGCCTTTTTTTTTTTTTTTTTTTTAATTGGCACCAAGGTCTGCAAGCCCCATCCACTACCCTCTTTATTGCTCAGATGTTTTAGTACTTATGAATTTCCATATACATTATGAGTGAAATTGGTTTGTACTAACATCAGCTTAATTTGACTCTTAAAATATTCTTGTACTTCTCCAAGTATTAATTGCTTCAAATGTTACATAACTTAGAAGGATTTGAAATAGCCTGGCAGACCACTCTGCCTGAATCAAGCCTCCCTTGAAGTTACTGTAGTAGAGGAATTGTTTGAATAAACAGAAGATTCAGTTCCCCCCCACCCCCCAAACTCCAGCTACTGATCAAAATGAATATATTCACTTTATGAATGGCTTTCTTTCAAAGATATTGAATTGCCTTGGTGCTAACAATACCTTAGTCTGACATTCTGACAACCAAAGATTAGTTGTATTAGTATTTGTAAAGTTACATTTATTGCTGTACTGTTTCAGATTTATACAGAAGTCTCCCTTTTTGCAGCTGGACTTTGAATCTAAACATTTGACTACTGCATCTACCACATTCTAAAGAAAACATAACAGTGGACACTTTTCTGCCAGCTGAAGAAAAAAAGATCTCATGTAAAACAAATTCTGTTACAAAGTACTCACCAAACTCCTAGAAACAGTTGTTATACACACAGAGGATTCCTGAATCCGTGCTGAATGTGGTCCTCCCCTACTAAGTCACATTTAAGATAATACGTGGGGGTGTGGTGTAAAGCTACAAAGGCAGGGTTGCAACCTGATCTTCCTAGAGCAGGATCCTGCCTGTTGATTAATCAGCTAGTCCTCGTTCTTGCTTTTGTAGAGCACATGGGTTTACTCTGGGTAAAAGTCAGAGCTCTGCAGCAGCGGCAGGGAAGCTTCCTGCTTAAGTTTTCATATCTGCTCCCAGTTTAGAGCAACTGTGTTCTAAATGGCACTAGCTAAACTGAAACACAGTTTTAAAGAACAAGAGACAGCCTGTAGAATATTCTCTTCTTTTTACCTTGCAGACTTCAATTCATGAGGATGCCATACGCATTGCTTATTTAAGGTAGAGATGTAGTTTACAGTTCTGTTCTTTTTGTCAGTTTTTAAATGAAGCCGTTCACTCTAGATCTAGGCTGCGTTCATTACAGTACCAACACCTTGACTACAAAGGCTATTCTGCCTTGAGCAAAATACATACGCACAACCTAATTATGAATCGTGTTAGTATGTGCTAAAACAGTAAACATCATCACAGTAGCCATCCCTTTCCTCAGCTACTGTACTCTTATAAGACAGAGACGTTGTAACTTGTGCATATAAAGACAGTAGACCAGAATCCTAGTCCTGGACACCACTTGAAGAGAATTTCCCAGGTAATGAATTAAATAGCAACAGAGACAGAAGGAACAGCTGGAGAACTGCAACTTATACAATTAGTAGCTGTAACCAATTGCAATTGTTTCCAGGCAAAGACGAACAGACAAATTAAAGGGAAGATTTATATTCATATGTTCATCAACATCCCGAAACAGACTGGAAATTTCTCAAAGTCTGTTAACAGGTTTACTTGCTCTGAAACAACCAGAAGTGTTCCTGGTAGCTTCTGAGATCTGTCATTCTTGGATTGTAGGACTGTCTGTAATCCATTTCAAGGCAAAGCCAGTAGCCATGAGTCCAACTATTAACTGGGTCAATAATCAAATGGATTAACTCTCCTGAAATGGACTAGAAGCACTCAAAACGTAAAGAGGCAGCTTAAATACTGCGGGTTGGCTTCTGTCATACAGTTCCTAATTACCAACTCCGAGCTCAGATAAAGGGAGGAGCAAACCATTTCAGGAGACGCTAGGTAAATGCAAGTGGTCAGTCTCTCATTTGTGTGACACCCAAGCCTTTGAAAAACATTTTGGGAGCCCCTGTGTTAGAAATTGGTTTCTGGTAGAACTATCCACAAATCTCTAAGGTAAGATGGACCAAAACAGATGCACTAAGGTTACATCATGATTTAAAGAAATCTGTCTATACACTTGCAATAGGAACAAAACCAACTAGGCTTCCAATACGTGACAGATATCTTACTTTTGCTTTTCTTAAAATGTGGATTATCAGAGATTCAAAGTTGCCCCACTATACAAGGCATTTACAGCAGAACTGCTTTATTTTTTGTCATATTGGATGCTGAGTGGGCTGAATTTACCAGTCTGTACAAACATATTTCTAATCTAGGGACCTGACATGGTCAAAACTTCAAGTAAGCTTCTTTTTGCTTTTTAATGGGAAATGTGTTTTTGTTCTATTTTGTTTTTTAAATGAATGTGCAAAAAAATTTTGAAGGTTTATATCAGAATGTATCAGCCTCATTCCTTATTTGTTTCTCCAAATTCTTCCTCAAGTCACGCAAATTTGGTGTGCAAAACAATGAAGAAATTCTGAAAGAATTAGTACACAGACATAAAAAAAACAAGATGTAAGAAAATGCTGCAGTTCTTAAACATATTTTGTCTTCTTATGGTCAAATAAGTGGAAAATGATATATATAAAGAAATCTATTTGGGGGGACATTTATGAGAATGAAACCCCTTATTTTGATACAAGTTATACTAAGAAATCTTTGGTTAATATTAATAAAACAGGATAAGAGTGAAAATGTCACCATATGTAAGTGAAAAATGCTTATCTAAAAGAAAGTTGAAGGCAACAATATTTCATTTTAAGATGAATATTTTTACTATATATTTTGCTAACGTCTCTTCAGCTGTCACATTCACTTCTCCTAATTTAGTAGTCAAGAAGGTCGACATTTGGAATCCTTTTCATTGTAATTTTAACTAAAACACAAAAGAACTAAGATGCAACCAGAAACACTTTGAAGATAGAAACAAAACTGTTTTGAACCTGAAGTGGGATCAAAGAATTCCATTCCGCTCTGACCTGGTGAAGACAATTGCACTGACCTCTGTCTTGCTCTGGAGATTGCTGACAGCTTGAGAAAGTTGTCAATAGCTAAAGGTCCACACCACAGGAAAAAGTCCCTACAATTCTAACAAAGTTTTTCGGATCCTTTTTAGGAGTGACTTTCAACATCAGCAAGTTGAAATTTCTGGAAAATATAAGAAGTTACTAAAACACTTTTCTAATGTCCTGTGGGAGGTTGACAACCTTTTGAAATGCAGAACTTGCAAATCATAGAGAAATTCACTGACCTAGCTTCTCCTTAAGACATCGCCCAACTGTTGTTTTTATTAAGCATTGTTGCTGTTCTGAAGAACCCAGAAATCCTTACTCAAGGAATTTCTAACCTTTGAGTATGTGACATTATCATTACATTCTCTCTTCACATTTATTTACAGCATGTGCCACATGAAACAATTGTCAATATAAAGATTACAGTTAATAAGATCACTCTTTCACATGACTTCTGAGGTCTATCCACAGAGTCAGGCTCTGGCCAGTTATGTAACAATAGGCACTGCACAAATTGTTGAATCAATGTGAGTAAAGACCATCTACAGTACACACAAACAACAGGTTAGCTACCAAATCCTGCTTGTTTTGCACAGTTTGCACTGGCATGCAGCAAGGGCAATACAAGCCTAATATTCCAGTCCACTTTACACGCCACTTTTTGCTGACGTATTTGGAAAAGACTCAGGTTTGAAAGTGAAATGAAAGGCCAGAGAGCATTTATATGACTCTTCTCCTATAGTCAGGAAACTTTTACTCAGGGATTACAACCCCAGAGCATCGCAGATTGGAGCAGAAAAGGACCAGTAGAAAGGCCTGAAGGACAGCAGACAAGATCAGTGCTACTGAATGTGTTCAAAATCAATCATATCTCCAACAACTTCTGTTAAGAAATCTAACACAGGCACAGTTTATACTGCATTTCTGCCCTCCAAAAAGTCTTACACGTCCATTGTTTTATGGCCTCTATACCTCTCTAAAATCAGTAAACAGATATATAGTGCCAGCAAGACATGGGGAAAATGGGAGGCAATGGTTAATAACTAACTTGATAGCTTAAGAGGACTGGGGCAGCACTCTTCTGGATTGTCTGTCTACAGTTTGAGTTGGTGGTCTCAAGGAGAGACTGAGAGGGACAGAGCAACAGACAGTGAGCTTCAGATTCAAATTTTTTAGTACTCTGTATCTTTGATTTATTTGTACAAAATGGATGGGCTTTAGCAAAATATGTTATACTTAACCGCAGTGCTAAATACGTGGTGCTCAGAAACAAAAGTGATGCTCAAATGCCCAATCTTGCTATTGCTTTACTGTGACAAAATGGAGACAAAACAGCACAAAATTATACGAAAAGTTTTTTGTCTGCTTATGTAATATAAATGTATTTTTTTTTGAGAACTCTATCATCCTTGGGGCAAGACTGACTACAAAACACAGTCAGAAAAACACAAAAGCATTTGCCAAACTGTTCTTCACACAAAATCATTTGCAAGCTGTTCTTCAGGTCATAACACAAGTGCCTCCCTCAGTGAGGGAGTGACATCACTTGCATTCTTGTTTAACAATATAGATGTCTGTGATGTTTTATTGCCCCCTAGTGATGCCGATTCATTTTTCCATTGCTTAGTTCTTTAGAAATGTCCATAGAAGCAAGAGCTTCCTGTCTCCTGCCTTCAACAAACTAAATCATAACTTAATACTTTTACTCCGTGCTTGTATCGGATGAAGTATGGATATTTCTCACCCTCATAAGGAACCAGACAGCAGCATGTGTACAGGAAACGCACCACCAGCATGGTTGGCTTGTCCCAATGATCTTAAAGGAAAAGTTAAGAGGGAGGGAGCAGTTGCTACCAGCATACAGGGCAAAAGCTACAAAGGACCCTTTCCTTTAGCACAGAAGCTAACAATCATCTTAGCGTGAAGTTGTTGCTCTTGCAGAGTTTCTGGAGGGACAGACTGTTGCTGTTGCCCATGTGGCACACCACAGCAGTTACAAGTTGGGACCGTCTACCTAGCACAGACTCCACATTTGCAGTATTAGTTGTTACTTTTGTAGTTAAGTATTACAATGTCTTAGAACTAGTTCATCTTTTTTTTGAGGCCACTGAACTGAATGAAGGGTATGCCTGCTTTTCCAGCTGAGGTCACCTACATGCAATGACACGCAGCTGCAAGGACCCATCCAGGTAGAAAAAGAACAATTTTAGGTATATTCCATCTAATAAAACCAAGTTTCACAGGTGTCTCAATTATTTGTTTTATATTGTATCTGTTTTATTATTTGTATTGTGGTCTTCATAGCATTTAATATTTTAAACCCACATAAAAACACCCAAAACAAATTAAAAGGAAGACCAGAACCCAGCAGCTGACCCTTGAAAATCTGTCTCTATAACACATTCATCCTCTTTTCCCCCCTTCTTCTTTCCTGTGACTTCATATTCTTATAAGGAAACCATGGATGTCTTGAGCAATTTCTAAAGACTGAAATCAGAATGCACAGAAAGAATGACTGCTGATGCTGATAGCAGAACATAGCACTATGAGGAAATGACTATGTCTCTGTCCTCACTTCTGTACTCATCTTCAAAGGTAGGCTCTTCAAATGTTACTCCCTGCATTCTGAGATGCCTGGGAGAGAGCGCTCTTAACAGGCTAAGGAACGTGTACATTTGGGAGGTATGGATACAGTAAGGCTTTTATTACTAAAACTATTACTAAACTATTACTAAACTATTACTAAACTATTACTAAACTATTACTAAAGTTGACTGATAGAAAGGTAACAACATTTTTAAAGGGGAGAGAGTCTTCAAGTTTCTCAATTCCCTTGGGTTCTTTACATCCAAATTTAGGTTATCGAAGATGTCTTACATGTTTTGTTTTGTTTTTTTTAAAAATCAAACGTAGCAAGGCTAACAAGGGTAAGTTGGATAAACAGTTTTGTTTGTTTGTTTTAGGGTTGAGAAGAGGAAAGGAAGTGAGTGACAGATGAGAGGAAACTGATAATCAGATCCATTCCTTACTGGTTGAAAAGTTTCCCTGCTGAACTACTAAAACTGTTTGAGAAGGAGAAAGGAGTACATTCAGCATCTGCTTTTTAAGTTTTTATTCTTTTCCTTGTATTGCTAATCAAAAGCATTACCTCTTGCCAAAGGGTAGATGTGACAAACTTTCAGATTTCTTCGTTTAGCTGGGCATTTGTTTTCTTTCTGATTCTTTTAAATATAATACTAACACAAAGTTGTTTTCTAGGAAACAAACAAACAAACAAACAACAACAACAAAAGATTTTGAAATAAACAAAAAAAACGATTTCCTTTGGAAAACTCTGAGCTGAATCAGAGTTCTTGTTTAATGAGTACTTCAACAGAATCAGTTTTATGATTAACTACATGAAATGAACTGCCTCATCATGGGTTTCAATCCCTCAGTATCTTTAGCAAGCCAGATGGACCAGATTTCTAATGAATGCAGTACATATCCCATTTTTTGGGGGCCAAAAGGTGCACTGTAATAATTTTTAATATTTTTCTTTTTAATATTTCTCCAATTTTCCTATTATTTTAGTCCATACTGCTTTAAACACAGAATGAGAGTAGGCTACATTTCTGAATCTGAGGTTGTATTTCACTTCCAGTAATTTGAGGCAGAGGCCTAAAAGGAATATTGAGTCTTGAGCAAGTAAACACATAAATACTATTTCATGAACTTTAAGCTCATTTTTAAAATTCTGCTTTCAGTTCTTAGTTTTCCTGTGTATTTCTCCTTACTTATGAGCTTACATAACTCATACTCTCATTTCTTCATTCATCGATTTCCTAACAGTAAAAGAGTTTGCAACTTGGAGTATGCTTTAAAGCTGAAATCCTTAAAGAATTAGCATCTATTACTACCTTTTCAAAAACCCCAGAAACACGGTACTTCTATAGTATGATTACAATAAACAGAACGTATAACATAACATTTCAAATAATACAGATATTTCAAGAGTCTGTTCCAACCAAGACCATTTGGATAGCTGAGGTAGTAGGGGGTCAGGTCAGTACCAGATGCCACTCATTTTCAGAACCAGAAGTTTACATGAGGTTTGAATTTCATTACAAACACACATTGACTTCAATTAAAACCGAATCAGGTATGAAAGGGCGGTACGCATTTTGTCATCTTCCTTACACAAGGAAGGTTTCTTAATTCTTTTTGGTCTTTTTATTTAATTCTATCGTTAAATTATCAAAACCCGTATGAAATGTTGTATAATCTCAATAAACAAACTGCCTCACTAGACAAAGCAATTGCTTAAAAATAATTTATTCCTCCCTTGGCTCATTAAATGTCTAACTCTGAAACAGATATGGGATAACTAAACATTAATATAAAATTTTCAGATTAGTTATTTATCATGTTTTGCGTTCTCATGGAGTGTCTATTTATCCTCAATCGGTCCAGTATTTCACTAAGGATCTCAGTAAATAAGCCTCCCTTTCTGTCCATGCCCTTTAGCATGCAGTCCAAATGCAGATCAAGTCTAGAACTACCGGGCTTAGTCACTGGATGTCACTGTTGCAGCGCTAAGAGCTTAGGTATTTTATCGGGAAACAGAAGGCAAATACACTTCTACTTTTTTTACCCCTCCATTTTTACTTATTTTTAAATGTCATTTTAAAGGGTCTTATTCGTACTCTGGGTGAAATCAGCATGAGTTTTATTGTGGATAGAGTATTTAGATTTATCATATGGCCTGAACACTTCTGTGCTGTGAGGTGAAGAAAAGAGACTACTCTACTAGTTGGGATTTCATTTAATTTCAAAACTACTTCTACTTTAGTTAAAAAACATGGTCTGTTTCCATCTCTCATTTAAATGAAACAAAGTGGAAAAAAAAACATGGAAACTGGGTTTAGATAGATGACCAAGAATAAGCATTATTCCCTGTTCATTGGATTTCCAACCCGCCTCCCCCCCCGCCAGGAAAGTTATGAGCATGCCTGTATATTCTTTATCTTATGAACAGAAATGAAAATTATTTTCTCTATGGTGAATTTGACCAGAAGCCACTACAAATGTTCCTACAAACAGAAGCTAAGTCTTCTTCTATGGCATTTTATTTTTCTTTTTTAAACATGTCAGCCTCTTACAGCCTGTGAGGTTGAATTCTCCGGTATATTATGGCTGGGAAATAAATAAAGAAGGTACAAGAGATGCTCAGACCATGACATAAGGAGCAACAACAGGAGTTTCACAATATGCTTTCAGAAAAGTATTTTGGGAGGATGAGTAATTGAAGGAGATGGCAACTGAGGACACGGTGAGCTGCTGCCAGCTCTGGGGAGTCTGAGCAGCTAGTAACGATGCATCAACTAACAGGTCTGCCAAGCCTGTATCCACCCCTCAGCCCTCGCTGCTGCGATGTCAAACTTGCTTCCTTCTGTTCACCCCACCTCAAACACGGTGCCATTGCTCTCTTGCCAAGACTGGCTCTTAGCATATCTGTCCTAGTTGTTATTTCTGTGTTCTACCACCTACTCACTCCTAATGCCTACACCAGCTATAGAAAGACAATTCAAGCAGCTGAGCAGGAAACTGGTTTCTGAACCCTACTGGGCCACTAAAAAGAAAACAAAGCATTGCCAACAACTGCTATGATAAAGTCTTGCACTCCCTAGGCCAGGCCACTTCCTCCCCACCTCACTGCCTTGCAGACAGCCAAGTGTGTATTTGAAGAGGAAAAGACTTCTCTTGGAGATAAAGGACAAAAGATGTTTGGCAAATGCTGCATACGCCTTGGCAGCTGTCTTCAGCTGCTATCCAGTATCTAAGACAACAACTTTGAGCTCAACAAGCTCCTGAAGTGTTCTCATGAGAAGTCAATAGAACACAGAAAACAGCCAGTTGTTCCTGTGTGACGCTCTTATTGGAGTGCACTCACTTTCCAGAGGATGGAGAACAATTATTTACACAGCAATTGTAACTCCTAGGAGGCATAGAACAATTGTCTGCCCTTTGCTATGCTTGTGCTCTCCAAGAAGCTAGGGGACCATTAATGCTTCTCAGATGACAGAACACTAATCCATCTTCAGCAAAGTTCATACTGACTAGCTGTGAGACAAAAATCTTATTTTCCCAGTATTATTACTACCTTTTTCCCCCCAATAGAGAATAAGTAATAAATAACGAGCAGATAGACATCAGTAAGACGTCTAAATATCAGAGTTCCTATGTCTTAGGAGAGACAGGTGATTAAAAGGACAATGGACAAAATTCCTATCAGATAAAGCAAGCATGCAATTATGCAAATGGAAAACCTGAACAGCTCCAACCAAAAAAATTAAAAATATTTATAATGCAATCTAATCCATAAGCATATAGAACTCCCCAAATTGTTTACAGCTTTGGATTTTGTTGCATAACAAAAGTAGACAAAGTTCATCAGTATTTCATTTAGTCACAGACTGGACCAATTAAGAGCTTTGCCACGAGACCATGAAGCACTGGCAGCATCACAGGATTTCAAACTGCAGTCAGCTCACAACCTGACCATTTAAACTGGTTTTGCTATTGAAGTCTGGTGAACCTGGTGAAACTGGTGAATCCAGTAAAATGAGATTTTTTAAGAATCTATTTGGTACAAGTTTTGGAACTACAAGCAGTTATTCAATTGTGAGTAAGAGGTACAATCTGTCGAATCAGCCACAATATACCTTAAAATGATCTGGAACTTTTGCTGTTATTGTTCTAATTCCATATTTGAACAGTATCTATAACAGTGGGAAGCTTCTATGTATTTACAGAAGTTGACGGATCAATCACATATGCCACTACACAATAATATCAATCAAGTCTATATGTAATTCCTCTTGTCCATCCTGAGTGAGTGATTCCCCTTACTGGACTGCATTGAAATAGCTCTCTGTTGAGATCTCTCCAGTCAGGTCACTGTGTTTCTGGTTAGATACTAGTTTCACACGTGTCAGTAACACTAATTTTTTTTAATTAAAAAAAAAAAAAAAATCTATCAAAAGAAAAAGTCTCTACCTCAAGAAGAAGGGTAGTACTTGACTAAAACTGCAAAAAACATAGCATGTTGAATGTTCAGTATCACACTGTTTCAAAGCTACTCAATCAAGAGAAGACTATGCCAAACATGAACTATTTTGCACAGTATAATACTGAAAACTGATGATGCAATACTAATAAATTGTGTGTCACAGGTCCTGTGACACCAGTCTAGACAGGAGACCCCATACAAATTCATTAGGTAAGAGCTACTTTAGATGACTGCTATATATCAAGTTATTCATTGGTAATGCCATTTATTCCTTTCCTTAGTAGGGAAACGACTTCAGCTAATACACAGGGTTCAAAACATCTTTTACGTGTAAGAGTTTCATGGCACACCAACAAAAATGCAAAAAATAAAAAAGATCCTTTGCAAGATTGCCTGTCTCAGGAGACAGGAAATGGAACATATAATGCCTTTCAGAAGAGTTTTCCATTTTGGCTTAATCTTTTCAAAATGAAGAATAAACATCTGGGATGCTGACCAGCCAAAATCACTTAAGCATATGCCTAATTCTAAACACATGAGTAATAACACAGCAATAAGGAAGCATTTTTACAAAACAGAAAAATATTTCTCAGGATGCTACATTAAATTGTACTTACTAATGCATTTTTGTCTCATTAGCAAGTTCAGACACGTTCCACTGGTTGGTAACTAGATGAATGATTCAACTGAAACTCCATCCTTAATAGTCCTTTAGTAGGAATGAATTAATTTAATGCCAGGCAGTTCATACAAAATATTTACTACCAGTGCTACCAGAGGAGAAGTCATATTGGAGGAGGTAGGAAACTGAGATTAAGATTTACTGAAGATTGACAATATAATGATGCTGTATCAATAACCAGAAAAATTAGTATTTATAGGTTGTTCATGAGGAGTACATACTTTCCTTACTACAGCATAATTCAACACAGCTGTTCAGAGTACTCACAGAATTTGTATTTACAATATGTGGAAATTTGTATGGTTTCTGTGGAAAAATCCAAATTTTTTTTCCGTAAAATACTAGTTAGCTGAGGGACAAATTTTTAAATGACAACTCCCACTGAAATATTTCATTCATATAAACAGTTTTTTTAATAATCACTATGAAAGACAGTATAAATTAAAACCCACCATCATACTTTTGCATGTTTCTCTGAACCAAACCTACAAGTGGTATTTACTAATGAGATTTCCTTTCGATGCTTATTTTGTGAGGCTTTGTGATAATGCATCTTTTCATTAAACATCATCATGAAGCTGGATCAAGGGTTGAAGTCTCCCTCCACCTTCCCTGAATTAGTTCACTTTATTAAGAAAACATGCAGAGGAGGAGGATTTTTTATAAAGCTTGGGTGCCGTATGGAAAAGAAGATTAAAAATTACTCTATATTTCCCTTTGATCCTCTGCAATCTCTTTCCAGTACCATACAAATCTCCTCTAGATTCTGGCAGAAACTTGACAGCTTATTTGATTTCTTTACAGCACAAGGGATAACAGGGGTCATAATTTTTGCTTCCTTACATTACAAGGTAACAAAACCTGCCCAAAGCCAAGATACAATAATACACACAGTCTGTTCTAATACAGTGGATAACTATTCTAATGTAAGCATATACATTTATTTCACGGAATAATGCTTGTAAAAGCAAGTTGCTATTGATTGCACCTATGTTTCAAGGATGCTCTTGATACAAACTACTTGCAGTGATTCAAACAAACAAGTGATTTCCTCCTAACACCTACACTTAGGCAGAAGAAAGATTTCCAACAGCCACCAGAGCACTCTGTTGGACCAAAGAAAAAACTAGAGTTTTACAAGGATAGTCCAAATTCTTAATCCTAGTGGAAACCTGGATTTCTTTCCCCTGAGATAATGGTGAGTATGCCTTTTCTCCAAATGTGACATGAGGCGAGGAGGACAGGAGGCCAAGTGAATATGCACATGAACTCTGAATCAAGGTTATTGCAACCTGGTTGCTTTTTTGATATTTCAGCTGCTTAAGAATTACCTAAGAAGAAAAAAAATGCTATTGGGTAAGGTGGTGATTGTCATTTACAACCAGAATATGTTAAGAGCAGGTTTTGCCATTCAATGATAATACACAACATAAGCAATTGTGAAGATTAAGTTTATCTTAACACTACAAGTGTTTCATGAGGATTTACAATCCATTGTTTTAATGGAAAACCATCACACTGGCACTGTGTAAATAAAACATACACTGACCTCACACATGCCAGAAGCAGCTGTTCTATTGCTGTGCCTCCCATAAGTATAAGATACATGGGAGAGATCAGAGAACATGTATTGTAATAGACCAAAACAAAAACAAAAAAATTTAATGACTTGGATTTGGGTCTATAATAACTGCTAATGAAAACTGTATCTGCCGCTAATCTGGTATTTGTGCTGCTGCTGTTTATGCCATGCATTAAGGAATACTTAGTACAGCTAATGACAAAGCAAAAATAAAACAATTAATTGAATTGTTTTGTAACTTGCGTATTTCAATTAATGATAACCAAAAAAGTTTTTAATATGCAATATACCACTGAAGTCATGGTTTCTTTGCAAATAATAGGCGATCTCTTACTAAAAAAAAAATAAAAAAAAAAATTCTTTAAGCTGAATGACTTAGGAAAAACAGTAAAGAAAAATGCTGGCAAACTTTTGTAAGTCATTTAATACTATCAAACTCAAACTATTCTATACAAAAAACTTGTAAAAATTTTGCCAATGAGCGATATTTCAAACACTTTGTTATTACAAACGCAATACTGTAAAATGGAGCTTCTCAGTAAGTATTCCATGACATTTTTATTGCTTTAAAAATATGAATGATATTAGTTATATAAGCACCGATGACTTGATGCAATTTTACACTAAAAGCAAAGGATAGCAGAGTTGCATTTTACTACTCAGAAGCATATTAAAAAACAAACAAACCAAAACCAACTCATGTTTGACTGTAAGTAGCCTGTAGATTTTGCACAGGCTAAATGCCTAATCACATTATTTGTCTGGACTGCTGCTTTGTCATGCAGTATGTGCGACATTCTGAAAAGCACGGTCTAGCTTGCAACTGACACTTCAGATTAGATCTGAACTCAGATCAGATCATGATGGGGGGGTGGGGGGAGGGCTGGAACTGAATGAACTTTAAAGTCCTCTCCAAACCAAACCATCCTATGATTCTATGAGTCCTGCAGAAGGGGACCAAGTAAACTTTATTTGCACATAAGCGTAGGAATCTTGTAACTCTGCTGCTGTATCCACTTCATTTATCTGCTCCACAAAGTATAATGACGGATGATTTAGTCATGTGTCCCAAATAACAAACTTTCATCTCATTTTTATTCCCTTACTGATGAACCAACAAGAAAATATGTAGAGTGTGGATGCTTAATTAAAAAGAAGCTTGAACAGGAGACAGACTCAGAATAGGCTTATATACTGAAAAGTAAGATAAGAAAAATGAAGTTTTCAGGACTTGTTCCTTGTATTATGTAAAATGATGCTCATTCAGGCAACAGCATTTTTAAAATTCAAGATTTTTCTTCATTTCTGTTAGTGTAGTGCAAAGTGTGTAAGATGAGGTCGAATTTAACGAGAAACAAGACAAAGCAACCTTTGGAGTAATTAGTCATTCATAAGGAAAATATTTTGTAAACATTTGCACAAAAACATATACAATTTAATCATTCCCTTATCTTCTACTCCACCATAAGGTTTTCACCATCAAGTCCATTAGTTCATTCAGTGGTACTGGTCAGGATGCATTTTTCCAGGTTATGTCAAAATTTTAGAAATAATGAAGAACACAGGCATTATCATGAACTGACTCATTCTGTTGTTTAAAACAACTTGCTGGTTTTTGAACTGTGCTTTTTGGACACAAATTACAAGCAGGTGGGTAGGCCAGCTGGAAAGAAGGAAAAAATAAAGCAGAAAGTTGCAATTGCCCAAAGCATGAGAGACATTTAAAGGTGAATCCCTAGGGAGGTTTTTTTTTTTTTTTTTTTATGTATTTTTGGAAATAAAAATGTTCGTGTTAAGTTAGGTCCCCAGTAAACAGTATTTTTTTCCAAAAAAATTTTTTTTTGCTAAATATAGTTGATTTACTCTCAAAAGAAGATCCTTAGATTTTTTTACAGAGAATATTCACATTCAACTTTCTTATCAAAATCTCTCAGCTATCAATCTTTTGCTTACCAGAGACAATAGGAAAATGATTAACCAATTATCTGTGTGAATAATGGGCTGCCAGTTCTTTCTGCTTATTGAATTAATGGAATAATGAATTAAGTAATTTACTGAGGAAATACCTTGGCTGGGCATCAGGCATATCAAGGGGCATGTGCTTAATGCCAAATTGTAAAATAATTTCTTGGTGATTGATTACTGCTTTTTGGTAAAAAGCATGAGACTTCACAGTGGTGAATTTAGTTACTTGCTAGTTAGTTTGAAGAAGCCTTTGTGAATATGGTGGTAGTTTTTATTGGGAGAAAAAATAAAGTCCTACAATTGTACTTCTTCCTTCATCAGTGTATACCAACCATGTCTTGAAAAATCACAGAAAGGCACTGCAGCTCTGCAGTACACAGCATGGAGGACAACCACCCTGGGACCCTCCTCCTAGCTTGCTGATGTACCTTTTTCCCTTTGTGCTAAGGTCTGCAAGTGTCTAGAAAAAAAAAAAAAAAAAAAACTTTTATTTCAAAATGGACCTGAAAACAGTCTGCTCAGTGTAGCTTTCTCATAAGAAAAATGAAGCCCTGCTCTACTAGAATATATACATCTAAGGTTAAACAGGAGCGTAGGTTATTGAAGACAGAATAGGATGAAAATAGTAATTGTGATTTTACTCACTGTCTGATATATGCAGAGGTTCTCTGATGTACTTTGATTTTCCAAAAGAATTAAAAAAAAACAACTGTTTTCTCAGATTTACTTTAAAAGATTGCTTAACAGTGACACAGCAAATATTCTGTATGTGTGGTATCTTTCAATCGCTGTAAAATAGTCACTTCTTCACTGAGTACATCTATTTTTGTAAAATACACATATGAAAAAACACACAAACTCCACTGTTACAGTGGCTACTTGTGAGAACATCTCTATTCCTCCAAAACAAGAGGAGTTTAAGTGGAACACTGAATATTTACCACCTCACTGGCATGGAGATACTCCAGCATCAAGAGTCTATCAAGAAAAAGACAACCTTTGTTTGACATGATCTATTTTCCTAGGATAAGCAACAGATAAACAAACTTTACTGTAATTTCAACAGTAAGAATATCAAGGGATGCTTAACTTCATACTAGAACTGAGTCACTTCTGACAAGTGAGAAGATGTGATGGAGGAAGAAATTATCTGATGGCTACGTCTTTACCTTCTCTTTGCACGGGCACTTTTTGTTGGTGGTGGTTTGGCTGGTCGGCTTGTTTTGATTTTATTATTTATTATTTTTTTTAAAGTCTGAATTACAACCATCTAAATTCCTTGAAGGGTGGACAGTAAGTCAGGTCTTAAGATATTACACAGAGAAAACTTCCGTAAGAGATAGGCCTTAGCAGCCAATCAAAGAAACGGGAGAAAATAAGTAACTGAAAAGAAAAACAACTACACTGCATTGTATCTAAGCAACAGATAATTCACTATGCCATTACGTTAGAATTCTATTTCAAAATGAGCAACATCAATAAACCACAATGAACTCTGGTGTTCAGGTATTAAAGCCTTGCAGGGATAATACAAGGGCTTTTAATAACTGTGAATCAATTCAGGACTTCTGAATAACCAAACATTACTATGATTGATTTCAGCAAGATACAGTCATTTAAGTATGAGAACAAGCTATCCTAGCTGGTAATACCAAGTTTTACAAGACAAAATAAGCAAGAAAAATCAGAGAAGAAAATAAGCATTAATATCAGGGTAAGTGTAAAGTATAACAACAAAGGAATTAAGAAGTTAGCCTGTCAGTATTGTTTAATTCTGTGAAAGTACATCATGGATCTTCTTTGCATGAACAGGATTCAAAAGCAAGAATTGCACCATAGGCTTTCAAACAGCATGTGATATGAAAATTAAAGTCATTAATAAGCAATTTTATTCAGAGAAAATGTGATATAAATGGAAACAGTCTCCAGCAAAGAAAGTCAACTACCATCACGCAGAAGGTGAGCCCATGCACTGCTTTCTGCATGCCTAATGAGAAAGGCCAATCTGAAGGCCAAGGAGTTGAGTAACTCTTGTGCCCTAAAGGGTCTGAAGCAAACTAAAAGGAACATTCATAACACAGGCCTTGACAACTGCAGCAGAGCTTTACAGATTTTCTTTCAATGGAATAATAAGTTGTTCATTTCCACAAACTCCACAAGACTATACAAATATGTGCATTCTATTTCAGCAATAGACAGCAGAGAACTAGGCCCACATTCCCTAAATGCTTTTTCTTTTTTTCTTTAAACAAAGGACGTCTGAACTGTGTGCTCACATCGCTGGCTATTTATGAAGAACCACATTCTTGACAAATGACCAAGCTAAAAGTTAATTTTCTTTAACCCTTTGCTGAATCCTTTACACACTTCTTAAAAATGTGTGCTGTGAACTTCAGTAAACATCACATTTATGAAGCCAAGTCTCACTGGTTGGTGCTGGTCACTGTTAATGAGAGCCAATTACTCAAATCAGTGTTGTAGCAGTTTCGTTGTCTGCTATGAGTGAAGCAACATTTTTATACTATGACCAGAAAGAAACGTTTAAATTGCAAGAGACTTAATTATAGACAAACAAGTCTGTGATCAAACAACAAATAAAGAAACAACATTGCTTGCCTGAGAAATGGGAAGATACTGACAAATCCTGCTGACACAATGCATCAGCTTGCTATTTGGAAGTGCGATATCTTAAAATATTTCTGTGTCTCCTAGTAGCCTAAAAGCCATAAGTTCTACAAAGCAGCTGGTATTTTAATAGTCTCAGTAATACTGAGGCATCAAACCAGTAGCAGAACAGTCTACTTTCTGGCCAAGACTCCAACACTCATCTTCCTCAGGTTCCTGGACTACAGTACAGGGTTTATAACTTAGGTCAGATCCTACAGAGGCTCCCCAGTGGGACCTCTCCTTCTCCACCCACAGAAGGATCTGCTCTGAATAGGTACCAGAGTTTAATGAAAAGGAATACTTCTGGTTTCAGTTTAAAAAGTGTCATCGTCTCGCTGGTGAATAATTGTCTTTTTTATTCTTGGTGCTGGAGTGACCATTTAGCTGCCCCATTGCCATGTGCCCTCAGCCGGAATGTCAGCTCTGTCAGACATTGGCACTCATCCCCTAAAAAAGCAATAGCTGCTAATTCTTCCTTTAAATTTCAGGAAATAATTTGTCTGCTTACCTACTTTTGTGTTTCTTCCTTTCTCCACTCTCTTCAATACATTTCTAAACCTGCATTTTTCTGACAGAAGCTCAAATAACACAACAGACCCTTTTATCCAACAAATAAAGTGAAATACAACAACAATAGCACAGAAGTAAAATATCTCTCAAAATAAATGATCTCGTTATATGATGCTGGAAGAACATGCACTACGACTACATGTACTACAAAGCATGAAGTTCTGCAGAGATGCTTCCTCATATCACCTGGCATGCATTTTGTTTATATTGAAAGATATAATCCTTTTTACAGTGCTAACAATTACTTATTATTGACTATAGCATTTGACTGGGAGGAATTAATCCTTTTTTCTTCTTTTTATTATCCGTTAAAGATGAAGAGATGGCAAACGTCTGTTACAGTTTATCTTCCCCAAAATTTCTCTTAAAGCTGGCAATACACTAGAAAAACATATCATATGGTTGAATTAGTGCCAATGGAAATCCAGATCCTCATAAGAAAATTTCAGAATAGCTAATAACATAGTACGTTTAACCAGTTTAACTACAGTTTATCAGAAAGCAACACCAACACTTCACCAGATGCAATGACAGAAAGCAACAGTATCATTTAACCATAGACTGAAAAGTAAAATTGAAACCGTTGGGGTAAGGAAACACTGGGTTAATAGTCAGATTATTTTTGAGGGGAGTTAAGCATATTTTTACATTTCAGTAATCCACCAAAAAGTCACGGAATTAGCACACAAAAACTTGAGCAAATGTGATGTTCATAAAACTTATGAATAACATAATAAATAACAAGCCTAGAATATTTGGAACTGGAATAAAGGTGCTTCTTTAGGAAACAAAAAGCATGGTAAAAACAAAGAATTTCTTCCAGCTTACATCCACAGAATGAACTTATTGGGTAAAATGTCTTATTATTATTTCATATAGCACAGCTGAAAATTTTCAGCTTGCAGACTTTTCACCTGCATTTCAGATTGGCATGTAGTTTTCTTATTAAAATGCAATTCACACTGCTAACTTCAGAATTTACCTGCAGTGTCACTGGACTTTGAAATTAACTCCAGAGCAAAATGATAAGCTTGAATTACTCACAAAAGCTCTTGATACTTGGAAAAGCAATAAACTATTAGGTAATTGGGGTCTTTTTCTATTTTTTTTTTTTTAAGTGGCCTTTATTTTTCTGTTCATAGATCAATCACTTCAAGTAATTTCAACATTTAATTGACCTGAACTACCTTAGAAGTTAGGTACTAATTTTAATTTACAACAAAATAATTTTTACAAGGTCAAGAATGAAGGCTGTAATTTTAAAGCAAGGCTTAAAACCTGGCCCAATATACATCTATCTATATTTTGGTATTTAAACTATGTGGTAAAGATAGTATTGAACTAAAAACCAGTAACATTATCTTATTTAAATTTAGTCTCAGGCCTAATTTGTTCTTTTGGGGTATGGAGAATCCTGTAATTCTACAAAGCTAGCCAATAAACAAGATACAGATCAATTATCGGAAGTACATTTAAAAACACACACAGTAACACGAGCCTTCTTCTAAAATACAAACAGATGAGTAGTTACAATTTTCACATATGATCTATAAATACACTGCAGATAAAATGTTACAGACTATGTATGCCTTACATTTCTGAGCAATTGATTTCAATGTTACTGTGAGTTTAATATTAGCGTCACGTGTACCCTCTAGACTGTATTTATAAACAGCTATTTCTAAAGTCAAAGAATGAAGTTTTTTCTCTGTTCTGATTTCTTTTTCCATTTTTGTTCAGACAAGATTGGTTCATTCCAACACCTCTCCAAACTCAGCAATGGAGTAGTGATGTGTCAAAAGGAAAGTAAAAGTTATTTAGATTTTCCTAATAAAAGTCAACTTTTTAACCCCTGAGACTAGTAGATCCAACTGAGATAGTCTTCGCCCTGAGAAAATGTTTTGTGCCTCTCCTACCACTGACAAGCTCTGAAAAAAGGAAAGGCAGTCATAACCTCAAATACCTATCTGTGAGCATGTCATATTGACAGCACTGAAACCTTGAATTTAAGGCAGATTAACACATTTCACTTGTTAAAATTCTACAGTATTGAGCAAAATCCAAAACAATAAACCCGGATGAACAGTCTATGCTGTTTCAGACTTCCAGCCTGAAGAAAAAACAGTACAAATAAGAGCAGCGGTTTCACACTGAATCTCTGCATTTTCTTCTTATATTGTCAGATGTAGCATACTTGGTATTTACATCCTTTTCCATGTTTTCCACCATCCATTTTACAATTCACCAGCATCAGCAGTAAAGTGAAAGACTCAGAACACCAAACCAAGTTGCTATTCAAACTGTAAAAAGCTGCAGAAGTCCCAAAGTTATTTAAAGCAAATAGATGACATCAATACACAGAAAATGCCAACAGCAACTGTCCTCATGAAAAATGAGGAGGCAGTAGAAAAAAATCCCCCCTGGAGTTTTATTCCTTTTTTTTTTCTTCTCTCTCTCTCTTTTTTTTTTTTTTTTTTTTTTAAATGAATAACCTCAGTGTGATAATCTCACACTTTCACTGCCATTGCTTTTACTAAAACAATGCTGTCATTGATGAGGTCACTTAATTTGCTATCCAGCAGATATGTAGAGAGGTATGTAATAATACTGTAATGTCTGTCATCACTATTGTGGTTAAAGAAAATGATCAAAATAGAGGTGAAAACATCACAGAATTGTGTGAATTATCCTTGCTGATGGGCAAGGCCCCTGTAGTCATAAGCAGATGTCTCTACCAAGAGCAATCTGCCCAATCGTCAATCCCATCAGTTCCTGCGTGATAGAACTGAAACACTGGCTGTGCACCAAGGAAGCTAATAGGATTGCTCGACCCACATCTGAAAAAAGACTGAATTCTCAAACCCCATTAAAGTACAGCTTTCATATATGAAGCCTGAGATCTGGGCTATAAGCCAAGGTGTCTACTATGCCCTCCCACTGTTAAAAGGCTTTATGTATTCTTCTGTTGTTTGCCCAAAACCCCTGACATGACTAAATTCTGAAGAGAATATTTCCTCTGCTTTGCAATTGAACCATGCATTATAAACTTTATGTTCTCTTCAGTTCCCCAAGGAGAAATGTGCAGGGTTGCTTCATTCACTAATAGATGTCAAAGAATCCATGTTGACCATCTAATTTGACCTTTTCTGTAATTCTGACTACAGCTTTTTTTTAATCTTTTCACTAAATTCAGTTACTGGCCGTATGATATTTAAGATACACATCTAATCTTGATTTAAGAACTTGAGATCATGAAAAATGTCCAATGTACTTTAACAAATACATCTTGTGGTTGACCAATGGGCCGAGGCCAACTGTATGAAGTTCAACAAGGCCAAGTGCCGGGTCCTGCACCTGGGGCGCAACAACCCCAAGCAGAGCTACAGGCTGGGAGATGAGTGGTTGGAAAGCTGCCTGGCAGAGAAGGACCTGGAAGTATTGGTTGATAAGTCGGCTGAATATGAGCCAGCAGTGTGCTCAGGTGGCCAAGAAGGCCAACAGCATCCTGGCTTGCATAAAAAACAGCATGGCCAGCAGGGCTAGGGAAATGATTCTCCCCCTGTACTCGGCTCTGGTGAGGCCGCACCTCGAGTACTGTGTTCAGTTTTGGGCCCCTCGCTACAAGAAGGACATGGAGGTGCTCGAGAGAGTCCAGAGAAGGACAACAAAGCTGGTGAGAGGTCTGGAGAACAAGTCTTACGAGGAGTGGCTGAGGGAGCTGGGATTGTTCAGCCTGGAGAAGAGAAGGCTCAGGGGCGACCTTATCGCACTCTACAGGTACCTTAAAGGAGGCTGTAGCGAGGTGGGGGTTGGTCTATTCTCCCACATGCCTGGTGACAGGATGAGGGGGAATGGGCTAAAGTTGCGCCAGGGGAGGTTTAGGTTGGATATTAGGAAGAACTTCTTTACTGAAAGGGTTGTTAGGCATTGGAATGGGCTGCCCAGGGAAGTGGTCGAGTCACCATCTCCGGAGGTCTTTAAAAGACGTTTAGATGTAGCCCTTAGTGATATGGTTTAGTGGAGGACTTGTTAGTGTTAGGTCAGAGGTTGGACTGGGTGATCTTGGAGGTCTCTTTCAACCTAGATGATTCTGTGATTCTCCTCATCACATTAATCTTATTTTTCCGAAGAATGCACTACTGTTGGTTCCCAAAAAGGTAGCTATGCTATGAAGTCAGCTAAAAGAAACTTCTCCACCTATTCTAGATGGACAAAGTCCTTTGCAGATGACAACATAATTTTGATTGTTATTACAGCACAAATTCTATTTCATGTCTGATCATTTTTTGTTCATTTCCTCCCCAGCCAATGACTAGCTAATAATGTAAGTTACCAAGAATATTGTGACTGCTACTATTAGTACTATCAAAAACCGAATCATTTTCCAAAATTTTCTACCAGAAATAGAAGGGAGAGCCAGGTAAATGTGCTACCTAAAAAAAACAAACAAACAAACAAAAAAAACCCAACCAACTAACCAACCAACAAAAAAAAAAACGTAGCTAGGATTTTCTTCTGCATTTTCTACTTTTGCTAAAGTAAAAATCCCTCAGAAGTCAACTGCTCAAGTAGCACTATGGCCTCAACCAGGTATTTAGGACCAATACTGTTCAGTCTAGTCCCAAATAATGTCTAAAGAACAGTTGTTTAGCTAGTTCTGTGATGGAGTGAATTGTTCTCTGTTATTAACTGGGTGATGCAGCCGACATCCTGCACAATAAAACAGACTCACTACTACCTTTTTGACAGACATTTTACCTGGATTGGAATAAAACATTAAAGAGTAATTTTACAAAGCAATTGTTGAAAGTGAAGAGAAAAACAGATTAATGCCTTTTGCAAGTTTCAATTGGATGCAGATTGCACAGAACCACAGAAAAAAAACGACTATAGTAATTACAAAGTCATAGTGGTTATAGATTTCTCAGTACAAATCTTAAGTTATAAGATTACTATATTAGAAGATACTGATGCTATGTTTTGTAAACATTCTTATTCTTACTTCAGACATTACAGTATACCTCAGTACTCATACAGTTCAAGAAAACACAAAAAGGAAATAAAGCTCTTAAAAAAACTTAGAAACAATGTGAAAGAGAAAGATAAAAGCTCTATACAGTTGCTCTGTACCATAGCGTTATTAATGTTGTTCTTGGAAAAAAGTTCTCTCTCTTTAACCTTAAATTCTCTCCCTGCAAGACTACTAAATCATGTACTACATACAGATTAATGACTACCTAAATCATCACCAGATATGGATATGGTAAGGAAAACATTCTTTAAACATGGATATGTTTTAGAAATGGATGTTATCTACCAAGAAACAGTTTTCAGTCAGAAATGTTAGACTATTAATACTTAACCTTTTCTTGGCAATATACCAATAGAATGCAATAACCAAATCTATGCAGAAAGCCAGAAAGTAAAGACAGATGCCAGAAGTGCCAGTATCTTAGCAATTGGGTCCTTAAGTAAAGGGAGAAAATGGTCTCAGGCAAATGCTCCACTTACTAGTCTGCTTGACATTTCATCCATTTATTCTATCTTCAAAACATAGTATCAGCATCAACATGAGAGGTCTGGGGTTTCACCTGCCACAGCAGTACGAACTTCTGAAATCCTGTAAAAAAAATAAAAATCATGAAGTGGGAAACAGCTCACTAATTCAGCAAGTGTCTGTAAAGTGTTGCTCCCTACATAACACAAAATAGAAAATTCTTTCTTTCAAATAAACACTTCATTATTTCAAAGGAATACATTTGTTGTCAGAAGTAGAAAATTATTGCTCTCTGGTATATATCATACTTGGTGTATGAAGATATAACAAGAGAGTTGAATACTTAAAGCTTTATCTTCCTTTAACATTATGTTTAGTGACAATCAAGCAGCCTTCTGAGTGAATTTACTGGAGAATGGAAATGGAGCAGTGCAGGTATAACTATAGAGATGGGAAGAATAGCAATGGTCAAAGCAAATAGGGCTAGCAAGACCAATACCTGCTGAGCCATCTTGTGGCAAAAGACTGGCTTCTGTTACAAGAAACTATCACAGAGTACCTTATGCATGACAGAAAGATACATGAGATGAATAATAGCAAAGAAAAGACTGCGATTGCTAAATGAACTGAAACAGAAGCTCAGGGCCAGTGCAGATCTCTAAAGAACTAAGAATCATTTTGCAACAAGAAGTCCTGTCTGCTTTGGACTAAGGTTAGGATAAGAAAAGACAAATTTAAGAGCCTCAGAATGGGCAAGAATAGGAGTTACTACAGATATTGAAGAACAGGAAAGCCCTGTCTCCTTCAAGCCCTGTCTGGCATGGTTATCTGTTGTGTCACAAATGCAAGTGGGTTCAGGTGAATGTGGAATGGAGCTGCTTTAAGCAACCTGAGGACTCACAGCATCTATTTCCTACATTTCAGCTCAAGTTCAGCAGTTTCTGACACTGCCTCCTATATCTGCATAACAACTTTTTATATCTCTTCCCTTATCACAGCTTTTATGTGGTCCAAGTTTCTCCTACTGGAGAAGATAACATACAGGATATTCCTAAAGCTAATCGTGCCACTAAAGCTAATCGTGCTTATAGCCAGGTGGGCTACAGGCCTCCCGTTTCTGATATATATACATGTAGGCAAATGAAAAAAAAACAAAAAACAAAAACAAACAAAAAAAATAATGATGAGTTATTTCGCTTGAGTTACAATACTTACTACCTTGAGTTAAGCACTAGTCTGCTTAACTGGCTCAGTCATTTAAGACACACAACTTGTCACATGGTATTTTTGTGAGTGAAAAAGGGTAATGTATTGCCCACGCCTGGAAGCCTCATGTATTTTTCTGAATACAAAGCAATTTCCATAAGGTGAAAGCTTACTCAGTAGCTAAGTTAAGAACAAACAACAAAAACAACAAAAAACACACACAAAAATCTTTTTCCTTTTGAACTCATTCCCATATTCAATTTATATATTGATTATTATCTTAAAGAAATGAGAGGAAAAGAAATGAAATTCTCTTTTCATTTTCTTAAGGTACACCATTCTTATTACATAGTTGATTAAAAAAAAATTACTTTTGATCAATACTTGTCAACACAGATATTCAGCAAGGAATAACAGAATATGTGGAAGTATTGCAGATGATGAAAGAAGTAATTCTTAATTATTGCTTGAATCAAGTGGTACCGCAGCTAGTCTGTTATGTTTTTCCATATTGTCCACACAGAATTAGAACAAAAGCATGCTCCTAATGCATGGGAATAATATACCATGCTAGTAAGAAAAAACAACTTTGCAGTACTCCTTCATGCATTACCTAGCCAAGTACAAGGTGTGCAGTATGAACCAAGGTTAAGTCAAATCCACTTAGCTGCACTTTCTAAAGATTCAGAGCACTTAAGCCTCATCAGCTGTAGCTCATGTCTTGTTTAAAGGTTACAGCAAGCTGCCCTTTCAACTCTTCCAATCCTAGACTAGAGCAGTAACTACAAATGCCAGAAGCATAGACTCAGAAAAGCCAGATGAGATGTATCAATTTGTTACTTGCCTTTCAGAGAGCACCCAGTGACACATGATTGTATTAGAAAGGAATGAAATATTCCCAATGCTTTCCTGTCCCTTCATCCAGTCTGTACTATGTCATGCACATGATGGACATGATGAGGTGGAGAAAGGAATTATTAAATAGCTTTTTATTGCTATTTGTCTCTCATGAGACCAAAATACAAATTACAGTTGAAATCTTAGGTTTAAATTAAGAGCTATGCTTCAGACAGGTTAATCAATGAAGAAATGAAAATTTTGGAAAGAGATACAATTACTAAAATTTTTACCAAGAATTAAATATCAGCCTATGGCCAACTGTACACAGCATTTGGACAACTATGGAAAAACGTACTGAACACTTGGATTTTCCCCCACGTGCAGTACAAGTCTTATAGAGGAGACAACGCAAGGTCTTGAGGAAGACTCCAATTTTAGTTTGTTATAACAGATCTCTTATATTTGCTTCAAGTACAGTAGTAGGCTCATAATTGAAATAGTTGAGAAACAAAAGTTCACCTTAAGACAGTAGGACTCTCCAGTTTTGAGTATGTCAGCAACCTGTTCTTTTACTTTCCACATTCACATTCCATGTAATGAACTGTCCAACACCACTGGTCCACTTCTAAATGTTCTTTGTTTTCATTTTAAGCACAATAACAAACATGCATGCCATTAAATTAGGAACATAAGATAGTGACTTTGTCTTCAAAGCAGTTTGATAAGAAGTGCAATATGCAGACTGGGAGGTCTTTTCTTGATTTGTTTTCAGGTGTTTTATTTTTATTTATTTATTTTTTCCTCATATTGAGTGACCTCTGCTACTAATAATATCTGTCCAGAGGGGAAAAAAAAAAAAAAGTAATTTGCTCAATTCGTAATTTGCTCAATTCTTTGTGTGTTGTTAAGCAGACAATGAACTTGCAGAACAGAATAAGGGATGACAAGTTGATGGCTGTATTCTCTGTTCAGATCTGTAGAAAAATCTGGTCAATAATAATTTCTCATTCACAAACACAAGCTAGAAAGCCCAATATTCAGTTGAATTGTTTTTACCTCAGATCTAGTAATGTATTTTAAGGCTTTGGTATGCATTTTGTATGGCTTACCCAAAATATCATTTTGACATATGATTAAAAAACAGTAAATCAAAACTTGATTCAACTATATATAAATTCCAGGCAATGCATAAAATCTTAAAATAAAAATTTCTAAGCACTAACATATTAGTATGTAGTTTCTCAAAAAGTACCAAATTCATGGGTTCTTTGAATAGACATTCTCTTGAAGTCCTAAGCAACCTTAGTTCTCAGATGTTACTCAGTTAAAACAGCAATTATTGCACTGCTCTTGCCAAATGCCAACATAGGAACCACTCAATGTAAACATGAGACTGGCCCAAAAGTGTACTAGGTACTTTGAACTATCAGCCACATTTGCATAAGCAATTGTGTTTTTAATAATCAAAAACATGCTTCCAAAACTATATAATATCCGCCTATGAAAAGAAAAAGATGTTTCCACTGTGGAATATCTTCTATTTGCCTCCCAGCCCTCTGGTTACATAGAAAGGGGAAAAACTTGCAAAAATTACTCTATTTTTGAAAATTCCATCTCATTAAACATTTCTGTCATGCTCTCTGGTGGTACGATTTCATGCTAAATATTTGCTCACTAAAACACAGTACTATAACAGTTTATGTGACTTACAAATGAAAATTGAAAATATCTATTTGTAGCAGTAGCTGTAGGTTCATCAAAAATAGTTTCATTTTCCATAAATATGGGATCTATTTGTTAATCCTGGCCACAGATTTTAATATATTTCCTTTCAATACCTACAGGTGGTGCTGAAATACAATTGTAACTTTAAGAAGTAACAATCACAAAATAAATCTGTAACAAAGCTACCCAGGAAGACAGATGCCCTACTGGTTAAGGAGATCTGCTTCAGTGACATACAGCTGAATCAGAATTCAAATTCAAGTTCAGTTTCGGTGTTCTTCTCAGGCACTTACTACAGTTAATTTTCTTACATGGCCATGTCTTATAGCCCTGTTTCCACAACTTAAGGTGCAAAACATCAGCTTATTTTTTAATTGTTTTAAGAGCTCAATAACAAAATAAACAAATGAATAAATAAACTGAAAAACCTAGCTGTCATGAATATGGCATAAGTACAGAACGAACTGAACACAAACATGTTTCCCCAAGAACTTCCTTTTCAGGTTGCACATTTCATCCTGATAATTATAAATTTCACCATTTGGTATAAACTATGGCAATGCAGTTACTAAAAATAGCTCTCTGGGACATCAGCCCAGTTCACTGAAAAGAAGCAGGACTAACTAGCTTCTCTGCAAACATATAATGGAAAACAACAAAACCTTTTGCCAGGCATAATTAACATGTGGTAGCATGATAATCAACAGCAGATGAGTCCTTACTTTCTGGTTTCAAAGAAAAAAAAAAAAAGAAAAAAAACACATTTCTACACCACTGATTATTTATAGAAAGCAATTCTGAAGTGTTTGCAGTTATGAACATACTTCATGGTAAAAGTCATAGTTTGAGCCATTTCCTGTAATGCTAACACTTTACACGTAATTTCCAAGCTCTATGCAACAAGAAAACAAGTTAGAGGAAGAAAATAAACACCTTTTATTAATAGCGCTAGGAATTTTGTTAATTTAAGTAGGGAAGAGTTTGTTAGCAAGAATTTGTAAATAATAAAATGCTTATAATGTTGGTGGATTTATTATATGCATATATACTATGTGCATACTCATGAACAAGGTTTTACATGTATCATGAAAATACAACATAAGACACAAAGAGGAAGGGACCCCTGGGTCCTTGAATCCTCACATTTGAAAAGTAGGCACAGAACCAAAGTCAAAGCATTCAGAACACCAAGCTGCCTTCACCTCCTCCTGCAACAAACCACAAGCCGCAGATTTACCTTCCACCAATGCATCAAAAACCCAGGGCAAGAAATGCAAAAAACTACATTTAGCACTCAGTTAAGAAGAGAAAGAAATAATGACTGATATTTGTGTTTCTTAAAAGAAGAGGATTTTTTTTTAAGCTTTCCTTCAATTGATAAATTTAGTTACTTGCAGAAAAGAGTAGAACTCATACAAAAAGGATGACTTTGCACTGGAGTTTTTCTCCAGGGTATATACCACTCTTTCACTCAGCAAGTCCTTTTGACATAAAAATAAACCATGGTTTCTTTTTCCGCTCCACCACCAAATCCTAGATGTTAATCTCCTCCTTACATCTAGCATGAAAGTTTAAATAGAATGTAACACGATGAAAATGTAGTAAGATAGCATATTAAGACAGGTTTAAAATGAAATTGGAATTCCAGAGAGACCAGGCCACGGTTTCAGAGCTAATGCAGCCTCTTGCTACAAACATGAGGGGACAAACTCCAGGCCTAATTTTCAAATAAAAAAGTAAGCGAGTATTATTAAATTTGGAAAGGTCATTGTACTGCACATAAGTAGAAAACCTGCACAGGATGAACAACTCAGCCACATCCTTTGGCAAATTATCAGTTATATTCACCCACTTCTCTTTATAAATCATTTTGTATTAGAGGGAATACTGAATATTCACTTCTTCCCCTGAGAATGGAGTTTCCTCACATTAAGTGAACTGCAAGAATCCTATTGTGGAATTTCTTCCCATGCACATACAGAGCAAGTTCCTTCCTTGACTTTTTTAGCATATCCACAGCAGGAGATGCAAGGCTTAAAGGTAATATAAACTAATGATAACTTGTTCCTTTTTCCCTACACAAATGCATTCCCTAATGTTTCCCTGAACCTGGTGTCACATTTCAATGGCAAAAAGATTACAGATTGGTAGCAGCTGAGACAAGTGCTTGAGGAAAAACAAGAGAAAAGAGGTAAAGCTGACTAACAACTGATTGTACCTAGACAAACTTCTATAAAGCCAGAGGCAAGCCTAAAACTTAGACAGCTTAAAGCTGCAAAAACATGGACTTCCTTGTAGCAAAAACAGTTCTAAGTACACTATTGTTCTAACAACACAGAGTAGGTAGCACTAATCAGACGCGTGTTAGTTAATGTATATAATTGTTCTTAATTATGCCTTTATTAGTTTGATTATACAGGGAGTGTCAAAGGTACCGCAAATGTATCATCAGATTAAATAGAGAAGCATTATTTGGCAACATTTTGATTAACTGAAGTTCTTGGGACAGGACTTAAACTCAGGTTGTACACAAGCATTACTAATGTATGCTGTGGAATGGATCTATCATTCCACATGCAGACAGCGATGCATCAGAACAGTAGACATTCGTAATGACCTGTTTTATATATAAAGCTCACAACTGAATATTTTCACTAAAATCAGAACAAAACCAAAACCTAAAAGTCAATTCCAAGCCTCAATGACTCAAAAAGCTCTACAATTTGGAATATTACTATGACTGACATGGGAGAAATATTCCAGTGAATGACTTACCATTTGTTCACATAAATCTCATCTACAAGATGAGAAATTTTGCACACACATATTAAGCATTTCCATAAAAGAAGTATTTGCATTTATTGAATTTCTGTGTATCTATTTCACATATACTAAAAGCTTCATAATGACCATTTCATTTTATGTTCAGTAACTTTCCAGGTTTCTCATTTTAGAGGTTTAATACATTACCCACACAGTGGTCGGTATTGTCATACACTACTTGCATAGGGTATAGAACTCTATATGTACAGTTTTTGGAGAGCTGTAGAACGCAGCAATTTTGCAATTGAATGGTGAGAACCCCTCAAGAGCTAGGAAACATTACTGTAGTTTGTGCAGCTTTATCTCTACTTGCATCAACCTGAATTTAGGTCATATTTCCCATATTACCACCTTTTCTCCCTGTAATTTTAGGTATATTTAAATAGCATATTTTAACAGTGTAGAAAAAAAGGCAAGTTTGGCTATCCATAAGACAGCTGTACGAAAATGTCACCAACTTCAGCATAAACGTGTCTGGCTCCTTTATTAGGACAGAAATTAATGAAAACCAATGTTTATTTACACAGGTTGGAAATGTGGTTCAATAATGCATTTTATCATTTTGACATATAAGACAACTCTAAACTGACAGCTACATGTTCCAAATATGCCTTAAGTCTAATGCAAAAACTGGCCCTGTTTTAGTATAATATCTACAAAAAAGCCTATTTGGTTTCATGAACTATTTAAGTGGCCAAGACAAACACCACACATTAGTGTGTTTCCAGTAATCTGCCAGAGCTATGTATCTCCCAGGGTTCAAAAACACATTTTCAGAGACTCAGAGGAAGCTAAGTTAACCTCATAACTGTCTTACTTAACTGTCTATAAATCATCCTTTTTCTGACTTGACTCCCCTTTCAAATATCACACCTCATATGACTGACTACTCCTCATTCGGCCCATTCTATGTGTCCTACTTATCTTTGACAGGGAGTCCCTTTTTTGCATTTTTCTATGTATATGGGGGGGGGAGAAAACATCTGGAGAATATATAGCTATTCATCTGAGCAGTTAAGGAGAAACAAGAAAATAACTACAACCAGATTTGAGTCATCAGCACTGAAGAGGAAATTTATCTAATCTCCCACTGTTTTTCCAATTATAGAAGAACTAGTGTTCTAATTTGTCAAGTTCTCACTGCAAGACAGCTCAGATACAATACTTCATTCACTACCTTCTTTTTCAATGTCCCCTGAAGCTGCTTGGCACTGAAGAGAATTGAAAAAAAAAATTTATTCCTACTGTATGCTATACAGTATATGCATATATGTATGCTATCGGTCCGAATCTAGCCTTCGGCTCTTGCCTATCTCACATGGTGAAAAACAAAATCAAGATCACAGCTCTGTTGACACGGTTTCAAAGCTTCTTAGGACCAACTAGACATTGGTGCTGGGAAACCAGCACTGCAGCAGTGTTACAGCCATGCCTGTGTCAAGCCATTGCTCCAGACCCTGGCCGACAGACTGACTTGCCTTGACCTAAAATCCACCCCATCATTGCGGAACTTGTCTTGTGACCCCTGGGCTGTGTCTGACCCCGGTTACTCTCTCTAGACCTAATCCCAACCCTGTCTTGCTCACTCCCCAGGTTGATCTAAGACCTGCCTTATCATGAAAAACTTGCCTGTGTATATGGATCCTTAACCACCCCTGGGTGCCATCCCCAGGACCTCTGTCCTTGCCTCACTCATACTGTGGGACTGTACCCTTTGTACCCAGTGGGACTGCTCCTGCCTGCCTGAAACAACCTCTCTGATGAAACAACCTGCCTTTTCTGCTCCCTGACAGTTTTTATTACTATTATTATTATATATATATATATATATAACTTTTTTTTTTAGGGAATGTCACATTTCACAGCTAAGATGCATGTTTCAGTCTAAATGCCCTCTATCTCCAGAAGATGAATGACCTGCTCTCTGCCTGCCTCCTACCTTTCTTCTTTTGTTCCCAGCCATCACATCTTTCTGTCACACCAGCTCAGCTGCTTCTTTGGCCTTCTCACTCAATTCACTAATGTTCAGCAAAGGAATCCACAAGTTTGTTCAAGGAAAGGAGAGGTGATTACGTATCCATATGGATGTGCAAGGAAAGGAAGGAGAAGGAGAGAATGGACTCTTGCCTTTTGGTGACTTTGGCTTCACCGCAACAGCAACTTCTTCAGTTTCCCTATTTCATAGCACATTTCAGTTCTTTCATTATCTGTGGTTAACACTTAATTCTCAACCTTGCAAATCCTCATCTACCACTATAAAAACTTTTGAAAGGCACTGAAGAAAATACTTGCTTTATACAGCTATTTGCAGTTGAAAACAAGCATAAACATGGCTTCCTACAGCAATGCAAAGACAAAAGTTAACAATTCACTGATTGCAAAGCTGACAGCAATCTACTTAATGCCCACCCTAACCCTTTTTGTCTGCTAAACTCAGTGAGTAATCACTGATCCTCTAGAGTTCTGCCAGTAATTTGTTGAAATACCCACTAGTTGAAAAGCACTAAGTGCTGCTGGTTGCTCTCTGCTAATATACTACCTTACCAGGTGTTCATATAAATAGCCACTTATGTAATTAACTGGAAGTTACTTCGAAGTAACTGCAGTTCTCTGTAGGAAGGTATATAGGTTGCCTCTGATAGTGGGGTGGTGCTCCATAAGGTTTAATGGCATGCATTTATTTTATTTTTTCAAATTTCAGATTGATTGATGGTATTATTCATAGCATGTACAAAGGGATACATGTGACAGACATGTATTTTGCAGTTACAGTCTTACTACTTAAGTTGTGGAAAACCAAAGAAACTATAAGAAAAGTAATGCCTAATTTTCAAGACTGAAGACTTGAAAAAAATCCATCCTCTACAAAGTTTAACTTTTCTACCAACCACAGAACCAACATGGTTCAGTACAGAATTATTCTGTTCAATACAGAATTATTTTACCAAGTGTAAAAATTGAATTTATTAATTCAGGTATATGTTGTGAGAATTTTATTCTACCTAACATGCTAGTCTCAGAATAAAGTTTGGAGTCTGAAACCATTTTAGAGAAAACAAGCCGTGATACCTAAACTTGCAAAGCTTTAGTCAAAATTTAAGACAACTCCATAAAGAGAGAGGGAAAAAAGCGGTCAGTCCATAGAGCCATTGTTTGTCAGAAGCAATAGGCCAATACTTACTTATTGGTATGTGTTTTTTTCTTTGTCTTTTTAATTAAAAAAAAAAAATAGTGGAAGAAGAGATACCTATTGTTTCTGATGTCTGTTCCCTTCCTGTAGAGGTAGGGAAAGACAAAGGAACAGCTACTATGCAACCTTTATCCTTTAAATAACACTGTCCAGCAGAATACACTGGAAATCTGTTAAGCGTCATTATCTAATCCAATCATACCATTTGGAGAAAGCTTGTAGCAGTTTTTCCATCTTTGTTTTTTTTTTTTTAATGTCTTTTGATCATAAGTAACTACAAGACACAAGAAAAAGTTTAGACACTGTCACTTTCACAGGCTAGCCTGGAAGAGAGGGGTATTTTGTACTGCCTTTGGACCCACTATTGCCACAGAAGATAATCTTGAGCCTTATTACAGTTGCCAACATTCCACAGATAGTTTTACTACCTGTCTTGGAACTAGTGAGTCCTCTGGGTCTACTAATTCATTCTAACAACGAACCGTATCCATACACAGTTTTGTTTCACGTACTTACCTTTCACATCTAGTCTTACGAAGCTAGAGAAGGAAAAACTGTTTTATAAGGTAAAGTATTAAGTTGTAGCTGATGATATAACTCAATTTTTCACCCCTTCTCTCATTTGCCATTAACCCAGACTGAGGTCTGACTATTGTAGCACTGTGCTCACCAACGCAGAAGTTAATTTATACTCCAAAAGTACTCCTGACAGTGTATTTAAAACTGTTTCAATATTCATTTTTATTACTATTGTTTTGTGTTTTTTTTTAAATCCTTTTCCCCCACTAATTCATTAAATCTATAAAGGTGTTTACATGCTCAAAGCAGAGCCGGTGGAAGTTGAAGCATTTTTTCCTCATCTTCAAGGAATTTATTTGGCAGTTTACATACATGCCGAACAGATGCTGCTAGTCAAATTTATTCGCAACATACTGTGATATCTAGAAGGGTACAGAGCAGAGCTGTTTGACCTTTGCCATTCTTTATCTCTTCCGCTGTACATACATTCAAATAGGAATATTAAAGAGCACTTTTTAGTACTGCAGCTACTGCTTACACCCACTAATGAAATCATCCCCTTTCGCACCACCTTTAGCGCTTTTCTTAATAGCTTCAAAGATGTACAAAGTATTAGATAATTTGTTTCTGTAATCAGTTCATTCACAACTTTTTCCCAGTGTTATAGAATTTTGGTTTCCTGTGAGAAAACAGCTTAAACTACATCTCTGAATTACTTAGAAACTTGTTTACTTGCTACCCTTATCAGTTTAGTTAAGCCATTGAACACAGATAACAAAAAGTCTGGCATTGTGAAAAGCACTAAATTTGCCCTTGTATTTCCCATTTTTCAGGAAGATCCCATTTCTATGCCAACCTGACCTGAAAGCCAAGCACAGCACACACAGCTTCTGCTGTTTCCACCTGCCCACCAGGCATGACTGCTCCAGCATTTCAGACCAACGCTGCTCCACCTGCGTGTGTTGGGTGATGGGAAGGACTGCGCATCTGGTGTTAATCTATAAGGGAATAGTAAAAACAATGCATTTAAATATCTTTAAATATATAAGTGTAATACTCATTTTTTTGGCCCACACAGTAAAAGCTTGACAATATGCCTATGCTACTGGTAAATTGCTCACTCCTCCAACAACACAACGTTAACCAGAAGGGAAGGCTACCAAGTTGAAAACAACCAGAGTTTTTTAAGCTAGACAAAAAAAAAAAAAAAATCGAAAACGAACACCACAGAACAAACGTTCTCCTCACAAGCTAAATGCGGCTTCTCCCAAAGTCTCTCAGAAGCTACTCGCACCCAGGCGGGCCACGAGGACGCCCGTTGGAACGGCCCCTCACAGAGCGGGGTGGCGGCGGGCGCCCGCCTCGTCTTACAGCCGCCCGCCGCGCGCAGGGACCAACGGTCGCTCTCCCGTTACCGTACAGACCGTACGGAGTTCTTTCGGGCGCGAAGGGGCAGCGCTCTCAGCCTCCTCGCCACCCCCCCCGTGCCGGTGCCTAACGGCGACGCCACAACCCGCCTCCCTCAGCACGGCGAGTCCCCTCCGAGGGACCCGGCGCAGTGTAGGCAAAGCCACGAAGCTTGTACTGAAGCGAAGGTCAGCAAAAAGCTATCGTGACCGACGTGACGAAAGCAGCAAGTGTTAGTTACACTAGACGTGGCCGTGCGGTCTGAGAGCAAGGGGGCTGCTGATGGCCAACCTTCCCCCAAAGGCTGGGAGTGTCTCTCCCCGAGGGGGCAGGGAAATGGCCACAGCTCAAGGGGCAAAACCTCCCTGTTCACAGAAACATCAACTCCAGCTTAGATGTAGGCTGGACGAAAGGATGAAATAATGCGCAAAGGTGAGATAAAGATCCTTTTCTGACAGGATTAATGATCATTTTTTCAAAGAATCATGGTTTAAAATGATACAAGAAGACTGCTAGATGTTTTGAAACCTCTGTCAAGGCGATGTATCTCAGAACATCCAGAAAAATGCAGCTAGTCTGTACTTCGTTTAGCTCAGTTTGGTTTGTCCAATTTTTCTCTTTTCTCCTGAGTTCTCTGAGTTTTCCAGAGTCACAATTATTTCACCTGATATGAATGTCAACATAGCAATCCACACGGCAGTGTGATCCTGATTGTGCCACAAGGACAAGCTGGTTCTTGCAAACACATTTCAGATGACACCATTTTGCATGGCAGACTGCAGCACTCAAAAGTCTGATGAATAAGTGGTAATTATACAAGTACTCTGATGATTGGATTTCATACGTATCTCAGAGCTTTAATAACATATCATTAATTTAATAGTTGCAATCAGTTTGGCTCCAATACATAGGTGGTATTCTCAGAGTGTGTTATGATTGTTTCTAATGTTCAAAGCACACTGCCATTGCTATCTGTTACAGGCCAGCTCTGCTGAGAAGCAGTCCAGTGGAGGAGGCAGTTAAATACAGTTCAGCTGAATGAGTTTCAGCCAGTTCTTGAACTAAATATTTAGACTCTGTTGAGGACATTGCATTTCTCAGATTTTCATCACTGCCTGGGCTCGATTCTTCCTTTCTCATTCCAATTCAGAATGATCTCCAAAATTTTTGAGATAAGGGAGACACGTGTTTTGTCCACTCCCTTTCCAGCTTTCACCCTACGTCCTCTTGCCCAGCCTGCAAATGAGATAAAATTCTTTGGTTCCTGGTTTTGAATAAGAGTTTTGACTTCCTTAAAAAAAATTCCACAAATAAAAATATTTTCTGTTTGGGAAAACAAAACAGTTCTTTGCACGATACAAAACTGACAAAGCCACTGAATGTGGAGGATACAGCTGACTGTATGAACCCATTTCTGGAAGGAAAAGCAGAAGGCTTTGGGAAGGAACCCCTGAGTTTCCTCAGCAGGGAAAGCAGAGGAGTTTGGTAGGGAATCCCTGAGGTAACACTGTGCAGAGAGCAGAATGTTCTGAGCAGAAATAACTGAGGTAGTTTCTCTGTGTTTAGGCAGGAAATACTGACTTATCTGAGGATTGCAGAAGCATTTGGGTGACAGCTGGTGCGTTACTGATATACAGTAGACAAACTGATTCACTGGTAAAAATTTTATGAGAAATCTAAGGAATCCTCTGGTTGAACAGGTAATAGGGAACAGGTAGCCCTTAAAGGCAGAAAGGCAAGAGTAGGTGCAAAAAGGGAATGAAAAACTTTGGTGGAAAGAGGAAAGAAGATATGGGGGGGGGGGGGGGGCAGACCGTAAATAGGTAGGTGTGAAAAGCAGAAGAAAGGATGAAGATTTCAGTAAGAAATGTTGAAGCAGCTTCGTTGACTACTACTGCTAGTTCTAACCATACGTTCTAAGTAAAATATATTAGAGCTGACTCAAAGGACCTCATTGTTTGAAACAGTATAGAAAAAGAAATGTATCATCAAGGAAACAATCTGAACAGAATTTTTGGTCCAAGTGGGAACAAGAGTTTTGGATTATACTTACAAAAGCTATAGTTCTTAAATTTGAGAAAGTAAGCCTTAAGCTGCTGACCTTTTTTTATTTTATTTTTTTTTATTTCATAGCCTTACAGCACAAGAAAAAAATATGGGGCTGAGACAGAAAGAAAATTTTATAAAAAACAGAGCAAAAAGAAGAAAAGAGAATGGCACTCTGTGCACAGGGACCTGCCTGTAACCAAGCCCAGGTCACATAAGAACATGGCTGGCCCTGCTGTTGGCCAGCCTGCCTTGGAGCTGGGTGACCCACTCTATAATGAGGGCTGGGGTCTTGGCCTGTTTGTGGCCCTTTGTTTTGTTGCTCCTTTCCTTACGTGAGGAGAATCACAACCCTTTAAGAAGGGTGAGCATCACTTTGTCCTCAATGGAGAACTGTTGCCTGCCCTATAAGAAGGGCAGGGCCCTTTACGCTGCCACTTCCTGCCTGCTTGCATATGGCTAGGGTAAGCACCCCATTAAGAAGTGAGGTGTCTTGCAGTATGCCACTTGCATCAGGGCAAAAGAGCCTTTTCTGCCCTTTGGAAGCAGGGCTGCCCTGTAATTTGGAAAACAGCCTGTGCCCAGGAGTTCCTGGCATGATGCTGCTGAGCCAGTGTAGAGCAAGACCCCTGTAAATAAGGCTGAAGCCTCTCCTGCCCGGTACAATGTGCCCAGAGTGCCAGCTTCAGTGATGCCCCAGATTCTGAAGCCTTCCATCAAGGTGGCCAGGCAGATTCTCCCAGCAGAGGGTGGCTGGTGGGTTCAGCAAAGGGATGCCTGGGGTGTTTTGGGGTGGCTGGGAGGAGGTGTTCCCTGCAGTGGATTCCCTGGGGAAGTCGTGAAATGTAAATGTAGCTACACACCCAAGTGCCAGGGCTGTCAGCTGGCATTTGGAGTTGGTGGAGTGTCGGGGTGGTAGCTGTCAGAGGGGAAAGGGGTACTTTGAAGGATGGAGCTGTGTGGACAGCCTTGTAAGACAGGGACAGGGTTGTCCCCTCTTTCTGCCTTGGTTTTGGCTGCTTTAGTGAGTGGGGAAGAAGACAGACTCTATGAGGATGGAAGTTCCTTCTGTTGTTACTTCTTGCACCATCGTGCCCCACACCTAAAAAGCATGCTGAGTCCTAGACCTCTGCTCCCAGCCTTGCCCCTGCTCAGAAGACAATGTACTGTCCTGGGGACCCTGCAGCTGTCCCTGCAGATGAGGGAACTGAAAGCACTCCATAAGCAGTAAGACAAATATCTTGATGGCAACAATCATACTATTCAGAAAAAAAATAATAATAATAAAAAAAAATTCAAGCAAGTGTTGTGGCAGTAACACAGAAGTAAAATGGATTCTTAATTTATTTTATGTACTTACTACTCTCTTTCAACTCTAGCAATAACCAGTAATCCTCCCCTCATGGATTCCATACAAATTTTCCCCACAGAGAATACATTCATAACTAGTATTTGTTTACAATCTTATTATAGAGATGTGAATGAAGTATATTATGGCAGTCTTCATGAAGCCCGAATTTCACATAAAACTACAGCTCTCAGTCATCTTACTTCCGTAAATCAGACTCCGAAGAGCATGACAAAGTTTATCAGTTCCTGTTAGTCCCAGTATTAAATATTATACAGTCTGTAGACCCCTCAAAATCTATATTATTCTTGTCCATGCAAATTATACATCTGAGCCCTAACATCATTATTCATTTATTTTCTTTAGATAATCTTATTCATTGTGTGCTCACTCCCTTTTCCTGGACGTATTTGTGAGACCTCAAAGAATCGCTGACTTTGACAGAGACAAGAGTGCCACTACAGCAGCTCAATTAGCCATGGCTAAAGTAAGTAATTTCACACTAACCTACTGTTTACTGAAAATGATGTTACCAATCTGTTTCTACAGATAATGTACACCTCTTGTTCAGTTTGAGGGCAATTTTCCTGTGTTTTTACACACTTATTAGTGTACAAAGAAATGCAGAGAAGACTAGTAATCACCTCTGCAGAAGCAAGGGAGTTGCTAACACTTTATTTTCTCCAATTGTGGGTTTGGTTCCCATATTCTTAAAATGTTCACTTCTGCTTCTTAAGAACTGGTGGGTATCTGAAGATCTATATAGTGAATCTCTAAATGACATTACAAACAACAAAGTTTTGTATGTTAGCCTCTGGCATTTTTAGCTGGAACATAACAGGTTTTCCATTTCCATTAGAAACAAGACATCTCACGGTGATAAACGGATAAAAAAAAATAGTAAAGTCAAGCACTACCACACTTTATTCCAAAGCTCAAAAGCTGTAGAGTTTCATGGTAACAAAATGTGTCTTCATGTTAATATCTGTAGAAAAACTACTGGGGAAATAGAAGTATAAGAATGCTGTGGGACCTAGACTAATGATACAAATGATATCTTTCAATATTCCTTTTCAGCGTGCTTGAATATTACTGCTTTTACTCCAAGAATTTACTCTGTTAAAGAGAATGCTTGTGCCATCCTTACATTTTGCTGTGGGAAGCTCGAATTAATGTTATTATCAAATTACTTGATATGTGCTATAAGGAACAATACCATCTAATTTTGTGACAAATACAACCTGCAAGATGGAAGAGATAGAACTCTCTATTTTCATATTGTGTTTTGAAACAGCAATGAAAATGATATTCTAAAAATGGTAGATTAGCAATTTTAAGGAATAAAAGTCCTCTGTCTTCGAAAAAAACATGTTATTCTCACAGTATTCTTTATTCTTGTACAATTCATTTGGCAGGAGCTACTGGGAGCCATTCAGTCATTATTAGCCTATATTATATTTAGAGTACCTATTTGAAGGATAAAATTGCAATTATTACAGAATTATCCACTAAGTCATCTCTCCTGAAATTATTTTTTTCATAGCATGTGCACTAGAGATAAACAATTGCTTCATTAATGTAATTCTGATCATTTTTTTTTTTCCTTCAATTATTGTTTTTCTTAAATTGATTAAGTAATGCTCAGATGGAATGAGGTCACTTTCTAAGAGTTAGTCCCATCGGCTGACTCACCCTTATTTTTTCGTATTGAAGTCTTGAAATCCCCCACAGAAGACATTGACTGTGGTTGCACAATCTTTGATACATAGGATTTTATTTATTTATTTATTTATTTTTACCTATTTAGGTGGTGGCCTGTAGAAGGTCAAGCAAGTGAATATCAGAATTATTCTATATTAAATAGTATTATGCACCCCATTTGAACACATAGGATGTATACACAGTAAAGAACTGCCTCAGACTTTCCTCTGCAAGAAATCAATGCCTCGTTAAAAGGAGTAAAATAAAGTTTTACGTATTCTATTACATCTTGTTTCTTGAGATACCTATCAAGTCAAGGTGAGTGTAAGGTGAGTGCAAGTAAAAGTGAAGTCCACAATAAAAGTGATCTATGCATTGTCCAACATAGCCTATAGCAATTTAGTCATCTCTTTCTGTTCTGTTGGCTGCTAATTTAAGATATTTCTGTATTCCATATAAGACCTTTGAAATAATCTGGATCTAAGAGCAGCTGATGACGATGCAGCTTCAGAGCATTTGCATAACTTTGGTTGTGTGTCAATATAGTAATGAAAAAAGTATCTTTTATAGGGTTTTAATTAAAAATTGAATAATAGTCCATTAGAGTACACATTTTGAACAACTTTTCATGTACCATACTGTTGGTATAACTTCAAATGCCTAACTAATGTTCTGACATAGGCAGAAAAATGTACTATAATGAGTACAAATTAGTATGGTTTTGGATGGATATGGTGGAAAAAATGCTTGTGTGAAAAATTCATTATTGAAAATAATTATCAGTTACTGATAGGTATTCTAAGTGAAGCAAATCATTTGAAACTAGGACAGATGACATGTTCAACTTCATGTAAAATTGCTTATCTTGTATAAAACCAGATTCTGCCTAGACTGCATTACATGTTTTATCTATTTTATCTATGAATTTCTGATTTTATAGTATCTAGAGATACTATAGATATTGCTGAACTTCGTCCTTTTGTCAAGGGATTTCTATTAACATTTAGAAGACAAACATACTGTTTTTAATAGTACTGCATGCTAGGAAGTATATTTTATGCTAAACTGTGCACCACTTTAAATAGAACCTAAAGTAAACCCGTACTTATGATGTATGCAAAAATAAATAAATAAATAGGCAGTCATCTCATTTTCCATGAGAAATTAGAAGACAAAAATAATCTTTTTAAGACTCATCAACTCATTCATGGTCAATGGAAAGACCTTTTTTGTCTAATGGGAATCTTTTATTATTTCATTTAAAACAAAAGCAAAGAGAAATCTTTTTTTTTCTTTTTTTTTTCTTTTTTTTTTTTTTTCCTTTCCTTCTTTCTCTTTCAAGGTGAGAGTTAATCCAGTGATAATCCAGTGGGTAAATTACTATTGTAGTACTCAGGATGACTTCACAGAAATATTACCTGAGATTATAATTATGTTGTATGTGATAAGACATACACTTTTTGCATCTAGGTTTCCTCTGGACAAAATGAAAGCAATATAACTTCCCTATTTTGCTAGTGTATTGTTACGGTAATTAAATTCAGTGTTATACTAAATACCTCACTAACTACATTTGTGGTGTGATAACAATAACATATTAAAAACCGATATACCCACATGGAATTTACAGAGAATATGATAAATTTGGATACCACAGCTATCCCAAGAGAAACATTTCCTAATCTTTCATGAAATCATATTGTAAATTCTCAGGGGCACCTCCTACTACTAGTCCAATAAGTAGCATAAAGATATTTTGCCCAATTATTTATAAACTTGAGAATTTCAATTAATTGCATACTGGTTGAAATGGTTTTAATAAACTCAAAATGCTTTATTGCTTATTGAACTTCATCCAGCCTATATACATCTAGAAGGAAGCACAGTGAAATAGAACAAAAAGTGGCTGGAGTAAAAAAGACCAAATGATAAATACCATTACATGAGATTCAGGCTATATACCTGCCCTATACAAGAAAGAAAATATATTTATGAATGAATTTTCTGTCTGTTTATTACATCATGAGTCTGTGTTCTATATCTGAACTAAAATTTAGGGGTGGTGGGATGGAGGGATAGGCATATTTATAGATTAAGGTTGGTGAAAATAAGCTACAGAAACAGAATAATTCATAAGAATGCTCCAGTTCCATTAATGCTAGCTTTTGATTTTTCTGTAGTTTCTTCCATGCCTAAAGTTCATATTAAGTTTTTCTCACTCTTAACCTCCTTACTGGTCAAATATTTTCATAGGCTTATTGATAGCGTTAGTAATCACTGATACTAGCACAGGAATTGAGTATCAAAAGATTTTGTAGTGTTTTCCACTAACATAACCACCTTTCCCCCATCTTGGCAAGGACTAATTAAAAAACAAAATCAAAACAGTGACTAAAACCAGAAGGGCAGTTTATACGTATTTTGCCTTCATCACAGTACTAACAAAACATTTATAGAAAAATAAATGTTTTGTTAGTACTGTGATGAAGGCAAAATACCAGAAAAGGTATTTTACCAGATACCAGAAAATACCAGAAAAGAGACATTCAGTCTCTTGGAGACTGATCCATTCAAATAAATAAAGAAAAAAATGAGGGGTGGGGGAGAAGAAAGATCAATAATTTGTGATTTTGCTACCACTCTGCTTCCCTCCTGGGGCATGTGTAGGAATGTCAAGTCCTGCTATACCAAAGCACAGCAAGTTCTTTAACTTCCAAGGACTCTTCTCCAATTACAGTTCAAGTCTTTTGATAATAGGACAAATAGTAACCAAATTAAGTGCATGAAAAAGAAAAGCAGAATAAAATGAGGTCTTATACAGTGGATCTCCAGTACAAAAGTAATATTTTAATTATAAATAACTATTTTTTTTTCTTTATCTAAATTTGCTATCCATAATGAAAAGAAGAAATGAAAAAAACCTTAAGAATATTATTGGTATGGGATAGATAACAAAAATACGTATTCACTTCTTGTGAACTGATTCACAATTCAAGTGATCCCTGTCTTCACACTTAGCAGAAAGGTCATCAATAAATTGATAAATTTATTTTAGATCAATGTGGAAAAAAAAATCCGATTTACCAATTTTTTTCCATGCAGAATCTATTTCAGCAAGCAGAAATGGTACTATTGGATAAAGAAAAAATCCCACAACCATTCTTCTCAAGTATCTATAATTTCCTAGAATTAGATTAAAGCGGAGTTCTTCTAAATTAGCTAATACTACTCTTCAGTAAATATCCTGAGGAAAACAATTTTAGCATCTTGTTAAAAGCATTGTTGAAAGCTCTGAGCATGTGCAAACAACTCCTCTCATTTCACTAATTCTTTAGCCTAATTATGTTGAAACTGTCTGGAAAATCATTCATTTATAGATAATCACTTGCCCTGTAACTGCATATATCCCACAAAAAAAGTATACCACAGATACTTAAATGTCAGCTTTTCATGAAACACTGTGGCAACAGACCTTAAAAGCCTTAGATCTGTGCTTCATCCATGGCTGCTGTCCCTCCCCATCACAAAAGATTTCATGTTATCCAATACCGTGTAAAAACATTAGTCAAGTATGAGTGTGATATAGATCAAAACATCTTCAATGGTTTTGAAACTGGATGCATGGAATGATTATATGAAGACAAATACAATAGATCTTTATGAAACTATTTCAGATTACGGGAGAAAAAAAGCAGTTAGTACTGAAAAATAGCCACTTGGAAGTCACAAAGAAAACAAAAATGTTATTCTTTTTTTTTCTTGCTTTAATCTTTTATGTCTCAATAAAACTGTTCTCCTTTTCACCAATCGTTACATGAGACCATTAAATTTCTTTGATGAGCAATAACACATACCATACCAAATCAAAACAGTATTACAGAAAGGTGCTGTCTCTACTGCATTACAGATGAATTTGCCTTGGTTTGTTTCAGTATTTTCCCTAGATACTGGTTCATTATTCTCTTCATAACTGAAGACCTGATAAAATGTTAATACTGCTAATCCTGATAGCATGTAATAGTAGGTATGCATGCAGAAAATATCACAAAAAGAAAATATCCAGAATACCATATAATGTATTGAATACCACTAATTTATTGAACGACTGTGGCCAAATTGCTTTCACTTTTATTGCTGTGTTTATCCATCTTTTTTCCTGTTCCTCATTTCTGTATATTTAAGGCTGCAAGGCTTATGTTTTCTCTTAAACTGGTCTAGTCTTGAGTTCTCAAAACTATAAAGACTCCAACTTATGTTCAAGTACTAGAATAATTTGACTTAAAAGAAAAAAAAAAATAAATAAATAATGGATTATAATTGCCCCTCTCACTTGTCTCAGTCACCTGTTTTTTGCTCCTGACTGATCTCTTATTGGGCCATATTATTTGTGTAGCTGTGCTGTGAACTGATCTTGGTTAAAAAATAAAGAAAATAATTGGAATTCTAGAGAAACACTTAAAAAGCCAAATTAATTCAGCAATCCAGTATACAACACCATTTTCCAGTCCAATAATTATTTTGCCTAAATAAATACTGTGGCTGTATTTCAATGTAGTAGCCCTCATCCCGTCTTGAACTTCTGTATAACCTTATCATGAAGTGCTAAATTGTTGCTTTAATCATGAGACCATAAGGTCTTTTATAGTCTGAGCCAATGAAAATAAACCTCATGCTCACTAGCAAATGTAGAATATTAAATTTAAATCACTTTGCTTGGACAACATAGGTCAAAGCATTCTCTTTTTAATTGCCCTACTTCTTAAAAGCTACTTATCTAGATAAATCTATTGTATACTTTTGTAATACACGTTTGGCCTCATAAAATAATCATCACATAACTTTTGCATAATGATACTGATTAATACCAATTTGGGTCATTGTGACTATACACAAGCTGTATAAAATTCTTTTAACCAATTTACCTGAAGAAAAAGTTCAGAATCTGAAGACCAGTTGGTTCAATTTTAATAGATGAACAACGGAAAAAGTATCCGTCTCAAGGTGCTACATTACTATTTTCTGTATGTGTGAGGCATACATTTCTAAAGGACAGAATGATTTCTATATCCATAACAGCATGATTCATTGCTAAACTTCTTGACAGCTTCTGCTAGTACATTTCATTGCAAAAAAAACCCCACCATGTCATTTTTAACTTCTGTTGATTTGACTTGCACTATAATAGAGATCAAAAGGTTAATTGCTGTAATAATTGCAACTTTGACCAATAGAAAGAAAAATCTGGCATTTACTTTTTTAAATTATTTTATTATTATTATTATTTAACTATACACCAAAGTACGTCACTTTGCTATTCTGGAAACACTGGGTCTTTTATTGCAAAGAAGCAAGTGATCAATTAGGATTTTTTGTAACTTTCAGATGGTAATTATATTTCAGTATTTAATATACAACAGCAATTATTTTCTGTTCTGTAAAGCTGCTTGTCTTTCTTCTGTGGAGCATTGGATCACAACATGAAAGAGGGAATAATTTTAAAATTAGAAGTATATACTTGTGCTGTATGATTGAAAAAAAAAATAGTCAAAAGAAGCGTTTTATTCCAAAGAGGGCTGTACATCACTGAGAAAGGTCTAAGAGGACAATATTAGAAGCAGTAGTGTGAAACAGACCACAGGAAACGTTTAGAATGGACATTAAGAATATTTTACTAACACAAATATCTCCTAAATATTAAATAGTCTCCCTGAGAAATGGCTACAGCTCATTTGTATGTTTTGCTGAGAAACTAGGCAAAATACTCATTAGCATATTGTAACAAACATGTCTATATTTAACTTATTGATGGAAAAGGTGTTCTGTTTTTCAATGTGATGTAAAAAAAAAAAGAAAGGGGGGTGGGGAGGAGGGGAGGGCAGAAATAGACTCTTCTGGCACAGGGTCAGAGCTTCAAGGATGGATGAAGTAACTTGGTCTGCGTGCCCAGAAGTACATAAACTCTTCCTCTGGGCATGCATGCTTCAAAATACTCCTGTGCTTGAAGACAAGCAAAAGAGGTGCAGATCTCAAAATAATTAACCTCAGCATAATTTTCATAATTTTGTTTTGAGGAATCATTTCAGATGAATGACTCCAACAATCATTATAGTAAATTTTTCATAATATTATCTGTACTGCAAAATTTTATCTTTAGGTATAAAAGTACACACAGTCATTAACATTATCCATTCATTATACTACTCTCAGTGTTCCATTTTTCCTCACAAAACTACATTAAAAATAAATTTTTTTAAATCTTATACAGAACTACTTAAATGACACTTGAAAATCAATTCTTTTATGAACAAAATCTTTCTAAACCCAGGTTTCCACTCTATAGTACATGGGTTTTACTAAAAATAAAAACAAACAACAATAACAAAAAAAGGTTAGATTCAAATGTTCCATGCAACAAAGTGAGTGTTCTTTCATTGTGTGTTGTTTCTAACTAAACCACAAGAAGTGTATGAAAAGTACAAGCCAACACAACATTATTATACTTAAGCAAAGATGGCCCTCTTACACGAATAATCATTTCTCTGGTAGAGATTTTCATTGACCCTGAGGGACAGTTTTCTTCTAATTGCATCTAATGAGCTGGCTAAAAAATCAGTTCTCTCATTTCACACAAATTAGCTCCTGTATATCTAGAATGCTGAAGGGATGAGGGAGAGCCTAAACCACTTTCCATTTTCCACATCAACAGAGCTATCAGAAAACAGCATTTTCATTTAGGAAAGATTTTCTTAAATCAGACTTCTACTGTAAAATCTTAAAAAGCAACCTTAATGGATAACTTATCTGGGGCATTTTCTCAAATTTGTATACAATGGAGAAAAAAGAGAAACGAAAGATGAATGAATGTAGTGCCTCTTAATTTTAGATGTATTTGTATGCTGCTGGATTACCTCTCTCAGCCCCTTCAAAGCAAGGGACGTATTTTTATCATTGCCTCAGTGGAGGCTTACTAGCCCTATCCTCAGATGATGTAGACTGGTTTTACCCTAGTAAAGCTGCTCTGAAGCAGAATAGCTGAAGATATAATCCTGGTACAAAATCCAGGTGAGAAAGCACTATGATGTTCAATCACATTATGATATAGAATTAAACGTCTTGCCTAAAATCACACAGAAAATGTGTGGTAGCTGATGTCTGAGTCCAAGTAATTTAAACTTTACATCAGCATTACTGGTGTCATTACTAAGATGCCACTACTTTTTTCTTTACTTTGCGTAAAGATCAAAACAAATCATAGTCATTAAAAGACAAGCCAAAAGCTCAAGCTGATCTCTCTTCACTTTCCAGGAGAGTGAAATTACACCATAATGCGAACATGTAAAGACATATAAACTCAGACACAAAAGTATACTAAAATAGGAGGGAAATCATGCAGGAAATTGTGGAAAATTGTCTCAGGCACAAGTATCTCCAGATCACTTCTTGTAAAAGATTAAAATTGTAATGTCCCTGAAAATTTTGCTTATTATTTTTCAAGTTACAATAAATTTAATTACAGGCTTTGACTGAAGGCTCAGTTTAACTCAGTCAGTATTGAAATTTAAGCTTTTCATGTTGAAGATTATTTCTACATCTATATTCTATCCTTTCATTTTTCAGATAAGACTAGAGACTAAGGGAAACTTGAAGCTGTTTTGTGATTTAAACATATTTTGTGATTTGTTAAAGCCTATTCTACAGTTTGTCCACTTCTGTAGCATCAAGAGGTCAAATAAGTTCATAAGAACTGAATCTCAGAGGTCACTTTTTTAACAAACTGGTTCAGGTACTCAAATTACTTTGCATTCTTCATACAGAGTTTATCTATGTTATCTATAATGGTTTCATCTCATCGTTCTAATTACTTGTGTTGTGGTTTAGCCCGGCTGGCAGTTAAACACCACACAGCCGTTCGCTCACCCTCTCCCCTCCCTCTCCAGGATGGGGGAGAGAAACGGGAAAGTGAAGTCTGTGAGTTGAGATAAAGACAGTTTATTAAGACAGGGAAAAGAATAACAACAACAATAATAATAATAATAGTATTAATAGTAATAATGTGTATGAAATAAGTGATGCACAATGCAATTGCTCACCACCCGTTGACCGATGCCCAGCCTATCCCCGAGCAGCCGGCCCCCCACCTCCACCCCGGCTAGCCACCCCTATATATTGTTCCGCATGACGTCAGATGGTATGGAATACCCCTTTGGCCAGTTTGGGTCAGCTGTCCTGGGTCTGTCCCCTCCCAGCTCCTGCTGCATCCCTAGCCTGCTCGCTAGCAGGACAGAGCGAGAAGCTGAAAAGTCCTTGGCTTGGTGTAAGCACTGCTCTACAACAATTAAAACATCAGCATGTTATCAGCGCTCTTCTCATTCTAATCCAAAACATAGCACCCTGCCAGCTACTAGGAGGAAAATTAACTCTGTCCTAACTGAAACCAGGACAACTTGAAAAGTTGGCATGGCTTGAAAATGTTAAACTCTTCCAGACTGAAAAGAAATTGTCATCTCACTCAATGCAAATTGTTTTTAGCCTTAAAAAACACAATACATCTTCTTAAGATGGAAACAATTCAGAGTTTCATGTCGTTTACTTAGTTAATTGTAAACCAACAGATTATAATCTTCAATTAAAAGCCAGTGTTTAGGTTTAGGTTCATGACACTCTTACTAAGGAAGTATTCTATAAACAAACAAATAAATAAATAAATAATCCAACAACTGGTTGCCTTCTTCATGCATTGAGGATGCATGTAGGGTACAAGAAGGGTTTCACTCTGTATTGTTACAGAAATATATCCCCTAAAATAATGCTATGTAGTTTGGGTGAAAAGTGGTGCAAGCCTTTTATGCCAGGCTGCTGGTCTAGACTTAATTTTATTGTAGGGTTCTGAATTTTGATCAGTATTTTAATAAGACAGATAGAAACTTATTTCACTATTTAATCTTGGTGGATGCTGAAATGAAAAATAATGGCAGTTACTTGAAGTTAAAATAATAAACTATTTCATTGTTCATTGTTTCTCCAAATTCTCATACTTGTCTTTTAAAATAATTTCATGACATTTCACGATTGTGGCAATGATCAACAGCTTTTGAGCTTTTTTTTTTTTCTGTCTCTCCTCCAAAAGAAAACTTTTTTGTACTGTAGGTTTCTTTCTTTTTCTTTCTTTCTTTCTTTCTTTCTTTCTTTCTTTCTTTCTTTCTTTCTTTCTTTCTTTCTTTCTTCTTTAGAATTGGCTTTGATGTGAAGGCACCTGTCAAAGACATGAATCATGTGCGATGATAACTGTCTTATTTTAATCAGGGATATGTAACATTAAATGTTAGGTGAATCTTGGAAAGGATTTGTTGTCATCCTATTGATTGTTTTTGTTTCTTTGAGTGTGAAATGAAAAGTCTGTCTCCATATAATATGCCTCTGTTCCTTTGCATTCTAACTTCTCTTATTATAAGGTGTTCTAGTTACTAAATTTTTAATGAAGAGCTGCAGATAACAAACCAATTCACGGCAGTCTGCAATTTAGAGTCATTTGGTACAGCTTTACATTTAGTCCAGTATCCTTTCCCTCTGTTGCTTTTCTTAATTAATTTATTATGGTTTTCCGAAAGCCTATCTTTACCATAGCACCATTAAAAACGTTTCACTTCACGCTCATTAAATTGGGCATTATTAAACATTATAATGTTAAGTATACTTGGTCTGGAAAAAGCAGAGTTTGCATAAGTAATCATCTCTCTCATAAAGTATATCAGAGAATAATATACATTAAATTAAAATATTTTTCCCAATTGGCATAAACAAAGCTATGTTTTGTCTCAAGGACGTAATTTTTGCCATGTCACCCAAAACATTCTCTTTTACTTCCTATCAGATGAAAACAAAACTCTGCATCAGTTCACTGTTCATCTGAAACAAGTATAAAAACAATTAAAAAGTGCAATTCCTGCAAGAGTGAGATTTATATATCAAAATGACATTTGGCTCTCAACTTTAGCATGCTTTTTTTCTACTGCTCTAGGACTGTATCTGCAAATACTTAAAGATTGTGAGGTTTATATTCAGCTTTCAGATCATGCACTCTTACTGTAAAATAACCTCTGTATTCACAGGATTTCCTAGAACCCTTTTTAAATTGGGCTATGTCTGTCTTACACGGGCTTTCTGTACATAAGGGCATGAAATCTCCTATAATGGAAATAAAAGTACAGTATTGTCCTCTATTTGATCATTTTAGCTCCTTATTTTTGTTAGGGCCTGTGGAACAGAAACAACTGATCTTGACTTTTGACTTAAAATACTCCTCCCAGCAGCAATTACAGGCTATCAGTTTGGTGCTCACTAAATATTTCATCAGCATCTTTAAATTTATTTAGGTTTCCAAACGCATCATTGGTATTTACAGTACTATCTGGACAACACTATTTAGAAAGTCTGTCAGGTTTCTAGTTCTGATACAAATATTTCAATATAATTTACCATTTCAAAAACCCTTAATGACATCTATTCATGTTAATGAGGACCCTGGTTCTGCAGTGATCTGTTGTAAAATTTCCTGTGTTCATGTCTTGGCTGAATGCATAACTTTTACCATGCTTAATTGTATTTTGTTTTCACTTACCTTTAGCTTAAGCATTATTCTATTATTCATACAATTTGGGTGAAAGGAACGTAACTAACACAAAGATTGATGAAAAATAAATCATACTATGAATGGACAAAACCAAAGGATTATTTTCAAGATTTGCTATCCCTACTAACAGTTTATGGAAAACCAAAGATTTTGGGTGAGTGTAATTCAAGCTTTGGAGAAAATGAGGGCATCTATGCATACATATTTGTCAGCTAATAAATCAACTGGAAAAAAAAAAAAGATTTTTAATTGACTGTGTGTACAAAACTCTGTACTAGTGAAATAAGATTAGAGGTCTTATGTTTGAAAAATATTTATCATTAAAATATTCTTCACCAGCATAGTCATAGAATTACAATCAAACTCTCTCTTTGACTTCTTGGATTTTAGAAAAAAATAGTGACATGAAGCTATGTTTCAATTAGAGGAAACTTCCAGGTTGAGTACGTATAACAGAGAAAATGAGTATGAATTTATTCCAGAAGATAAGTCTGATCATGCTGGTGAAGATTGGAGTCCCTGTTGACTTGTGTAGTGACCTGGACAAGTGAGATCACTACCCTGCCTCAGGCATGGGCAATGACTCAATTGTAATGTGTTACACAAACTTGTCATTTCACATCATTCATTTATAATGAAAAGCAGAAAAATGAAAACCAAAACTTGGCCTAATACAGTAAATGCATTTATTGGAATAGTATTCATCTGTAATATTATATCCATCTATGTATAATCTATGACATTTCTGGCATAAGAGGCATCAAAATATATTTCCTTACTTCAACAAACTTTGGATCAGACTTGTTCTCAGCCAGAGATGTTGTCTTTGTAGCTAGTACCCTTTGATGCATGTTTCTCTTCCATGAATATTTAAACTGTTAAGGCTGTGCCCTGTGTAGCACACCTAAGACATTTTTCATAGTGTTCATTTATAATGATTGGCAATATCAGAACTACTTCAGCAGTGTAGCTGCACAGCAGATTTGTGTGGAGTCAGGTAGTAACTTTTTGAATAAGAGTCATATTATAAATTTGGGTACTACGTGGGCAGATGTCTTTCAGAAGCACCGATGCCTCTCTTACTTGAACATTTTTCAAATGCATGCCTTAGCTTCAGGGGCAGTTAAAGAAGACCTCCTATGTGAGCTGCAAACTCTGCAATTCAAGCAAATTCCCAATCATTGCCCCCAGCTGTCTGTTCCAATAATTCAGTAAGACTGAATGCAGACACAGATTCACACAGAAAGCTGTAAATAATTATCTTGGAAAGGGTTAACCTGAGAGCTCTCACAAAACTCAACAGCTGGCAGAAGATTCAAGAGAAAGAAAGGACCTTGCTTTCCTATTATTGTAACTGGAATATAAAAATCACAGAATATCTTCCCTTCCTTTGAAAAACTTACCAAATTAATGAAGCTATGATTACTTCCACGTATTCTACAGTTTTTTTCTTTACAGGTATTTTATCTTTTCCTTTAAAATGGATTCTTGTAAAAGTAAGTATGCCTCTCTCTTATGCAGAATGTGCTTATTAAAAATCAAGCTGTCTAAAATACCTACCTCAACATTTCCAAACATCCTACCTTTGCAAAGGTGCATTTATCAGAGCTGAATGCTCTGTTGACCCTTGTGCAGAAGATAGAAAGGAAATGAAATATTGGTGACTTGCAAACTGGAGTTGATCAACCTCATATATAATTGTACTTTGAAAAGAAAAATATGAAGAAAGTACCTTTGGATTGAGTTTTTGGACTATAAAGGGACTTAAAATGGAATTTTCTTTAGAAGTTAATTTTGTATGGTACAAAGAAGAACAAACATAATATATTGAGTCCTATTAGCTCCATACTCATCTCCCAAAGAACCATGGACCTCCCCAGGTAATGATCCTGTCTTGTTAATGAGCATCAACCTTCATTTGTTTAGGGTCTACCATTAGTTTGTTTCATTTCATGCCTCTTGTTTTTTGAATCTCAAAGCAAAGTAAGAGTTGATTCCTATCACTTTCTTATCTTTCTTTATTGCTAAAAGAGAAGAAAGTGCATCTGCTAACCAGGCTAATCCATCTTGGTAGTAGGAATTAATTTAATATAAAATTAATTTTAAATCTGTGGGTGCTGTTCCACAGTATAGTCATCTCCCTACTGCATGACTTTGTCCATGAAATACATAGAGAAAAGCTTACAGAAATTCATCAATGAGAAAAAGTTACAGTAATTCATTGCTAAGGTTACCTCATGTCATAGCTCATTCCTGTAAGACAAGTTTTGCTGTCTGTGATAATGAGAAAAGGAGTCTGCGGTTATAGGGAATACCATTTCCTTCAGCAGCTCACAAGAGTAGAGCTGTATTGAGGACAGGTAAAGCTCCTTCAACAGTTTCAGGTAACCTCAGGAGTTCTTGGTGGGGGAGAATATGGATTTTCTCACTTTCACTGGAGAAGAAGGGAAGGTTTCTCATCTTTTCAGTCTTTTTGTCAGAGATTAATGTGTGGAAGTAAGGAAAACAGATGAGCAAAGCCTGAGTCACACTAAGAGAGAGGTTTGCAAGGGAGCTGCAAGTAATCTCTAATTCCTAGTCTCCTTTGTCAGTTTTTACACAGATCCAGTATGAAACGGTACCTTCAGAAAGCATTAGGAGGGTTCACTCCCATGTACAGTTTTGCCATTTACGTGCATGACAATATGTATGGCAATACGTCACATATATGACACTTTATTTAAGTGCTTAAAGTTTTAGCTTATTCTAGACAGATAAACAACTCCACTAAATTCAGTGATAGCACTGTACACACCGTTGTATATTTGATGAATAGGAAGGCTTTACTGGAAAGAGAAAACTAAACTGGTTTCAAATGCTATTGTAATCGTTTATCTTCATCATAAATCATATTTCACAGACAGGAGAGGTGACAGGCAGGTCTCTTGTACCTAGGGACAGAAAAGAAATCAAAGGTCTATAATATGCAGGAATATTTTCAAAGATCTTGAAATTGGATACTTGAGAGAGCTATTTTTTACTTTTGTCTTTCAAAGTAGGTGAATATCTTATTTTCATTGCCACTGGGTATCCAAAAGGACATATGGTATGCTCAGGTGCCAATGCAATCAGATAGTGCTCCAAAAGAGAGATGCTAGCTGTCTTTTTCTGTTATATGGTATGAGAAATGGAAACAAACGTATTTTCTAATTCTTTTTAAAAACAACTCATTTTCTGATATGGTGTCAGAAGTATGATTTAAGACATCAACATCTTTATTCAGAACATAACCAAGTTAGTTTTATTAGCGATATATTCATATAAGTGTAAGGATTCAGCTTGGGAATTACACTATGTGTTACTTAATACCCATTTTATGCATTTAGATAGCATGGTAAAAGATTAGTGAAAGAGGATTGAGAAGAGGTTAATTTACTACATGCACAACTTGGATTGCTAGCAATAAAAATGATTGACGACAACCAACTCATGAAGAAGCAAAGCTACAGTCAGCATAGCCCTTGTGAATTAACTTTGTTTCTTCTAAGAGGGGAATAGCTTTTGTTTCCAATTTCAGCCAGTTAGACTCTGAAAGCATAATGATAAAAGTCTTTCATATACTGCCTTTATTTTTCTCCACATTTTTGTTGTGTCAACTCAAACAGCTGTTTGCAACACAAAACTAAACAAACAAAACAACTAAACTGAAAAGAAACTTGAATGCTTCCAAAGCATCTGACTTTGAATAACATTAGTGAATCAATACCCTGAATCTTGACTGCATTATGTGTACTAAAAGCAGGGGAAATACAAACACAGCACATAAATCCTCTGATTAACAACAAAAAAAATAAATAAAATCAGAGATTGAACCGATAAACTGATAGTCCCCCCCCCCCTTTTTTTTTTAAAGTAGCTTTTCTATTACTGTAACTTGATTTATGTTTTCCCTTCTAATTCCTACAATGTAACTTACAGTATTAAAATGATACTGCAGCACAAAGCCTCAGAGTAGTAAGTGATTTCAGCAGGTACAGCTACACGTTGAATTACAGGTATGTCAGAGCATAGTTGGTACAGACTCTATGTATGTGCCAATTAAATAACTGTCTCATTTTAGGGGCTCAGAGAAGTATCTAATACTAGCATTTTAAGTATTAGTATATGCAAACTGTTTGTGTGGTCCTGGGCTTCTGGGAAACATAGAAAAAAATTAAAATAAAATAAAATAAAAGCCTGAATTAAACCGTAAGAGGTCAGATTAACCTGCGACAAACATCACTATGAGTACTAAAAGTCCAAACTGAACTGACACATCGTCGCAACCATGTAATTCTTATGCATTTTCCAGCTTTGTTTACTTGCTTTAAAGCAGTCACAGGTTTAACCTGTAATTTCACCTAGTCATGCCATAGTCTATACCATTTCAGAGAAAATTGGATTCTTCTCTGGCACAAGAGCTGCAAAATTTTTAAAAATTTAAATTGCTTCTGCTATAAAGAGATATTACACCAGGTGAACTACAGACAGGGCATATTAAAATAAAACAAAACAAAACCACCACCACCACCACCACCACAACAAAAACACCTTCAACAACACGTAAGATTCTACTATGGGAATAAACTCCTGAAAAATGCACAGGAAGAACAGGGAACAAGACTATTGGTGAATATAACAAAAATACAATATGAATACATTAAATTCACCCATGTATCAATACAGCAACTGCTTTCCCGATAGATTTATATTATTTCTGGAAAAGTATCAGCCTATAATACTCATAAATGTATTTGCTGCTACATAGGCAGATATAGCATTCATTCCACTTTATCTGAAAATGGCATTAGAGTTAAAACAAAAAAATGAAACATATCTTCAGTCAAGAGTCAGAGAACAGTACTCACACACTGTTCAGACAAGAAAACAAATCTGAAAGGAAAAAAAAATAAATCCATCAATTCACAAGGGAATAATTCTGTTTACTAAAGTGGGAGTTGGACTAGAAAAATATAACAAAAATACTCCAATGTGCTCTCTTTATTCTTTCCTGTGATTGTGAAAACAGCCTTTTCAGGAGGTTACAAAAGGTTATGTTCACACTGTCTGTCTGAAGATCAAGGTTTGGTGTGTGAGCAAGCTGCCACTTTCAAGTTGGACTTTTCCCATGAAGCTAGTAAGAATTTGTGTACAAGTCTAGCCTAAGCACACAGAACAATACACAGCCTTCTGAGATTAAGATTTGCACATCAACTCAAACCTAAACAAAATGACAAAATACAAATCATTTGCATTTTTTACCTACATAATATAGACAAACACCTATGCACAGAAAACATACTATTTGTAGCATATAATACAATTTACAATAAAAAAATGCATTATCTCAAACTTTGTTGTTCACTTCCAATCACCTAAACTGGAAAAAAAAAAAAAAAAAAAAGTTGTATACAGGAGGCACAGATTGTTTTAAAATTATTTCAGTATAAGCAAAACGTATACTAGTTCAAATGCCAAAATCTTTGCTGTCTTGACCCTCTTAGCTCTAGAACTCTAGCCCTGTGGGGACTATACTGATTTTTTTGCTCCCATAATTTTTACAATTATTTTCAGTGTTCACTCTTAAAGTTAATTGGGAAAATGATCCATTTTATCTTGCTCATAACTCTGCAAAACCACTTAACTTTAACCATTTATATACAAAGATTAAACCCACTGTTTTTTATAGTAAAATTACATGATTCAGCCCTGCTTTGTGTGCAAGTGAATTTCTCCCTGAAGTCTCTCACTTTGGCAGCAAATGATAGACAGGATTATGCCCACATTGCTTTTGGAAATGATTCTGCAATCTTTCTGCAAGAAATAAATGAGAACTCAAACTTTTATGTTTATATTGGTCTATCTTTACTCACTTTTCCCACAAAGTAGTACATGCAGGCAAGTTGGATGACATAGTGCTGCATTTAGGCTTTCAAAGTCCTTCACATTTTTTTTCTTCCATCTTAAAGAGCAGATTTTTCTCCCAGATATGTTTTAGTAGCTTTCCTAGAAGTCATAAAAGTCACACATTTGTAATGGAGATAAAAAATGTTTGCTATACAGCATAAGCATATGGAAGAATTTGTGTGTGTTTTGGAAAGTTTAAATGCCTGTGTACGACTATAGTTTGTGACACTGGTGCAAAATACTTCTTGAAAATTCTGTGGTTAACTGTACCAAATATTGTAAAGTCAGTCTGAACTAATTCACAAAAAAATACACTCATTAGCTTAAAAAATATCCTCCTTTCCACTTGGAATATCAGGTTTCTATTCCAAGCAGTTTAGCAGAAAAATCACAGCCTTTCCACACAGCATTTTAACAGAAAGATTAAAAGCATGAACTGAGCAAAGACAGAGTTATTCACCAAACTTCAAGTTGGAAAATGAGACTATTTGTAAATAAAGCCCACAAAATTGACCCTTTTGACCTTAGATGGGCTCAAACCTAAGCTCTTTTTCTGCAACTTCGACAGCTAAGAAAAATCTTTAAGGTTTTTTACAATAATACCTTACAATAATAAATGCCTCTGCCCCAATCTTCTTTTCTAAGGAACTGCTGGCATGTCCCTCTGTTGTACTAGTTCCTTATCTCCTGAGTGCAATTTTCTGATATATATCTGCGGTTGGTCAAACAGTTCAGAAAGATGAAAATGAGAGAAGAACTTAATTTAATGTTCTTCTCATCACACTGAATCAGAAATGCCTCATAATGGAATAATTGCTATCATTTGATAGCAATAGCTATCATTTACTACCTATTCCCTAGCTCTTAGTTTCTGATGGCTGTTAAAAGTCAGCAAGAACCTGAAACTGGCATGTGTTATTTGGTGTCAGGTTTAATGTACCTGCAGTCACATTCCAAACAAATAGCTATACTCAAGAAAAAAGCTAATAATTCTTCAGAATAAAAGTGTCTGAATCTGTACTTACAGTCCACTTCAAGCCACAGAAAAGAGATACCTTGGAAAGATTCTCTGTACTGTCCATCACTTTCAGTTAGACATTCAACCTTTCGACAAAATTGTAGATCTTGCTCTGTGCTGGGAACTCTGCAATACAGAGGGTAAGATTCTTTTTATGGCTCTATTGCTGTACAGTAAACAAAACTAATGGTCCAAATTTTTTGATTAGTCTAACTACAATATGGCCACATTCTGACATAGCAATCAGATAAATCAGCAAGCAAGAAGAAGCTAGGTCAGATGCAAACCCAGTGCAAAAGAAACAGGGCAGGTTTGTTCAACAGAGTTTGAATCTCAGGCATATCTTTGACTATACTTTTTGTCAAATGCTGCATAACAGCTAAGAGATTTTGTGGGGGATATCTTCCCACAATGAATATGAAACCTCCAGTACATTCCTAGACAAACTAGAACAAAGAAATGAAACAAACCAACCAACAAACAAAGCCAACCTTCTGAAAACCAACCAATTGTCAACTAAAATTTAAATTAACTAAATTTAAACAAAAAACACGACTACTTGTTCCCTGTAAGGTAACCAGGAACCAGTGTCTGTGCTACTTTTGTGCATGTATTTTCTCAGTTTGTGTTGTTCATCGGGGAATACCTTGGAGAACTGGCAAATACCTAGCGGGAGATCACTAAAGAATTATTACAGAACATCCTCCCTATGTGATACTTTTCAAGTTGCACTAAATCTCAGGGTTGATTGCAAAACCTGAAAGATATTAAGGTTTTTTTTAGCAGCTTCAGGTAGATTGAAAGCTTTTAGGGCTGATAAGAGCTTTAGGAAGAAAACGAGCACAGCTCTATAATTTTTTTTTTTTTTTATCAAAGCAGGTCAGAGCTTTGCAGCTTTTCATTTCCACTCCATGGCTCAAAATATGATTTCTTACACATACAGCACAAAGAATACCTTTGAAACAAAAAGTTCCTGAGTAAGGTCTGATGCTTTCAGTACTAGGTAGCTCACAGACTGATTTTCAGTGGTACTCAACACATGAAGTTTTCAGTGTAATTGATATGAAAGCAAGACCAGTGAGGCAGATCAATAACTCTCATCAGTGAAAAGATAAGAAAATTTTAAACTAGTTCTCCTTAAGAAAAAAATAAAAATTAAAATTAAAAAAGAAAAAAAAAGCAAAGAAGCATCAGTTTTATACTGGCAGAATTCTGGCATTTAGGTAGCAAGGAGGAATGGAATGAGGAAAATACAAAACAACTTTTTTCCAATTTTTATGATATATCTAGAATTGTCCAGTCATTATTGCCATCTCAACTTGATTATCTATAAGTTAGTATATATTTTGCTATATAATATTTGAAGGGTCCATTTTGCCCCCCTGCTGTTTAGGCACTGAAAATATTAATCATATGTAAATGACTAAGGGAAAACATATCTTACCAGCACGACTTTTTATAGAGATACTGTGAACATCTCGGTTATTTGTCCCTCTGTACCTAAATATTACCAAACAAAAGATAAACTACTGTTTCTCACTTGATTCCTCTCTGTTAAAAAGAAATCAGTGAAGTGTAAATTTGTTTTTGTTTCAGGATGAAATTAAAAACAAACGTCCAGTTTTTAATTGCCTGGTCCTCCGCCATGTGTATGGTTTCTTCATCCTTTGCACACACTTTCTGCAGTCATGGTCTGTGAACACTGCTAATCAACACAATTACCATCTCCTATTGCATTTTCATCAGAAGGTTGGTATAGTGGGATTGTATAATCTTGATTATGTATTGATTTTTTTCAATGTTAACATCCTCCTCTGCAATGGATTCATGAACCTGACTTCAAATTTAAATAACTGTATTGTCATTAACGAAAAAGTAACACATCATAGTAATTTAAAGGGAGCACAAATGAATGTTTGAATATTTATCTACCTTTATGAACTAAGAGGTGATGATACAGCACTCATGCTGCCAGAGATTTTTTATTTAATTTAAGGATTTTTAATCTTCACCATGTTAGAAAACAACAGCAAGACACAAAATAAACAGCTGCAACTACAGTTGCAATTTTTGTAGCCACATCAGCTTGATTCTCCCTAACGTGTGTATGATCACATCCGTATCTTGAAATCACATATATCTCTCAGTCACATCACCATTAGAAAGACTGTGCTAATCATTTCTCCCCACTTCCAGAAGTCCTTTTCAGCAGTTTTAGAAAATATCTAAACATGGAGAGGAGTGAAATGTTGTGCAACTGTGGAGGGGGAAGAATTGAAAGAAAGACAGTGCTCAGGAGGACATGGATTGCTTCACAACAAATTTTTGTTTGAAAAACAGCAGGTGCCGAAGGGTAATAAAATTGAGTAGAAAGCTGAAATGAATACAAGTGTTGTGAATATAGTGAAAGTGTACGGCAGTGCTATTCTGCAATGAGTCTAACTTAATAGACATTGCTCTGCTGCTAGTTTACACTATTCATTGGAATTAAATATTTAATTCTGCCATATCTCAGTTACGGGCCTTTATGAATCCACCTTTTAGTAATTTGACAGTTTTAAAGCAATACCACAATATCATTAATCTTCTATGGACAGGTGGTGTCCCCATCACAATCTGAGCTTTGCATGGTGCAGTGGAGATGTATGTCCACAAGTTTTACAGTTTCAAGATTCAGGTTGTCTTTGAACTACATTATCACTGTTTACAATTAGAGATAAAATATGACATCTTTCAAAAAGCAAATTTTAAAGATGGATGCATTTTAAGGTCAACTGAAAGTGTTTCACTGCAGTGGCACATGTTTAAGCTTCTTAGCAACAGCTTAAAGCAAATATTATGGTTAAATGAATAGCTCTGGAATGAGATGCACTGCAGAACCTAAGGGAAGTATTCATATGGTGGGAGACATAGCACTCTCCATGTGTTTGATTCCATATACATCAAAGTAGGACACCAAATATGTCAAAGAACTTGGATAGCATGAAGCTCTGTAAGCAGAGAATTGCATACATAAAACTGCTAAGCAAACATTTTATTTTGAGAAAAAGTGAATGAATAATAGTCTCCATAAAACAGAAAGGTGTAATGTATAACTGAAGGAAAAAGAGCAAAATATTTGTAAGCTATGAGGGAAAAAACAACAGTAATATATTCACAAACAGGGCATTCCCATTTTCCTCTTTCTAAAGAAAATTAAAGCTCTCTACACAGAAAAGTGTGAGGCTTAGTCAAAAAATGAAGGAAACAAAAATGGAAAAGTATTTGCTAGAGTAACTTTCACATCAGTAAATTCAGCTATGTTCATTTTTAAAGGACCATGACTGACTTGCTCTCTGCTCAGTATTACAAGTATGTTAATTATTCCCTGTGTAATTGGAAAGGCCTTTTTTGAGGGGGGGGGAGTTAAAATCACTTTTGTGTGGTTTATACTACAGTTGCTCTAAAAAATCCCTAGCAAACTATTTCTGTTCTCGGTACTTTTACTCTCAATTGGCATGGAGATCCAAAGAAATATGCATATTACACCAATTAATATCTACAGACAATTCCATAAAAATACATGTCAGAACTGTGATTCTCTCAATGGAAGGAAAGGATATGAGTTAGGAATGAGAAAAAAAAAAATAATAATCAATTACAGTAGTAAATTGTAAAACTAAGTTATATTTTACAGTTACAAGCTAGAACAAGTTGTAAATGTACCTGTATTAATTCCCTATTTCTTTTTTAGTCTAAAATAGTTTAAAAGACATAGAAATAATTGCCTCAAGGAGAATGTGTGCATGAAAGAATGCATTACTTAGATCATGAAATATTTTCTAAGAAATTGCATGCTGATGACAGTAGATGTAAGAGTCATAGTCTCATATGGAAAATGTAGGTCAACCTTCTAGCATGGGTCTCATACTTTTAAAATTTCTTTTCCATTCTGTATACAAACAATAAGGTCTTGAACGATCAGTCTTAAATAATCCTATTTTCCCCTTTCCCTCAAAGCATTCAAATGTTTGTTTCCAGGAGTCTTGTTGTTTTTAAGTCAAAACAACAGATTAATAGTTTCCTACCCCAGTTCTGATTCTTAAAATAAGTACATTTGTTACATTTGTTACCTCCCTATCATATAAAACCACGTCCCGTTTGACAGAGTTTTTTTGTTGGTGGTGGTGGTGGTTTTTTTTTTTTTTGATGAAGTGCAACTTCATTGTAATTTCTGTATTCTGGAATGGAAATTGTCTATCTCCCCTTCATCCGTATTATGACTGAATTAATTTCCGTTTTCTTTGGATATGGTTATTTCCATTTCCACTAGTTATCTTGTTTCCATCCTCATGCTTCACCTTATCACTCTTACTGAAAACTTAGCTAATGTATTCCTTTAGTTCAGGGGTAATATCTTGATCAGCTCTAATCTCATCTTCATTGTCAAAGCATAAAGATCCCATTTTATTTTATGACTAAAGGACCATTTGTATCAGTTTTAATTTCCCTCCTAAAGTATAATTGTGTTTTTCGTTTGACAATTATTATTAGTTAGATCTGATGGTCCCTCACCTTCAAGATACAGCCTTCTGGGACATATAAATTCCACTGTTCTCTGTAGGCTGTGTGTTTTTTTCTAATATCCTTTCTTCCATTTAGGATTGCAACATTTCCCTTGAAGGGTTCCTTCCCACCCCCTCCTTGCCTATAACACAAGATGTGTTGTTACCAATGTTATGCTCCCATTACAAATACTTGCTAGGTGTCACTCATAGCAGTTGCCAGTCACTCACTTTAAATTTCTTGACTGAGTAATTGAATGAGTTTAAAACAGAAAAATTAGAAAGATGTAAAATGCCCTCCCTGAAACAAAGCAAAGCAAAACAAAACAAAACAAAACAAAACAAAGTAAAATAAAATAACAATATCACCCTATCATCCATCACAAAAATTATCATCATTCATGATGAAATTTTGCAAAGCTTTTTGGACCCATAGATATTTTTGAATGAATACAGAGGAATAAACCAACCAATACTCAGTTAACAATGGTGAGGTACATTTGACTGTTACTTGTCTTTCCTTTAGACATGAGACGTCAGGAAAAAAAAACAACACACACACACAAAACCAAAAAAAAAACAAACACCTGCTAAGTAAGAAATTGTTCATATAATAATTATACAATATTTACAGAATTTCACTTTGGGACTTTATGTTTTCTTCCAAAAGAAAGCACTTTTACAGTTCTTGTGCTACATCTGTGTTTAATCTGACTTTTATAAAAACAAAACAAAACAATACAAAACAAACAAACAAACAAAACCTACATGGGCAAGAAATTATGAAGAGATGCTAGGGACTGAGGAGCCCCTCTTTCTCCCTGCTTCAGGATAAAGACAGTATATTACACCAATCTAAGAAGAAGGAAACTTTTCTTTAATTTTCAGAAGCATTGCTGTCTTTTATTAAAAAGAAAAATTCCCTTTACAAAACATGAAACCTTCCATGGGAACTGTGTAGCTAAGATGTCCTTTAAAGAACACAAACAGCATCTCCTCACACTTGAAAGATAATGGAGATGTTGATATAACAGGTCTATTCCATGTAAAATAAAGAAAGTCTACTTCATATTGTGATGTATAATGGAATAGTCCCACTGACAGATCAGGAGCCATAACCATTCTGCAAAGCTCTATCTTCATAGTGACATCTTTGTCATTTCATATTGAACCAGCGCGTCTCACAACTCTATGAGAAGCCAATAACTATTTGCAATATCGTGCACCTGATATAGTGGCCAAATGCTTATCTGGCTGAAATCCTCTATTTTGCAAAGAACGTGCAGCTAATTCAATTTAACAGGTAGCTTTTCTTAAAATTGAACCAGCCTTAGCTTCTGCATAGAAGTTCATTTTTCATTCTTAACTGATGTCCTTTTTAACAGCTTTGTTGCTGAATACTCCAGATACCACTTGGATTCCCAAGACAAAATCAGTTAGAATACACAAAATATTTTACTCTGAAGAAGTAACAAGTTTAAATTTTACTATTTTCTTCTTTATGTCCTAGATCTCATTCCATAGACTATCTTCAGTTTTTGTTCCAGATTTGTCAGAGTAAAAACAAACAAAAAAAGAACTTCTAAAAATACACTAGTGTGGCTGTCAGTCAAAAAAAAAAAGATTCTTGGCATTGCTATTGTTTCTGATCTTTTGCTTCTGAGTTCTAAATGCAATTCTGTCAGCATTACAATGAAAGAAAACATTGCCCATGTATTTTTAAAATAAACATCTGTGGAGGTTACCTAAAAAAGCTTTTGCAAGCAAATAAATGTCATATGATGTACAGGAGGATTCCATGAATTTCTTTAGGTCCATCATGTTCTACAATGAGCTGCTAGGAGCAGTCAGTTCTGCTGGTCTCAAACCAAAATGTCTCCTCTCCCTCCTCTCCCCTGCCACCCACTGTCACTGCACTAATATGGAAGACCAGTTTTGAGAATATGCCTTTCCAAAATATTCTCTTTAAGGTATGTTATTAAGGTTTTGTCCCCTATTTATATTTTTGCCATAGTAAAACTTTATAACTTCAGATGGAAGCAGGGTTGCATTTACTAAGAGATTAATACTGTGGGAAATTGGATGTGAACTACCAATAGAAGATGTGTCTATGATGGCATTCGTTTCTTATACTTTGCAATCTTCTGTTACTAAATGAACATCTGAAAGTGAAACTAGTTAGAAACAGTTGAACTTATTATATTGTCTTTCAAGAGAGAAAATATGAACAAAAAGAGAACTGGGGGGATTATACAGAATACCTTTTTAAAAATTGTTGCACATTTCATCTTTGAAAGATCAGAATCTCTCTAAGTTTTTGATAGGTCCCTAGAGCAGCAAAGGCTGATTCTGGAAATTCAGAGAAGAGCAAGAAGCAGAGATATTTTTCCTAGGGACTCAGAAGGGATTTGAAGGTTTACTGTAATCCAGGAAGCAATTAAAAAGTTGTTAAACAGAGAAAAAATCTGAAGGTAAAGAAATGCCCTGAAAAGCCACATTAAGCATCAGGGAGAACTCATTTCAAATCTTTTATTTTTGTATAGTCTTTTTCAGAAATTTCTCTGTTTTAAGAAAATTCATTTTTCCAACAGTACTACTAATAAATCTTAGCTTGAGACTAGCACACAGAGAATCCCATGCCCCACCATATAAAGTTATATCACTATATATTGATACACATATGTATCTTCTACCTATATTTACAAAATATATAGCTTATATATATATATATATTTATTTGTTTGGAGAGGGGTGTGCTTTTCAGTGATATTTGTGTAACTGAAATGGACTTTGAAATGATGACTTTTTCCAAAGATATTGTAATCTTAGGACAGATTTTCCCAAAACAGTTTCTGTTATCTTAGTCTCTATAGACATTTTATGCACCATCTAGGTGGAAAAGACAAAATTTACTTGCACATCATTTACTTGCTCAGCAATCTGACAACATCCACAGATCAAGCATGCAATGGAAAACACAAGAGCACCACGATTATGCAAAATCTGGTTTAGTTTATATACCCCGCAACAGCAGTTTAAGTTAAGACAACTGATGTACCATACAGTTAAATCACATCTGCCTTCTGTTGAAGGAATTTGTCAACCTCTCCTAGATTCTTGAGTCATAACTTGAACCTAGAGAGGAAAACCGTGAGAAACAACCCCTCAACAAAAAAATAAAATAAATAAATAAATGATAAAAGAACATTCTAAGTCCAGATTTTGAACGTTTACTTTATACCACCTTCTCACAAATTACCTATTCCTTGCCATTCTACCCACAAGTGCTAAGAGCACATTGGGTGCTCAGACCTCATTATATTTGACATAACGTCTCTGCTAATAAAAGTTCTCCATCACTTGAAACCTGGTATTTTTTATAACAACTAAGCCCCAAAACATTGCTTAGACAATCAAAGACACCATGATCACAAGAGAGAGTGATTTAATGAAAGATTATAGAATGAAACTACAGTAATGGTGTATTTTTACATCTCTTTCACTAGAGGCTGAGACTGGGAACACTGCAGGCTAGATGCATTTTTTTTCAGAAGATCTTCCGGGATATGCTGCACAGGAATTGAATCCCCAACTGTGGCCAACTAAGGAGTTTTTATAAGATTTCACAGACTGAAACATGTATTTTTAATACTGGGATGATATAAATTCCTAAATGGCAAATTATCCAACTACACCTTGTTGGAAAGGCAAGACCATATCCTAGAACAGCTAAAATTGGTATCTTTTACTATCCATACCTCTTATTCTGCTGCAATAATCAGACACAAAGAATAAATTTTCAGTGGTTGTCATTCAATAAGAGATTTACACTGAAGACTTTTTTTTCCCCACCATAAAATTCATGAATAAAACACGAGTAGAATGATGAGCATGTTAAATCAATATTATAATTAGCAGAGGTCAATTAGAGAGTTCTTGGCTATCTGTTTCAAACATTTCTTCTCTCAAATAAAGACCTTCTCAACTGACAGCATATTCAATACCAAATATCTAAATGCAAAAATCCTTTAGAACAGAATTTTCCATGCTCTTAAAAGCTTTTTTTTTTTTTTTTGTATTTACAGTACATTACAGCTCAGACACTATAACACTTTTTCTTCACAATATTATGGAATTATTTTAAAAAGCTTTCAAACATTTTAAAAATATTTACTGATTTTTTTCATAGAATATGTAGATTTTATCCCCCCCCCAAAAAAAAAACACAAAACATTAAAACCCACTGATATAACCCAGAGTTAAGCAGCTGTATGAAATTCTAAAATGCTTATGTATGATATATATCAGATCTCCCATCCCTCAACCAGAGACTACAAATCCAAGTGATTGTGCATGCAAGAAACTAGCCTCACAACCATTTAAATGATTAGTATCATATGTTTATTTTAATATTTTAATTCTCTATTGTTGCATTTCCATTTCTTAAGACCATTACACCTCGTTACACCTACAATACAAGGGAAAAAGAGGAATCCAACATAGACATCTTTCCCAAAAGTTAAATTGTGATTGCATTCAGTTTTTTTTTTTTTTTTCTAAAAATGGGGATGGAAAGTGAAAGGGAAAGGGTAATGAAACTGAAAAAAGGAGGAGCCCATAAATTGAAATAAATCCCAATCTTCTTTTTAAATCTTGAAGGTATGTCTAGGAGCATAGAACTGATCTATTTTCAGGTTTAACATTTCATTTCTCACAATGTATTTTCCAAAAAGAATATTCTGTCAACTAGAATCATGTAACAGATCATCAGAAGATACAAACTGTTAAAGCTCCCTTTATAACAAAACTGTTTATATGGGTCATCCAAGACACTTCAAGTAGAAAAACACTGAATTTCCTTGCATTTCTCCTACAACTTGACCTTCAGTTGTTTTGCAGAGGGGCCAAAACCAAATAAATCACAATACCATATTATATTATATTCATATATATATTATATTCTCTCGTGTTTATAATTAAGCTACACTCTTGAAAGCCACTTAATTCTTTTGATTCATTTATGCCCCTGTGCTTCCTTCTAGAATACAATCATTTACGTTTTAGACTCTCCTGGTCTTTTCATCCCATTCCAGTGTTTATTGCAGCATCTTAACAGAATGATTGTTTTCCAGAGACCTTAACCAAAGACATTTATGGCTCATATTCTGATGACTAGCTCACTAATAGTTCAATGTCCTTCACAGAAAGTTGTTTTTATGTTCTAATCACCTTTCCAGAGGCCAGAAACATAAACCAGGTCATTATGAGTTAATTCAAATCAATGTCGAATGACTTCCTAATTTTCATTTCACACTTGATAGCTTTAGCTTCTGCTTTTGGCAACAGTTCTACTGAAGTACTCTTTAGTAGATATTCTTGGGGAGTTTTTTCATCTTTCTGAAAACATGTTTAATCAAAAGGGGAGTAGCATGAACACATACTACCATTTCTTGCTAAACTGCCCGGAAGTTGAAATTCTCTTTATTTAAACATTTCTGGTCTAAAACTTCTCTAGGATTGACACTGAATAAATGCAGGACAGAAAAAAAAAAAAAAAAAAAAAGAAACAATAAAAATTTAGGCTTAAGTTTCATTCCAAGCATGCGTTCAATTATATTTACTTGCTAGGTTATGCTAAGGAGCAAAATTATCAAGAAAAAAAATGGGGGTCCTGCTGGCCTTGGATAAAGGTGGTGCTCTCAGCTGGTGGATGTAAAACCTGACACATTTCTTTGAATGCTCAATCAGCTTTTGCTATTCTAAAGGAACCAGGTTGCAGTTGTCCTCTGATAGCTGCGTTGAAATCTGGTGGTTATTTCAAATAACCTCAACTCTTCTCATTCCTTTATTTATTCCTTATTGTGTAGCATACCTACCCAAGTCACTTCTCAAACACAGGAATGTAATTTGTTTTCCTTAATTTTATCCTTATAATTCTAAGTAAAACTTTAATTATTCAGTGATAGTCTGTCACTTCTGTTCTGTTTCAGACTCACCCAGTTAAGAATGGTAGCTTCATTCTGAGCTTCATTCTGAGGCTCCCTGAGGATTTAGTTTTCTCTGAACAGAAGAATGATAGTCTTTATTTAGATTCTGTTGGATCTAGAAATGATTATGTTATCTTAACAACAACAGAAATTCATGATTTAGGGCATAATGATACCCAAGTAGGCTGTTCACACATTTAATTAGTGCTTACAAGCATAAAATGAATCAGTATGTGTTGATTTATTATTGCGATCCTGTCTGCGGTTTTTCCTGTTTAAATACACATTACATTGCTGAATGTTTGACTGATGCTCTTGCATGTTAAATCTACACTTAAGCTCTATACAAATATTTCACTTTCAGTTCTACATTCAGTGTTTTTGTTTGTTTGTTTCCGGTTTTGTTAATTTCCTATTGTCAAACTATCCTTGCTTTCTAGATTGCTGTGTGATAACCACTCATAGTTTCTGTGGAAATAAATGGCTTTCAGCCTTTAAGCCTTTCCTCTATTCTATGTAATCCTTTCTTTTCTGCTGCTTGAAACAAGCAAATTGAAATAAGCAATTTGCCTGACAAAGATACACATCTCCTCAACTTTAAGCTAAAAAATAATTCAGCTTTATCGATTCATACAAGCTTTTCATAATTTAACCTCAATGGCTGGTGTATAAATGAGCAGTATTAACATGAATATTATTTGACAATGACGTTTAAGTTCTACCTATATATGTTCTTCACTGACTTTTGGTTTTGATTAAATGGCATATATGACATCTGTCTTGATTATTTGGAACACAATTACTTGGGCTTCCCCCCTCCCCATCATTTCTCAGGTTTTATCATAAAGCAGCTATTATTAGTTTCCTGCAAGTGTTGATATTGCATCTCGTACCTAGCGCAGACTTTCTAAGTATTTATTCCTAGTTTCACGATAATGCATATAGCCAAAAATACCCTCCCCCCCCCCCCCCCCCCCTTTTTTTTAGATATTGCTGTGCCTAATATTATATCTAACTGATGTACAGGAAAAAAATACCCATAAAGGAACAATACATTTTAGAAGCAATTGGAACCAAATGATATAAAAATAGATAAAAACTATTTTAATAGATTTAACTTTTTAAGATACTGCCAGTGAGCTTGACAGACAATAAAGCACTCCTATTAAATTTCATGTCTTGGAAAACCTTTCTGTTAAGGAAACATACTATATTGAATATTTCTCTGCATGTTGCTAATGAAGTGTGAGATTTTCTGCTGGCCTGTCTTCTTCTATCTAGTGATAACTGCACATTGGTTTCTTAAACTAAATAGAAGGTTGAGTTTCAGTCCCCCTATTAGGCTTCCCTGAGAATGATGATGCTGGAGCGCAACAGTGGAAGCTCTGGATTTCCATGAGGGAGATTTGAAGCAAGCAGCTTATCTTGTAGATGCAAAAGATTTACTTAAGTATAAATAGTTTTTAAATAATTTGGTGTACATAGAAGTTTTACTTACTATGATTTTTTTTTTATAATAAACACTCTTTCATGCCTCTAGAGTATGAAAACTCCCTGCCTTCTGAGAGAAAAAACTGTTGTCCAAGAATAAGTCACTTTCAGTGGTTTTCAATGTTGATATAATCCAGGCTGAGGGTGACTTAGATCTACTTACTCATACAAGTCTTAATTCTTTGCTGCTTACTACTTTTAGGTTTAGTACTGCAAGACCAGTACCATTAACTAGTACCAAAATGAGCAAGACTTGAGGACTGCTTTGCATCTTGCAGACTGAGTCTTACCATTGTGCTGCTAAAAAATTAATTAGAATTTTCAATAATTATAAGCCATGTCTACAGCAAGACTCTTTTAAACTACCATGACGATACAATAAAATACAAGACAAATAACAGCATAATACTGAATTTTAAAAATACCTATTTTGAGACTATGGTAGCAGGGGATGTAAACTGTGATTCAGTGAGCAGATTTGCCGTATGGTAAGCTTTTAGTGCCAGCATCAACTGAATCCCTGAAACCAAAATTTCTCTTCTCAAGTCAGAATAACAAAAAATAAAAACTACTTGTATGGAGAGGGGAAAAACAACATCAATTGATGGCAGGTCTAATTTCAGTCTAAATTACCTACACCAAATATTTTCTAAGGAAACTATCCTTGCAAATATTTTCTGGCATGAATATTAGATATGTACAGATGCTTCCAAGTAGTAGAGGAGCATTGCAATTCTATAGGCTCTGGTGCTTTTGCTTTCTAAAAGTTGCTGCTCCATCACTTTCTCTCAACCTAGCTAGCAAAACGGCTTCTCAGCAACTCTTCTGCAGAAGACTCCTGAGGGCTCTGACCTTCTCATTTCCCTCTGTCATGGGCATATTCTGAAAGGCCAGAAATAGAGACATCCAGTCTGTACCCCTACTATGTCACAATTATCAGATTTTTAGAAAAGTATCAACTACATCTATGCATATTGTGGAAAGCACTGATATCCTGGAATGAGCCAAGTGCCACATAACTTGCATGTCCCACTAGAACAGTAAATGTATGTAGTATGTGTCCTATACAAACATCTGACTACAACACAAGAGAACTAATCTTTGCTCCCTAAGTCTAACTAAGCAGACCAAGGTCTCTCTGAGATTTTCTTGGCATATAAGAAAATGAAGTGGTTCTGTGAAGGCCTGACTCTGATGTCCCAATGAGTTATATAGGAAAATTCTCCTGACTCCAATGGAGTTTTATCCAACTCTTGGAAAAAAAAAAAATATATATATATATATTTATATATTTTTGAAAGTCCATCTGTTCTAGGTACTATCCTTAAATATATCTGCTACTATACGTTTTGAACAACACTTGTAGTATTTCTTATTAAGCCTCAAAGTGGGCAACTGTATGTAATTTTCTCCATGCCAGAGTAGAATATAACAAAATATCTTCAATATTTTCAAGAGATGGACCAATATTGCACCACTAATTTTAGAGCACAGCTCCTCCCTGAAATGCCTGCTTTGGATAATTCAGGAAAGGAAACAGCTAGACTATCTTATTTTCCACAAATAAATGAAACACAGCAATTCATGTGAGAGGGAAAGGGAAAGGGAAAAGGAAAGGGAAAGGGATAATTTTGATTTGTATTAAAAATGCTACATAACAAAAAACTGAAAATACATACTACAGAATGACTTACACATACTGTACCAGTAAGATTATTATATATGGAGAACAAAGAAAGCATTATCTACCCTAAAGAACAAAACACTGAAGAGGAAACTCTCATAACACATTCAGCATACAACAGACACCATTAAGCAGTTTGCAGATTCATACATTTTAGTTAAGCAGAGAAAAGTTGGATACTCAACACTAGAAATTTCTTTCATCTGATTTTTATAAGATTTTGCATGCATGATCAAAATGAGGGGGAGCATACCAAAAAGGAAAATACTTCTCTTTGCAATCGTATTTCTTTTTTTTCTGAAAATAAGAAGAAAAAAAAAAAAAGGCTACGTAAGGCTCCTTGAATAAGTAAAAATCCAAAAAATGTAGGTCATGCCTTACTGAATCTTACAGAGACTTGAAACTTTTTGAGTACTTTTTCTGTAGCTGGAGTACTTGAATGTACTGAATTAAGGTTTAATTCAGATGCACATTAAAACACACAGATCTTATCAAGTTACATGAGTTTGCCAGACTGGAATATTAAATATCTTGAGAAAAGCCAGTCCAGTGGCATTTCTGTCTTGACCCCAGGCTGAGACAGAAACTAAAGAGAATTAAACTATTTAGTTGAATATTTCAGAATTTTAAAGGAGTGTTAGTCTGGCTGGAAAAAAGATGTCTGTTCCAGGCATGAGGGGATCCTATTTTACAGGAAATGTTTTATGCACCTTTATTCATTGCAAAGTTTCTTCTGTATAATACATCTGTCTTGCTAATGCAATGTCAGCCCTGGGAATGCCTGGAGATGCTGGCTTTTTTTTTTTTTTTTTTTTTTTTTTTTACATTACAAGAAAATAAGAAAAGAGAGAGAAAGCTTTAGAAATTCCATTGATGTGGAAAGGGGGCAAGAAATGTAGAAACACTACAAATATAGCCTACAAAGTGTAGAAAAAATTGGGTCCAGAAACTAGTTGGCCATTCATGAGAGAGTATTGTTTCTTTAACAAATCTCTTTTCCTTGACATAAAACCCAGTAACCATTAGAATAAATTGATCTTTCCCCAGATTTGTTTCCTTTTCTCAGCATGGATGTTTTTCTACATAGAGTTTTTTTCGAGGACATTTTCATTTTTGTGATCCCAGAGGGCTGTGACAGATGAACATAGCTAGCCCTAGGGTAAATACTCTGGTCCCACAGTGCCAAACAGTTGGAGTAAGGAGTATTTTTCACACTATCTCACAACCCCTTAGAGAATACAGAAAAATTCAAAGGGCATTGCAAAGCATTAGGAAAAAAAGAATCTAAATAAAAAGTAGAAAAAAAGGAAGCAGTGGCTCAGCTCTCTTGGGTTAGGACAAGGGGTTAGAAAGTGAAGTACTGCAGTTTCTGCGGTTGTGAGTGACTGCAAGTAAGCAGTTGCTCACTGCTTTTACTTGCCAGTAATTTTCTAGTTTTTGTTGTTGTTGTTGTTTTCCAAGGTCAGGGGATTAAGTATTCATTATAGTAGCCCAAGCTTATACCTGGTTCTGACTCCATTTTAACATACTTAAAAGTTAAAAAAAAAAAAAAAGTTATGTTAAAAGTGGAGTCAGAACCAGGTGTAAGCTTGTGCTACTACACTTACTTACTAAATTTAAAGTTCATGCAGTCAGAACATCTTCCTTGATTTTCCAGCCCCTTTTCCTGTCTGTTACTGCACACCCCCAGGGCTTGCCTGCTCGGTTCTGCAGACTCTCCATCAGCTGAGGAGCAGTGTTGACCTTTGAGACAACCAGGTCCAGCATCTTTCCTCGAGTTGAGGAACATCATCCAACAAGTTTGGGGGTCAGTTTGATCAAGAAACCACACTAAGAGGGAGCACAAGAAATAAATCAGCCAAAATGAAAATAAGAAATCAGGGCTATGAAAGAACATATCATGGAGGAATTTGGGGAGGAACAGAATTTATGAGTTTGGGAGTAGAAGTTATGGATTTTATCCATTTCTAATAATTTTTATTTTCAGAATTCATAATTCATGTGGGCTTTGAGGCAATGATGTAGAGAAGCAATTGTTAGGAAACAAAACTGAGGAAAGTTTTCTATAAACTCTTTAAACTGGAAGCTGCTGGGTGTAGGACCATTCTTATCTGAACTCTTTGAGGAATTTTATTTATTTATTGTAGGAAAACACACTGACATTCATAATATTTAAAACATTAAAACACAAAGGGCATATTTGTTCAACAAAAATTAACAACTGATAGAGGGAAATCCAGTCGTGTTCCAGCTTAGAATATTTTCGGTGTTCTGCAGTTGAAAGTAAAGGACTACTAGTTATTTTGATAGGACTTGTTTTTCTTTTGAGTGATCAGGAAAATATTTGTGTGTAGAGCAAGTCAGGAATACATTCTGGTAGCAGTATCCTTTGTGCCCTTATTGAACTTTATAAAAATAATTATGTTTACATACCTACTCTAGTATAAAGTTATACAGAACAATTTGATGTAAGGAACAGTTCTAAATGACCTGGTCTTTACTTTGTCTGAATGCGTGCATGCATACAGGTGTTTAAGCCTCAGATACATATTTATTTTTAATTACTTTGATGGGACTCTATTGTGTTGCAATAGATGGTTACAGGCTCTTCAGGAGGGACAGGCAGGGTAGGTGAGGTGGTGGGGTGGTGATGTATGTGAAGAATGGGCTGGACTGTGTGGAACTTCAAGTCGGTGATGGCAAAGTTGAGAGGTAAGGATTAAGGGACGAACAAATAAAGGGGATGTCGTTGTGGGAGTCTATTACAGACCACCTGGCCAGGATGACAACGCTGATGAATTATTCTTTGCAGAACTAGGATATGCCTCGAGATCGACTCCCCTCGTCCTAATGGGGGATTTTACCTTGCCAGATGTCAACTGGGATCACCACATGACTGACACGAGCAAGTCCAGGAGGTTCATAAAGCACCTAGATGATAACTTCTTGGTGCAGGTGCTAAGTGAGCCAACTAGGAAAGGCGCCCTCCTAGGTCTGTTGCTGGCGAACAGAGAGGGTCTTGTGGGAGACGTGGCAATTGGTGGCCGTCTCGGTCATAGTGACCATGAAGTGGTTGAGTTCAGAATCTATGGTGACAGAAGGAAAACAGCCACCAAAACTCCAGCCCTGGATGTGGGGAAAGCAGACTTCAGGCTGCTCAGGGAACTAGTCAGCAAGGTCCCCTGGGAAACTGCTTTTGAAGGCATTGGTGTCCATCAGTGCTGGTCCATCTTTAAGCACTGCCTCGTAAAAGCACAAGATCAGGCGATTCCAAAATATCGGAAGTCAGGCAAGCGGGGCAGAAGGCCGGCCTGGCTGACCAGGGATCTTCTACTGGAGCTAAGGCGAAAAAAGAAAGTGTACGGCTGCTGGAAGGAGGGTCAGGCGACGATGAAGGAATATAGGGATGTTGTTCGTGTTTGTAGGGAGAAAATTCATGTGGCCAAAGCCCAACTAGAGTTGAAGCTCGCCATGTCTGTGGGAGACAATAAAAAAGTTTTTTTTAGATATGTGAACAGAAAAAGGAGAACCAAAGAAAACATAGGTCCGCTACTAGATGGGGAAGGTCTCCTCACAGACAATGACACAGGCAAAGCAGAGACGTTTAATGCCTTCTTCACCTCTGTCTTCAACGTTGATGATGGGCTTCGGGACCCAGGGTACCCTGAGCTGGAGGACCATGACGGTGGGAATAACAAACTCCCAACCGACCCTGAACGTGTGCGGGATTTGCTGCTCCACCTGGATCCATACAAGTCCATGGGTCCGGATGGAATTCATCCCAGGGTGCTTAAAGAGCTGGCTGACATCATCGCGGGACCTCTCTCAATTATTTTTCAACGATCTTGGGAATCTGGAGAGGTCCCATTGGACTGGAAGCTGGCAAATGTTGTGCCAATTTTCAAGAAGGGTAAGAAAGAAGACCCTAGCAATTACAGGCCTGTCAGTCTCACGTCAGTGCCTGGTAAAATTATGGAGAGGATGATCCTTGAAGTTATTGAGGCGCACCTGGGGGACAATGCAGTCACTGGTCCCAGCCAACATGGGTTCATGAGGGGTAGGTCCTGCCTAACAAATTTGATTTCCTTTTATGATAAGATCACCCATCTAGTCGATCAAGGGAAACCATCTGATGTGATCTTTTTGGACTTCAGCAAAGCTTTTGACACGGTTTCCCATAGGATCCTACTGGACAAAATGTCCAGCATACAGCTAAACAAAACCATCATGTGATGGGTGAGCAATTGGCTGACGGGCAGGGCTCAAAATGTTGTGGTAAATGGGGCCACATCTGGCTGGTGGATGGTCACTAGTGGGGTCCCTCAAGGCTCCATTTTAGGGCCAGTCCTCTTCAATGTTTTTATAAATGATTTGGATGTGGGACTAGAAGGTGTTCTGAGCAAATTTGCTGACGACACCAAACTTGGAGGAGTTGTGGACTCGGATGAGGGTGGAAAGGCCTTGCAGAGAGATCTGGACAGTTTGGAGAGCTGGGCGATCACCAACCACATGAAGTTTAACAAAAGCAAGTGCCGGGTCCTGCACCTGGGGCGGGGCAACCCTGGCTATACGTACGGACTGGGCGATGAGACGCTGGAGAGCAGCCCTGCAGAGAGGGATCTGGGGGTTGTGGTCGACAGCAAGTTGAATATGAGCCAGCAGCGTGCCCTGGCAGCCAGGAGGGCCAACTGTATCCTGGGGTTCATCAAGCACGGCACTGCTAGTCAGTCGAGGGAAGTGATTGTCCGGCTCTACTCTGCGCTGGTGTGGCCTCACCTCGAGTACTGTGTGCAGTTCTGGGCACCACAGTATAAAAAGGACATTAAACTGTTGGAGAGTGTCCAGAGGAGGGCGACGAAGATGGTGAAGGGCCTAGAGGGGAAGACATATGAGGGGCGGCTGAGGTCACTGGGCCTGTTCAGCCTGGGGAAGAGGAGGCTGAGGGGGGACCTCATTGCAGTCTACAACTTCCTCGCGAGAGGGAGTGGAGAGGCAGGTGACCTATTCTCTGTTATCACCAGTGACAGGACCCATGGGAACGGTGTGAAGCTGAGGCAGGGGAAGTTTAGGCTGGACATCAGGAAGAGGTTCTTCACCGAGAGGGTGGTCGCACACTGGAACAGGCTCCCCAGTGAAGTAGTCACTGCACCAAGCCTGTCTGAATTTAAGAAGCAATTGGACTGTGCACTTAGTCACATGGTCTAAACTTTTGGGCAGACCTGTGCAGTGCCAGGAGTTGGACTTGATGATCCTTATGGGTCCCTTCCAACTTGGGATATTCTATGATTCTATGATTCTATATATTACAGAGTTGGATTAGAAATGGTAAATAAATCCCTGTGATTTCATCATAAAGTTCAATCTCTGAATTCAAGTGTAAGACTATAAACACATGAAGAGAAACAAGTTGTAACTCAATTTATACTGTACTTTGACTTTCTCAAAACTACACTTCATGGTTTAAAGTGGAAATTTTTGTCCTAATGATGATGTTTTTAGACGTTAAATCAAATCCCCATCTGGGATTGCTAGAAAACAAAAACATATACATAATCTTCTATTATTGATATTACTATTATTATTATTACTACTAGTTAAAGGACAGATCTATCATTTTTATGTATCAATAGAAAATTACTAAGGGAAAAAAGTAAAACAAAACAAAGTCATATTTCTGTCTAGTGTCAATGGGAACTACACCGCATGCCAAACAAGGGTAAAAAGTTGAGGGGAAAAAATCACCGTGAGTTCAAAGTTTGTGATTAATTGTGGAAAAAAAAAAAAAAAAAAAAAAAAAAAAAAAAAAAAAAAAAAACTCGTTTTTCTACATAATTCTACTGAAGTCATTGTGTCAATTTAGAAGCAAATGTTATAACAAGTTTTCCTGAAACTGCAGTCAGTGGCTAAACGCAAGGGCAAGACTGAAAGCAATTTTAAAAGTTCATTTGCTTTGTAAAATGCAAAGTTCAGTTCTTATAATTCAAATGGCTTCAGACAACGCTGATGCCTTGTGCTTTTTGCAGGCCAGGAAAAGATGAAAGATTCTGTGGGCTAACTCTATTAATCATAACTTCTAAAGAAATGAAAAATGAGCTCTTGAATATTCTACTCCTCTCCCATGCATTTATTCTTTTGACAAGTGTTTTTCTTGAGAAAATTTATAAAGTTCTGATTATTCACAGTTCCATTTATGAAGTGAGTGAGTCTCCAAATGGGCTAGGGCTTTTTATCATTTTATAACTGTACCATTTCACAAGGCATTATACAAACAAAAGCCGAAAAGACCTCTCTCCACAAAGCTACAAGGTAAATGTTCTCAACTCTGAAATATATAAAGCAGTTGAAGAACTGCTGCAAATAGTATCAAAATACTCTTTAAACAGCTCTGTGTACTGTTTCTTTTCTTGCTAGACAAATCAATCAGAGAGACACAGAGCAGTTTTAAGAGGCCACCCACCCACAAACTGACCAGTTCCTCCACCAATTTATTACTGAAAACTTATGCAGCAGTCAAATGCACTAGAGGCTTCAAATACCATCACACTGCAACCTGAACATGATAACTGTGACTCAGAAAAGCTTTTGCTCACTGTAACTGGGGGCAGGAAAGGTATTCAGCCCTGGAGAGCTGCCTTCAAATCTCTCCACAGTGCAGAGAATCACCAGGAACCCTACCACAACATTTCTGCAGGGTGAAGCAGTTTTCTGAAGAGTTTCTAAGTCAGTCTGTCACAATGCTGTCCCCTTGCTCTTAAAATCATTTGCAATATCATCTCTCTTCTTAAAAATGACTTATTGCAAAGCTAAGGCTCTGCAGTGTGCCTTCAGGCTATCTTCAGACTATATATATGTGTATTATATACATATATGAATGATTTGTATACTAATATATATGGAAGAAATGTTCCTATGATATAAATGCATAAAGAAAGCAAATGGCAATTTTATCGTAGCCCAGCATGGAGGCAGAATGTTTAGACCATCTTACTCAGCACAGTCCCTGGAGGCCAGGAAGTGTCTTTTGAGCACCAGTAGCAGGTATAGGAGTCAGGTCTCTTCCTCTCTGGAACAGTGTTTAAACCATGAATACACTGTTCTTTCTCCACCATCACCTTCTTCAGAAGCAAAGGGCTCAAGAACACCTTATTTGGAAGAAGGGATATAAACCTTCAGGGGCAAGACAGTCTTATGGGAGGTGCAGGCTTTTTTCCTGAACCTGGAGAAGAGCTGAAATCTTAGAGGGGCACTGGCTTCCACACACCTCCATATCCTCTCTGCTTACAAGACAGATAGCTCCAAGAAACCTTCTCTGGTCAGATTATTGGCATCTTCGGACTTTATTGTGAGGTGATTTGCACCTGCCACTGGCCACTGTGCAAGCACCTGGGGTTCGGCATACTATGTAAAGCAGGCTTTTTACTCATCCCATTTCAGTAAGGTCATTTTTGTATATTGAAATATTATTAGTATAGTATTTAAATACATCATCTTTTGGCAGTGTCTTTGAAAGGGAATGGTAAATGTGTGTGTATATATGAAGGGACTATTAACTCAGATTAAAGAGGGAAACTGGCAGGTCCAGTGCATACTCAGGATGAACCTTTATTTTGAAGTTAAGAGTGGCAGTCAAAATACTCATTTGCCCAAAGGTGAACATGTCAGATGATGTCATGCCAGACAGCATTAAAGAGCAACCAGCATTTTCTGACACTATTTTGCTGCACTTGTGTAGCAGCAACTGATATGAAAGAAACAGTCTTGAATAAAGGGAAACATACTCGAGTTATCTGAGAGTGAGCAGGTGTCCTTAAGTGTAATTAGCACTTCACAGTCCTTTTGTTCCTTTGGACAAATGGGCCCAGAATTATCTACTTATAGTGGCATACAGCTGCTGAATAGATGTCCCTACATCTGCCATAGCCATCAACCCCAAATCATTCTCAGTTTGTCAACAAGCCTGAATATGAAGAAAATACAAATTCACACAGGAGAACATGCACTTCAAATATGCATTAACTTTGTTACTTTCCTCTAACATGCTACCTGACAAGTTAGGCTGTTTTTTTCTAATGCTCTCTACTTCTCAGCATTTCAGAAATACTTAGGAATACATTTCGTATCCCTTTCTCCCCAACATTCATTTTAACCTATTTTTGAAACTATATATTGAAACTATATATTGAAACTATTTTTGAAACTGAGTAAGCAAAGCCTCAGGTAGCAGATATAGTTGAATATTCAGTGTCTGGAACAGAGGAAGAGGAGCAGAAAATGTTGATTTATGGTCAAAATCTGGTTTTCCATCTATACTAAATTCTTTTCCCATTTCAAGCCCAACAAGGGGATAGGGCTCAATTTAAAATATTATTTAAAAAGAGAAAGACACAGGCTTCTGGATTTCTTCCTGACTTCAATTCTGATAAACACATTCTGCATTGTCAACTAAAGGTCAAACCTTAATTCCAATACTCCTTTTAAAACTACAGATAATGTGTTTCCATTTAAATCTCTAGGTTAAGGTTCCTTTAAAACCAAACATCCAGCAGGAGATAATATTTAAGCTTTTGCTTCCATGTCTTCCCCCCCCCCCCCCCCCCCCCAATAAAAGACAGGAAAATAAATAAATAAAACAGATGAAAGAAGGATTGATTTTTAAATTGGCTTTAGTCAACCTCAATCAATCTATTTTCAAAAGAAAAAAGCGTATACATTCTGTTACAAGGAGAGATCTGTCAGTGAAGAGACAAGAGTCTTGCTCTACCACAAAATGAGCTAAAGGAGAGGTTAAAATTAGAAATACAGGGCCACATTTTCCAGTAAGTATTACAGAGGAAAAACAAGATTAAGAAAGTTACAAAAATGAGTTACCAGAGTTACCAAAAATATGCAAACAAAAATTACCAGAAACACCCCATATTGTTTTTCTGTCAGACTTAGGTCAATATTGCTAGTGTTGAAAATAGAAATATTTGCTTCAATTTTTTGTTTCAAAATATTCTGTTATTAAATTTACTTCTATTTAAATTTAACACACCAGTAAAAGGATACTGAAGAGTTGGCTTTTTTCTCTGTGCTGTGACCAAAGTTTTGATTAGAGGGAATTTGCCATGAAGCTATCAGGAAATTCAGAGCAAACTCTCCAGCTGTTGTGGCAGCACACATTGCCAAGCTAAACCTGCAGGGCTTGAGAAATGGAAAGCAGATTTCAAGTCTGCTAGGTTCTATCAAGAGAAGTGTGTAAAGCAGGTCCAATTAATCTATGCAGACTAAACCCTTCATCCTGCTTGAAGAACTTGCATTTTCTGATGCTGCAGTTCCATGGGACATGGCACCCTATTCATAGCTCTGGTTGTTAAACCCTGAGTTCCACAAAAGAAAACAATTGTAATCCATCCCATAAAGAAGCAGGCAAATCATGTACTGCTTTCAAGTAGCTATAAAGCAGTGTGTATTATCAACTTAGTAAGCCATTAAATAATCTTGTTCCTGGGCTTTAACTCCCTAGGGTACAATTTAAAAGAAATCAGGAGACTTTTATATGTAGAAAACTCTGCATATAAAAGTGCACGCTAAAATAATGTGCTAAAATTTATATACATTTCAAAGTGGTTGGTGACTAAAACAGCTTTGCAAACAATGCATTTGTAAATGTATTTGTTGTTAATAGAAAATACTGGAGCTATTACAGAAGTAGGTGAATGCATTAATAAATCATAGAAATTACGCTACATTTTACATCTTTAAAGTGCTGTGCAGAAGTGCAGTACATGAATATCTTTCATGATTAGACCTTTATTGTTTGGCTAGATGCTTTTTCTACTACTGCTTGTGGCAAACCTCAATAGCAGCTATTCCTTCAGATTGATCCACACACCTTTTTGCAGCTGTCCCTCACGTTAAAGCCACTCCTCCTCATTTAACCTTCAGTACCTTCTTTTTTGTTGCCTCAGCCAACAAATTCACCATACCTACTGTATTGCAATCTCCCATGAAAACTCTCAAGATAAGAATATAGAGTTCTTGGGAATTCTCTTTGTAAGAGAAAACATTCATTAATCAAATCAATTTCCAGAGCATACAAGTAAAATTGGAAAGATTTTTCCAGGCTAGGATAGAATCTTTTGGTCAGACATATTTATCCTTCAAATTAAGACAGACGAAAAGCTTAAACCATTTCCTGAATTTTACAATACACAGGTTCAAGTCAAATGGAGCCATGGACTGCAAGTTATTCGTCTTAATCAGTTTATCACAAGGCAATAATTATAGACATGTATCTCAGCTAACAACTGAAAAAGGCTCAAGTTTCTTTGTAAAACAAAGTAGAGAACTCAAAAGTTTTCCTTATGAATCTATTTGAAGTCACAAACTCAAGCTTTCTTTAAAAAAAAATGTTCAACAGATGCCTAGAATAATACAGTTCTTTTTGCCTTCAAACTTTCTTTCAGACAAATATTGTGCTCAGGGCATGCAAGTCTTATCAAGCATTATTTTAACATAAAGGATGAAAAATAATAGGAAGGTATCTGTTAACAATAAAGAAAAAATAGATTATCTAGCCTTTATTTGCAATAGACTTTCTCTTGGGCAGACAAATAATACAGGTTACCGTTCACCCAAATAAGGCTTGTTTCAGTGAAAGAAATTTTCCTAGGACTCTCTAAGCAAGCACTAAGTTAGTACACATACACTGCTGAGATACTTTTCCTTCCAAATTGCTTTTGCAGAGTGGTCAAAGCTCCATACAAACAATCACATTTTGGAAAAGATAAACCGAGCCTTGTCCATGCTCTTCATCTGTTAAACAGAACAACACTTGTTTTCAAATTATTTCATGTGGGAAAAAACAACAGCAACAAAAATAAAGGTTAGATTTTGGAAAACTAATGATGATCAAAGGATCCTTGAATTAGTCTACATAGCAGACATTTGAATTAGCCTGCATGTGGGATTGCTCTATGTCAGCAAAGGAAAGACAATATAAACATCAAGGTAAGACCATTGGAGTTTCAAACCAGACATAGACAGAATAGGGTTGGTGCACAGACCTCTGACAAACTGAATTTGGCTAAGAAAGTAGGAAGCCTCCTATGGGATCCGCATAAATAAATCTAACCAAATAAGTGGTTCTATTCAGTACTCAAATTCCATTCATGGCAACTAAGACAACAAGAGTACAAATGAAGGCATTTATGCACAACTGCAGTATTTCTTTACTTCTACCTAGGCTCGGGAAGTTGAAATACAAATCCTGTGCAGTATATAGCATGGCCGATATTAGACAAAATGCAGACAACAGAGGATTTCATAACCAATGGAGAAACAAAAAAATGAAGAAAAAAAAAAACAAACAGATCTTCTAAGTCTAACTACAATTTATGTAGTTTCACTGTTACCTCTAAATTGGTTACTGTGATCATGGAAGTAGCTCCAAATTTTTCAGTTAACTGACTTGGTATAAAAGGATTCAAGTATCTCTCTACATCAGAATTTCTTTGCATACAATCTACACAGACCATATGCACATTTGAAGTGTAAAAAACCCTGCAAATTGAAACATTAAGATAACCATAGATACCCATGATCATATATCACTTTTAAAATCTCTCCCTATGTCCTAAAATATAGACTCAAATTAGCTGTAAGCCTGAATTGGCACCAATTTCATCACAACTGCAAATTCCTTCTATTGTCTTCAACAGCAAGATACCTGTTAAGTATAATGGTCTCACGTCAAAGAATCTCAAAAATAGGATTCCGTATCCCATCTTTGCAATTTTAAATTGCCCCCGTGTAAACCTAGACCACATTCTCACAAGGAGTTCTATCTAGATCATTCCCTTTTGAATCTGTGAAAAGTAGATTGTAGGATTGCAGACTACTCAGCTATACAAAACTCCTGCAAAACCTTTCCCTGAGATTCTCCTGTAATAGATTGTAGAGAACTTTGTTTTCTTTCACCATTTTTGTTACATATATTTATTAGTTTGCCTTTGATAACCCAAATGCTACAAATCTTCCTGACACATACTGATAATAGCAGAACTACTTTTAAATAAATAAAACACTTTTTCTTTTTGCACAGCTACCACAGAATTATTATTTTTTAATGGTGGTAGATCCTGTTTCCTTTAAACCAGTAAGACCTATGGTTAATCTTTCCAGCCTTCCTCATCTTTGACCCAAAAGCAAACACTTGCATTACTCCACAGATTTGCTACTTCAAACAACAATTCCTCTCAGAGTTAATAAAGGTCAATATGATGAGAACCATCATCCTTTTATCTAACACAAAAAAATGACACTGAAGAAGGCAGGTGCCATTACTATAAAGTGCCCAAGTTCATAACTGTCAGACAATTTCCTGTCCTAATCGCTGTGATTAAGGTATCTACTTATTGCAATTCAAGTGAACTTGCTCTGTGCGCTGCTACATCTGTCTTCCAGTTAAATTATTCTTTCTCTTAATTTGAAGAACTCTGCTGACTTCAGGCGCTAGGGTAAGGAGCAGTTATTACTCCCAGAGATGAACACTGCCAGAGAAATGATAAAAGAGACAGGAATAGGTTAAATACAATTGACAATAAGGAGGAAAAAAAGACCGAAAAGTAAAAGGTGTTAGAAAATCAGACAAGGACTAGAGGACTGAAAAAGAGAAGTGGCATTCCTTACATCACTGGTTGGCCTGTGAGAAAGCAGCTGTTTGCTTCTATAAAATACTTTTCCCCAAACAATTCTATTTTTGAAAGGGACCAAATACCTTTCTGATGTACTCCATGCAGTGTTTCTCTTCTGAGGTCCAGCTACACAAAGCTTAATATTTAAGCAATACCAAGGCTCCTAAATATCATGTTAGATGCAGAAATGTAAAGGAAGTTGAAGAAGGGAGAGGAAATCAGTATCATAAAAAGTACATAACCTGCATCTCTAAGGGGATGGGACAACATAATTTACACTGCTGAACAACAGAATGTGCCTTTACTGCTCACAGTAGAAGACATACTTTCATCTCATATCAGGGTTTAGTTGCTGTAGTTTTAGGCATGCTAGACCATACATACTGATTTTGGATGGTTGCTTAGGTAGACAAAATTGCTGACAAACTGAATAAAAATCTACATAATTAAGTGACATATACGATGTGAACATGCAAGTCTGAATTGATAGGGCTCAGGTTGGATTTCTCTGATTTCAAAATGAATGCCGTAAGCTAAATAAATCATTTACATCTGTATTATTCACCATGAGAGACGTCAAATACGATTAATCCTAGTTAAGAAAAAAAACCCACAAGTTCAGTAAATGTGTTACTGAGCCCTTGAGCATTCATGTACCTGTGCAATAGACCTCAACAGGAATTTTTCCTTCATATTCCACATTCATAGTGACTTATGTGGCAGCTTGGGCTATGAAAAAAAAAAAAGGCAAAAAAAAAGGGCACACAAAAAATAATAAAAGGTACTTTATAAAACACTATTTTTTTTGTTTCTTTACAGATCAAACATTCTTATCTTGTTAATATTACCTTGATAATTCATAACTTACGTACTGTTCATGATTTTTGCAGCAGCGTTCTCTTAAACTCCTGTACATACACAATAAACATGTTTTGTTTGACAGAAAATCTGAGCTGAATGACTGGACTGGTGTTGGCCCCAATACCCAATCCAGAGGTTTTCCTTCATCCTCCTGAGTCCTGCTGCTTTTATATTTACCTTAGTAGAAAGAAAGTCTTGAACTGCATCTCAGCTGCCAGCAGCAACTGAATGCTGCAAGGCAGAAAAAAGCAGCCTCTTAAACTGCCTGTGGCTAGGTGACCTCTTATAACGCGAAGTTAAACTGGGTTTGCTTAAAGTGTTATTTGACAATGCAGCAGGGTAAAGGAAGAGTTTAGGTGAAACAAACTGTTCAACTTTGTGGTGAAGCAGAAGAGTATTGATAGATCACACAAAACTGGGAGTGGACAATGTCTCAGTGGAGACATCAAACACCACTGTGTGGGTGCTGTGTCAGCATTCTCACACAGTCACCATAAAGCAATGTTGCTTAACTTTGTACTAAGTAAGGCAGAGACACTCAGTGGATCGGTAAGTAACATTTAATAACGTAATGGCTTTCAGAAGCCAATATTTAGTGTTTTTCTTAGCCTGAATTTCTGATTATTTTATGTTGTTCCACCATTTTCTCTGACCTAGAAGGCTTTTGGCCATAACATAAAGTGTAAAATATTTCATACTAGTAACAGTGCAGAAAAGTGAGTGACACTGACATATGTTCAGATGTGAATTTAATTGACCATGAAGATGCAGCCTTGTCACCAGTATCTGTTTCCTGGAAGAAGTCAAAAGCAGAAGGTTTCTGATAGAGGATTCCATGTAACCAACAGAAACCTAAATAGTAGTACTTATTCAGCCCCAAAGTTAAGAACAGGTCAGCTTGACACAAATACTTGGTATGATAATACACTAGTAAAACAGAGAGATGAGAAAATGCAAAATGTCGACAGATTGTGTTATGAAATTATGAGCTTGTCTACTGCTCTTTCAACTACTTTTTCCACAAAAGTGGAAAGCTGTCTTAAAAAGCAGACTATCGCACAATTGCAGTAAGGCAGTATAGGAAGTTGTGATCTCCAAGGGACAGCAGAGGTTTGTAAAGGCTTGCAAACACACAGGCTGAGGTTATTAACAGAGCGAGCTGAAGAACACTGGTCAATGAAAGTACTTCTAAAAAAAAAAAAAAGGTGTTATTCTTTGTCACATTTAAGACAAGAAAAAGTGTGCATTTATTCAGAGTTGCTCAGCTGACAAGTTATAACTAGCTAAGCTTTGCAGTTCAGTTGTGCTTCATTGTGTCTGTACAATGCAGATATTCAATTCTACATTTGTGACTTTAATTAGAATACTTAAAAAGAAGAAATTTTGCAAGATCTATCTTTAACCCTTCTGTAACTAAGAGGAATTACAAAAGCACACACAAAGAACGAAGAGTGCAGCACCGCCTTGATGTATCAGTCTTCTTGTTATTACGTCTGAACAACAGTAAGGGGAAGAACAGAAACAATGCTGATAAGAAAGCATTGAAAACACTCAAGAGACTTAAATCTGCAGAGAAGAGTTAAACATTGGTCCTTAAAAGAAAAAAAAAACCCAAATTTACCAAAAAATCTTCGTAAGAGAAAAAAGTTAACGGAATGTGCTTATTAATGTTCACAAGGTTTACAATCACTTTTTTCATGGTTCCAACTTCTGATTTTTATTGCTACATATCTGTAAAAATAGTGACAGTTTGCTCTTAACAGGCATCCACAGAAACAATTGTACTCAGACTACTTTTTGCTGTTTTACAGTTTTTTTTCACAGAGTTCTCTGCTTCAAAATGAGGAAATATTTTAAAATATCATGGTTGCATCTATTGTCAGCTATTTTTCTCTCAATGACAGAAAATCAAGGCTGTATATGTGACTGACACATCTAGAAACAGAATAAGACAAAATGAAAGCTTCATTATGAAAAACTATAGGGGATGAGCATTCGGCCACCCATCTGGAAAGATATTCAATGCAATCAATTATTAGAAATAAAGACAGAATTTGAAATAAGGCTCATTTCTAAGTCAGTTCCTACCAAGAAATAGGAAAAAATATGAACATATTGAATTGAGAAAGAGCTGCTTATAACTTTAAACATGTTCTTATCTTCCTGAATTTTCATACATGATGTAACACCCATTGCATTGCTCTGATTTTGTGTGTGTGTGTGTGTGTGTGGTGTCTGTCCCTTAACAAAGCCATGAGCCTAATGAGATTGAATTTTTATAAATTATAACAGAGAGGTTGCTGAATATCAACATTCTTAAAGCAGAGGTTTTATGACAGAAGTGACAAGAATGACACTGACAAAGTGACAGGATAAAGCTAGGCAGTAACAACTGTTTCAGAAGTGTTTTCAGGTTCTTAATGCACAATTACTGACACAAGCACATGTGGCTATTTTTGTGAAAATGGAACCAGATAGTTCCCAGAGCTCTGAATTTAAGTTTATTCTCTTTTATGGTATCAAATATCCTTCACCATTCCTCTTTATTTTTAACCTTCTCTGAAGGAAACAGAGAGGAACTTTTCTCTATTTAGCCTCACTCTTACAGTCAAGGCTTTAATCAGCCCGTGAATCTGCTTAGTATGGTTAATGCTTCATTGGGAATAGAAAAGCAATTATTATCTGAGGTAAAGTGTAAAAAAAGTGCTAGTATGAACTGTAAAAATACTTTTTCTTGAAGGAGTCCTAGGAAGGCTCCAATATTTTCCAGTAGGTCCTGCAAGTCTGATGAACCATATCTGTTGATTTTAGGAGGTAAAGAAACTGCCAATGGCCTTGCTCTTGTGATCTGTGGAAATAACATTCCACCCAGCAAATTTCACTCCTACTGATTTCCTCATTTGTTTTACCAAACAAAACTAGTCAGAAGTGGTTTTTTATTTTTCTTCCTTTTTTTTTTTTTTTTTCCTGCCAACTCAGAAGATGACTGGCTATAGGCTCTTCAGAAGGGACAGGCAGCACAGAAGGGGTGGTGGTGTGGCTCTCTATATTAGAGAGTATTTTGATGTTGTGGATCTCGAGGCTGAGACTGGGAATGATAAGGTTGAGTCCCTATGGGTTAGGATCAGCGGGAAGGCCAACAAGGCAGGCATCCTGGTGGGTGTCTGTTATAGACCACCAAACCAGGATGAGGAGACGGATGAGGAATTCTACAGGCAGCTGGCAAAAGTTGCAAAATCATCGGCTCTTGTCCTCGTGGGGGACTTCAACTTCCCAGACATATCCTGGACATGCAATACAGCTCAGAGGAAGCAATCTAGGAGGTTTCTGGAGAGTGTGGAAGATAGTTTCCTGACACAGCTAGTTAGCGAGCGTACCAGGGGAGATGCCCCGCTGGACCTTGTGTTCACAAACAGAGAAGGACTGGTGGGAGATGTGGTGGTCGGGAGCTGTCTTGGGCACAGTGACCATGAAATGGTAGAGTTCTCTATTCTTGGTGAAGTCAGGAGGGGGACCAGTAAAACTGCTGTCTTGGACTTCCAGAGGGCAGACTTTGAGCTGTTCAGGACACTGGTTGGCAGAGTCCCTTGGGAGGCAGTCCTGAAGGGCAGAGGAGTCCAGGAAGGCTGGGCACTCCTCAAGAAGGAAATCTTAATGGCTCAGGAGCGGTCTGTCCCCACGTGCCCAAAGATGAGCCAGCATGGAAGAAGACCAGCCTGGCTGAACAGAGAGTTGTGCCTAGAGCTTAGGAAAAAAAACAAGAGGGTTTATGATCTTTGGAAAAGAGGGCGGGCCACTCAGAAGGATTATAAGGATGTTGTAAGGATGTGTAGGGACAAAATTAGAAAGGCCAAAGCTCATCTGGAGATCAATCTGGCTACTGCTGTTAAAGATAACACAAAATGTTTTTATAAATAACACAAAAAGGAGGACTAAGGAGAATCTCCATCCTTTACTGGATGGGGGGGGAAACTTAGTGACGAGAGACGAGGAAAAGGCTGAGGTGCTTAACGCCTTCTTTGCCTCAGTCTTTAGCGGCAAGACTAGTTGTTATCTGGATACCCAGTACCCTGAGCTGGTGGAAGGGGATGGGTAGCAGGATGTGGCCCTCACAATCCACAAGGAAATTGTTGGTGACCTGCTACAGCACTTAGATGTATGCAAGTCGATGGGGCCAGATGGGATCCACCCGAGGGTGCTGAGAGAACTGGCGGAAGAACTGGCCAAGCCACTTTCCATCATTTATCAGCAGTTCTGGCTATCAGGGGAGTTCCCAGTCGACTGGCGGCTTGCAAATATGATGCCCATGTACAAGAAGGGCCAGAAGGTTGACCCAGGAAACTATAGGCCTGTTAGTTTGACCTCAGTGCCAGGGAAGCTCATGGAGCAGATTATCTCGAATGTCATCACGCGGCACTTGAAGGGCAAGCAGGTGATCAGGCCCAGTCAGCATGGGTTTATGAAAGGCAGGTCCTGCTTGACTAACCTGATCTCCTTCTATGACACGCTTGTGGATGACGTGTGACGCGCTTGGTGGATGAGGGAAAGGCTGTGGATGTGGTCTACCTTTACTTCAGTAAGACTTTTGACACCGTTTCCCACAGCATTCTCCTTGAGAAACTGGCTGCTCAAGGCTTGGACTGGCATACGCTTTGTTGGGTTAGAAACTGGCTGGGTAGCCGGGCCCAAAGAGTCGTGGTGAATGGAGTTAAATTCAGTTGGAGGCAGGTTACTAGTGGAGTCCCCCAGGGCTCAGTACTGGGGCCAGTTCTCTTCAATATCTTTATCGATGATCTGGATGAGGGGATCGAGTGCACCCTCAGTAAGTTTGCAGATGACACCAAGTTAGGTGCGTGTGTCGATCTGCTCGAGGGTAGGAAGGCTCTGCAGGAGGATCTGGATAGGCTGGAGCGATGGGCTGAGGCCAACTGTATGAAGTTCAACAAGGCCAAGTGCCGGGTCCTGCACCTGGGGCACAACAACCCCAAGCAGCGCTACAGGCTGGGAGATGAGTGGTTGGAAAGCTGCCTGGCAGAGAAGGGCCTGGGAGTATTGGTTGATAAGTCGGCTGAATATGAGCCAGCAGTGTGCTCAAGTGGCCAAGAAGGCCAACAGCATCCTGGCTTGCATAAGAAACAGTGTGGCCAGCAGGGCTAGGGAAGTGATTGTCCCCCTGTACTCGGCTCTGGTGAGGCCGCACCTCGAGTACTGTGTTCAGTTTTGGGCCCCTCGCTACAAGAAGGACATGGAGGTGCTCGAGAGAGTCCAGAGAAGGACAACGAAGCTGGTGAGGGGTCTGGAGAACAAGTCTTATGAGGAGAGGCTGAGGGAGCTGGGGTTGTTCAGCCTGGAGAAGAGGAGGCTCAGGGGCGACCTTATCGCTCTCTATAGGTACCTTAAAGGAGGCTGTAGCAAGGTAGGGGTTGGTCTATTCTCCCACATGCCTGGTGACAGGATGAGGGGGAATGGGCTAAAGTTGCGCCAGGGGAGGTTTAGGTTGGATATTAGGAAGAACTTCTTTACTGAAAGGGTTGTTAGGCATTGGAATAGGCTGCCCAGAGAAGTGGTTGAGTAACCATCCCTGGAGGTCTTTAAGAAACGTTTAGATGTAGAGCTTAGTGATATGGTTTAGTGGAGGACTTGTTAGTGTTAGGTCAGAGGTTGGACTGGGTGATCTTGGAGGTCTCTTCCAACCTAGATGATTCTGTGATTTTTATCCATCTCTAATTTTTGCTTAACTAAAAGCATTTAAAAGGGATATTTTTTTTGTCCACCCCCCAAGGTATCAAAAATTGAAATAATGTTAGATTTAAACATTTTACTTTTTACCCAAGATATTTTACCCAAACAAAATGCAGATTCAGCCCCCACTCCCCTCAAACAGGAGTTTAGACACTGAAAGATTTTCTATTTTTCTGAAAAGTATGACAAAGTAAAATTCAACATCTATTCTTTCATGAAAGTCAGTAAAAGGGTGCAGAAACTGAGGAGACAAAATTATTTCCTGATCTCTGCTTATGTTGCCAATTAAAGCAAAGAATGATAAGTGCTTTCCTGAAAATCCCTTTCCGGAATACGAATTAAGTCAACAAAGTTGCTGGGATTACTTCATTAAGTCATGTAAGTGCATATGACTTGTTTTTTAGTTGAACTTTCTGATGATGCAAACAACTGCCTAGACCTCAAACCTCCAATAACTTTCTAAAAAAAATAGCGCTAAGTAGGAGGAAAAAATAAATGCTTTCAGCCTTCTGGTTCCCCTCCCTCCAATATCACTGACATTTACAATCATTTTAAAGGAAACACATAAGAATACGTTAGTGCCATTGCCTTTAATAACCTGGAAGGAAATAAGAATGTACTTTGCAAAACAGTCATACTACGCATGAACATAAGGCAGTGTGCTCTATTTGTGAATTATAGCAATTTATTTATTTATTTTTCCCCGTTTTGAATGACAGAGAAAGAAAGAATCTTCCCCAAATACCTAACTACAAGCAGTTATTCCACAGCTATAATTGAGGAGAAAACCTGTCCTCTAAACTGTTGTGCTCATACATATGCTAATCTTGCTATTGTTTTGCCTAAAATGGAAAAGGAAACATTCATTCCTTCACACAGCTTCTGAGGTGCTTTGATGTGCTGCCCATCTGGTTGTTTTCTAAAGTATTTTAAACCATAACATAAGAGCATCAACAGACAACACTATCACAGTCTTCAAAGTCTTCAAAAGCTTTTTTTTTCTTTTTTCTTTTTTTTTTTTTTTCCTCCAATAATGATGGTAAAGGAAGGAAGTCCAAAGACAGAAAAGTTGGGATCCCAGTAATATCTGGTGCCTTTTGCACAGATTACAAAAGTTAAATTGCATAGATCTTTGGTGAGCCACTTATATTTGCTTTAATATCCAAATACACTGCAAGCAACAGAGGAAGCTAGAAAGGTCAGGGACCTGACAAAATGCCTTTTTGGAAAAGGCTACCTTTTTCAATGCCACCAATCAAAAATTTACCAGAGACCTTGAGCCAAAAAATTAAGGCAGCTTTTCAACTCCAAGGATCATCTGGACTAAATGCCCTTGAAAAACAAAGCTATTCCAGCATACAAACATTTACAATGCCTGTTTGTTTGAAAGCAGCCAACCTTAAGAATGGGTAAGTAAATCTCTAGTAGATGGCAAAATGATATGGCTGGGAGATTTTTTATTTCTTCAGCAAGCACCAAATCTCATCTAGGGACTCCTGGAGATAATCAGATTCTTCTCTTTCCTTTAAGACCAGGAGTTTTGGATTAGGCTCTTGATTAAAATTTTAATTAGTCTTTTATTTATTTATTTAATAACATCCAGAATTTAGAATTTCCCATGATGCTTACAGCTACACAAGTATGATTCAAATGTGTCATAGGAAAAAGTCCCCTCCCTCCAGAACTAATGTTCAAAAATGAGAGAAAAACTTTTTCCAGTTATACATCCATTGCCAAAAACAACGGCCAACATGAATTGTAGCTCAGTCCACTTGATACCAACCTAGTATGTTTATCTATGTCTCTTAATTATACTTGGTGCTTTCTCTTTCTCCTGTTGTACTTTCCTGCCTCTTTCACTGTGGCAAGTCAGAGTTTGTAAGGGAAGCAAATGGCAAAGAAAGCAAGAAGTTCCTCATATTTCAAGTTTGAGAGTTTATTATTTCCATAAATGGGGAAGAAGGCTGTGTAGGCCTCATACAAGACGGTAAATTTGAACCTCAAACTCTCAGGCAGAACCAGAGAACAGGGATGTGGATGATTCTGAGTCTCAATCCTTTCTTGCCACAGACCAAGGCATGTTTATTGTTTAAATATTATTTTTACTAGCACTTGCATAGTACTGCATTTCTGTTTCATTCACTCTCACCTAGCACCAAGAAGAATACTTTTCCCAGCCACTTCAAAAGTTAAATCAATTATGCTCATCAGCCTCTCCAAATTAATCTGTTTAAGTCTAATTGATTGATTCTTTTGTTTTTGAACTTTCATCTATAGGGAGATTTAACTTCTGGTATTATTAATTTTATTTATTTATTTATTTATTTTTACCTGGATGAACCAAGCATTAATTTGTTTCTGGTTCTGGTTTTAAAACATCCACAGAAATTAGTCCTTCACAGGGCAATTCCTCCCTTAAAACACGGATCACTAAAAGTCACATGTTCTCACTGTGTCTTGACACTAGCAATCCTTAATCCTTTGAGATACTTATTTCTGTGTAACCAAAACCTGGTTAACCAGTTTTGTTTTGATTATAATTCTGGACTGAGAGCTTGTCTAGAATGAAACACTAAGAATAAGTCTTATGAACTAAAAACTTCAACTTTCTTATAACCTTTTAAACTGTAGTGTTCTATATAACATTGTTATAAAATATGAGTTACCATACTGATTGAGAACCAACATTAGAAATGGACCCATTCCAAATTCCTTTTTTTTTCCCCTTTTTTTTCCATTTTCAATCCCGTGACCCTAGAGTTATTGGAAAATAGAACTCATTTTGTTATTGCCAAAACTGCTACCTCAAACTTAAAAAAAAAAAACAAAAACAAAAAAACAGTACCAGCTATAATCTAGGTATTTCTCCTATTTTCATATAAATTTCATAGTAAAAAACTGAGAGGATCATCTGGTATGATTTTCTACACAGCAAATATGTTTCAAATGAAAACAACGTATTTAATTACTCAAGATGCTATCGACAGTCATGATTTCAAATACACAAAAGCTGTAAAATAACAATAATTAATTTTCTCAGTATAAAACCATCAATACTATATAAAAGTTTATCTTAATCTTCTGGAGTCAGTACAAGGGCACAAGCACTTTCAACTTGTAGTTCTTAGAACTCATAATATCCGCAGTTCCAGGGTAGTGCTGGGAACCTGCTGACATGCAGTCAAGGATTTATTCTCGCACGTACAAAGATACAAGCAGGGTAGGCATCATTCGAAAGAAAGAGATTCTACTTTATTTTATGCTTCCACCTGTTTTCACAAACAAACAGATGCTTTATATTTAAAATTATTTTAAATTGTCAAGGTTTTTTTATTGTTCTTTTGATGTTAATTGAAGTAAAATATAGAGTGTTTTGTTGTCTTTTTTTTTTTTTAATTTAGTTTTTCTTTACTGTTCCGGTTCAAAAAACTGCATTGCCACATTCACAGTAGCCTGTGAAGACTCTAACAGAAAGGGCAGAACAGGAGTTAAGAGAAAATTAACTTTGACCTTAACTGAATCAATGATTTATTCTATGAAATGAAGCCAAGACATATTCAGCTGAGCTGGAAAAACAAATCTCACAAAACAGCCCTAGTCTGGGTATTTCATCACTACAGAAAAGGGGTTGTAAAGATAAATAATTACTTTTTTTTTTTTTTTTAACACATATGAAAAGTAAGAATTTTTTCAAGTGAAGCCAGCATTCATTTACTTATTACAGCATTTATGTGTTTCAACTATATTGCTGTACAAGAATAGCTGCAGACTCTCTTTCTCCTTCCTTAATTCCCTCCTGTTATCCTTCCATATAATTTTACATTGATCCATGTAAGACATGGTGATGATCAAAGGCATCAGGATGCAAAATACAGACTTTATGGAAATCAAAAACTTTGTGGAGATGCCTTAAAAATGGTTATTAACATATCTTTCTCTAGATTCTTTCCAGTCTAGATTCACATATCTCTACAAATCTCTGAATTACCTTCACAGATCTCATTGACTTGAGAGACCACAACTTCAATCACTTTATCTTCTTTTGATTTATTGTGCAGAAATCTAAAACATCCTAGGTATCGAGAATCAGAGAAATCAGAGTAATTATGTCAGAAGTTTTCTTCATTTTGTTAGAATGATATACAGTATTATAGAATATGGGCATACCTCTGCAAGAATGAATGACTGAATTCAACAGAGTTCAACTGTTTTGCATGGCATTTGTATCTGGGAAGTTGAAAGCATGATAACTGTATAGTCATGTTCAGCAGAAGCAGACGTTCAGGATAGCTACATATTTAATTTTCTTTTGACTGTGATTTTTGTCTTTCAGAAATGTATTAGTTGGCTTTTTTGTCTATGAATAGCCATCTGACATTATAGTGGCATTTCGCCTGATCACAACGGAAGATGCCAATGACCCTAGATCATAATAAGAATAGTCAAAATTGTTGGTTACAGATGAAAAGCTAGAAGTCCCTTCTTTATAGCATCACTGTACTATTGTATGTATCAATTCGTTCACGTGCTTTAGAAGGTTACAGGGAAAAAAAGTAAAATGTGGGCAAATGATGAAGTGAAATGAGATCATTACGATAATTAAGACTTAAAAATAATAAAAGGCTGACCAGCTTTTTGCCCATCCTTGGGCAGAAAAGGTTTCAGCTTGGAAAAAAAAAAAAGAACAAAACACTTACACACTTAAGAAGAGACCAAAGGTTTCTATATTTTCAAGGGCTGAGGTAATACTACAGGCAAATACAATGCAAAACCTGTAGGTTTCACACATCTCACAAGTCTATTCAAAACCTTAGTTTGACAGTCCAAATACTGAGGTAATTTTCAGAAGTTTCACCGTTTATTCCTTAATATTAAGAGTTTCATAGTTTCCATCTTTCATTTAACCACGTATTAGGAAAAAGAAATGCAAACTGCCTGGTATACAATGGCAATGAACATCACAAAAAGATAAATCTAGAAAAATTACAAAACCTGAAAAAAAAAAAAAAAAAAAGACGACACACCCCTCCCCCCAAAAAGTAAGATCAAATCTCACCATGTCTGTTCTTCAAAGGACACAGAGAGGAATCCACCAGGAATTTTTGTCTCATTTGTACACAGTCCTATACAAACGGCTGGACATGTGCAACACTAACAATAAAGGCATGAAATACAACATTTGAGGATGAAAGGTCACAGCAATGAAAATTCCCTACTCTCTTCGTTATTATGTTGCTGAACACACACCATCTGTTATGAATATATTAGGTAATTCACCAAAAAACCCTGCAAACTCTCTTTGAAAGTTACAAAAGACATAGCTTTGGCCATCTTCTAGAAGAGTCCTGGAAGTTGTATAGGGCTCTGTTCATTGCTTCTACACATCCGATACAATGGGGTGAGATGGATTGGACACATTAGTTTGATCATATCTTAAAGCACACCAGGCAGTAATACCAGAGAATTTTTTTTTCTAAGAAAGTTTCAGAATAAAGCCGAGACCTTTACAAAATCGGATTTTAAACCCTTAGTGCAAATATATCTGCTGTCCAAAAAGAATATTACATGAATGAATAAACTATTACAGCCTGTTTATTGATACCAGATTTGCTTTAACAGTTAACCCCCCAAAAGGCTGTTGGAATGCTGTTAAAGACAAAATCATCTCTCCATATATAGTAATTGTTGGGATAATAGTACAAATTCAATTGATAAATGTGAACACTTAATGTGCTATTGTCTGCATCCAGAGAAGCTTAATTATATCTTCAAGTACCTGAAATAAATCAGCCTTTTAAATAGTACTGCTTCACATTTATAATGGTGATTTTTTTTCATTGCTTTTATTATTATTATTATTATAAGTCCCTCATTTTGTAGCTAAAAGATGAATCGGTGTTCACTGCAATCAACAGAAAATATGCCACTGTAATTTATCCGATATGAAAACAAGAGAGAGATTGCAACTCTGAAATTACATCATTGATCCTGAGACACTGTTCACTCCCTGTCCTTATGAAGTCCCTAATATCTCCTCCTGAGAGCAGCTGACACAGTTTCATAGTTTAGTTACTTTACTAGGTGCTTTCAAGCGTTAGGAGATGAAGATAAAAGTACAACTATGCAATTCTGCCAATTCTTCAAAAGTTTTTCCATAAATCGGAAAGAAATCAGGAATATGTGACCTGCAAACATTATTATTATTATTTACATTCCAATGTCATCATCTTTGGCAGAAAAAGACTAATAACAAACATTCATGTGAAACACTGATAAAGATGGAATGCGTAGGTTAACAGACAGATTAGCTAAAAAGCTAAAGAAATCAAAGTCTGCAGTCCATGTATTAATATATAAGTATAAGCATTAAAAGCACTGAATCATACAACTCAGATTTGATTCAATCATCTCACTACTCTTATCAATTTCAGTGCTTCTCTAATCAAAGAACTCAAAGATTATTCACCCTGCTTAATTCCTTAAGAGTTGCTTCTTGTCTGGCACACACCAGCCAAAGAGATTAAAAAATAAATTATATCATAGTTAAACGTTTCTAATTCTGAGCCTTGATCATTTAGGAGTTGAGGACAGCTCAGTGGACTCAGCTTATTTTCATTCTATAAATGTCGTAATATAGTCTAAATGGTAACAGTTCAATCAATCTAAATTGCTACTGAAAGGAGTGACAATGTAAAATGCTTTTATGACTGAAGAAAGCAGTAGAGATGCCAAGTGTCCATTTAGCTCATATATTGTCCAAAAAAAAATTTATATTGATTCCATGATTGAGAGCATTTCCTTAGAGTGACTTGACCGATTGATGGAATTATTTTTTAAATACTTCCTGATAGAAGATTTACAAAGTTAATAACAAAGAATCAGGCATATAACTTTAATAATTGGTCTAATGCTTCCCATTAATGGAGGAAATCAGTAAAAATAGAAGTAAAGGGATACTTTTAAAACTGACTACTGATTTCAGCAGTCTCAAAACTTGAGTTTTCTAACTGACTTTTCTAACAATGCTTCTGAGATGATGATTCAGCACACCTTTTTGTCTCCATTACCAAGTACAACAAAGCAAAATCATTCAGAAATAGACTGCCATGCTCTGCTTGATATTTTCAGAATATGAAACCTTCCTGATGGATTCTTTTTTACCTCATTTTTGCAGTCAAAGCAAAATTCAAAACATAGCTAAGTTTCAAAGGATAAAATCTGACTTCTACATTGTCAAAGGCTGAGGTGTTTTTCTCCAAGTTTTTCTTTCTGCATTGCATGTAGAACAGAAAGCCTTGACCAGCCTAACTCACCCATACTATTCAAGCCTCACTATTCAGACACCCAAGGTGCTCATCTATACCTTCTTACAGATACACTATAGAATGCAGTATATATGTCAAAAGTTTCTTAAATATCAGAAAAATCTGACTTTATTGCACCAAAAATATTTTACCAGAAACTTTAGGTTTCAGGTGAAAAAAAAAAAAAAGTAATATTCAAGCAGTGACATCTTCTATACCTGAACTGTGGTTATTGTACAAAGCTGATCTGCTTCTCTGTCTATATGTTATCAAGGATTATGCAGAGACAGATACGGATAAAATGCTGGTCCTGGTAAACTAGTTGGTGAAACCATCTTTCCTCCTGTTTGTCTGCATGGAAAGCAGGAAAATGCTAAGTGAATGTTTCCAGTAGATAAAAACCCACATATTACATCAATGTTTCCAACTGTATAAGGGTTATTATGCAAAGCAGCCTATTTCTGGCAATTCTAACTGTGAAAACACAATTTTCATCATTTGTGCTTAATAGCAGGGAACTTGAAGGTTAAAAGCTTAATCTCCAGTTAGATAATGTCTTTTTGGTCATTATTTATATACTGCATTCATGAAATTATACTCCATGAGTGTAAAACAAAGGAAAAAATATATTGCTTCTGTAAAGCAGGGGAGAAGAAAAAAAAAAAAAGGTGCAAATAGCAGTATATTGTCAGAATTCATTTCAGGGAAAGAAAAATGAGGTGACCTGGCATGATGGACCGGGAAATGATCTTTAGTTACGAGGGATGGTGAAAGAAATTATGGGGTTTGGTATAGACTGCAAACCACAGGGACATCTACCACAGGACCAATTGGCTGACTGTCATTTTTGCAAAAGAGCAACAAGTTGATCACACAACTCTTAAGGTGCCATATTTTTAGTTATTTTAATTCTGACAATCTGTGGTGATTAGCCAATCTGCTTTCTTATATCCAGTAATACAGGTTCAACTACTTATGTGGGTAGGAAAGTTTTGTTAATATAGTTGGTCACCGTACAAATAGGAATCAGTAGTTTTGTGCAAGAAAATAATTTCTTTCTGGAAAGAAGCAAGAATATTTTGTGAGATACTCGATGTCCTTCTCCTGTGTTTGTGTCTTTGCAAGAACTTCAGCTAAACAAAAATATAAGCCTTCAACAAAATTTTAGATCATATTGAGACATCACAATAAAAAGAGAAAGGAATGAGCAGAATTCCTAAACCAAAAAGAGCCACGCAGATGCATCACAGAATAAATTATCCAGCAGTGAGCTCAACCTACCGTATCCTATGTTTGGAACAAACTTTTCATTTGTTCTCCAGTTTTAGGGTAGGTAAATACAAGGAAAACCAACTTTCTAGAACTAGGAGTTTCAGATATATCCAGGATTTATTCAAAATATGTTTTATATCTGAGATGCACATACAAACAGTTTAACTATAAATACAAAAGGTATATTTATATATCTAAAAATGGACTCTAAATCAGCTAAAATTATTCAAGCAGGAGAGATTGCATGTTTCTGTGTAATTCTATGAAATTATCGGTACAGTCCTCAGTGGTGTTAAATATTAAACGTTTGCTATTGGGAAATACTTGGAGAAAAAACAGCTAACAAAAGAAAATACTGTGCAACTACATAAATACATAATATGCTGCATACTAAGTACGTTTTGAACAGTTTTGCTCCTGCTCTTCCAGCCTCCCAAAAACATAGAACTCTGCCATTCACAGTTACACTTTGTAATGTAGTATACACAAACAAAGTACAAAGAAGGGTGGCAAAGACCTGTGAATAACTCCTGCACAAGAAGAGATTAAATACACTTGGCTACACTATTTATTTTGGAAAAGAGATGACACTATAAAACATGAAAGGTTAAAAATAATAACAAAAAAAACTCCGATTTTCTGGTTATTAATAATTAAAAGAATATAAAATATTTATTTATGAAAATTAAAACAGGAAAGGAAATATGTATTATGGGGCAAATATACAGAATTGGAAATTTGTGCTACAAAATGTTGTGAAGGCCATTTGGCTTCAGAAAGTGAGTAGAAAACACTGACAGAACAAAAATCTACCAAGGACTTAGAGAGTTGTTTTGCAGGGGATGCTCTCCTTTGCAGAATAGTGGGGGAATCTGCAGAATTCAGAAGGGAATGCTCTCCTATGCCACCTGTTCTGCAAGCATCATTGTGTACCATCTATCCACCATTATCTGAGACAGCACACACTCAGCTCACTAATTGTTATATTCATGCAAAACCTGCCCCCATCTAAAACAGATGGATGGGTGTTGGGCTATGAAAGAGAATGGAATCTATAGAGACAGCCACTGAATAAATTTGCTCTCCTTACATGAGGCACTGAAATGTATAAACAATGTCAGCCTGCTGAGATTCCTTAGGTTTGGATGGACTTTGAACTAGATCTTAATGTTTATATAAAGAAATGTTCTGATCACATCTAGTTTACAGTCTAACAGAATAAGAGGAATAAGGAGTCTATTCATGATTTTGCTAACTTTCTAAATAGAAAATTATTCACAGCATGCTCTGAAAACTTGTATACAGGCATTATCAAATGACTACATTATATTACCATTTTAGCATGTTATCTGACTCTTTGCAGGTGGTGATTTCTCTTTGAAAAGGCATTTCTGCAATTAAAAATGGTGATTTTAGACCCTATATTCCATTTTTTCCCCCATAAACTCTGATATAGCAATTCATGGCCATGCAATCTTTACCAAAAAGCATAAGTTAAGGGAATTAAAGCAAGTTCTTGTATTTAATATAGATCTATACTCATGTATATATAGATCTTCCATCTAAAAAATAAAAAAATAAGAAAAATAATTGAGTGAGAGTGAGAACATATATATTAAAAACAAAAACAAACAAACAAAAAAAAACACAACACCAAAACATAAAAAAAGAACACATTTAACGATTTACCATGGTTATGAACAAGCAGAATCAGTGGAAATAGTGATATGATCTGGATCAGAATCACATGTTTTCTTTTTTTAAAGGGGAGAAAAGGTGCTTAGTACAGGAACCTTTTTTAAAGACTGCACAGTAAGCTAGTTTTGAGATGAATGACTTATGTTCTAGCTGTGGTCAATTACCACTGAAAGCTATTGCTGCCAACTGACTGCTTGATGGCTTCTGTGAGCAAGCCTGATAGCCTCATTCTTGATACTGATGGGCAGTAAATGCATGTGCATATCACAGCACTATCATTGCAAGTGCAATCATCTGGATCACTCGTTCCAGCAGAGAATCTAACACCAGGATGGACTCGGGCACTGACTCGTGTGTGATCTCGGGACTATTAAACACAGTGAGCTGTAGCATTGTTCCTCTGGGCTGAAGTATAATTGTGTAGAAAAGTGAGCCATGGGAGGCTAAGTGGAAATGGCAATGCTTCTGTAGCCACTGGCCATAGTGCATCTGTTCCCTTCTGCAGGCATTATAGCTTCCTTTTTGGCATAACTGAATTGCAGAAAACTTTAGGAGCAGATTCCTATTCTGCATTAAAATGGTAGTGCTCTGTGGCAACAGGAATAAGTATGCAGTTTATCAGTCAGATTGAAGCACCCATGTTTAAAATCGTTGGCTTAAAAGGGTATTGTATTTTAGCACCTTGCTGACTTTGAGAATAATCAGAACCATTCAGGAAGAAAGATACAAATGTGCAGACATACATAAAAGACTGACTGATGTGAAAGATTGATTTTATTTATTACCGCTGAGCATTCATTGTGGTAGGATAATTTCTTCTGCATAGAATGTAGTCATAGGCTTCCACAGTACAATTTTTTCAAACCACTTTCTTGTTCTAACAGCTCCTTTCTGTATTTGCCCCTCTCACATTTAAAAATACAGTTGTTTATTTCCATCTGAGGTAAGGAAAAAGCTGTAGCTACTTTGCCTAGTGCCCCCAACAAATTCTTCTGTTTCTTTGAGCAGCATCCTGATTCAACAGGAATTCTCCAGGCATAGCAATTTCACTGCAGTTCCACTGCACCAATATTTTCAGACAACATTTAATGTCAAGTGTTATTAAATACTGTCAGTCATATACCAGCCACCTGTATCTTATAACAATCATATATTAAGAAATGAACAGGTTGTGGGGGAATAAAAGACAAAAAATAACAGAAAAATACTGCTGAGAAGCCAAAAGAGTCTACAAACTGAATAAGGACATATATCTTTTTAAAATTATTACTATTAAAATGATGATGTGGTTAGTATTTATATTTGAGGCTTAATTTCTCAAATATACTTTTAAAAGTATTTTCTACAGTGACAAGCAGATAGTATTTGTTAATCTCAAAACCTTATAATTACAATACAAGATAAAGAATGAAAAGAAAAGGAAAAAAAAAAAAAAAAAAAAAGATTTCACTAAATTTATCCTGAGGAAAGCAGAAATATTATTGCCAAGTTGGAAAAGATCTATTGGGCACCCTTGTGAGAGAGATTTAATTGTATAATCCTATTAAGGGAAGAATTCAAGGCCAACTACTGCTTCTTTTAAGTCTAGTCCTCAACAAAAATGGTTTGTGGTAAATAACAAGCATGCTTTAAAAAATACCTTGGACATGATAAAAACATGGTTTGGATACTACAAGTTTTTCTGTGCCAAGTTTAATTTCTGATCTTGTTAAATACCTATCTTTTTGAATTCAACATTTATATATTTTGGTACAGGTTAAAAATAAAACAAAAAAAAAGTCTAAAAAAAACACCTAATAGTTCATGATGTGCACATAACATTTATGCTTTTTAGAAATTCTTTTAGAGTTTTTTGTAAAACCTTCACTTAATGTCAACATCTAATGAAAGTAGAACACCATTTTAATGCACAAGATTTTCTTCTCATGTCTTTGATTTAAAAAATGTTAAGATGAAATACAGCTTAAATTGGGTTTAAAATTCATTTTTGCTTAGATTGGAATAACATCATGCATAGCCTAAATAAAAATGAAATTCATACACGTGACTGATGTGTAGTGTGTGAAAACAGGGGAAAGATCTTTTTTTAAAAGAAAAAAATAATAAAATCACTTACTATTGCCGAGCTGTCTTTGTACCTGAAGCATAGTCATTTAATGACACCCTTCTTTCTTCCTCTCCACATGCCTTCACCCTACTCATGAAGCCATCCCACTAATTCAAGACTACCATTAGAACAAACAGACAAACAAACAAACAAAAACTTCCAATTCCCAATTTGTATAACTGACATTGAATTCTAGATCCAACCTATACTTTGACCACATATGTTTGAATGGCTGACATTTGCTTTTACGGGGTGTGTAAATACAAGCAATAAATGGTAAGGGAAAATTCTAGTTCCATCTACCTCTAAATTACAGTTATTTTCAAGAGTATCCATGAGGGTATTCTTATCTCTTTCTAGATGTACTAACTTGCATCACCAACATTACCAACATTCTTTATCAACTAATGAGAATAAACTCATTAACCAACTTCTTCTAACCAATTGGAATAGATATCATTTTCATGTTCCTTTGAAGCTTTGAGAATGTGACTGATAGAAATAGCTTTTAGTCCAGATTCATATTAAAACTCTTCAGCGAGAGAATCCAATATCATTGGTAGCAATACGATGATTACTTTGAACATCAGATGCTAATCCAAATTGTGCTCTCAAGGAAAACTATTTGCATGATACAGAAGTGCCCATACTTGAAAGAACTGGTGTCAGGATACTTTAGAATTAAATTGTCCTAATAAGTTATTGTCCTGGTTTCAGTTAGGACAGAGTTAATTTTCCTCCTAGTAGCTGGCAGGGTGCTATGTTTTGGATTAGAATGAGAAGAGCGCTGATAACATGCTGATGTTTTAATTGTTGTAGAGCAGTGCTTACACCAAGCCAAGGACTTTTCAGCTTCTCGCTCTGTCCTGCTAGCGAGCAGGCTAGGGATGCAGCAGGAGCTGGGAGGGGACAGACCCAGGACAGCTGACCCAAACTGGCCAAAGGGGTATTCCATACCATCTGACGTCATGCGGAACAATATATAGGGGTGGCTAGCCGGGGTGGGGGGGGCCGGCTGCTCGGGGATAGGCTGGGCATCGGTCAACGGGTGGTGAGCAATTGCATTGTGCATCACTTATTTCGTACACATTATTATTATTAATAATAATACTATTATTATTATTATTGTTGTTATTTTTCCTGTCTTAATAAACTGTCTTTATCTCAACTCACAGGCTTCACTTTCCCGTTTCTCTCCCCCATCCCCGAGAGGGAGGGGAGAGGGTGAGCGAACGGCTGTGTGGTGTTTAGCTGCCGGCCGGGCTAAACCACAACAGTTATTGGTATATCATAGCACTTATGTAGGGATTTATTATCAAAATGGTTTCTCTCAGAATGCTGAATCAAATATTGGTATATAGAGATTGCTAATTTCTCATTTGCATTTCCTGCCAAAGAAAAGGATTGAATTTTAATTTTCTCACCCCTGAGATAAACTCCCAAAGATAAGCGAGCTAGCTACACAATTTTTTTTGTAAGGCATAGGACTAAGCACAGCCCTACATATACATATATACAGGTAGTTTGCTGTTCTCTTCACTAAGACACACTTCTTTATTAGTGATAAATTGGCTGAATTTAGTGTCTTGTTTTTTAGATTAAAAATATTGCACTGAAAGTCCTCAGGACATTCTGAAAACCCTCCAGAGCTTTCTGTTCATACAACACACACATGCTCATGCTGGCACCGCCTGCTTCTTGGACTGTGCAGGACCCAGTTCTCCTCCCACTGCAGCCATTTCCAGTCCTCTGAGATTTAGGGGAGCTTTGGGACCATCAGTGTTTGTTGGCCTTTATGCTTTCTTCAGCATTCGCCGGCTGTCCTTGGCACTTTGAATTTTCTTTGCAGTAATCTCAGCTATTCCAGTACTCAAAACAGACAGCTAATATTAACAGAACTAAAATTTTAATTACATTTGACATTTCTACAGATTTATGTTAGCCCTAAATACGTATGTCAAAGAAAAAAAAACAACAGCTGTTAATGTCTGCAGACTCCATGTCTAGCTGTCAGAAGTAACCCTGAACTCTGTCATTCTCCATCTCAGGTATTCAAAAATATAATCCTTCAGCTTGCAGTACTGAAGTCAGAAAATAGTAAACAGCTGGATTTTTTTTTTTCCCCTATATGACTGCAGAGATAGTGTTATGGCCCCTGTCCATTTTGGTGGATGAGCCTGGTGTCTCGTATGTCATTCAACAGAAAATTGCCACAGGAGATAGCTCTCTAACAGAATTATTAAACTCACTGCTCCTCTGTATTAAGAACACTTGAGATACAGACTATACAGAGAGACAAAACCTTACAGGCTTGTATTCTCGTAAGAAGTACAAAACCGGTCATGCATTTTTTCTCTAAACACAAGCCTATAAAGCATTTTTTCTTCAAAATGTATGCCATGATGTAGCATACCAGGTCAGACAGTTCAAGCCTCTGAGCCATTTCAATATGCTGTTCTCAAATATGCCACATATGTAGAAACCTCCTAATGTATAAAAATCTGACTTCAAAATATCATTATTAATTAATGTTTTAGGATTAGATTAATTAGATTAATGCTTTTAATTAATGTCAAGAAAAAATATACAAAGCATGACTTTTTTTTAATCTTTCAAACAACATTACATTTTTTGTTCATTGTTACATTGTTTGGCAAAGAGGGGGGTTGAGAGCAAAAGATTTTGTGCATTTTATGGAATTATATTTTTATGCATGAATGTTTTCCTTTGTCATATCAAGGCATTAGGCTTCCAAGAACTATATGTTATTGTTTCAAGGACTGCTTCTAATTGCTGTTAGCTGGTGTTAACAATTCCTAGTACATACCTTTAATTCTATCTCCTTAAATTAATGTTTCTGTCTAATAGTTTCATTTATTCTGTATTTTTTTTTGGTAGTTTGTATGTACATATGTAAACGTGAAATGAAGTGAAGAGCACAAGACTCATCTCACTGCATTTCAGCAGCTGGGAAAAAATTCTTTCATAAAACTTCAAAATCATATGCTTTTACACAGGAATTTATGAACAGAAGAGTTGAAATTGATTATCTTATGTATCAGACCAATCTAAGTGTTGTAAATCTTACATAGGTGTATAGTATATATGAAGTCATACTAACTCTAACTAGAGTGCACATGACATACAAGTGACTAGTGTGAAGAAGATTTTGTGGTTTAGAAAAAAATTACTTTACCATCATTAAATTTAAAATCTTCCAAAGCCCTGTCACAGCATTCTTCTACACTATGATTTTGTGGCAAAAAAAAAAAAAAAAAAAAACACAAATCAAAACAAAAATATACCATGCCCCACATTTGGGCTCTAACATAAGGAAATGATAGCCAGTTTCTTTCAAAATCAGCTTGGAAGCTAAGAGCTATTATCTAAAGCAATAACCAAAATTAGGGACAGCTGTGTTAACTCTTGACAGGGAAGAAAAATAAGACATTCTCAATCAAATGCCTGCTAACAATTTTAGATTAAGTTCAGCTGGTAACTGTGGCAAAAATCAAAGTTTCTGCTTTTAGTCTGAGATAATTTTTTCTACCAGAATGTTTAGGAGACAAATCATGTCATGCTGTATATTAAGTCTGCAAACTGGTTAAAAATAATGTCATCCATAAGGAAGCATACTTTTGTCCATGGGGTTTAATTTCCTCCTTCTGTTAAACTGCAATTTAAGTGACATCTCTTTTTTTTTTTCTTTTTTTTTTTTTCTTTTTTCTCCAAGAGAGACCCATTCATTGGTATTCCTTACATGCTTAGGGAAAAGAAAAAGAAAATCTTCTAGATCAATAATCCCCCTCTTTTGTTTAAGGAATCTCAGGAGCTGATTTTCAATTTATTTTGACATTGTCCATGTGATGTTTGTCATTTCAGACATTTACAGGTTTTGAATACTGTAGACATGCCTTTCATATATATATAAATATATATCATAATGATCAGAATCAGTCTGCACAGTTTAATTCCTTTTGCACTGACAGTAAATTCTGTTTGCTGCTTTTCTAATGTATTTCCAACCACATAAAATAATCTTTGTGGAAAATGTTTCATTCGGAATTCTGTTTTCCCCAGACATGCTCTCTCTTTTTGCTTACTGCTGGTTATCTACTGATGCATTCTCCCCTGCAATGATGGACTGCTTAGACTCATCACTTACTTTACCATCAAAGCTATCAAGTGTGTACCACTGTCACTCAGAAAAGGGTTCAAACTTCCAGCCCTACGACAGTTTTCTTAAATAACTACAATAAGAGTATGCTAGCAAAGTATTTCATCATTTTGCAGGTAGAAGAGCTGAAGCTAAGTTTGAAATGCCCAGGTCACAATAAAGGCTCAAAACAAAAATTAAAAATTTGAGTCTGCCATCAAATCTAGTTGACAAACTAGATTTCATAATGTCAAATATTGAATGCATAGGTAGCAAACGGTTCCTTCTTTAAAGCAGGAAGGGAAACACTGTGTACTCAGTGCTACTGTAGTTTGCCTACTAATTCACTGAGTCCCCAGTAATCCGGAGAATGGGGATTCTCATTTATCAGCAGACTATTTGTAATTATTTAATCTTCTTTCCATATGATCCCAATCTGATGTCCACTGAATTCCAAGAAAACAGATCAATGACTTCTGGGGGCATTCAATCAGCTGCAGAACCAAGATAAGGCTCATTTCAAAGTATAGGGAAATGTCAAGAGTCTGGGAGTCAGACAGCATCACCATGGACCTTTGCATCACTAAGGAAGGAGGCACCAGGATGGATGGTCTGAATGGGGTCCTGTAATCTTCAGCCCTTAGAAAAATGTCAGCGTTCTCTCCTGCTGCCCTGACTGTTATGTATCAGGCTGTTTACATCCTTTGCCTGGCTCAAGTGGAAGGAAGCATTAATCTTTTTTCTGTATGCAACCTTAGACCCATTAGAATAATTTGCACAGTTAAATACTTCTTGTGGCAATTTTCCACAATTATTATTCTTTGTCTATTAGAAAGGGTATTTTTACTATGACATATAAGGGTATCACATATTGAATAGAAACCTTTTCATAGCAGTCTTATTCCAATTATCATATCTAAAACAGTGATACAGTGATATTAATAACCATAAAACAAATATATATATAATGAAATTGAAAAAGCTATTTCCTTCATGCAGTGCTAGCCAACAGAAATAATATACTAGTTCTATGCCTACATGCACTGTATAATTAAATGAATATTTTATCTAAAACATTTAAATCATGAAAGGGCAGATTTTAGACATAAACATCATAATAACTCTCCCCTGTTCTACCCCAGAGTGCTAAACAAAAAAAGTTGCAATACTTATTCATAGCAGTCAGGGATGGGCAATTCTTCCACTTAAATTGTAAACTTTCTTTTTGTACTTTTTGTTTGCAGCTGAGATAGAATAGTTTTTGTTTCCATGCAGATTATTTTTCTCTATTAAAAGATTTAAGAAACAAAAGATTTGGACAGAATTGCAGAGAAAGCTTAGCCATCACAGCCTAATGCTATACCAGAAAACAAGGTAGAAAACTTGTGTTGTATTCTGCAGAATTAAAACCCTGGTTGCATAAACATCTTTCATTCCTAGAGCAAATCACTGGAATTTCTAAGCTTATCAGTGCTGAACTTTGTGAATGATACTTTGCATTTCATTTGAAAGTGGATGTGAATTTCTTCAAAGATAGAAATATAAAAGGGAGTTTCATTTTTATTACATGAAAGAATTTCAGGGTTCAGTGAAGGTAACAAATCACAAGAATAATTTTCTTAATATACGATGGATTTCTGCAAATCATCATGGATTTTTAAAAAGATTTTGATAGCTAAAGCTGAATTCTTAGGCTTGACTGAGAAAGTATAAGAATTTATTGAATAGATTGACAGATAATGCTGGAACCTATCATCACAGAGCCTATGAATTTTGTTGAAATATTAAAACAGTTCTAATTCTGCATGTGTTTAAGAGAACTAGTCCATCAGAAATCACTGAGATCTAATTGTACAACAGTGATGTAGAAAATGACATTTATTTTAATCCCTCAAAGCATACTTCAAATTCAATTTAACCACAACTGCCTTAAAATTTTTCTTTGAAAAGTCTGAGAACTACTGTTAATTACTACTAATTAAACATTTAAAGCAAAGTAAAGCCTTATTAATATACATTAAAAGCATAAGTTTTAATTCACATTTGTTTCACAGCAATTTAACTTAACAGATTTCAGTGAAGCTACCTAGATTTACACTGTATAATTAAGATTAATTCTATATTCCAACTGGTGCCAAATTGGATTTGATCACTATTCTTCATTTTTGTCAAAGAAGAGACTTGCTCTAAAGACAGGGGATAAAATTACATCCTCACTGAAGTCAGTGAGGCCAGAATTTTACATGAACTGGTTTACTCTCTGGACCTAAGTGCCCAGGGATCGTGAAACTAATAAAGCTGCAGTTAGTTCCAACTGTACTTTTACTACTTCTGTCCACAACAATCTAAAAAGAAAAATGAAAAAAATTTTATAAATGCAATAACTCCCACTGAGAAACAGAATTTTTAACCTTATTCTGACATGAATCAAAAATAAATCCCGTAATGTAGTCAGGTCTGTTGTACTAACACAGTTTATTCTGTAACCTGCACAACATCAAAAGCCAGCCATCTTTTACTACAGACCTGGCTTAAATCTTTGTCATTTCCTCTTAATAAGACCTTACTATTCTCCTAAGAATTTTTCCATAGTCTCTTTGAATATCTTTAAAAAGATTTCTTGGTGTGACCTAGCATATTCAATATCCTAGCAGCGGAGTTCACAATTATTTAAATAACTTAAAATACTGTTTCAGAAGCACCTAACTAGGACAGGGGAAAACATTTGTATTCTGGAAGTGCCACCAAGAAACTTTTGGTACTTTTTCTTATAGTGACATTTGTGCAAAGGATGTAATTGACAATATTACTTTCTGGCTTCTTTACATTGTTGGAAATAATGTGACCTGATTGCTTTGCATTTGTTCCTTTGTTGGAGCTATGACAATATTGCTACTGCTGTGGGTGTAAATGAAGTAAACAAGGACAAAAAGCGTTACTTAAAAACCTCAATAACATCTTGACTATGGGCTGTCTGTCTTAAAAACTATGGACTGTCTGCCTTAAAAGTGAGTCAGACTAGTTAGAAAATGTAACCTGAGTGCAGCTGGAAAAAAAAGTTGACATGCTAACCAATATCTTCATGTATGTTGTGACAAAGGCATTGCTTCTTGGACAAAGATAAATGGAGTGAAAACCATAAATTTGAAAATTTAAAAGTATAGCCTATGTTATTGGCATTTCAATTACTTAAAGTTATCAATACAGGAAACTGAGGCACAAACTGCAGGACTCAGTTGAATTTAGCATTCCTAGTATGTTAGATACTGCATAGAAGAAAACTCAAGGGCAGAATATTCTACAAAGACCACCTAAATCTTACTGACAAAATATCAGATTTCATACTCTGCGCATACAAGAAGCATCTATAATCTCTAATCCAAGTAAAGGTCTTGGGGTGAAAGAGTTTTAGGCAGATGATTTTTTAAAAGCTAGGCTGTATAGCTTTTTTTTTTTTTTCTTTTAAGCCACATGGGAGTTATGCAATTTCGTGATTTCTATTTAGATAAATGATATCTCTCTACTATAGACAGTAAAGTTGCACATTACTACAAAACAACAACAACAAAAAAAACTATCTATATCAAGCAGTTATAACACGAGACAGGAAGAACTGTGGTCAAGCAACAGAAGGGCAACAGAAGACACAGCAGCAGAGCCTTCAGACAAGCTCTGGATGACAAAACACTAGTGACAGTATTTCTCACCCCAGATCAATGCTAGAGCTATGCTTTCTACCTTAAATTAGAAAATTAGATATATGACCTTGACAAAAAAAAAATAGCTAGAGCATAGAACAATGTTTCCTAGAATAACAAAAAAATTTAAAGAAACTGCCTGAGATGTGTTTCAGGAAGGAGACCCTGGCAGCCAGACCCAGGGTTGCAGCACAAGCAAACACCACCATGGAGATGGTGCAGCATCACGAAGCAGGAAAGATCACAGTAGAAAACATAAAAGCTAACAGGCTGGTTTCCTGTCGTTGCCAGTACACCAAGTACATGCTTATCCCCACAAATTGGTCCTTATGGTAAATACCAACATAGGATGAAAGATTTGGTAACTATCAGTCTTACAGTAAGACTTACAAACAATGAATAATGCTACATATGAAGATAACGGTAGAGAAGAGAGGTGCAAATCCAACTTTCCAGTCAACTTCTCAGGGCTACCAAAATGAGCTGCTCCACATACACTTATAGAGACTTGCCTTACCATGAAACTGCAAAATCGCTTTGGACCAAGAAAAGACTTGGAGACATGCTATCTCCACAACCAGAATGGCTCTGAGTTAAGCCACGTTATGTATTAAAAAATGCTTGTCACCTTTAGAACCAAAATGAAGCAGTAGACACCAGAATCTCCTGAAGGAAGCCCTTTTATGTTGTGAATTAATAGAAAGGATGAACAAACAGAACATTCAGACTACCTCTGCATTAGAAGCTGAGTAAACAGTGGCATGTGTAGACTTGTGCTCTGTGCACGTATACACATACATCTTTTCCCTTGTTTACTAAAATGCTTTATAAAAACTGATTATATTTTTTATTTCAAGCTTTCACCTGCTAGAGAAATGCTTATCATTTCAATGTTTATTTTCTAATTGAAGCCAGAAGTTGTGAAAGATTAAAGATTGATTACGCTATGTCTGCCAGCTGATGACAAGAGAGCAGGACTACAGCCAAACCAGAGAACTAATTCCACTGCTTATTACTGCAGCTAAACACCCAGAGTGCAGCCCTCTGCTATCCTGGCCATAAGTCAATCACAAGAGCCAAAAGACAGTTTACTTTTTACTAGGCTAATAGTCTAGCAATTACAAACTCACTCCATCTCTCTCTACACAACCTTTTTTTTTTTTTTTAACATTTTTCCCCCCCCCATCAATGCATCTTGTATAGTAGCAGCTTTCATATCTTCATTTCCATTCCCAGGAAGGCAAATATTTATCCTGGGAGACATTTTATTTCATGTTGTTCTTCAGTTTAAGGAAAACCTGCCTATTAGTGCCTTTGCAGACCTCTCTCATTTTTTAATGGGCTACATTAACATCATTTGCCTGCGTTGGGCACATACTTAACTGCTTACAGATTAAGTCACCTTAACAATAACTACAATGAAATGCCATGGTCATGAACAAATGCAGAACTTGATGTTTTAGGAACATGTACCTGCAGATATTTTTCTGCATGAACTTTGAACAAATGCAAAGATCACAGAATGATTCATCTCAGATGCATGCACCTAAGGTAGGATAAAAACTGATTTTATATTCAAGGACTTTTCAGGGGATTCTTGGTATTTATAGGGTGGTTCAGGAGATGAGCAAGTCACTGAAGAAATATCGCCTCACTGGCAGCCATTACTTTGGAAATCATTATTGTTGTGTTGTGACATATTTACAGTCAAGCTTACTGGACTGTATGGAAAACATTAGATCTATTTTGATGGAGTCTACAAGAGCTTTTTGTAGATTCAATAAAAGCAGGAAAATCTTTTTACAGAAGTAGAATATACAGAATTAAGAAGAAATTATAGGCAAACTAAAGAAAAACGTCAAAGAGAATTAAGTACATATAAAAAAGGAAATTATGTGCATAGAGTGCATAACCTATAAAAGAATGTGTGAAGAATGTAAAGGTATTTCCATAGTTTAGGAATGCAAAGGATTTAATAAAATTTTCTGAGTGTTCCTAGGTAAGAGTATCAATGAATTTTGTTGAAAGGGAAAATTTAAATTGCTGTACCTTTGTTAATTTGAACTATACAGCCACACATCTCCAATCCTTTCACTTCAAGACTAGTTCATCTTAACGCACCAGCTAACCAAGTATCATGAACTGTGGGCTGGCTGGCAAGAACCTGAACCTTTTTGCTTACTTTAGTCACATAAACTAGGTCAGTGGCTCATGAACAAAAGCAATATCACAAACCCTATAAGACTTCCACATCACTCCACTATATAAAATTGAAAACATTAAATTGATTTCTGAGTTTAAAATTACATATACAGATTGTCTTTCCCACAACAAAGAGCAAGAAACTTGTGCCATGCTCCACCCCCCCCCCCCCCCATATATCAGTCATCTACCACAAGCATCAGTGCTGGAAAGGGCAGAAGTCTAGCCTTGACAGATAACAGCAGTCACTATCAATACAGCTGTTAGCTTTACAGAGACATCCTGAAATTCTGTATCTGCACCCATCTAGAATATATGCTCCAACTGCACTAAATACCAGCAGGAAAGATCTTCCAGAACTTTTTCCATCTTTCCAACCTGGTTTAATAGTCATGTCAAAGAGTCATATCTGGCAAACATATCTGCCATCTTGCAAATGACTATTTTGAAGTAACATTTTTTTTTTTCCTGTTTACTAGTGAAGAAGCACACCTGCTTACAGGCATACAGCATTTATTTCATTTCTGTTGCTTCCCCTGATTTAATTTTATTTATTTTTTACACCTTTCAGTAGACAGAAAACAGGCTGAACTTAGGAGTTTTTATTTTTATTTTTATTTTTTTCTTTTCTTCCGTTGATGGTAAGATGATGAGATGCTTTGGCTAAAGGCAGATATTTTGAAGAAAAAAACATGTTGAAGCAGGTTCTCCTTTTGAGAGATTCTACTGAGTTGTTGATTTTATAGCTGCAGAAATGATAGCATCTATTTTTGTTCCTTACACAGTGCTTCCCAAAGCTTGGTGAGAAGTGAGTCCTGACAGGATGAAACTCAAAGCCTCCAACATTCAACATACTAAGAATGAAGCTAGATCCTCAACTTTGAGGGTGCAAGGGTTCAACGGGCTCCGCTAAAGGTCAGATGGATTATTATTGGAAATCATTTTGGCTAAAATGAGCCTGAGAACACTTGTTGGTGCTTGATTGCCTCCACAGTGTCAATCATAACACAGCACTGATAAATCCTGTACACAAACTGGCTTGAAATAACAGGACACAAAGAAATTGCCTAATGCAGGAGCATAAGTAGTCCAGGAAGAAATCAAAACAGGTTTAAGCAATTAGTGTGACATATTATTTAAATAAATTAGTAGACTCTTTAGATAGAAATATTCCTTGCCTACATTATTTTATGGTAACCCAAGGTGTGACTGCAGTTTTAGTTACAGAAATCTTTGTATCTTTATATTGATTTAAAAATACCCTGTCAGATATATTCTGGAAGGAAATCATTTAGCCTATATTGTCATGGGTGATCAAATACGATTAGTCTCAGGAATACATTATTACATTTGCACCAAACCTCTCCCTTTCCCTCCCACTCTCCCAGATGTATATCATCATCCCAGCAAGATACATTGAAATCACATTGTAATTCTGCCTTTACCTGTCTTCCTTGATGAATTTAAAAGTTACTGAAAGGAATTTGCTTGGTCACCTTACCAGAGGAAGAGGGAAAGTGTTAACTTCCTCTAAGCAGCTCTCATAATAAAATCACTTCAGAAAGTCTGACTAACTCTTCTCATAAAATGTATTTGGAGGTAACACAGTGACCTGTTTGGAAAGGTGATACTCTTTAAAGTATTAAGATTTAATATACAATTTATTTTTAGGGTAACTTGTTCAAGAGGAGGTAAAATGCCATTCTTCCATCTGTTTAACAGACATTTATGTGTGTTTTAAGTATCACCTATTTGAAAATGTCTTCCAAACTGAGCTGTGCTTTCCAATACTCAAAGATAATACTACGATCTCAATCAAAATAAACAATCATGCTATTACGTTGAATGACAACAGGCATTCATTTCAATTCTTACCTCAACCTTATCTACAGATAAGTTTTATACATATATGTATGTATTTCTCCAGCTTGCCTGATTTTAACGCACCATTAAGCCTTCAGTGCATTTTATTTACCATTTTGCTTTCCTGCATAAACGGATTTCTATTTAGAAAATTAAATTTTACCTTATCTTGCAAATAATCCACAATGTCTATTATTACAATACTAGACAACTAACAATTTAGGAGTACTAGAAAACTGGCAAAACCATATATTATAAAACAAAGAAAAAAGCCCCTGTATATAGAAACACGTACATCTATCTATACATATTTTCTCTGCCTGTTAGGCCATTGATCTGGTAAACTACTGAGTTTCATTTACATATCATGAGACAAAGTTGCCACTTAATGTCAGACAGTGTTCCAGCATCAGAGGGTAAAGCTAATAGCAAACCGAGAAAAAAATGTTTGTTACAAACACAACTGACAGGTCATGGAGGGTTTCATTTAATAATCCAGAACCAGAAAGAGCTTGTTGTGGTATCCCATTCCCCAGTCCAGCAGGAGTTTGATTAAAAACTTTCTCAGAGATCAACTCAAAGTTAAGATATTTCAACTAAAAGTTTTGGTAAAAGTTGCATTAATGCAAGTTAATGAAAAATGTCCTCCTAATTATTACCCAAATATCCAGCCTACAAGCACTTGCAAATAAGAGTGAGACCGATTTTGAAAGTAGGCATGGTGATGTGCTTATCAGGCTATCTTTATTTTAAGTAGCTAAATAATTTTTCAGCATCTTTCACATAAAAATACTATTTGATTTATGAATTATTTTCTGATTGAACATTCTCCTTTAATTGGCAAATATTTGCAGCAATTATCTCCTCCAGACCTCAGACAGCATGAGTCATGACCTTCTCTTTGGGATTTAACAATTACATAATTCAGTTTCTATCTACTATCACATACAACACCTGGATGTCAAGTTACTGAAAATGTTTCTATCCTTATAAATAATGCAACTTCCTAATGTAGCTAATTATGATGTGTACATAATTTATTGCTCCCTAGAGCCGACAAGTTTATCTCTTACAGAATGCATAACATTAGTTTTTGTAATGACAATAACTTTGAGGAAAATTATCTCGGGTGGAAAGGAGATAGAATTTTTTTTCTCTCCCCGCTTACATTACACTTCCATAAATACAATGGAAATTTTCTGTAAGTAGGCAACACATGATTTAGGACAGCAGACTTTAATGATAAAGATGTAAATAGGCATAAAGTAGGATTTTCAAAGAACTCAACTGTCAGTGATATCAAATTAGTCAGGTGCTTATTTGCATCTTTCACCACCTAACTACCCTTGAAAGTCTCATTTGTAAGTACTCATTCGCACTTCCAAGTGCATTTGTTCTCAAATAATTTTCAATGGCAATCTGCCTTTGGCATCCCAGACTGCCATTTATTCTACTCAAAACCTCTTGGGTAATGATTCCCTTCAGTCTACACTGAATCAGAGAACTGAAGTGGTATTTGAGAGATCTAGGTGGGAAAATGTTTAGCAGATTAACTACATGAAGAAAAAAAATAAAATCATATGAATGTAGTAGGCTTCCATTAGGTACTATACAGTAACTTTGGAAGGACTAGATATAGGAACTCTGGTGGAGCTGAGCAGTCCTAGATTTTCACTAGCAACTAAAAATTTGGGAGTATGGTTTTGAAAATACAGCCTGAGAATTGTGAAAGGCATCTTATTCTCTATAGGTAAAGAATTATTTCAAACTTATTTCTCATCCACTGCAAAAAGACTTTTCTAATTCTTGGTTGCTCTTGAATACCTTGACTGTAAATTACTGACTATTCTTACTTTCATTAAGAGGATTCATCTTGTTTACTGGGGAAGCAAGAGGTTTCATAGGTAATTATTTTGACTGTGAAGCTAAATTGCTAAGGTAACTTCACACTTCATCTGCAAAAACAACACAGTACTGGAACATTTCTTGCTCCCATAAGGTTCATAATCTATGTTATGTTGTTCTCCTTGAGCATCATATATTCAAGCATATTCAAAACTCTTACTACAATTCTTAGTTTTGGAGTGAAATTAGGTTTCTGTAGAAAGACAAATTATTCTGTGCAGAAGTGTCCTGTGGCTGAACTCACCAGAAAGTGACCAGCAGAGACCTTAAGCACAAGTTAGTTTTGACTTTTTAAAATTTTTTTTTGTATGTTTGTTTCATCATCTCAGTGAACACAATGTTCACATGTACTTCGTGTAACTTGAACAAAACTTTTCTTTTTCTTCCAAAAAACCTGTGGTTCCACCTTCATAATAGCAGAAAAAAAAATATTAAGTATTGACAGCTTAAAAAAAAAGATAAATCTTAAACTGGAAGTTTTATTTATGTTTACATGAAAAATTTATAGAATTCAAGTAGACATTTCCAGGAAGCTAAAATAATGATCTAGTACATCTCTGGTAAAGAGATCTACTGCAGTAGAAAGGTCTGCAGATGTTTCATGTTAGCATTTCCTTACAGAGTAGTGAGCAACCATGACAAACTAATGTTTGAAATTTTTTTCATGAAAAAAATGAAGCTTCTTAAAAATAGCCATCTTCTCAACAAGTTAATATCACCTCCTGTGAACCCTGACGAGTTTATTGAATATATGTTTTCTCTTGGAAAATGTCACTGCTACTGAATTTTGCTTTTTTTTTTTTTTTTTTAATCACAATCTCTAATATTTCATTTTTTAACAAAGCAATATGCTTTATTCCTTTATTTATTGAGAAATTCCTGAAGTACACTTTAGGATTGGGGGTGGTGAGGAAAGAGAAGGAAAGTAAAACGCAACATAATAGTCGTCCGTGCTTTTTAAAGAAAATCCCAGCATTTTGGATTTACTGAAAAACAATGACTGTTTAAAAGATTTTGTCACATGAATCTTGCAATATGTAGAGTTTGAAACTTCAAAATACAGATGGTATTTCAGCTTAGTTAAATTGCTTTTATATATCGTTTACACTTTCACGAAGGTTGTTGGTTACACTAATCTTATTTTACAGCAATAAAATACATGCATCAGAAAAGATGTTATTTGCAGGGCACAAAATACAGATTCAGCTTGGTCTTGGCAAATATTATTTCTAAGTAGGAATGATTTAAAAAATTTTAAAATGACTCTGCTGAGGTACCTATCAAGTGCCTGTTTGAATCTGTAAAGGTCTAGGCAATGTCAGAATGCACCTTCACAAATGTGGACTAGAGGTCAGTATTTAGATGGAGTATCATATTAATGCCTAATTATACAGGCAAGATCTGTTCCTAAGTAACATTAAATAAAACTAAGGATGAAAACCTGAAAATAATAATAATTAAAAAAATAATAATAAAAAAAAACAAAGAGAAAGGAAACATTACCACAAGTAGCAGTTTGAAGAAGCAGCTAAGTAGCAGCTTCCCAAACAATGGACCATTACGCACAAATTTTGTCTCTGGTACTTTTTTTTCCCCCTCCATTAACACTGGAAGCAAACCACATTCTCCATAGAGTTGATTACAGAATTTACAGAAGATACTCATCCTAGAAGAAATTAGACATGTAGAGTTATAAAATTACCTAGAGCTTCTAAGTTTTGAAAGGATGAGTATCCTGCCTCAGGATATAAACCAGCACATTAATGAGCTCTCTACAGGAGTTACCCTTTGAAATCCTGAGATCTGCTTCATTTGGGGCTCACAAAATTCCTGATGGAGGTGGATTTTTATGTAAGTTTGTATATTCAGTCGGTGCTAACGGTCAGGAAAAAATTCTGTACAGCTCCTAAGCGCACGATTTTCCTATCTTTAAACTGTCTTTAAGCATTTTTTTTTTTTTTTATCTGACAACTGACAGGAAAAGAGAGTCTCACCATAAATCTCGCAACAATTTTTACCCTCTTATTTTGCTCCTAATTTCTTCAAATGATGGGGGGAGGGGGGGCGGGGGGGGGGGCGGAACAGGAAAAATGTTCTTTGCAAAAGGGCATGAAGTCTTCTTCCGGGCTCTAAGGTAACTAGGAATTCTTAGTTTTGTTTGCGTAAATATTAGCAAAACAGCTTTACCAAAGCTTCTACATTAGGAGAGGGTTTTATTAGGCCAAAATGTACTGTGCTTTCCCTACGTGAAATCTGCATGCCTGCTTCCAGCAAGTAGACTGACAAATTTCATCAAATGATATGCTACTGATGCCCACAACAGAAGCACATTTCAAATATCAAGGAAGCTTTTCATGCAGCAGGTAGAATTGCACAGAAAAAAATATCAAAGGCTACAAAAAATGTAGCTTAGTTCTGTTTTTTGCTCAAAAGGGATCAGGCTTCAGTAAGATCTCTAAAACAGTTTTTTTTCTTTTTTCATATTATCATTATAAAGTAATTAGCCATAGACAATCCTGCAAATGAGATTGAAGTCACCTCATGGTTCAAGCAAAATTATTTCATAATGTTTAAAATCAAATTAATGCACTGTTCATTTATGGCTCATAAGTATAAAGACTTTGAAATAACCTCAATAAAGAAATTTCAATAGCAATCTTACTTAATTGTAAAATGTAACAAAAACAGATTTTCAAAGCAATGAGTTCAAAACAATTAAAGTGTCTAGACTTCTGTCAGCCTAATGCTACACAGAAATAAAATGATTGAGCATATCAATATTGCACTCTATAAATCCTTCTGCATACAAAGAGATCAAAACTTGCTTATGAAGTGTATCTTAAAACACATTCATGTGGCATTATCACCTACCATAACACTAACTATCCCTTTGGACAGCTTTTACCATCTCTTCAATGACATTTCCTTTCCCAGTGTATAATGTGATCAACTTTAGTTACTGTGCGAGACCTGATACCTGAGAAGCCTGAAGCCAGTATTGTCTCAGGCTAGGGAGACTGCTGCAAATCAAAATTTCTAAAGGGAAAATTATTCACTTCTGTGATTTGCCCAGCACTGCTCCAAATCATCTATTGACAAATCATTTATAAACACTTCCTTTTACAATTATATTCCCAACTTGTTCGGTGAAATTGATTTTAAACTAAATCATTATTTTAAACAAAATAATGGATTTATCTTCTGTGACTGATACTGTACTGAGAGAGCCAGCTGAATGGAAGGCATAAGTTATTTATGAACTTCTTTGAACAAGTTATATTTTTATATGGAAAATTTACAGCAATAGTAAATCTAATTAAGTGCTTCCTAAAGCAAAACATCAGGCAAATGTCAAACTGATAAAACACGTTTTGTTCTGTCACTGCCATGAATCCTTCCTTCTGTTAAGAAATCTTTTTGCCCCCGAGGATAATATTGAGATATTAGATGGCTTCTCTAACGTTTGAGGAAGATGAAAACTAAGTTCTCTCATTTTACCATTTTGTTTTAAGAAGTTCATTTAGACAGTTTTTAATTCAGAGGTAATGTTAGATAACTGTCTTTTTTCATGCTTCAGCTTGTACTATTCCATGCAGGAGCATGACATCCATCTGTATTCTAAAATCCCATTTGTGGTATACTGAGAATACTCACAAGCATAAACTTGTAATTAGAAATATAGATAAGTTAAAGACAAGACAAATTGCTAGACTTACGGTAAATCAATTTTTCTTTAAAATATTTTATCAATCACCGTGTCAGTGTCTTCACATTAGTGGAATTTAACATCTTAGTAGATATAGTTTTATACATCTATACAATATATCCACTCGCGTTAATATACTATGGATAGGTTCAGTAAGGCATTTCCAACTTTTTCCGTAACTACTTTCATGTTAAATTTTACAGAAATGTATACTGTCTGGGCAGCTTATTTGCTGAGCATGCCATATTAATATTACCATACTACAGCCTGATCTAGATGACAAATACATTGCTGAAATATATCACCAGTGGAAACTCAAAAGACCAGATCTGTAGAGTACATTAATCTAGTACCAGGTGGGCACCTGACAATGAAAATGTTCTTGGAACAAGAAAGAAATAAGAATATTACACACCCCTCATAACAACACTTTTTACCTAGAAAGACTACATAATTCTCACTGTCAGCTAGCTTAGTTCACTTGTAAGGGTAACGCTATTCTTTAATTGCACAATGACAAAGCTTTTTTTGTTGTTGTTGTTCTGAAATGATCTGTGGTAAAATTATCATCTAGTTTGTCTTGCATTTGCTTTTAAAATATGCCTCCTACTGCTTATGCTGTGACTTTCCATTCAGGAAGACCTTCAGGAGTCCTCAGGAAATATTTCTGACTCAGGAACAACAGGAAAAAAATTCAAGTGCATTCTTGATTCAAACAGTATTGCAAGGACAAGATCCTGTCTTCAAAGCAGCATTTTCTCTTAAAAGAGCAATGCCAACAGGACTACAAGCCTGTAACTAGTCCTTTTTGACACTGATTTGGCACAGCAGCTGAAAGAATAGGAAGCTTCTGAAAATCACCATAAAAGTACAAGTTAGCAGATCTTATCATTATCATCAATTTCCAAGTAGAATACCAGTGTTCTGTATCATTGATTTTTCTTTCAGCATCTGCATATCCCAAAGGATATTTCAAGTCATCAAAAAAAAAAAAAAAAAGCACAAGAGAAGAGAAAAAGATTTTTTAACCCCTACCATTTAACTGGAAAATAAAGCACAGTCACCTTGTTAATGTACATAAGAAAAATAAAGAGTTAGCTTTCAGAAGGCTGAAAGCTATATCCTCTTCATACTCTGGAGAACCATACAGGAACTAACTTAAGAACATCAAGGTTCTTAAATTATAAATAATCTAGCAATGTCAATGAGTCTGTAGTCTTTCACCTCTTGTCTATGCTGAGAGCAACACCGATACTTCCTACACCATGTAAACCTATTGGCAAAATATTGAACTGCCTTACATAAATGCATCATCCCTCTTGCTGCTAGCTTACATATCGATGCAAAGCATAGATATATGCACTGAGGCCTACTCTAGTCAACAAAGAGGCCCTAATTTTATACGGAGTCTGCATAATACATGGAAATCAATATGTACATTATTCAAAATTAATTATGTAGAATAAATGAAAACAGCTGAATTGCCACATGGGTAGCTATCCTGTCAGGCACTTCATCATCTATGACAGTAAAGTTGAGCTACGCGGACAGATGCAACTGCATACCTTGCATGTATGCAGCCATTTGTAACCTTGATTCACAGCACAGACAGCAGATGGAAGTTTAGCATTACATTTATATTTTATTAGCTAGGCTAAAGCTTTGATGGGGCTACAAGTAATAGGGAAACTAAGTAGTACTTGGATGAGAAAAGGGAACAAACGAAATGGTGTTTCATAGGTCTCTGTCTTCCATATCACATCTCACTGCTTTGCTTTCAGGTTGTGGTAGAACATTGTTCTTTTCTATCCTATTCCATCTTGGCTTTAAAGCCATAAAAACAGGCGGTAGTCCTACATGTTTTCTACATCAGCAAACCTTGTCTGGGCTTTTTCATCTTTGCATTCACCATGAAGCTGAATGAAGGGAATACATACATACTGCAGCCCTGACAGTAGAAATATACACAACCACAAACGTTCACTTATGTGCTTAACAACTTAATCAAAGGTAATATTTTTCCTCATTTAAAAACAGATGAATGGGCATAAGTTGGTTGTGATTTTATTCATCTCAAGCTGGCTCAAGCTAAAATTAATGTGTTTTTTTCATCATCATAAGTTATCAGTTTGATCTCAGAATACACTTACTAGATGAATAAAAGAAACAGACATAAACATTTCGAGCTTGTAAAGACAAGCTATTTAATATTCCCATTCCATAAAACTTAGTAAAGTTCAGAAAGATTGAAAAAGATACAGAAAGATTCCCTACTTTGCTTTAGTGTCTAAGAACTTTTGAATCAATACTTATATAACTTAAATCAATGAAAAATAAGTCCTTAATTCCAAAGAGTTTGGGATCAGGTCTGTTAAAAGAACAAAGGAAAAAAAAAAAAAAAAAAAGACTTTTAACTGCATGCAAATGTTAAGTAAGGAGAAATACTGTGAGCTGATATCAATAGCCACAGTTCAGGACATGGTCTCTTAACATACACCTGTACTGTCACACTTTTTTTAAAAAACAAAGCAGCATGGATCTGAGCATCTACAGTTTATAAGTAGAATAAGCAGTAAAAGAAAGAAAATTGAAATAAATAAATTCAAAACTGAAAAAAAAAATAAATGAAAGTAAAAGCCACATGACCCCAAAGCCCCAATGTCTGTGAAGGTCATTTGCCAGCTGATCACGTAGCCCTTTCTACAGCAAAATGAGAGCACTTATTTCAGAATCTAAGCTATGGTCACTACAGAGGCATCATCTTTAAGCACTTCAGCTGAAATCGAGATCAGAAGTGAAAATGATCTGAAAAGTAAAAAGAGAAGCATCCAAGGAAAGGTTAGGAAGAGCAGCATGGTGGTCTCTTACAAAATGCCCTCATAGCTGTAGATAATCACAAGGAAAGAGAAATGACTCTTTAAAATTCAAGTTAGAGGTAAATTTGAGTATATTCTTAATGACCACACTAGAAAAATCAAATGCTGCTCCCGTTTTCTCCTAACAGCAGCTGGTTGCCATTTTTAACAGCACTAGCAATAGGTCTTTCTACATGTCTCAAAGACAAGTACGACACTGTTCATATTCCCCAAATCCAGAAGTGCTGGAAGGTTCTCATTCCCCTCTTCATCATATCTGTGGCCACATACATATTGAGAAAAATTCTCTTGTAGAAACATCGGGAATAAAAAATGAAGTAGCCAAAGCAACTGTAGCTAAAAACATATAAAAATGCTTACTAATTCTGAAAACTAACTGGAAAGAACTTTCATTTTAAAATTAATTCCTAGATCTAGATTTAAACCCAGATAGCAAGTATTTAAAGATACTAAGATATTCAGTTGCTCAAGCATTTCATCTGTGAAAGGGATCAGAAAAGGAGAAAAATCACTAAGCACTTATGCACCTTCCCATTCGTTCCTCACCTCCCACTCAGTATAGCACAATGAATGGTCTGTGCTCATGGTGTCCATAAGCAGACACACAGCTCAAGACATGAGAAAGCTGAGCTTTGATTTGCAGTGTTTTGCAATTTAAGTTTCCTTTGGGGTGTTCAACTTGAAACGTCTTAAAAGGAGTGACTTTTTTCAGAGACTGAGTGTTAAACTTATCCCTTATTCAAGCATTTAGAAGATTTTATTTTAGTCAATTATAGGAAGCTACTTGTTTAGCATGTTCAGCTGTGTGCCTGTTTTCCAAGACTCAGTACTGTATTATGCCCTCTTTTTTTTTTTTCTTTTTCCATTCCTCCTTCTACCACTTTTAAATAGAATAAAAAAAAAAAAAAAAAAAGACAAAAAAAACTTGTTGGTCAGCTCTTCTTGTTGGCTCAGCATCTCTGATGTTCTAAATTTCTTGGCAGAACTGCTTGGAAATTACCCAGAAAAACAAGTTTTTATCAGAAACTGCAAGAGCACATAGCCTTTGATGCCATCTAAGAGCATGTAGGCAGAGTGCCAGCAACTCAGACTTTGCTACCTTATCCAGGGCGCTCCTGCAGAGCTTAGATTCTAAAGTACATACCATCTCTGAACTACTGAGCCTGGCAACCCAACAGGGGAGGCCCAGAGCTGTTGCGACTTTGTTTTTCCCCACAGTCAGGAAATCCGTGAGCTCCAACCCAAGCAGCAGTCTCTCACGTTAAGTAACTGGCCACAAACACAGTAGATTGGCAGTCCTGAGCTCTCAACAAAGCCTAGGGAGCTGGACTAATGCCCCAACTCCCACAGTTTCCATCCCAAAGCCAGCCAGCTCTTTTCTAACTCTGACTTTCAGATAGAAACCCTTAACTACCTTCTCAGATTCAGTCTGCAAGGGAAATTTTTGAAATCTATGTCTGGCATGGGGTTTGTTAAGTGCACAACCTCAACTTAACATAAAGGTCTTCAAATTGAACCAGTTAAATGTTTTCAAATTGAATTGATTTCCTATTCTTTTCTACAGCTATAAATCTGTATATAAAGCAGTAGTTTTGTTTCTGTCACTGAACTTTCCCTCTTGCTCTGGAGTGTCTCCAAAATACTCTGTCTTCCAGTAAGTTTTAATTTTTCCCTCCTCCTTTCTCTTCCTGTAGGTTTACACTCCACATTCTGCAGAAACATACAAGAAGCCTGAATTCATGTTATTCCCAAGAACAAGATGAGCTAGCACAGACAATGGCAAAGGAAAATATTTCGATATTTGGTTGTCTAGAGAAAAGACTTAGCCGCAGAACTGCTGAGGACTTTAGTTAGATGTACATATTAAAAAAAAAAATGTGTTTACCCCTTAATATCATGGTATTTCTAGGGATTTTTACTACATGTTGTAGAATTTAGAGAAAACAGCTTCCTCAGGAATTGAAACAATTTTAAATATAGCCATGATCTTCAAACATTCATCTACCTCATGACCTTGCAGGATTCAGTCTCATAGGTAAGCAATTACAGAAACAGCTTGTTCCTTTGATACTTCCATACTTTCTAGATATGCCTACAACACAAAAACAAAAGCAAAACAAAAACAAACAAACAAACAAACAAAAAGTTTTTGTGGTAACATGCAAACAAGCATCCAGCATTGTTTCTGTATTTTGCAGTTTTTATTTCTATTTTACACTAAAAACGAAGACCATGACAGCATTAAATGTAGACAGAGCCATTTATCCTAAATTTGAAAGATATAGCTGCCATTGGTAAAAGCTAAAAAGCTGCAACAGTATCACTCCTCCCCTGATTTTGAAGCTGACAAATCTGCTGACTTTCACAAATGCAAGGGGAAAAAAGCCTGAAAGTGACATTTGTTGGAAGCAGATGATAGCAGCACATATTTCTTTTAGTTAAAAGAGGGAAAAAAAATTGCAAGGCTTGTCATAACATTTTTTTTTAAGAACTTGTTAAAAATGAGAATGCTCATTTAGAATCAGAGTGAATCCTATATAGGAGCTTTACCAAGGCAAATACAGGTTTCCTGGAATTACATCTCCCACAACAGGTACAAAGTGTTCACCTGGTCCCATACACCTTTATGTTCTGAAAAGAGGTGCTCACATTACATGAGTCCTGAAAGGGCAAATGTTCATCTCATTTTACCTACTTTTTCACTCAGGAAATTACTTCTCTTTGGCAGTTGGGAGTGCCAGACAGATATGCATGACTAATGATGAAGGTCATTTGCTGAGCATTCTTCCTTTCTGAAAGAGATGCTCATTTCTTGTCTGTCATGTACAAAATTAGGAAAGTTGGCATAGCAGGCAGAATCTCAAGACATATAGTTTGTTTGTTTGTTTTTTTCTTTTTTTTTTTTTCCCCAAATGTTCTTTCCATTTGCAATTACAGACCAAAATACAATCACAAGCAGGTTTTGACCAATGTCAATCAGGAGGAATGCCTTCTCCTTCACCTTGGTGTATTATACTTTTCTTGCCAAGAAGCAGGGAGAGCTTTGTACAGGTGTTAAAGATCATTGCTAAAAGTCTACTGCAATTTCTATAACTGTAGGTTCACACACAATTGCACCTTTATTTAAGTGAACTTTTTAAAAATCTTTCTAAATACCTCAGGGAAATGTTGATTTTTAAGCATAACATGTCTACAGTCAAACGAGCAAGTATGCAAGATCTTAGTACAGGTATTTCCAAGTTGGAATATTGCTGTCAAAATGGCACACTGCAACGTTTGTAAGATAACACTATTTTTACACCCAGTCACAGAGACTGAAGAAAAAAAAAATTAACCATTCTACTTAAATATAAAGTTAATTTTCTTGAATGGTATGCTGTTCACAAATGCTTAATAGGAAGCTTTTGCTGCAAATTGTAAAGAATGCAATACACAAAGGAGTAGAACTTTTTTTTTTTCCCCTAAATAGGAAATACTTCCTGTTCCAATCATGCAAGAATTCTATGCTCTTTGTTAAAATGATTATTTTTTAACGAAAAGTGCTCTGACTGAAATATGTTCTCAAGTAGTCCATTGCAGTTGCTAGATACACTGTCTCTAACATAAAAATGTTCCCTGCACAAAGTCCAAGATTGACAAAGCACTTCAATACTCTGAGTTGGCATAGAGGCTAAACTGGGGTTTGCCCAAGCAGAGGAGTGCAGAGAAGCCCTGTTACACACACCTGCAATTTACTGGCACCTAGATTTATTCAGCATCCTGGTGATTCCATTTTCCCTGACTTCTGTACAGCTTTGTAGTTCCCCTTGCACAGAAATACAACTGGCGCTGCACAGCTGTGTGCAGATAGTTTTTACATGGCTGTAACCCCTATCCTGAGTAGGGCTACAACTGGAGGCTCTTCTCTGCCTCATCCAATGCAGAGAATAAAAAATCAGATTAAATATTTTTGATCACAAAGCAAACCTATTTCATCGTTATGATGAAATCAATGTTTTGTTACTTGTTTCAGTAGACTAGTAATAGATTATTTTCTTACGAGTAAAAGTAAAACAGAAAGAACCCATGAATTCATTTAGTCTCAAGTTATAGCTACGCTGTTCTTTCCTCAGAATGTACTGCAGTGCTGTAAGCTAACCCTTAAGCAAAAAAAAAATGATCACAGAGCTCTGTTTTCCATGGCTTGTACTTCTGCAAAACCATTCAGGTAGTAACATATTATCCCACATGAAAAAGATTAAAGATTAATAATACACCTAAGAAGAAAGTAGATTTCCAAATAAAGGCTGTCATGATTTACCAGTAACTATTTGTTGAGAAGGACACTCATCCTTTATTACCTTGAAGCAAAGTCACTTTTGAGCTTGTGTAATACCTTTAATTTCCCAGTTGCTGGCATAATATCACTAGACACAAAAAGTAAACTTCCCAACCACTACATAAAAAAAATGATTAAGGTTACCTTTTTTTTTTTTTTTTCATATTGTCCTGCTCGGGTTCATTCTAAAAATTCATAATTTACTTTATAAATAGTAGTAAGGAATATCTATTCCATAGAGTACATTTACCTTTTTCCATAAATACACTATTAAAATAGTCCTTTAACCACGTAATGTCAGTAACATTCCTGAGAAGAACTTCAGTTAAAAAAAAAAAAAGCTTGACATTTGAAAAATGCTTTTATTTTTCTGCATTTTGAATGATCTAACATGCTAGAAAAAAAGTCAGTAGGCAACCATAGGCTTACTCTCCAGGGTTGGCATTTCAACCAGAGAGAAGGAAGGAAAGAAAATTGTAGATTTTGAGGTATCCCAATTTGCTTTGACTGGATTCATGTTTAAATATGGTAAATTTGTATGGAACATTTTGACTTCGACTTGTATTTTAAGTATATTTTTCACTTTATTTGTAGGATTTCACAAATCCTGAGAACTCATTCTGGAATTAACAATTAGATCTAGCTTGCCTTGTGCTTTTTGCTTTGCTGAACTGACAGTTTTCTAACCAGCTCTGCAGAGTAGCTGGAGGCCTCAGAGAAGAGAATATAGACAAAGAAAAACAGTAGTAAAATAAGCGAAAAGGGTGAAAGAGATATAGGCATAGTCATAAGAACACTGGAAGAAAAGAAAATAAGTAATTCAATCAAATCAGGTGACTACCAATGTCATTTCACTTTACTGTAGGGGCCAGAAAGCACTTCCTGATGCCAATGTCCCTAAATGAATTTCAAATCCGCAGTAAAGCTTCCTCTTTGGTGGAAGTTATAAGTTCCTGCTTGCTGTACTGAAGTGCGAGTTTGAAGGAAGCAATTTGGTGCATATTTTGGTGATGTGGAAACTGGAATATTTGAATGCCATGAACCGCAGCAGTTATTTTCAGTTTCAACTAGATACTAGCTCTCACTAAAAAACAAGGTGAGAAAATAATTCAGTGCTGTTGAGACACAACGAGATTGAGGCTGAGAATGTTGGAACAGCTGCAGTAACTTAGCAGTAGAATTCACATCTAGATTTAAGGGGTCAAAGTACCTTTATTCTCTGAAAAAGGCAGAAAAGAATCTCAAAAGGAAAAATAATTTATTTTCAGAAACTCTTAACAAATTTAGATGAGAAAGATACGACACTGCTCCTGATATTCATAGTTTCACTCTTTAAGGTAACCTGCCACAACACTGTATTGGTTTCAGCCCCTGCCCATTTCTGGTGGGATTGGAATCACTACCTTACTGCCCAAGGACAGCATGCTGCCTGTGTAACATGAGCAAGATGCTACTAAACTCATTTAATTATTTCCTATTTTCACCATCTCATTGCGTATAAGTACCTGAATATTTATTGTAGTCAGAGTTAATATTCACGTATTAAATATTTGAGCAAAGTACACATGTTCACACTCCCTTTCTTTGGTTTAAATATCAGTGTATTTAATACAAAGTGGAGCAATGGGAGTTATTGGCAGTGTCCACTAGGATGCCTGAGCTGTGCCACCAGGACTACCTTCTGAGACAGAGACCAATAAGCCATCTCCAGCTCTCACTGAAGTTCACTGGCCTGTGCTCAGAACCAAATATTCAATTCATATTTACAGTGCCATTATTTACAGCACCCGTGTATCATACATATTTTTCTTCCAAAAAAAGCTGTCACAGTAAATCCATACCAAAGTAATTTGATTTTTTTTTAAAAAACATTCATTTTTCCCAAACCAGCTTTTACCTATCCTATTCAGATCCCACCTACTTTCAAGCTTCAGTATCACTGCTCTTATTAAGTAAGAAAAGATCTATCACCTGAAGCATAGATGCTTCTTTCATTTTGTTTGCAAAAAAAAAATAATTCAAAAACTTATAGTGGATCATAACAGAACTTTGGAGAACAGCATTTCATGAAACCACTAACTAATTCTTAATAGCAAATGTGTTTAGAAAATATTTCCTTTAGTTGTCCTCAGTATATACTAGTAATACATTTTAATAATCCTCTCTTCAATACCAATGACAGCTGACATTAAAAAGCGGAGACAAAATACATGTTCAGCACATGGTTCATTCAATATGCTGCCAAAGCAAAGTTTTAAGATCTTCACATGTCAGCATTACCAGGGCATCTACGCAGCTCTTTCAGTGAAAATGTTTGTGGCCTATATTTTACAGTCTGCATTTAGATTTTGTGAATAGTTTCACTGGTTTGACTTATGTGATCACTACAGGAACAGTGGAAAGACAGAAAGAATTACAACAAGGGAAACTACACATGTAAGAAAAAATGTGGATGCCTTTCAGAGTCCAGTCTCTGAAATTTTTTGATCTTATTTGCTAAACATCTATCTAGTTCTGTTATCATCATTATACTGTATCAGCAACTTAAATTTATCTCTGTCAGATTTTAAATAGCATCTGGAATGCAATTATGTATCTCATGATATGTTACCAGCACGAAGGGAATTAATTTGATATTCTGAAGTTACCCTTTGGGATATCACAAGGACAGGGTGCTACAAGAGGGGAAATCTAAAAAGAATACCTCGCTAGTTTTAATCTAAACCACAGAAATTAGAAATTCTCATGTTAAAGTTCAAGAGATTAACATAGTTCCTCATTAATACATAATCATACAATATCAACAATCGCATATTGTATAGCCCCAACTCTAGATAAAGTGTTTATCAAAAAAAACCAAATATTTTAATCTTGTTTATGCCACTGAATTTCTTTCTATAAACAAAGCCATGGAAAGGAAAACAACCCATTTACCTAGCTTCAGGAAACATCATGGATTATCAAACTCTCAGAAATCTTTAAGAAAAATGAAATTGCATCAACTGAAATCAATGTTTCTAAAACCCCACATATAATAAATAACTCTTGGTATTTATAGCATTTATTGGATGCTTTTTCCATTTTTCCTCCCTACCTCCTTTAGACAATTACACAAAGTCTTTCTATGATATTGATCGATAATACAATATCATCCTGGCTGCTCTAGTTAGATTCTAGCCACCCAAGGACAGAACTGAGCAGATTGAGAAAATCTTCAGGTGAAAACAAAAAAGCAACAAACACAACTATGGATCTAAAGAGGGGTCAGTGGAATGGCATATGACAATGATGCATGCAATGATTAGTTAATGAGACTAGTTAATAACAAGACTATATAACTCTGAATACCAGTTAAAAACAGCTGATAAAGCCATATCACAAAACAGCTTGTGTCATGGCAATGCAACAACAACAAAGCAATAAAAGCTTTTGGCTATAGTACCAAGAGAATCTTAACTGTTCTCATTACTGGTGGTGGTGGTGGTGGTTTTGCAGACATTTTAAGGAGGAGGAAAATTAATATCTAACAATCTAAACAAGAAGCTTTGGTGACATATTTCACTATAGCATAAACTAAACCTCAGCCAAACAATTCTGAAATTACTTTTGTTAATAATCAGTGCTGCATGGTTCACAAACACAAGAGACCCAAAGGCAGTGACCTAAATGTACAGTAGTCTAGAAGTTCCATGTAGAATAATATACCCAACTTCTTTCTGACAGATAAGCATGATTATATCACTTAAGATATCCCCTATAATATTGATAATATCCACTGCCAATATGACAGGACCCTTATTTTCCATCCTTAATTACATACTAAAATAAAAGTACACATCTGCTCTAGTAACATAGAATATGTATCATATCAAAAGGAGTAGGTTTGCTCTGTGAATCTTCAGTAGCCCAACTGTCAAACCCTGAAAAGTACCTTTCAGCAGTGTGATTAGCCATCTACCTTCACTGGTATCCTGGAAGTGAGAAGAAGGAATTTCCCTGCTACATACTGTAGTACCTTTGAGGGAACTGCGGCTGTAGAAGCCTTGGAGAACTCAAGAAGAATGACAACTCTGTGAGGTGTTTAATTCTGTGAGGTGTTATTAGTTAAACAGTTATATTAACAATACTAAGCTGACAAACCCATACTAACAATTGCATCATGTAATATATTATTATCTGTTCAAGGAAGAGCCCAGCTCCCACAGAAAACAACTGAATGACTTAGAAAACACCTACTGTTCAGTCAAGTTACATGAATTCCCCTTGTGGTAAAGAAGCAATGCTTTTGGCCACTTGTGCTGAATGCAGTGCTAGGTGCTTTGTAGAGGTTATAAAGCATCTCTGCCCTTTCTTATCCCTCACTCTAATTAATCTCAATGGGATTTTGTAAAAACACTAAGAATAGTAACTGTAAGATAGCCCATAGCATTCAACAGTCAGACATTTCTAAACCAGTATGAGTTACTTCTACAGGCACCGCAATTTCCAAAGTTTCAATCCCATTAAGAAACTATTAATGCAAAAGAATAACATTAAGATGTCACAGCACAGTAATGAAGTCTCTTTGAAAGCACAGGGTAGTTATAAGTAATGAGGTGGGGAGAACAAGTTTTTTTTTTTTTTTTGCCAGTCTGCTTTCAAACAAGGCTTTCATAGTCCAAATGCAGAGACAGTCATTTGGAAAACTGATTATCAGATGTCAACAAGCACTACAGATATGCACACTGGCTGTGAAAATAATTTTTCCTATGTACACTTATACACAAAACATGGTCAGATAGACAACTAAGGGATAAATGTGTTTTTGTTCATGTCACTTTCTGTTTGGTTTTGAAATGCAGCATTTTCAGAGGAGAATTGGATTTCATTTTCTGTGTTGAAGTAATTTTCAGGGGAAATTTAACTGGAAGATACCAAAAGCTTTATCTTTGTAAATAGTTATTTTCAGATCTCTTTCTTTAGGCCTCACACTAGTTTTTCTGGATATTATAATTCTTTGTTCCTATATCAATATCAGCCTATTTATTGCCAGGTCATGTCCATTGACATTTGTCAAGTTGGTTCAACACATCAGATGATCGTTTCTGTTTTGCTTTTGGTGGTGTTTAAAATTTCCTTTGGAAACAAAGCTATTGGAAGGGGGATATATCAGACTGCTATCCTTAGTCATACTCCTCCATGATTGCAGGAAAGAAAAAGACGAGACTTACACAGGTGTGAACCTCAGGAATGGACTGGCAAAACTGCAGATTAGGAAGATACAGGAATAATTTGTTTTAGGATTTTTCTCTGCCTTTTCTTCTCCCATTAAATCAGTTTTGTTCATCTTAATTCTAGATCTTGCAAAAGCTGATTTTTATGAACATTCAAGAAGTTTATACAATTATATACGCAATAATTATATACACAACTTTCAGAAATAATGATGGATGGGCACATAATTGCAGTTGTTTGTTTTTTAACTGACAATTTTCTTTCCTTTTTTTTTCCCTTTTTTTTTTTTTTAACAATTTCTTATAATGATTGTCATTAAAGCCATTAAGTCATTTCATGAGAATTCTTACTACCACAGCTAGGGGAAGTGCTAGTTCAGCAATCACTTTTCATTATTTACATCGTAGGCCAAACAACATTAATACATGAACACAAATACATAATTTTGTGTTTACACAAAAAGAAATTAAATTTCCTTCCAGCCTTTTTAGAGCTCATTATTCAATCAAATATATTACCTTTTGATAGAAATCACTGTTATTAAATTAAGAAACCTTTTTTTGCAGCATTTTTGTTAGTTCAAAACAGATGTTGGATCACACGAGTTCAGCCCAGTAAAACATGAAGTCACATCTGCAGTACTAATAGAAAAAAAAAAACTAAAAAGTTGCTGCAAAAAGACCTGAAACACTGAGAATATAACTTGATGAATTGCATAAAATCTCTTTTTACAGTCTCCTCATCCTTCAGTTTGACAGAGAATGTTGTATAGAAGCAAAAACATATGCAAAGATAAATACAGGGAAGGACTCTCACAAGCTTGTAAATAACAATATCTCAGGGGAAAGAGAAAAACAATTTACAACAGAATTCTCCTCTGCCATAATCTAAATTATAGTAGTGGATGAAACTGAAGTTTATTTAAACAGTGTAGGGGTTCAGTTGTGACTATAATAAAGGCTAAATCATATTTTTTGTTCCTGATAATGGTTTGTTATAACTTCAGATCTCTGTGGGGGCTAAAAATAGGTATCATGTATTACCTGAAACAGAAGGCAATACCTACCAAGAAAGCTGTGCAAAGTCTGTTTTAAACAACGGAACAATAAATCTTCGTGTAGGTTTAAATAAAAGGTCAAAACTTGCACTGCTCAAACCCTATTTAAAAACATACAACATGATTTTGATTTCATTTCCAACTGCCCTATTGCCTGTTTCAGTCAGTGACAAAACACTTTAGTCAGCTGGCAAACATTTAGGTAATACACACTATTTACTTACATTCCTAACTGTACTGTAGCCCTTTGGAATGCAACATTTATATATTATATACTTATATAAATAGAAATTGCAAAATACTGCAACATGTCTTTGAGCTTTTGATTTACTTTAAAAGCATTTTACTCCACCAACTGTAAGCAGCTTTGCCAGTTCTAACCAGCAGATTTCATGGCACCTACTCAATAGCTGAGCAGCAATTTGTTTTTCTTTAGTGAAACCAAAATCATGAGCTTCAAAACCTAAAACAGGAAATACCTTGGAAGTTCAGGATTCATCTTCTCTGTCCTTTCATTAACGTGGGATTTCAGCTGATCAGAAAAGTAAGGTTTAGGAGGAATGCTAGATTTTCTACTGAAATGCCAGCCTTCAACTCTCTGCTGCAATTTGCTGGTTGTGACAAGTCTACTAAAATAATAATGCTGCTTTTCATCAGCTTTGTTTTCACTGGTTACAGGGCAACTATATATTTTTAAAACAAAGGAAAAATACTAATCAATTAAAACTCCTTCATCTGTCCACACCCAAACTTGTATTCTTATCACTATGTTCAAAGCCTACTTCCTTTTTTGCAGTATTTTTGTTTGTGCAGAACCCAGGGCTCCTCTGACTCAGGTTTGTGGTCATAATAAGAAAATCTCCCTATTCCAGATCTTTACAATAAGACAAAGATCCCCCTCCCAAGCTTCATATCACAATTCTGTTGTGCTATACAGAGCTCTCAGTACTCCATCTCCTTCAACTATACTGTCAGAATCCAACTTTATTAGGTCTTATGATTGTATTAGTATCATGTTTAAATTAGCATCTGCTCCTAGCTAACCCAGACTGTAACTACTGAAGTGATGATAATCTTTTTGTTTTATGAGAAGAAAGCATGGCTGGCTGGGCTGTTTTGCCATTACAGATCTTTACTACTTCATGCCCATGTATTGTCAACGGGCAACACAAAAAAAATTGAACTGATCAAAATGCATTGATGTTGTAAATGCGTGGTCGTCTGTCCTGACAGCCTAATTACTCTAAGTGATAAAAAACAATCACATACAAATACAAATTTACAAGCTCTACAGGAGAAGCTCTAAACCTAAAACCAGTCCTAAGTCCTTGTGTTTGAGATAAGCACATCTATACTGAAAGAAAAATACAACATCTGTGGATATTTATCCCATCTTACCTGTGTGTTTTCAAGGAAGGAAACGGTTAAACAACTTCCTGAACCAGGGCCTGAAGACTGCATTTTCATACCTTTTTCAGCATAGCCGTTAGATTTATTAAGCAGGAGTTTGAATCCTTGGCAAGGATTCTGACCTTTACAGAGCTTATTTTTTTCCTCATCTTATAACAACAATTTTATAAAATAGTGCCATTTAAAAAGTTGCTATGGAAGCGACAGAAACACTTGACTTCCAGACCGATGCCATTTATTTGCTTAGAACTGAAATTGTATCTTCTATGGAACTGCAACAGTTCTTTTATCTCAAAGCTGTATATTTGTAGGTTAAGCTGCATATTGCTTCATTTAGCCAGCTTTCTTTTTTCTGATGGCAAGTTTTCTACTGCAATGCTCTTGCTTTTCCCTACCTTAAAAGGCATTCAATGCTTCTGATCTCTTTTCAGACTACCAGAAAAGCTAGAGACTTCAGAGACTAAAAATCCTGGAGTTTCTTGTAATCACATGATTCTCTAAGACTGAGGACATGAGCAGAGCTAAAGGTATTACACCAGTGAAACTAAATAGGCATAAAAAGGAGTGAAAAAGTTGTGAAGTCTCTGCCCCATATGCAGCTTACACCACTATCGGGATTTATTTATTTACCTTGAAATACTAACAGATGTTTCAAGATTTGGGCAACCCCAGTGCAATACAATTCACACTGAGTTATACTGAGCATTTAGAGAGAACTGCACTAGAAGTCTCCTTTCCTCATCAATAATGTATTCAGAGTTATTAATACAAGAGTTGCATCCTAAACTGCTGATCAGAAAAAAAAAACTGCATTGAAATTTGTCTTGACATTCCTTTGTACTTTCATTTTAAATAGCAAAGTAGACCCATAGTTAAGCATTCTGCCACAGTTCCATTGATTTAACCTAATAGTAGACCTTGCAAAAATTGCTAAGACCATAGAACAGTTATTGATACTACATAATATGAATATATTTCATATACTTTTCTATTACATAAAACTGACATTTGGAAAATATATATATAGATATGAGTTTTATAATAAGGCAATTGTGGCCAATGGATTTGACAAGTAACTATAACAAGTACAGTAAGCTCCAAACTGTTCTTTGAGTGTCATGCCCAGAGTAGCTCAAAGGATATTACTCAAAGGCTAGAACTTCTGTTAATGATAGAGATTTTATCTTATTTAATAATAATAAAAACAAAACATAACAAAAAAAAAAAAACACCACTGCGGCAAATTTAACAGGAACCTACTCTGCTACCACAGAGTAATTTCTGAATTTAATGAAGTTCTGTATTAGCATTCCAAGGCTTCACTTTAACACAATAATTTGCTGATTCCCTTCAGAAGCAATTGATGGGAGAGAAGAGGATCTAGTATTATCCTCTGCAAAAACCTCTTCAGTTTAATTTCAAAGACTGATTAGGTTTCTGGAAAGATAACTTTTAAAGTTTTTTTTTGTTTGAAAAGTCATGGCAATGAGGGGGATGTTCCTGAGGACTGGAAGGATTCAAATGATACTGTCTTCAAGAAGGGCAACATGGGAACTACAGACCAGTAAAAATGTGAAGTCCAGTACTTTGGGAAGAATAACTCCATGCACCAGCATATTGAGGGTGATCAATTTTGCATACAAGGCTACAAACTGGGGGTCCTGGTCGACCACGAGTTGAAAATTAGCCAGCGATGCACCCTTGTGGCAAAGAAGGCTGACAACATCTTGGCCTGCATTAGGAGGGGAACTGCCAGCAGGTTGATGGCCGTGGCCCTTCTCTGCTCAGCCTTGGTGAGACATCTGAAGTGCTGTGCCCCAGTACATAGACAGACCGGAGTCCAGTGAAGGGTCAAGAAAACGATTAAGGGGCTGGATCATCTGACATATAAAGAGAGGATGTGATTTTTTAGGCTGGAGAAGAAGGTTTGGGCAGAGATCTTACCAATGGGCCTAACACCAGAGGGGAGGCAATAAAGAACATGGAACTAGTCTGGTCTCCCAATGAAAGGGCAAGTCAATGGGCACAACTGAAATAAGGGAAAATCCATTTGATCCTAAAAAAAAGAACAATTCTTTTTTTCATTGCAAAGGTGGTCAAACAGTGGAATAGGACATCCAGAGAGGCTGAGTCTCCATCCTTGCAGGTCTTCCAAACCTGACTGAACACAGCCCTGAGCAACTTGCTCTAGCTGACCCTGCTTTGAGCAGGGGGGTTGAACTAGATGATCTCCAGAGACCCCTTCCAACCTCACTGATTCTGTGGCCAACCCCAATTGCTTTTCATCTGACTGCTTTGGTGGAGAGTCATCTTTCAATGGTTTTTATGTGTGTATAGTTATGAACCTGAGGAAAATACTCCCCAGACCAAATGTTTCCCACTTCAGGTGTTATAAATTGTCTATATTGTACATGCAGACTTACAATGATTTCCATACCACTTTACTGTGAACTTTCTCCACTTATTAATTTTCCTCTTAATCTTAGTAATGGTTAAAATGGTGAAGAGTGCATAGCATTAAAAAAAAAAAAAAAAAAAAAAAAAGGTTAATTCACACTGACTGGAGCACACTATAACAACAGCAAAAGAGGCTTGACAAGCTTTCAGTTAAATGACACAGGCTGCCTACAGGCATCTCATTCCTCTGGGCTTGCTATGACATCACTTGCAATTGCTCCATATTAATAACACACCTTCCTCGCGGCCTAATTTCTCTCCTAGCAGACTGACAAATTACGAATGTATAGAAATATTAAAAGCAGATCTACTTCTAACAGTCCCCAGCACCAATGATTATGACCAGATCACCTGAATGGACCTTAAAATAGGATGATAGGCAGCATAGAGTTCAGGTTCCACAGTAACTGCTAAGAAGACAAGCTTAATTGCACCCTGACCCATCACCATCAGTGGATAAAATGTGCAACCATAGTAAATATGTCCAAGCATTGAACGTGACTGGAAGCTGACAGCATATTTTACTTAAGTGAAATGGATTCATAAGCTTCAGAAAGCTTTAGAGATTATGGAAAGGTTGCAACTAATCTTCAATTACTGAAAAAAAAGGCTGAGATGAACATGAATAGCACTTTTTATTTTTATTTAAAAAAAAATAAAAATTCATCTAGCCCTTGAGAACCTGCATACTTTGACTGCTCTTTGCGGTACACTTTAATGAGCTCTTTGATTTGTTCTGTCACCCACGGATGCAGCAAGAAAAACAGAAATCCAGGGACAGACGCAGTGCACTTTCATTAATTCAGTGAGTACAGTAATTGGTAATCACTATAGTATGATCAGTGAAGTCTAGAATATATCTAAATTTGCACATATACAGGTTGATTTGCCTCCAGATAATTAGGTAAGAGTTTCCTCTATAGGTTAGATATTTTGTGGGGTGTCCTACAATTTTCTTGAAAAAAAATAAGCAAATAATCTATCCCATATCTTGCAATTAAAAGCTGTACTCTGAAATACCAACTGCTAGGTAGAGGTTTTTGTCAGCCATTGAGAAACATTGGATACCTCAAGAATGAAGGAACAAAGATTAGTATTTTTAAATCTTCCCTGAAACAAGGTATTGTACAATTCACACAGCTAAACAGAAGTTGAAAGATGGAATCTGATCCCCACCCAATAAATCAAAGCTCAAAGACCTATTGCCTCCACGATGTAAAGACAACTCCGATAATATTCAACATTCCCCCACCCCCTTTTTTTTGTCTCCTATTGAAATGTGTAACATTAAATGAAAACTTACAGCAACTTTAAGAGAGAATTCAGTGCTGAAGACAGAAAATGTTGGCTTCAATTAACTGAGAGTTTTTTCAACAGATCCAGGATATTTTATCTGATTTCCACACACATTAAGTTCTAGTCACGAGATTCAAAACTATGTTCTTTAACAAATACAGAAACCAAATTTTAAAGACAAAGGGAAGCAGTTCATTAGCAAACAGACTTGAATCACTCCTCCAAAACAATACCTTTTAAAACTTGGAATGAAGGAGCAATCAGTACATCAGCATTGACAGACAGGGTCTTCTACGTTAGAAATGAAATTTTGAAAATGAGCCTAAAAACCACTGAAGTTTTTTCCTAAGTGCACAAAGAGCAGTTGAACACTTGTCTCTGACTTTCCTATTAGCAAACTGATTCTGAAAATCCAGCAGGGACTACATGACCTTGATGATCACTTCCAGTTATTAGCAGAACAGAAGGTGGCTGCAAAGCAGTTTACACTTCACCTGCTTTAATTCACTTTAGCAGGTGGCAGACAGGTTGGCTAGCAAAAGAAAGGAACTTGGAAATTGTCATCTTATGGAAAACATAGCTGTGATGGAGCACTGTGTTACCAACAACCGGACAAAGCCAATACATATTAGCAGCAGCTCACTGTTGCTCCTCCCTCCCATACAATGAGAAAAAAAAAAAAAAAAAAAAAAACAAAAAAAAAAAAAAAAACCAAGGCTCATTGCATTTACCAAAAAGGTGACAAAATTTAGGCATCTCCTTTTGCTAACAGCCATTCCTGAATTTATATTTGAATTTTGTCATCCATTACAAGTATTATTCCATTAAAAAAAAATAAATGGAATACTAATTATCACAACATCTCTAGATATTGCAAATGTATTTGAGATAGACACTAGTAATTAGAACTGAAGGCGTATATACAAGCTAATATACTGGACAATTTAAAAATATTCAGTATTTTGCATTTAAGTACAGCTGCATTGCATTAGGAATGCAGCACAGTTCTAGGGAGGAATTTCTGCAGACTGTTCCTTAACTAATTCTGATTGGCTTCTAACAAAGTCATAAGACTGAATGTATTTGACAGTGCGATTAAATGGAGAAGTCAGTATATTGTCACAAATCAGCTCTGCCATGACACACTCTGACTCTACCAGTAAAGCCAACTAAATACTCTCTGGTACAGTATTTCAGGAAGAGAGGCACACATTTATTGTTAACTACAACACTATATGATACATAAACCATAGCACTACACAAAAAAAGACTGTCCACTTTGTCATCATACCATACCAGGTTACAGGCAGACCAATTCAGTCGATAGCAGTGCATGAAAGTTATAAAGCCTAAAATTATTTTTTTGTTCCTTGCTATAAATCTTATGGCTGTGAATGATAAAATACTGCAATTTTATGAAATTGGATCCTATCCTCTGGAACCAAGAAATTAAGAGAAATACAGACCTAGGCAAATGAAAAAATGTATATATGAGTCATAAGTCAAAGATGCAAAATATCTACCAGCAACTCAAACTTTTTTTCCTAACTTCTCAGATCTTATCCAGTTTCAATAGCCATTTAATATGATTATAAAATCAACAGTATTTACCCAAGCTATCTTATAAACAAAACTACATTGTATAGTATTTCTTGTATGCTTTATCTTCCCAGGCCAAAAAAGGCATCATGTATTATTTATATTATTCTCCTGAGTCCCCTTAGACTGTCATCACTGACATAAAACAAATGAAAATAAAGCTACATCAAAATCTATACTCAGTTCACTGAAGTAATAGAAAGGCTTTACATTCCTTTGGAGTTTTTTTTTTTTTTCATTACACCTACTGTTGGGGACAGTATATCATATAAATTTATGGGCACATTACTTATAATAATTTTATTTTGTATTTTTTTCTCTGCGGGAACAGTATTATAAGCTGTTCCAGTCATCTGAGTGCATTAAAAGTGTTATGCTTTCACAGCACATCTTATTTGTCTATTAATCATTTTTAGCAAGGTAACCACAGGTTCCTTTTTATCAGAATATTAACATTTAATGTGTGTTTGGACTCATGACCTGCATATTTGTTTTAACATGAGATTATGACAGTATTTGTGAAGAACTCCACACTGATGTCAGTGGGGAGTGCTTAAACATGAGTGAGGTAATGTGAATTCAGTCATAGTTTTGCCTAAGTTTACTTTTTGCACAAGTCATTCATTGAAAGACTCAAAATAGTTGCTTCTTGCTCACGCTTGCTCTCAACAAATTGTTTCCTAAAGCTGAAATCAAAAATTCTCCATCCATACTATGGATGTGCAAGCATCACCCTTTCCAGACTAGACATCAATGATAGCATCCTGGAAATTTTCTTTCATTTATTTCAGTCCACACAAACCAACAGCAAAGATGTACTGTTTACAGACTTCAAACTAGCTTCTGCCTGAAGTGAATCGTTACATGCCACAGTTTCAGTTGGCAGATCTGAGTTGTTAGCAGTCTTTCTATAGGGGAGTAGTTGTTAAAAGAGGAGTGGATCCCATTCTTCCACTAACAGTTATTGGTACAGTACATGTGCACACAGGGCAAGTAGATTCAGCCTACAAATTATCTACATAGAGAATCAAACTACTCTGACAAGTACACGCAGCAGCATGCAACTCCAGAGGGACAGCAGCAGTCAATGTATTCAAGACAGTAAAACATTTATAAGATAAGATATATAACATTTCTTGAACATGTCCAGGAAAATCAAAGTTGACTTCTAAGCACATAGGATGGAATTGTCAAGCCTACCGATAGAGCATTTCAGTCCTTTCAGAAGGAGGAAGTCTGGTTTTAAAATTACAGATGGTTAAGTCTAAATTATTAAAATTCAAATGCATTTTGCAAGAATTGACTGCATTTCTTTTCCATGGGCAATCACAATTTCTACCAATTGATTTTGAGTTCAAAATGTACACATAAAGGTGATTTTTGCTGAAAAAAGCCTTCATGTAAAACAGAACATGGAGAATGCATTCATATGTAATATAAACTTTGTGAATGTTGATTACGTTATGCATAACTGTACCATAAAATTGACTTTTTTTTTTTTTTTACATACTAGCTTTTTTCTCCCTGACATAGTACTATAGCATTACCTAAATAGAATATTTCAGCTAAAAAAGTCAGATTTGAAAAAATAAATCCAGTCAGCCAAAAGCATTTTGGCTAATACAGCTGTCCAAAAGTTCCACATACATTACCTGTTACAGATGTCAAACCTTAAAAACTTTAACTTCATTAATGTGAAGTTACAACTGTTTGCAAACAGACAGTAATGACAGACCTGTCAAACCAAGCTGTGACTTTTTTTTTTTTAATGGAAATAAGCTGTTCAGCCATTCTAATACTGATTTTGCTAGACATGTACAACATACCATAAAACATGACATCAGTAAAGTTCTGACCACGGAAAAATAGCTTAATACATCAGGGCAATTGAAAGCAATTTCATTAGAACTTCAAGCAATATTTTAAGTGCAAATTTGGATCTATATGAGAATTAAAATATGGGTGACACACTGCTCATTCCCTGTAGTCTTTTTTCTCCATATATGCGCACACCGATTAAAGTGAATATTTGGTGAAATTACTGCACCTGAACAAAAGACCAGCAATGTAACAGCACCAAATGTCATTCTAATCTGTTATATTTATAAAAGGCAAGTTTTTAAGATGTTACTGTAAAACTATAAAAGCTATCAAGTAAAGGTGATGAAAGAATATATATACTGGAAGTGTTCAATTATTCAATTCTTATTTTCTTCTATTTTATAAAGATCTTAGTGTTACAGCAGTGACAGTTACATTGAAGAAAAACTGATATTCCTCACAGAGGTTCATTTCTGGTATTTAGTAGAAGCTACTATTCTGATTAATATTGCATGAACATTTTATGAGCTCAAGCTGACTGAAATAACGTCTGCATCTGTTTTCAAGCTCAGTGTGCTTCCTTTGTCTTCCTATAAACAGCTTTCCTGTAATCATAAGATATCTGTGTTTGCCTTTTACAGTTTTCGGTAAAATACACTGAATCGCAATCCAGAATCCACATGGGAGCAAACCAATGCATATAGACATGCAAAGAAAAAGATTGCCAATTTCAACAGCTCTAAACAACTACATACAAGTAGTAGTTGGGACCTTTCAGAACAAATGCCTACCTCTCCAGTTTTCATAGCTGCTCTACATGCACCCGCACAAAGATGTTGAAATGTTCTCTTAGGCTTGGCCCCTTTGCACAGAAGAAACCCGGTATCCCTTCTGAGACGTAATAGGATTGGGTGCTACAACAACTCTGTTGCCTACTTTACTTCTCTCATTAATACTCACAGAATACTGACACCTTCCTCTTCGTCCAAAATTCATCTTTTTATCAACATCCATAGCTTTTCCTGTTCTTCAGACAATAAGTATATATCATTCCTGTGTTCAGATTTATTTCCTGTAATTTTCACCCTCATGTTTTACTCTCGATGTTACTGCCAAGTGTCAGTGTTTTTCTTTGCACTCTCAGGATCATCTACAGCATATATTCTGTAACTGTCACAAAACAGTTTTTTGTAATACTTCAAATGTCAATCTAACCTGTCTCAGTCATGATAACTGCTTCTACTTTAGTGCTTCGGAGAGCATGAATTATTCCGACAGCTCATCTATTTTGTTTAGTCCTTTTATTTCCCTGAACATTACAAGGATCTGAGCAACAGCAACATTCTGATACTCACCTCCAGAGTTAAAAAGCATTTCACTTCTCCTCCTTTCTATTATAGTCAAAATATACTTTTAACAGACATACTTCTGTAAGCATGTCTGTTACAAGTCATCTCCCTATGCATATTAATACTTCTTATTTTTGGGGTAATTTCCAGTTCACAAATTCATCATTTATGGATATAGTGACCCTTAAAATTCTCAGAAAACTGTCACTCAAATCTTTCAGTGCATCTTTTATACAAGATCTTCCTGAAGACAGGCTGTTACCAGCAGAGTCCTTTCTTTTCAGGCAACAGCTCTGTTCACTTATTGCTTCAAAGCAATGATAACCATAAGCACTGTACTAAGATCAAAAATCTTGAAGTGACCATCACATATGCCAGTTTTCACAGTCTAAGGTATTCAGAACTCTCATGGCTGTATCACATCCAGTTGAATCCCCATCCCTTACAACGATACTTTTATTTATAGTTAACGAAAGGCTTTTAGTACAAGCCATAATTGACCCTGAAGTCACAGGTCTCTCTCCTGAGGAAGAGACCTCACTGCATTTTACTTTTTTACTGAGATTTATGTTTTCTTCATTTTGAATCAGTATCACTTCAATTTGTATCACTGACATTTTCTAAGGTCCACTTGAACTCAAAACACTTCATTTTCCAAGTTTCCAGTCCATCTTCTATTACTATGGTCACTTAAAGCAGCTGCATTTTGCTGAGGCTTACTTAACCTTCTCAGCATTTGAGATTAACAGGTACTGGTTAACCCGATACCCCATTCTGACAGTGAAGGTTACTAAGTGTGGTTGAAGATTTACCGGGTTTAAAAGATTTTAAAAGACTTTAGCAGCAGAAAACACTTCCAGAGTCAACATCAGTCATAACTAGATAACTCACTCTCCTAATAGAGCTGAGTTATCTAATCTGGCCATGTTAAAATCATTCAGAAGCTGCCATTTCACCTCTTCCATTTAATGTTTCATGTAAAACAAAAACAAAACAACAACAACAACAAAAAACACACAGAGGTGCTCATTAACAATTGTTTTCTTTTCAAGTTGGGGTCGATATACATCACTCCCACCACAACTTTTCACCTCTGACACGTTTCAGGAAATTGGTATTGTTCCATACATTCATGTTCAGAACACGTCTACACCTGGGATGTCAACTCTGAGTCTGACATTATTTCCCCATTAACCTTCAACACTAATTTCTCTTTACCAGATTAGGTTTAAATGGTTTTACAGACATATAATGCATTTTTCAATTAAAAGCATTTCACATATAAAAAAAAAAAAAGTTTTTATTTTTTTTATGTTTAGTCTATCTGGATAAACCAGAGAAAGTTTAAAGATGGTCTCATATTCCACCTTAAAAGCAATAATACAGAGTTCCTTCCAAAACTTTCCTCTTTGGGATGTGTGGGGGAGAAGAGGATGTTAATAAGTGCTGAGTTTACAGATTTTCTTTTTTTTTAGAAAATAATCTATTTAGCATCATCTGGGATTCATCAAAGTAGCTGGGCTGATTTGTGTTGATACCATTGCTCTTCACCTTAGGTACTGACTAGTGCCAACACTTCATGCCCAATGATTTAATTCCTGGGTATCATACTGTTAAAACTGTGTTTCTTATCATCCATAAAAATAATGAAATACGTCTCAGTAATCATGTGTAAGAGATTATAAACACCAAAGAAAAAAGTGAAGTATTTTCTCTGCCAATCATAAACCATTTAAACTTGAAGGGGGCAAAAAACTACAACTTCATGAAAGTAGCAATAAATTAAGACAACTGACTTTATATCTGATATTCAAACACAAATAAACAAAACCAACAATACATAATGCATTAAGTACATACCTGTCTTTAAACACTAACTGTAATGAATTGCTTGCTCTTCAGACAGTTGCAGTGATTCATGTCAGAACAGAATAGTTTTACTGTGCAATTTATATCAAGTCTCAACCTGTTGGCAAATATCTTCCATTTCTCCTTTTCCGAACCAGTGCTTTCAAATTTTGAGCACCTTCTTCATAATTTATCCAGGAGTTATGGTCCTTATTAGGACTTAACCATAAGTATTTTTTAATTATTTTTTTCTGTTTAATCAAAAGATTTAATGCTTATCTGCATTATTGTGTAATTGAAAATAAAATGAGACCACTAGACTATTTTAAGTGCCCATAAATATAAATTCATGTCACAAGGAATTTTTTCTTTGAAACTAGCAGCTTTACAGTGCTAGAGGTCGGGCAGATCAGATAGATGTGGGACTCAGGGAATATAAGTAAATTTATTTTAAAAAGAGTACTTACCACTAACTTCTTATTCATTCTGATTTCAATTCAAGAAGTTGTAAAATACATGTCTTCAAAGAGTCCAAAGACATTCTATATATTGCAAAAAGAGATGAAGTCCCTTATAGGAATAAGGTTTAAATAGTCTCTTGGTTTATCCTTAAACAGGTGAAAAGTATTTCAAAAAGATCCCATGGGAAAGTACGACTATCTTTGTACTTCTGATAACTAAGCGTTTTCTACAGAATAATCTACAGCAATTATGTGAATTGGAACTTGTATTCATTCATCTTCTCATTAACTCATTTATCATTTACATTATAGAATTAGTCCTTTTTTTTTTTTTTTTTTTTTTAAACGCTGTTCCCAGAACTGGGAGAAATGAATAATTAGTCTTAAGGCAAGACTGGGAAATTAATACCTTCCTTACACACAAAATTATACTGTGTTCCTTAATACCTTTTTCCCCTTAAAAATAGAAAAGAAAAAGAATAAAATAATGAAAAAAATGAATACAATTCCCTTATTACTTAATAATTTTTTATCCTGGAGTTATATGAATAACTTAATTTTTACTGCACTTCTCAGTTTTATTATTTAACTTACTAATGCCCCAAAATGTCATTTTGAGGGTGGAAAAAACAATTTTACAAAAACACCACTCAACGCTTCTATGCTGTCTGATGCTTTTCATCTTTTCTTCTTTGACCATATTGGTTGTGATATTATTGTTTTTATTGGCTTTGTTTTTGTTTATTCCTGAAGATTTTGATTTTTCTTTTCCTACTTCAGGGAAATGAGATCACCTTTGTTTCCAAATCATGAAGTGATAATATTGCACATGGTAACCTTATTGAAGGAACATTGTCTCCTTACATTTGTAAGCATTGAAACCCCACCTTTACAATCTGCATGCAGCAGTATGGCAGCCATTTCACATGCAGAAGCTAGCAGGGCACCTGATTGGCTGTTTTATTTCACATTCTTTGACTTTTGAAAATTAGGTCTAAGCCTTTTTACCACAAACATGTCAATTTTCTGCTGCCTTTATTGACTTCAGTTTTAGAGATGCCAAACAGTGCAGGATTTTCTGACATTGATTGATGGAAGTGCTGAGCACCTCTGAGAGCCAGACTATGCCTATTAATTTTCTTTCTTTTTTTTTTTTTTTTCCATTACTATCCAATATTTTTATGGCTTTCATGTTTGCACAGCTCATCTCTATTCGGTTTAATGATGTATTGCCTGTATTTCTTATGAGAGTTATGGTTCAACATAGTAATCTCATTTTTTCTTTATCAAACATCCATCTGACTGGAGGTTCTCTACAGATTTTTCTACATTCTTACAAAATACTACTAGAGCTTCTACAGAAAATATTTTCACATTGAGATTTATAAACAGCAGCAGTAACAAGTGTGTACAAGTGGCAGTTCAATACAACCTCGCCCCACTAACAGTGAAAATCCCAGATGGCTCCCAAACCGCCTGCTGAGGTCCCAGGGCTGTCTCCCTCTCTGGTTCCCCTGCAGGTGGAGAACAAAAACGAGCTCCCTGAAAGGCTGCTGTACCAACTCTGCTGTTCCAAAGAGCCTAAATGCTTTTGCTACTGCACCTGCTGACCGAGGAAAATCCACTCCATAATTCTTCTTTTGCACTTCTAAGGCAGCTTTGAGAGGCCAAGTATTTGCTGTAATTAAAGACTGGAGAACCACTCTTTCCAGATGAAGAGAAATGTTCCAGCTGACATTACAAGATAGGTCCAAGTCTATCTCAGTCCACAGGCTGGCTCAGGTCAAGGAGAAGGAGGAGAGGCCTCTCAACTTGATAAATTCTTTTTGTAATAGTGATGCTTCTAGTTCATCTAAGCTGCTTCTGATAAGTACTATAGCTAAGACCACCCTGGCCTGAAGGACTTGCAATCTGAGCTGGCAAGGCATACACTGTGGGATCTTTCACTCCTCTTTTTTTGTTTGTAAGGAGGTAGTGGAAAAGCGACAGGTGGAAATCTGAGAGAGTGAGGCAGAATAAGGAATTTAAGGACAGCAAAACAAAGGATAGAAAGGAATAGCCAAAAAAGTGTTCCCTGTTCTTCCGAGAGGACAGAAGACAACTGGGGCAATACAGATGTGAAAAGAAACAGGAAAGGGCAGGTAGAAGCAGCAATAGATAAAGGTTCATCAAAACCACGGGAGTTTGAGTTCTGCTCTCAGTTCATGCTCACACTGCTCCTATACCTGCTGTGAAAGCTGCAGGGTCTATCCAGAAGCTAACCATCTTCTGTATAGGTGTTGCGTGCAGCCCCTCTATTCTGTCCTCAGTAGAAATGCAGTAGCCAATATTAGTTTATTTCAGTACTAAACAACAAGTTAGTGGAAAAAGAACTTCACCTTTAAGTATTATAAGTTTCACAAAGACCTCACTATTAAGAGATGAAAGAAAGAAGCATTATCAAATGGCATAAGCAGTTTTCAAGACTGGGGAATCATACAGATGAAGGCTGACGTATTTATTGTGGCATGAAACAAGCAACTTCAAACAGGCACATTCCAATCACATCATGGCCTGAAAGCATCAAACTGAACATGATTGGGAATTGAGCAAGTAACAGGCAGCATCATTTTCAGAGTATAAATCCAATTTTTTGGCATGAAATAATACTGAACTAGGAATAAAATTAACTCATGGTGGAATGAGCTCATTTGTAAAGCAATAATAGAGCTGGTGCATTTAAAGAAAACGTTTTAGTCAAAAAAACAAACACAAAATTAAGGAACAAATTAAATGCATCTGAATACATCTGAAGAATATTGTTAACATTTTGACAAGAGATGTTATAATATAAAATAATCTTGACAGACAGACCGAGATATTTTCCTGAGTCTCTGTATTTGTTTTGAGACTATGTTAAGATCTGTTGCACAGTACTGCTGCAATGCTGATACCATAAGGTTTACAAGTGATACAAAGATTTTGATTCTAATACTATCAATTCCAGTTTGTTATAAGCAATTTCAGAAGTATTTCCACTACTAAAAATTTCAACATATACATTGTCTTTTAATGGTATATTCTTTATAAACTTGTACACAGTTTAAGAAAAGATAGAAAATTACTTTCACCAGGTACTTGTTCATGTTGCACATTAACTCCTTATTAATTTACATAAGTAGCAAAACATCCTTCACACCTACAAATGCCTATATGCCCTTCCTAGATAGTGCTTTTGTACCACAGCACAACAGACTGTTTCCTCCCACACTGCCTTTTTTAATCACCCCTTTCCCCAAGCCCTCCAGCAGACACTGACCACTGAATGGTGCTGAATTCTGATGCTGTTACTATATTCCTACACAGCTTCCCCAACCCAGGGCTATCCTCCCAATACCCAAATTGAAAAAAAAATGGTATTTCACACTACCCCACAAAACCTGGAAATCCAGTAGCTACCATAAACCACTACTTTTCAATGCCAAGAAGCACCTAGAAATAGCCAATTGCACAACTTGCCTTAGAAATTATTTTGTATGCATGAAATATTGCAATCAGATCCTCAGATACCAAAGATGCTCTATCTCAAGTTACATAAATGTGCTGTAAATTGTCTTTTCACTGTCTTGGTTATGATGCTGTCTGCAGGCACTGCATTACAGACAGCAGTCTCGCAGGTACCTTGCTGGCACTGAAAGAACAAACTTTCAGTCATGATGAGGATGACAACTCGGTCTGACTTTTTGCAGTGTTGCTAACAGTATCGAGGACAAGATTATCAGTACATTAATTCTATAGAAACATTAGTTACCCCCAAACAATTTCTTCCTGACATATTTAGGCCCCTTTGAGAGTCAGAATGCTAGCAAGGAGACACAGAGCAGCTGCAACAGAAGAGCTGTTTCATGTGAATAACTAGGAGGATGTCAGGTAACATTAACTTAACCACTGTACTGAGTGGTTAAGTTGTCGAGTGATTATTGATCATCTGTTAATCAGCAACCCAATTAGATGAGTATCAATCAGCAAACATTCTAGCCACCCAACAATTAATAATTATTCATGTCTCTCAGCAAGTTCAAATAACACGTTGCAAGCTGCTTTGAAACAGTGCTGATGTACTTTATTTTAAAACCATTTTTCTAGTGTTTTACTCAGTTTTTAAAACTGAATGCTAACTGAAGCCAACAAGCAGAAATTTAACATTACCCAGATCATTTCTATAAAGCTATATTTCTCCATTCCATGCACAACAGTGCCCAAAGACATCTTACACCTAAAGGACTGTTGTAAATACTATTCCTTGGAAATAAGGAGCTAGCTTTGGGTCATTTGGATGCCAAATTACACTAGAAAAGAATCCATGGGCAAATGACTCCTATTCCTGCATGAACAGAGTAGTCATTGCAATACTCTCCTATTCATTTTTGGATAGATAAAATCCTAAGTCCTGAGCAGACATGCTCAGTGTGGCATCAAAATCAGAGACATACAGAGAGCTTCTGAATCACACTATATCTTCAGTGATTACTTATGATTGCTCTGTTTTACTGCCCAAGCACCCATTTGAAAAGCAACTTCTGTTGCTTTTGGTGCCCTCACGGTTACCATCGATCTCCAGCAATGGATCACTTTCAATTCACAAGCAGAAACAGGAAATACGTACCATGCAGGATGCTTCCTTTGCTTGTTACTTAAGGAAAACCCTCCATTTGTCTTATCCTGTTTATGAGTTCATAGAAATGACTGGTTCCACGCTTATTTGGGATGGGAAAGCTGAGCAATTGACAGATATCAGATTTATTTTGTGTTTCTGAAACTATTTCGGTATTTTGGAGCATGTAGTGAATTACTTCATTATGTCATTATAGTGTATAGAATGATCAGTATTAGAGTTAAAAGCAGCAGAGCACATATATACCAGCCAAATCATCCTGTGTTTTGAAAAATCATTTGGTAACAGAAGTGAAGCTATAAACTACAGTAAAACTATAAACTGTTCTTTGAAGCCGAACAGGAAGCTGTATGATAGAGCACAGAGTCCAAACAGCTTAAATTATTGGACTTACAGGGTAACGCCGGACATACAGATTTGCAAGGTTTGACAGTTTTAGAAACAAAGTATTTGGGAAATAGTCTGGAAGCTGAGGTTGAGGGATGAAATTAGGTAAGGAAAAGGAGAGAAAAAGGTGCAAGAAGTGTTCTTCCACACAAATTTTGAAGTACATCCTCCTTTACACTGTTTTTAGAAGGGGCAAAGATTAGAAGATTAACATCACATCAAAGTGAGTAATTATACATTTTACATCTAGACAAAGTGCCTGATCTTAACAGCACTTGTGTTGATTAACTGGTACGTATAATTGAAACTGAGCATCAGTGTTCCTCAGTCAGGTTCAATAAAATAGGTAAGGGAAAACTGCAGGCAAATGATCTGATTAATTACAAAATCAAGTCTGATCAGAGGCAAACCTGAGTAAATTTTCAGTTCTATTTTATACTAGTTCTTATGAAAGCAAAAAGTAATAGACATGAACTGAACATTTTCATTTCAGAGCAGTAAGCATTCACCCACCATCACCCATAAAGTTCATTCCTCATCCCCTGGGCTTCAGCTGCAGCGTTGCCTGGCTAATGAGTACTAATTATTCAAAATTATGAATGTAGTGCTCAGCATGTACTTCCTTTTCACATCTAATCAGACTGTATAACAACAGTCTGCAAAACAGAATATAAACGAAGAGGGCAATTATAACATACATAAACTTGGAAATAAACAATAATGCTACTAACTTTATCCATTGGACTGATTACACTGATTTTTCTCTGAGAAACAGCCACAGAGCTGGAAAAATATCATTGGAATTTATAGGACCAATAACTGCACTAATTTTTAAGCAAAATATTTTCAACTTTTCCATAAAAGATGAGGATATATATGCAAGGAATACATTTTTCACTTTTGGAACTACAAAGTGAACATTTGGAATTATTGCTATATTCCTACAGTATTTGTAAGCATGACTTAAAAACAACGTAGTTCAGTTACTGAGTTACTACAACACAGAATTCAGCACCATCTGACAAGTACCAGAACATACCTGCCCCAGCATGCTATGCACATGAAAATGAGGTGCTGAAAAGATGAAGTGTTTGTATCAGCACTAAGATTTTTTTCAACAATGAAGACCTTCCTGCTTTTGATTATTATATTCTAACACAGTACATTGCTATCACCAACTAACTTCACGAGGGCAAAACAAAATCCCAGAATTTTGCAAAACACAATGCCTTGATATATTTTCATCAACAACTCCCAGTATTTAAAGTATTAGATTTTTAAGGAAAGCAGTTTCTACATTTAAATAATATTTTCAAACAGCTCCAAGATAAATAGGTCTAGCATTAAATCATCATTTTATAAAAATAATTGCAAAAGTTGGTTTGGACTTGGAATTATTTTTTGTTTTAAATCATTGCTGACAATGGGTATCTCTGAAATTTCGTTAGCTGTTTTCTGTATTACCACTCATGACATGCATTTTTAACACATACCACAGTAGTAAAGTAACTATAATATGTGCAGTTTTTGAAAAACCCACAAATTTTACATTTTTTGTTTGCTTTACTGTGAGAAAAGATTGTGCAAGATAAGCTCTCTGCAACATTAAATAAATTGCAAAATTATCACAGAGAGTGGCAGGTTTTGGATTTAGTTTCAAAGCACTGCAGATCATGATTTATAGGCATGTTTGAAATGAAATGCCATAATAAAAGCTTTAGAAAACATTCAGTTCAATCTTAGAGTATCCCAGAGTGTGGTTCATAGGTTTTGGAAATAAATGTGTCTTAAATAGGAAAAACCATGTGTGACTGTACAGTTATGATATTTTAAGCAGGCAGAGGATGGAAGGATGGGGAAAAAAGTGTAACAAGGTAACTGATAAAGGCAGAACAGAAGTCAGGGCATTTAAAACTGATCTGAAGACTCATTAAAATCCAAGGCATACTGTTTCCTGCCCCAGACAGAACCATTTAAAAGCAGCTGGGTTTACAAATAAATTATAACATCTCTAACATCCACAGAAAATACAAAAAAAAAAAAAAAAAAAAGATACAAGAAAATGCATATTGATTGTATTGACTGTGAAATTAAATTCTTAGAGGATTTTCAGACAGATGGACAGGGCATGGTCACTTCTATTTAATCTTACATATAATCTGCAAATGTGTTAATAATCAAGGGACCATATGCCTGCTGGGACTTGTATAATACACATTTCAAACCAGTTACTTTCACTGCTATAATGATCAGAGTTGATATACATGTAATGCAATTCTTTTATTTTTATTTAAAACAACAACAAACTCTGCAGTTTTTATGCTTCCTCTGTAGTGTTTTTATCTCTGGAAAACTTTGCAGTTATCTTAAAACATTCCCAATTTTTATATCTAACAATTGCTCAATTGCTGATAGCTAATCTGAAACCAGACTGAATAAATGAAAATTTAAGATTTCAAATGGTCTCTCTCTTACTCAAGTTGAGCAGACACCTTTTCTAACAATGAATATAAAACATATGAATCTACTATGCTATTACACCTTCTGTAAGGAATAGTTTTGCCTCAGTTTTCCAAAATAGGGCTGGTTTTGGAGACAAAAAAAAAAAAAGGAACTGAAATACTTTTCCTTTTTTTTTTTTTTTTGACAAATGGAAAGCTTACTTGATGCATGCTTGTGCACTGAGTGAATATGAAGGCATTTCCTCTCCTCTTCTAGGCAGGTGGCTCATCTAACAAAACCAATCTGAGCCAATTTACAATAATTTACATACTCAAATTCCAGAGCATCTTGTTATTACCCCCTCACAAAGCAGTGACTAGTTACAGAGTGAAAAGTTCCTAAAACTGTATATCTTTTGAAGCTGTAAGCTTTTTTTCTCCCGGGAAGACTGGTAATGACTGTATTCTGCCTTTTCTCCAGACATCTGTTGTTGGCACCAGTCAGAGACTGGATATTGGGCAAAGTAGACCCAGTATGACCCTTGTCATGTTACTAATCCCTCAGCTAGATTTCTTTTGGCCATTAAATATTAATCTAAACTTTTCATTTTCAAGTGTCATTCATGACTAGAGTTGTGAAAGAGATTTCATTTTTACAATTTGACTGGAATTTTTGATGCCTTTTTGAGCTTACATATTTGCACAACTACAAGCACAAAACATTTTTTTTTTTAATTAAAAATACTAAGAGTGTCCAAATTTTATCTAACTTCACTCTGAAGAGGAACTTAACTTGTCCTTGTTGAGCAATCCTGGCACAATTTTATGACACTTGAGTTCATTTGAAGAACATTATCTCCAAAGCTTCTTCACTCAGCGTACTTTCTTTTTTAAAAAAAATAAATTGTTATTCATGTCATCAGTTTGGATAGTTCTCTCCTCCTGGAGTTCATTTCCCTTCTTTTCTTGCCTTTTTCCTTTTTCTTTCCTTTTTTACCAACTGTGTTTATGCCTAATAAACATTTGCAAAGCAGCTTTTCCTGGGTGAATCTCCGAAGTACTGCTGTGTATTAAAATACAAATAGCCCTCTGCTGAAAAATATAGAGATTGCTTTCTGATTTGAGGCATCCTCAGAAGGGTTGTACGCATGCAGCAGTAAATTCGGGCTTTAAAAGAAACTATACATCTCCATTTTCTCATTTCCTACAGCATGAATGTCATTATAGCCTAGCGTCTCACCACACAATCATGCCTAAGCAAAAGAGACAATACTGAACTGGATGAATTGCACACTGTAATCAAACACATCACTCCAGCTTTTTTCATCTCATAGCTAATAAATTCAACAGATCAGGCTTGGTTTAGTCCATAATCTGCATCGCTTTACCATGTTTTACATAGTCAAGTCCATTCAAAAACCTCTGACATGGTGTTTTGTTAGTTTTTTAATCTACCTTTCAACTATATCAATTCATCTATGGCATAAGATTAGCAGTTATCCTGCTACCAAGGCTTAATGGGATTTTTTCAGAACTCATTTGACCCTGACTACACATGCTAAAGCAGCATTATGAATTAGTATTAAGAAACATGTTACAGACTGAAAGCAAGAACAAACAGTACTATTCTGTATATCTGATTTTTCTGGGCACCGTTATGGTTTGTCTTGTTAAGAAGAGAAATCAATGAGAAATAATTAGACTGCTATTTGTAAGAGATTAAACAAATCTTTTTTTTTTTTTTTTTTTTCCTATCAGATATTTTAGAATTGGATCTGAAAGGGAAAACTGAAATCTGTCATCTACAGGGCAGGGTAAGTCTAAAGAAAATAAACAAAAGGAAAATTGTTTTCAAGGTAGCTATAGAAAGTGCGTATCTGACTGTTAGATATCACTGGACATCTTACTTATCAGGATGACGTTGGCTCAGAAATGACACCTGAGAGACATAACTACTGGTAATGTTTGAATTATTAGTCCTTACACCTCTGATGGTTCCACCGGTGTTTAAACTGTTATGCTCCCTGTAAGCTTTTTTGAATGCACAAAGCACGGTGTTCAGTACATAACATCTTGAGCACTTCAACCAGGACCAAGTATAACCTTTGCAACCCATAAAGACAGCTGACAGCAGTTACAGGAAGATAAAAATGGTAGCACAGAAAGGGAATGCTTTCTTCATGCATGTACATGTGACAGCCAAGAACACCACCTCCCATTTTCCTGGAACATTCACACTGACTTCTCCCATATGGTGTAATGGTACGCACAAGTACTTTTTAGTTTTCTTACACTGCTTTTCTATCCCCACTCCCAGGTTTTCTTTTATCTGACCAGAGATTACTTTAGTGCCCTCAACATACAGTAGGACGAGGAAAAAAATGACTTCTGTAGCAACAAACACCTGAAGACCTTAAAACTTACTCTTTAGTATTTTAAATTCAAAGGAACAGCTGGAAACCTTTTCTAAGTCACAAGCTGCCAAAATATGTTTTCCTCATTTAAGCATTTCTTCATACAACTGCTGAGGAGGCTCATCAGACAAGCGGCTACAACATAAATCCTATTGCTCTCAAGAGGACTGAAGCTTCATGACTAGTTTAGATGTCTCTTATAGTGATTAAAATTAGCATTTAAAATATACAACGGGGAATGCTTTCTGAAAACTAATGGTTATATTATGGCTTTGTCTTGATTTCAAAGTTTCACTGATGAAGCTGCATCCATTCAATTCAGATCACACATACTTCTCAGAAGGTTTTGAGTTCATCGGAATTTCAGATAGACAGATTTCCCTACAGAAGTGTTTTATCAATTTAATTTATAGGATTTGGGAGGTTCTGGTGACATTTACTGCATTGGCAATAGAAGGATATCAGGGTTTGGGTGCCCTCGCTTGCCCTGCAGCTGTGGTTGTCTGCACAAGACCATGCAGCCAATGCTCAGCAATGCTTTGGCGGCTAAAAGGTAATTAAATCATTTACAAATTCTTCCTAACCATCTAAAATTTATGCCCAGTTCAAGATTCATAAACGGGGTTAGACAATATAAGTTCAGGGAAACTTTTATGAGAATGACGTAACGGTTTAAAACAGGCCATGGAAGCCTGTCAGATGTCCTACATAATGCCTAAAATACCCTCTACTTGTACTTTCAGCAGTAGAAGTGGGGCTACATAACAGAACTCCAAAACATTAATGAAGTTCAGTCAGAGCCCCAAAAAACCCTGGCTGAGAAAATATTCCTAGTCTTCTTCATCTGGTGTAGCACAAGGCACAATGAGCTTGCTGTACTCCTGTCTTCTCAGTGACTGGAAATTCTGAAATATATCCCTTTAGCTATTACATTCTTGCCAAGGTGATCAGAAGATAGGGCTGCCCATGATCCCATGAACCCATTCTATGACTTGCTAATGTCCATGTATTCTGCACTTGCACACTTGTATTCATGTGACAATGTTGCCCTAAGTGGCAGCCTTACATTTATATTCATTTTTACCTTATCTTCCTCCATTGCAATGAGATTTCCTTCCCTCCATCAGATCTATTTTGGCCAATGCAAAAAACTATGAAAAAGAAAAAAAAAAAAAGCTTGACCAAGAAGTGGTATTAAGGAAAATCTTCTAGGAGACAATCTCGTGTCAGACTACAATGCAGTAATTTACCTTGTTAAAGAAAATTACCAAAAGAGATGAAGTATCAATTTAGACTTCAATAGTCACTATGCATGCTTTTTGAGAAAACAAACAAATGTCAAATATCTACATTCAGTGTAAAATGCCTTAAAATTAGATCAGATTTTGATATTTTTATATAAAAGATGTGAAACAATGTAAGACACTACCAAAAGAGTAGAAACCTCAGTGTGCAGAACATAAGTTTAAGACCTTTTAAGAAAGCAGACTCAGATATCAGATATTTCTTGAAATGTACTCCCAGCATTGCTTAGCTTTTTTTTTTTTTTTTAATCAGCAATGTAACCCTTACCCGAGGCTAGCAGAGACAACTAGCACGCAAGGAGGCCGAGACGACTGTAACTGGGTTTCTCTGAACCATGTTTCATCTTTGGGAAAGCAAGGACAGGGAAGGAAGAGGAAATTTAAAGTGTTACGCAGAAGCAAGCAAACAAACAAACAAAAAGTAGTTATTTTAAAGTGTTCTCCTTCCCAGGATTTAAGGCACCTTAATAATGTCAAACTGCCTTTTGGAGCTACTTTTGAGTAGAAGTGCTAACTGATCTAACAAAAGGACAAATCAAAATAATGAGAAATACCTCCTGCCTTCCCTGCCATTTTGAGTATCTTTTTATAATTTCTAAGTAACTTTTCAATAACAGTGAATAATTTGCAGTTTCACAAAGCTAGGGCAGCAGTCAGTACTTTTTCCCTGGCTCCCACATTATACATTTTACAGATCTGAGAAAGCAAATCAAAGATGTAATGTTACTGTCCCACAGTGTAGGACATCAGTACTGAACACAGCATGCAAAGCTGGAATGAGTTTGCTCTGTTCCCATTTTACGTCCCCTGTCCTCCACCTCTCCTGTCTCCCCCTTATTTTTGTCTCTGGCTGACAATAGAGAACAGCTCCTGTCAGAAGCCACAGCCTGAAGACGCCTTACAGAAAACAGAAGAGCTCTAAAAATTTTTACCGATGAAGTGGGAGATTTTTACTAAGATTGCCTGGTAATTTTAGATACCAGCCCCAAAATGCTGGCAAAATTAACAGGCAGCACACTGCTTTCTCCAGTTAAAAGCACTACTCACAGTCTTGCTCGCCTCTGGCAGACTTTTCCTTTGACTTGTTCCTAGCCTGAGTTAATGATCTGATCATACAGAGTAACTTTTATTTACATAATTTACTTATTTAAAGTGCTCTCAGAAACAAGGGGGTTGCGTTCCATCTAGGAACACAGCAGCATTCTTCAAAGGAAGAAGGGGGAGCAAGAAGGTGCTCATTTACAAGGAAAGAATAAAGAAGCATATAAATAAGAGGAAATAGAAGTGGAGAGCAGGACTGGTAATGAAGAAATCTGCCTGTGCTGTTCCTTCCCAGTATCCACGTCAGGCAGAGAACGAGTTACACTTCTGCAACTGAAATTAATTTCAGGCTCTTGCTAAACAATTTTATCTTGCTTTTGTTAAAAAGCATGTGATCTGCAATACATTTTCCTTAAAATAGCTTTTTTTTTTGGGGGGGGGGGGGGTCAAAGACGCCTCAAATCGCTATCTTAGGCAGCATTCCTCCCCCTACATCTCCTCCTTGTGCTGCTCACCATTGCTCCAGCTAAGGCAGAGCTTCAAGCCAGTCAGTGGACTACTGATGGCCCCAGCAAGTCATCCGTGACAAACACGGGGATTGTGGTCTTTGTTACAGCTGGCACAACAGAAAGCTTTGTGGTTGCTGGAAAAGTAAGCTTGACTTGCTGCCACCATGAAGAACAGAAGACAGAAGGATTCCCCTCTCAGAGGGCACAATTTTATTTTTAAATTTAGAAGTAAAAGGAGCCGAGGTGTAATTTTTTTGCAGCTGCCAAGTCTCTTTAGGAAAGGAAAAAAAAAAAGAAAAAAGGAAAAAAAAAAAAAAGACCCTAACAACTCATACAAATGATGGTGCTTAGCAGCCTCAGGAGCAATTCTATCACAAAGTAAAACAGCTGGTAATAAAGTCCTAAGCATGACACATCTGAGGCCAAATAATCTTCCAAGGGCAGCAAAGGGGTTATGCACTTTCACATATTTAAAGGTACATCCTGAAGAAATCATTAGCAGCTTTTTGTTGCATATTGCAAAGAAACCAGTCAGTCTCACAGTTTTGTAGAATAATATAGGTGCCGTCTTACAGCTTTATAGACATAAAAAGGTAAGGAGGATTTTATTCCATTAAATTAAATGTCCCTTTACTCCCCACAGTTGGGAGAGCTTCCATGAAACTGAGTGTTACACAGGCTATTTCCAACTAGGTTGCACTCTTGCCCTAAAAGCAAATCATTTGACACTTCCTCGTCTTGAAATTGGATTCCCCTGCTGTTAATTCAAAGAAAGACAGATTCAAGTTACTGAATGAGCTAATGTAGGCGTTCTGGAAAAATATAAAGTCAGCTCCAAGGAAATTGGCAGACATTGCATTCTGTATTTAAGTAATAGCACCAAATATTATGAAAACAGCATCTGCCAGTATTTTGCATAGTGCAGACCATGTTCCAATACCTAGGTATCCCATACACAGTGTTATATACTTCAGTGGCAATTGGGAACATGTTTTCAAAAAATAATTCTATATTTCAAATACACATTTCCCTGAATTTCTAAGTCAGCCTGTCTGGTATTTCAATAAAAATTCCATTCCTTTATCTGTCAGCACAAAAAGCATTTTCAGTAGAGCTTGTGATATGAAGGCAGGCAAATATTCCACAAAATTGCAGAACTTAGGTATTAATTATATGGTCATGGACCAATGAATCTAGCACACACTTTAATTGAAAGGGGTAAGAGCAACAAAACCTCTAAATTAAGAAGTCCTGAAATCATTACAGAGGTGAAGAAGAAAATAATTTAATATTCTTAGATTTCCTCACTGTTATTTGGGGTGAAGATCAAGGAATGTAGAATTGAATGTACTTCCCAATCAGTTAAGAAAATTCATGGGATAGGCCTAAAAGTTCAACTAAACCTACTGGCTAAGACAAAATGAGCTTGTTTTATACTTCAAAATAAAAGCACATGGTCCAGGGACATTAGATGTGATTAGACAGACATTTTCCAATTCACACGTACAGTCTGGACATATTAGATTATTTGGCTCAGGAAGTCTCCAGCATAAACTGGCACTGACTGACAACAAAGTTCTGCTCTGGTGAAACATTATTTCCTACCTGCAGAGATGAAAAGCATTAAAAATATTTCCATTTATCATAGCTGTTATGATTAGTGCTGCTTTAAGGCAAAAAGAAAGGCAAGGTTATGAAGCGTGACAACATCAGATCAATTTGAAGATCACTTCCCTTTACACAACCTGAAAAACAAGCTTTCTTTTTACTACTATAGCATCTCACATGTCATGCAGGGAAATATGCCCAAGCAAAAAACAAACAAAACTCTTCTTTTATATATCAGTTTGAAAATGGCATTTAAATCATCCCTATCTGATTTTCACTTCATCAGCATCATCTTTAAACTGCATGCTGCCAGTTTATGTTATATACATATCCTAAGCCACTTAGGAGACTGAAACACAATGTTTTGTTTATTCAGTGAAAATCTAATTTCTTCCTCTCCTTACTAGCTCTAAACTACACAAAATTTAGCATCACCACTGTAGTGATTTTGAGTCATAAATCAAAGAATCTCATATACTTCAACATAGCTGGATCAAGGCTGTGGAAAGCACATCAGAAAACAAAAACAAAAAAAAAAAGAGAAAAAAAAAAAAAGAGAAACTCTCAATAATTGCCCCAAAGCAATTTACTTAATTTAAGGAAAACTAAATGCCTAAAGGAGCTACTTGTTAAGATACATGCACTATTTAGCTTTCATTTATTTTTATTTTTTTAAATGTCTTGAAAATTAAGCTAGAGACCTGAATGTCAAGTTGGGTTCTTTCAGTTTCCACATCATCAGCAGAGGTTTTAGAGTTCAGCAGTCACCAGGACTGATCTCAGACTGAGGAGAGGAATAAGCAAGAAGGCAAAGTGAATAATAGCAAGATCCTAAGGTGAATGCTGCTTTTTCTCTGTAAATATTTGATCACTGAGATATATGTAGTTATAAGAAAATACATAGAGACATGATACGTAGTAAACTGTTGTTCTGCTTGGAACATCCAGTACTGTACACTATGAAGTCTCCGGTTCACACACTTTTTTGTAACTGAGTACAGGCTATTTCAAAAGCCACAAATGGCATTAATCCAGTAAACTCCTTTAGCATAGAGATTCTTCTGCATGCCCTTAAAACTTACCAAATACTAAGCCAGAGTTACATACGTGTCTTCACACCACCCTGCTTCCATTCATTTTATCACACAGGACCTGTCTATTCATGTGGCTGACATATTACAGGATGAGGGCAGTTATGTAAAGAATGAACTCAAGACTGAACTAGAACACTGTGCAGCAACAGAGAAAAATCAGAGAAAGATATACAAAGTACTCTTCAATTAAAGAGAATTACAAACTGTGCAGACAATGTGCCAGGTGCAGAGTGTATCATTAGCATCAAAACAATCTAGGATGTTATGTGTTTCATTCTCAATTGTTCTTGTGCTGGATTAGTGTTTTCATACTGACAGCTTTGCTTTGATTCAAATAGATGATATCAAAATCTACAAGACTTTCATGCTCTAAAAATACTTTTTTTTTTTTTTTTCCTAAGAAGGGATTCATATGAAATGTTTTCACCATGCAGTCATAAGTAATATTCACATGAGATGTTTATTAATAATAACATGATCACTTAAGGCAATAGATACTACATGAGGCCATCACATGCTTATTTTTATTCATTAAAATACATCTTGTAAAATTTGCTGACAATCAAGATCAAATTATTTTGCGTAACTTGTTAGAGCTGGTACTTATGATTTAAAGAACATGGCATATCTGCCTTTATTTTCTCTGCTTTCTTTTGTTGCCAGATTTATTTCCACAAGAATCTTAATGTTCCTTATTAATATATGTTAAATAGAAACATATTCATGCCAAATAATTTAAAACACAGCAAACTTAAAAACATGTTCTTGCTCCAAAACTAAATGCAAAGCCAAGACATTAGAACACTGATGTACTGTTTGAAACTTTTGGTAAAATACCTACAAATCAATGAAAACATTCCCATAAGACTACTATGATTATTTATAGTAGAATCAAGCATTTGATCTGGAAAAGAGGTCCTCTCCCTGAGAATTGATACTTGCACAGGACCATATACTCAACAGGACTTTATTTGCTCCTTAGTGCTGAAACATGAGTAGCACTATAATTCCTCTGAAACTACCTGTGAAAACTCTTTTGAGGGAAACTCCTTGTAACAATAAATAGGCAAGGAGATTAATGGAATTAGTCTGAGTTTTGCTTGGGGGGGAAAAAGCATACTTGGAAAAAAAAATGCATTTAAAACCTGAAATGGAAAGGGGCTTGCTAAATGAGACCTCATTCTTTAGGAAAGTATTTTTTCAAATATTAGTAGAGTTTCCCTCCCACACAGTTTCTCTTTTCCTGCACTACTAATTGAGTATAAAGAGAACCCTATTGTGATTCCAATTCCCTGAAAGATTTCAGGGTACAAAATGTCACTAAGTTTGAAGAGAAGCAGGAGTTACACTTTTCCCTGTTACTTAAGTTATAGGAAAATTAGACATCATATAAGCCGGGATATGCCCAAATCGTGGCATTCATTTCATAGCATGCTGTTATTCAGAAGTACCTTGTGCACTAGGAGTTCTGTGGGCCATGACGAAAAACAGGCTCTGACTAACCAGCTGAGCATCCCAAACCTTCCTGTTTCAACCACTGCAGGTTAGATTGTTATTCACCTTTTTTAAAACAAACAGAAAACACACCAGGAACTCTTTTACTTTAAATGGCTTTTGACTGCACTATATCCATCTATTCCTAATGGGGAAAAAAAAAAAAAGTGGCTTATATGCTTATATTTATTAAACAGACTTACAATATTCTAGAAAGATTGCCTGCATTTCTGACCAAGAACAGAAGTTGTCCAGGACAAACAAAACAGAGCAACTAAAAGATATAAATGAAAAAGTGTGCTTTAAATGTTGTTAACGTGATGGCAGTCACAGGAGACTGAGTGCTAGCAAGAGACTTGTACATTCTTCCAGATCTTGTGGTAAACAATGTTGAAAACAATTGTTTGTTCTGTCAGACAACAACACAACACTCAAATTGACATTTAAAATATCAGCCTGATATATCAAAATTTTACACCAAAATAAAAGCTCATTGTTATTGCTATCATACTTTAAAAAAAAAAAAAAAAAAAAAAAGAGAGAACATCTTACATTAGCTAATTGTCTTAGAGCAAGGAGAGCACAGAACTTTGGTGGACATAGCATTTCAAAAAATAAAATTTAGGAAGACTGATTGGGAGTGGACTGACTAACAACAGGGATATGCCAGGCTGCATCCACCCATGGGTCTAGAATCACCAAGACCTCCAACTTGCTCATAAATACTTTTTTTTTTCTGGTTCAACATCTTGTCCAAAAAGCCTAATCTCTGCAAGCCTTCGATGGAGCAGAAGTTCCAGTAATTCTTGTACAGCTATTACATTTCCATAAGCTGCAGAAATTGGCACGATGACTCTTTCCACTTTCCAACTAATTTCCCTAAAAGGGCATTCCAAGCTTTAGGAGTGCCTGTCAAAGAAAAAAGGACCCGTAAGCTGAGGTAGTCAACAATAGAAGGGATTTTTTTTTGTTTACTGAAAGTAACCATGGCTGTAATTGTTAAACACGCATGGAAATGTAACTGCTTGTAGTATTTCTGCCTTTTACCAGCACCATATGAAAGTCAATTCCTCTGTCCACAAGCTTCAGATACAACTCCAGCATGCACAGACCTTGCATCGCCCACTCCCTCACACTCATTTTCTCCAACGGATTCTCGGGATGCACACAGTGAGCTTTGGTGTTCCCTAACTAGTATTACTACCATTACAAAGCTACTTCAGGATTGAATGCTGTCCCATAACTAAGAAAATATTAGTGTTTTGCAATTCTGTCACAGCCTAATTCTGTTGTACTAAGTATGCGTACAGTCTTATCTTTAACCTAGGTTGCCTATTTTCATTTAAATCTGCTTGCCCCAAAACTAAGACTGTACTTTAAAACTGCATCTCCTCTCAACTGAATATGTGAAAAAGAAAGTATCAGACCTGCAACAAAAAATAACTCCCCAGTTAATCTCTCTGCAGCACCTTCTGAACTTTTTAATTTTTTTTTATTTATTTTTACAATATCATATCGCTAATAAAGGTTTCAAGGGCCAGATTTAGCTAAAACTCAGTTTTGCTGAAATTCCAGAGCAGAGTGTAAAACAAGACAAAGGATGTGAAGGATGTGGACTACAATTTAGGCATCCTGTATTGCTTTCTCAAGTTCATTCAAAGCACATTTCAATATTGCTTGCAAAAGCCTGATGAAGTTTGAATAGATAGCTAAAACAGTTCAGTTGCAGCGTATGTTTCTTCTAACAACATATTTAAACCTCTAGAATTGTTTTCTCCTGAAATCAGATACATATCTTTAATCTCCAAATCAGAAGACAACTTGAAAATCCCCACCTGAGCTTGCAGTCAGTTACATTGACAGAGTGAAACTTCATGCTGTTCAAATCTACTTGAAAGAGCTGCCCTTTCCAGAGATTTCAAAGGTTTTTCACACAGTTAATGTATAAAGGATCCAAGCACTCAGCATGACAGCATTGATGATTCATATGAAACCACGTCACAGAATTCACAACTTTTAATGAAATCTGCCTGTTTTTATTTTAATCAGCATAGTGAAAATCTGGGATACAAACAAAATTTTCAGTCTTTCAGAGATTTGACTGGCTGAATTGTCTCTTTCACAAGTTGTTGCAGCTACAGCTTCCATTTGTAAGTTGTGACCCAGTCTCAGGGAAAAAACCATCCATGGAAAAATTTCTGGAGAGTGAAAAAGATTCTGCTATTTCTAACTAGGCTTATTTTAATTGCAGGGCAACACAATAGAATGAAGCAGTAAAATCAGTTTAAAAATTTGTGACATGAGTTTCACAGGAAGATAAATATTGTCTTAGTTTTTTCATACTTTGAATGGTCAGACTTGGGACACATTTACCCCATACACAGAGTGTAAGCTAGCCTTACAGCACTAAATCCATCCGGCAGCTTGCTGCTTTATTTCTTCTATAAGCAGCAGCTTTCAAGGTGCCTCTTTAAAATGGGTTCAGGCTTCAAAAAGTCTTTTCCAATATTATTCAAGAGACACTTGATATTTTCATTTACTTTCAGTTAAATGTTTCATACATACTAGACAGAACATCTAGTTATCCTAAAATGAATAATGATGAACTGAAAGTACAACATTCTTCCAAGTAAGCAGGAGAGAAACTAGAATTTATAGTCATAACAGTAGCAATTTTATTAGGTTTCACATTTTAAATAGATTTACATTAATAAAACATGCTCAGCAGTAAAGAAACTTGAGCTGTTAATCTATTTTGATTGTTATCTTGAAGGTAATATGGGACTTTTATTCTTCATGATGCTCGACAAGTATGTGCATTGTATTCAATATGATTATCTTAGTTATTTAATGTTACTACTGTGCCCATAATTTAGGTAGATAAACTCAGGTGAACAACTTCACATAAACCACAAGCAGCAAATAATAAGCAGGATTAAACCTCAAGAACACTGAGGTCTAATAGCCTAATGAAAGCCTATCTGGAATGGAGTTGTTCACCAGTGTTAAAATGCTCACCAGTGTTGTGAATTTTGTAGTGTGATACCACAAAGTCATATCCATAAGCCTCGCTTATCTGGTTGCCCACAATCCTCTGATAAAACGAAACTGCCAGACATGTATAATAAGATCATACACTGAACCCGCTGCAGGCAAGTTTTCAAATAATTTGGTAGGTTCTTTGATGATCATCCACCATGTAGATTGAAAGCAAAGGAAAAGATGCAACTATATTCAGCCAAATAGATTGCTGGTACAGAAAAAGTGTCTCAGAACATACAGAATTGCATGGTTTATTAGTACAGCAGAGATTCCTGCAGATTGAACTAATTACATCTGCATATTTCCAGACACTGGTCTTTTCACAGTTAGAGATGGCATTAATAAAAGCTGTCTGCTTTTTCTTGTCAGATATGAAATACAGAGGACCATTGAATCAGTGGCCATTTAGATACAACAAAAGTCCTGGCCAGACTGATTCCCTGCACTGGCGCTCAGTTGCATGACTAACCCCAGTGAGAGCTCAGCAGGTCAGATAAATCTTACAGCTGTTTGCATCCTCCACCAGAACACTTTCTGCTGTCAGTGCTATCTAGGTGTGGGTTTGCACCTCGTAAACACAGGGATGACTCTAAGGGAGACAACTTGCTGAAATACATTACATTTTAGTTAACGTTCTTCCCCTTTTCCTAACTGAATAAAATTGTAATCTGAAAGAAAGTTCTTCTTACAAGGAAACTAGCCTGAAGGTTAGCAGGAGGCAACAAGCTCTGCCTTAGTCTCATTCTTCTAAACAGTCATTGTCGCAAGTGACAGTACTAAGAAGGGACATTATGTTTATGTGGGTAAGTACTGCGGTGAATACATTCAGAGTTCAAGCAACTGAAATATCAAAATAGAGATCAGAAGTTCACTTTTATTAGCTAGGAGTAATCTAAAAAAAAATAAAAATAAAAATCCCCCCATAACATTAATATTGCTCATTTGTGAAAATCTGTCCCTGCAAATGCACTGCCAGTTAAGCAAAGCAGCAAATTGTCTGAAATCATCAATGGGACTAATGATTAGACATTACGTGTCTGAATCAGTGCTTGTTATCTGCTCGTCCAGTGATAGGTAACTCTCTTCACGAACTGCACAGAACAACTCCTGCCAAGAACCTCCTGGTAACATTCACAGCATAGTTAGAAGCAAGTATTTTCCAATGAAGTCCAGTTCCTCTGATCTTCTCCATGTTAGTAGCGCTCAGTGGAACAAAGTGGATTGGCTTTCAATATTGACATTCCAATAGAGTAGAGGAGGAAGGCCATTCAGGCATGTGGAGAAAATCAAAGTTTCTTGTTTAACCAGCTGCTTAATCCCTTTTAATTGTGACCATTTGCAACTAATCTCCAAGCCGTAACTTTCAGCCCCGTTCTGCATTATGAACTGGTACAATGGAACTATCTGACATCCCACAACCCAGAAAGCCCCTAACAGATGGACAGCTTTTCTATTCGCTTAAAGATCTTGGAACAAGCATCACGTCAATGTTAAACATGAAATTGATGTAAATTCTGTACTGTCATCTTTTTAGTAGAACAGAAGCACTTTGCTGCTAATTTGCATGATCAGTTCTAACAGGGAAAAAGACAAAAGGCCATGAGTTGAGCTATTAGTAGTAGTAATGGAAGCAGTGCTGACTTTTTTTTTCAGATGTCAAATTTGGATTATTTACTTTGAGCTACATGTTTGCTAGTCAGATTCCTGTAACAAAAACAATTGTTCCAAACCCCTTAGCCATAACAGATCTAGCAGGTAACAACTAATTCTAGTGGTATCACATGTAAAAATAATAATAAATAAAGCACTGAAAGTCATTCTCAATGAGTATACAAATTTAAGAACAAAATTGGTAATGTGTAATATACTCAGTGTCTCAAGGTACCACAAGACGAAGCCTTAAGGAAGATTTTGAGGAACAGATATTGAGAAGAATTTGTGAGTATTCCTGAAATACACAGCGTGCATTTAACCACAAAAGTGAAGAAGGTGAGCATGAAAATGACTAGTAGGCTTGTTGCAAAAACTTATCTCATCTGTTTCTCACAAGAAGCAGCAACAGGCAAGTTGAGCAGAGTTTTATCTGTGAAAAATGCATGTAAATTCTTCTGCAAAGGGTGAGAAAGTGAATCATCATCTAGGAAAAATAGTCATAATGGGAAAAATCAACTAAAGAAGCTCCCTACTCTTAATCCCTCTTTCACTTTAGACTCCATATTTCCAGAAAGCTAACCAAATCTTCAGAACATTCTCACAGGACTGCTATACTTCCACTTGAAAATTATCAAGATGCCCTTTAATAAAAATAAACCCTGCATCTTTCCTACTTTTCTATACATTCTTCAGCTGTTCACAACCTCAAACACTAACATTCATTCCTCACATATATGTATGATGCCATAAATATCTAGTTAAAACATTAAATAATTCAGGATTAATATTCCCAGATACCATTAACATTTATAAACTCCATATGAAGTTACATCACACAAGAGACTAGCCTTAACCTTTAGAAGGTTTGTACCGCAGTGCACAATAAAGTGATTAAATAATAGAATTTCCAGGATAAGAAAGAAATGCTCAATTTATGGATAGCAATGAAAAAACAAGGTCTAATCATAAAGAGAGACATGGCTGTTGGATTGTCCTTGTTATAATCTTAAAGCAACAAACATTGCAATACAAGTATACAGTAATGTACATGTTCTGTTAAGAGGAATGTTTAAGAACAGAAACATCAAACAAATGTTATACTTTTGTAACCTCTATTTCAGGCTAATAATAACAAGTACTTAAAAGGGTATCATTAATTGTGGTCATACATAAACAGCCTCAAAAAGGGCACTTATGTACATTTGCACGTTCACACAGGGCCAAGGGAAACTAGAGCCTTAGTTCATCTTAGCAAAACAATAGCTTCTGAAAAAAAATAATCTTAAACCATGGGACCTTATCAGAGCCATGAAGTTTCAGCCATCCTCAACTGAGTTCCTGCAAAAAAAATCCATAAAAGCATACTGCTTAAAAACTATGAATTTATATGTAGCAACCCTCTGGGTACAGCTGAGTTGATCTGCAAGCCAATTGCAAGAATGATGTGCCCCGCTAGACCTTCTCTTCACAAACAGAGAAGGACTGGTGGGAGATGTGGTGGTCGGAAACCATCTTGGACAGAGTGACCACGAAATGGTAGAGTTCTCTATTGTTGGCGAGGCCAGGAAGGGGACCAGTAAAACTGCTGTATTGGACTTCTGGAGGGCTGACTTTGAGCTGCTCAGGACGCTGGTTGGCCGAGTCCCTTGGGAGGCGGTTCTGAAGGGCAGAGGAGTCCAGGAAGGCTGGGCGCTCCTCAAGAAGGAAATCTTAACGGCACAGGAGCGGTCCGTCCCCACGTGCCCAAAGACGAGCCGGCGTGGAAGAAGACCGGCCTGGCTCAACAGAGAGTTGCGGCTTATGCTTAGCAGGAAAAAGAGGGTTTATAATCTTTGGAAAAAAGGGCAGGCCACTGAGGAGGACTACAAGGATGTAGCGAGGCTGTGCAGGGAGAAAATTAGAAAGGCCAAAGCTCATCTGGAGCTCAACCTGGCTACTGCCATTAAAGACAACAAAAAATCCTTTTACAAATATATCAATGCGAAACGGAGGACTAAGGAGAATCTCCATCCTTTACTGGATGCGAGGGGAAACCTGGTTACTAAGGATGAGGAAAAGGCTGAGGTGCTTAATGCCGCCTTTGCCTCAGTCTTTAGCGGCAATACCGGTTGTTCTCTGGACACCCAGTGCCCTGAGCTGGCGGAAGGGGATGGGGAGCAGGATGTGGCCTTCGCTATTCATGAGGAAATGGTTGGCGACATGCTAAGGAGCTTGGATGTGCGCAAGTCGATGGGGCCCGATGGGATGCACCCGAGGGTACTGAAAGAACTGGCAGAGGAGCTGGCCGAGCCGCTTTCCATCATTTATCGGCAGTCCTGGCTATCGGGGGAGGTCCCAGTTGACTGGCGGCTAGCCAATGTGACACCCATCTATAAGAAGGGCCGGAGGGCAGACCCGGGGAACTATAGGCCTGTCAGTTTGACCTCAGTGCCAGGAAAGCTCATGGAGCAGATTATCTTGAGGGTCATCACGCGGCACTTGCAGGGCAAGCAGGCGATCAGGCCCAGTCAGCATGGGTTTACGAAAGGCAGGTCCTGCTTGACGAACCTGATCTCCTTCTATGACAAAGTGACGCGCTTGGTGGATGAGGGAAGGGCTGTGGATGTGGTTTACCTTGACCTCAGTAAGGCTTTTGACACCGTTCCCCACAACATTCTCCTCAAGAAACTGGCTGCGCGGGGCTTGGACTGGCGTACGCTTCGCTGGGTTAGAAACTGGCTGGATAGCCGGGCCCAGAGAGTTGTGGTGAATGGAGTCAAATCTGGTTGGAGGCTGGTCACAAGTGGTGTCCCCCAGGGCTCGGTACTGGGGCCGGTCCTCTTTAATATCTTTATCGATGATCTGGATGAGGGCGTCCAGTGCACCCTCAGTAAGTTTGCAGATGACACCAAGCTAAGTGCGTGTGTCGATCTGCTCGAGGGCAGGAAGGCTCTGCAGGAGGATCTGGATAGGCTGGAGCGATGGGCTGAGATCAACTGTATGAAGTTCAACAAGGCCAAGTGCCGGGTCCTGCACCTGGGGCACAACAACCCCAAGCAGCGCTACAGGCTGGGAGATGAGTGGTTGGAAAGCTGCCTGGCCGAGAAGGACCTGGGAGTATTGGTTGATAGTCGGCTGAATATGAGCCAGCAGTGTGCTCAGGTGGCCAAGAAGGCCAACAGCATCCTGGCCTGTATAAGAAGCAGTGTGGCCAGCAGGTCTAGGGAAGTGATTGTGCCCCTGTACTCGGCTCTGGTGAGGCCGCACCTCGAGTACTGTGTTCAGTTTTGGGCCCCTCGCTACAGGAAGGACATGGACGTGCTCGAGCGAGTCCAGAGAAGGGCGACCAAGCTGGTGAGGGGTCTGGAGAACAAGTCTTACGAGGAGCGGCTGAGGGAGCTGGGCTTGTTCAGCCTGGAGAAGAGGAGGCTCAGGGGAGACCTTATCGCTCTCTACAGTTACCTTAAAGGAGGCTGTAGTGAGGTGGGGATTGGTCTGTTCTCCCACGTGCCTGGTGACAGGACGAGGGGGAATGGGCTAAAGTTGCGACAGGGGAGTTTTAGGTTGGATGTTAGGAAGTACTTCTTTACCGAAAGGGTTATTAAGCATTGGAACGGGCTGCCCAGGGAGGTGGTGGAGTCACCATCCCTGGAGGTCTTTAAAAGACGTTTAGATGTAGAGCTTAGCGATATGGTTTAGTGGAGTGCTTAGTGTTAGGTCGGAGGTTGGACTCGATGATCTTGAGGTCTCTTCCAACCTAGAAATCTGTGTCTGTGTCTGATCATTTCCAAGAGCAAAAGATACATATTTTCCCACAAAATAAAAAAAAATATATATATATTGGTTATTTCAGACAACTGTAATCTTCCTCAGTAAACTCAAACCTTTTTCATTCTTAGAGCTAACTCCCCTGTCTGCAAAAAAGCTTGAAATTTTTATTACAATTTTTATTTTAATTATTGAATCATTCTATCATTAATCTACACAGATGTTTCTTTATTGTTAAAGTGAGTAAATCAGTAACTGAAAACCTGCTGCAATGCTGTTGCAGTGCCAGTACCGGGAGTGACTGTAATCTGAGACCTAACGCAGTGTCAAAAAGTTAAGCCATTTATAATATGTCACACAGAGCGAAATCTGGGCTGGTAAAATTATAATCGATCACAGGAATCTGTGGCCATGCAGCATTTAAGCAAAATAACATATTTAATGAAGATTAAATTATTTCAAATAATTGTCGTAATACTCAGCCCCTGAAGAGAACACAAAGCTGAATTTTGGCTTTAATTGTTATTATATGGGCACTTGAACAGGCAAAAGATGTTGGGATATCAATCCAATATAAAGCAATTTTATCTTATGCATCTTCCACTCCCTTTGGACAGAATGGACTCACATATAAGGAGTGTTTGAGCAGTGCTAAATTGTATCTAAAGAAGTCCTAAAAATGGCAAGTATGTTATCCATTCACATCCAAGCTGTCTCTACAAGCTACACCTCATACTTCTCCTTTGCAAATTTCCATTAAAGTTGAACATATCTTATGCGTTTGTGCTAACATTTTCCTTGCCAGAACATTCATATAGCAGCCTAAACATTTTGATTTGTTTTGCCTGACAAGGCACAAGTAAACTCACATAAGTCCTTCTTTGCAGGAAGAAAAATAGCATACTGTCATCTAAGAAATACCTTGAACGTGAACAGCAGTCTCCTTTGGCATCCAGCTGCTATGATACATCTTATTGATTTTCACCCTCAGTAAATCTAGGCCATGTTTCACTTAAAGTGCCATCTTGTATGGCATTTACTTTGTGACAGAATATTATTACACAGGAAATCCTCGGATCACCTCACCCTGTGTAGTCCTCAGACTGAAAACCCCTTCTATATGAATAGCCTCACTGAAGCCAGACTGCCTGGTCTTTCCCCTATGCTCAGGAAAGAACACTATGGCAAGAGCAGTGGTTGGGTGGTTGCTGCTGTGGTAGGGAGGGGAGCAAGGGAAAAGTCAAGGACAGGAAAGCAAGCAGAGCTTGGAGAAGAATCTGATTCCTTCCGTTGTGGTATTTTCCACCAAGAACAGCTGGCCAAGCAAATAACAGGAAAAACATGAACTAATTTTCTTCTCTGCCAATGTCAACAGAGGATTGGGACTGAGTGAACACAAACCATGCCACACTCTTTCCTTTACTCAGCTGCTATCTAGTCAGAAGTGCTCATGGGCTATCACTGGAAGAGGGGGGGGAAATATGCATTACTTAAACCAGTGACACAATATAGTACTGCTCGTAAGATCACTACACATGCAAAATATCTTCATTTTATCACAGCCTGCCAAGTACAGGCAGGGAACTTTGGGAAGAAAAGACTCATTGCTTGAATTATGTTTTGCATAAATAAATGTCAACTTGTTAACTGTTTTTCAACTTCGGTCACTAAAGATCTGAAAAAAATCACAAAATAGAGACCACTTGTTTAATCCAAAAGATATTTTGGCAGTTCTTGACTTGCTGAATTACAGGCCACAGGGCTTCTTACATGCCAGCCATCTCTAGTCTTTAAGATGACCAGATATGAGTGGGGGATAGATCATGTTGATAAGTTTCTCTTTTAACATATAAGCCTGTGGTAAGCTAAAGCATGCTACTGCACAGTAACTGTGTGACACTTCAGGAATGAAAGAAATATCAGCTCTTTATTAGTTCCTGTAATTGGTTCCTTCTAAAGGCTGAATGCGTGCACACAAGTGGCACACTGCAAGCATGAAAAAGACATACAACAGTCACGTAAGCCTGTCACACCAGAAATCTCTTCATGAGGAAGTTAAACAGCTTGTTTTCTTTAATGTGTGACCACTGCAAAATTCAGAAACTGAAAATAATGTCTTAACGATTTTATTGGTTTAGAGCAAATTTCCAGGGGTTAGGAAAAGCAAAGCTCTGAAAAATAGCTATAGCTATTTACATAAGCTGCTATTCTTGTAGCCTTACTTACATTTAGATCAGGTCCAAATTTTTATGGCAGTATCTCATCAGTGCATCTTGTCATCTACTACAAATAATTACTCCATGTAATCAAAATGTTCAATTCTGTTATAACCCAAATTGAAGCATGTATCCATGATCCCAGTGCTCATGTGAAGAGCAGAATCATCCCAGAATCTCTCCCACGTGGAGTTCTTCTTTCTGATAGTTGTGTTGACTTTCATACCCTACCTAAGTGTTGAGATGTTTTGAGAGTTAACTCCACAATGCTCAGTCCAGGACATCTCAGAACACAAAAAGATCATCTTGTGACAAATTCATGTTAAAGAATAAAACCTGCCCTTCTAATAGTTGTAGGTGAGCAAGTGGATGATAAATGATAGAAAACTATTTGGCAGCCAGCAGAAACAACCTCGACATTCTTTCCAAAGATCACTTATATAACCACTGGGTAATTTCTACATGATTCTCCATGAGGAACCAGGGTTTTCTTCTTTAGCTACTATATCACTGAAAAGAACAAAGAGCAGCATTCAGTGCCTTCAGCTTCCTGATATGGTCATACATGGTCACACATGGTCACCTGAGCTACCTAACAAGGGAGCCTTTGGAGCTGGTTTGACACATGAAAGCACCAGTATTGTGTGCTGTGAGTATATACATAACTGTAGATCCCCCAGGATATCATTAGCTTTTAAAGACCTTGTGTTGAAACACCAGAATCCTACAGGGATTTTAAGAACGCAGAAGTGATGAACATTTTGTTCTGTGTGCAGAAGCATCTTTAAGCTTTATTCATTAGTAATAAAAAATGTGGAAGGTCTCATGCAAGTCAAGTACAGATAGTTCAAGTCCCAGAGAGCACACTAAATCTTCAAGATAACATACTAATTGAATATTCCTGACGTCTACCATAATTCTGTAGGCTTCTGACACCAAACCACATGCGTATTCAAATGACTGTTCTCCCGATGCAGTCTCTGCACAGTTCTATTTTACTTCCCATCTTTTGTTCCAAATAAATGGCGGTTTTGCTAGCAGAGATTAAAGACACCATTAATAGAATAAATTCCAGAATGTCTTATATATATATATATATATAATTTTTTAAATTGCAAGTTCTGGACTTTACATACCATGGTTTGGGGGACTATTTACAATACAGTAACTACCAGTCAGAGCACGTTCTAAAATTAAGTACATGCATTCTTAAAGGAAAGAAAAGGGGCTTTATCTATACTAGTCAGCTATGAAAAAAGGGAAGAACAGAGTTGGCAAAAATCAAAACACCTCTCAGGGTATTTTATTTCATCTTTCCTTTCAAAACAGAAAAGCAAGAAAATTGAGTCATTGTATTATGCATTAACATCCATAGATCCATCGTTCTCCAATGCAAACTTAACACTTTTTATATTCCAAGTCAACGTTTATTAACAGCCTTTTCTCCTGCAACCCTAATAACCTATAGAGGACAACCTGCAGGCTTTGGGGAATTTTCTTTTGCTTGCTTTGGATATGTTAGTTCGTAGCAGGTGTTTAAGTGAAAGTTCTCTCCAATCCTAAACATCAAGGAAGAAGTTATGGTGATGATCTACAGCTACAGTAATAGCGCACAATTACAAAAAGACATCTCTCTAAGTCTTGCCATCACCCAGGCCAGGATTCTGATTTGTTGCTGTATCTGGAGTATTGTGTGATACTCTGGAGTATTGTGTGATAGATATTTAAGTTCCTGTCTCAATTTCTCTATTGCCATACATTGCAACTGAATATTCTTAGCTCAAGCTCCAAAAACAAATAAATGCTAGAGATATTACTTGAATAAAGATGCTTTGAAGCCCCCCTCCTGCAGCTGAATTAAAATAACGTTAAAAGTATAGGGATACAGTATGGCCAGAAAAAAAAAATAAAAAAAAATCACCAATTTTTTCAGTGTACTTATTCAAAGTGTTCTTGAATGCATAGAACCCACTTGTGGGTGGGGAAAGTAATAATTCATTGCCTGTTCTCTAATCTCTCTCAAAGGAAATTAGTGCTAATTTCACAGGAATTGGAGTGCAGAATGTTCAGATCCATTTGTAGCAAAGATTTAAGATTGATTAGCTTTAACAAACAGCAGCAAGAATTCAGAAAATGTCAATATTTTAATGGAATAAACTTTACATCATTCACCTGCATAAACAGAGAAAGATTAAGGCCCAAAGTCATTTAGAGAGCTCATGTGAACTCTTTCAAGGACTTCCTAAATATTAACTTTTTAATTACATTTTTGATGCGGACATTGTACAAAAACATGCACAGATGCAAATATTAGATGAGGAACAGCACAAATATTTATGAACTCCCTGCTAGTCTGTCTCTATTGCTAATTTTTGTGTGGCAATTTGAAAATTCTCAAGTGAAATCAGCAGCAATATGGAAACAGACTTCAAGTACAGGAGGAAGGCAATTTCCAATACTCTGAGGAGTTTTTTACTTTTTTTTTTTAAACATTTCCAAATAAACACCTGAAGCCAGGAATGCAATACAAGGGTTGTGAAACAATGTGAGAATATACAGTTGTGAATTAGCATAGGATATTAGTATTGTCTTTCAGAATTTTATTAATTAACTATATGTAGTCGGTCTTTAGTACCTCTCACTGCTCATTTTTCTCCCCTGCATTTGTGTATGTGTATTTATTCTGTGTCTTAGTACAGGGGGGTATTGAAATCAAGGAATTCTTTTTTTACAGACACCAAACTATTGAAATATACCCTTATATTTAAAAATATTTATGAAAAATTTAAAAATATTTATGAAAAATCCATGAAGAACAGCAGACTTCTGTAGTCCTACTATCCATCTATCAGTTACCATTTGTGTGTGGTTACGGGGAGTTAAATCACTAACAGGAAAAACTGATGGAAACCTACCTCAGAATACTTCCTTCTGTCACTTGAAGGGAACTCACCTTAGAACTTCCTTGGAAGGAAATGTTTAACCCGAGGCCCAAATCAAACAAAAAATGTGGCCTTCACCTCTGAGTTCAATGGGAACGGATTGTCACTAAAGAAGATGCACAACCCCAGTAACAGAAGCAGTACAGCAAAGCAGCAGCATATGAATAGATGCAGAAGCTATGCTACAGTATCACAATTTCACAGTATCTTGCTATTTCCCCTACTTTTTCACCTGGATCTCATTCTGAATCTTGGTGCTTGTTGAGTTGACACCCATACCAATATAGAAAATTCAGGGGCTAAGAGTTTGATTTGTAGCTGCACTCAAGTTAATCTGCAGAATGCTGTATAGAATTGATGAGAATTTTGGGGAAGAGATCAAGAGAAAGAAGCAGTTTACAAGCTGCTGAGCTGGTGGCTTTCACGTTTTCCTCTATGGTCTCTCAAGCAGCTTAAATTAAACACAAGTAAATTAAACACTAGTAAAGCTCATAGATTCCAGAAATCATATCAAAAATAAACCAAGTAAAAAGATGCAGTCACAGAACAGCATGTCCCCACACATGGGAAGCACATCTGGGGAATTAGGAACATTGGGCTGGAAGGCACATCAAGGATAATCAGGTCTAGTTCCTTGTCAGGGAACATTATTAATTATTGACCACTTCACAAGGACCTTCAAGCAGTACTTCAGAAATAATGTAATAGCATTGGTCAGACTTACTAAATCTATGTAGACTCCTTTCAAAGAGGTTTTTCTGCATCTGTAGGGCCATCTACAATATATAGATAGGGTAACAAAGCACAAAATGAAGTGACCTGTGGTTTGGATTGCATACTGGGTCTGAAGAGATAGCAACTAGCCTTTTAGGAGTTTTTTTCCCAGGTGAATAAAATTCAAGTTTTGATTTTCATAGTTCCATGAAAATTGATTTTAGCTCTTTTTTTCCCCCCTAAGAAATATGAACGCCTAGATAAGCAAGCCAATTACAGGTAACAGAAGTCACTTTCAATATAGAAGGCAAGGTGTTTTTTGTTGGTTTTTTTTCCAGTCAATTAGAGAACATCAGATCTCCAAGGAACAGTAAACAGATGAACCTGACAAAGAGCTTAAACAGGGGGATTTATTCTGTGAAAACACAGCAAAAAGAATGCATTAAAATATTCAGCATAACTACAGAGGTAATAATTCAGCTCTGTTCATAAATCAGTCAAGTAGCCCTAATCTCTTAGAAGCCATAAAATAGGACCAGACAGAGAAAGGATAGCAAACTTTTACTAGTATATCCACATAGTTTTAGAGTGAAAATATTGCATACCTTGCAACAGTACCTAAATATCATCTTCCTCCAACAGCCAACCACATTTTTTGTGCCACCATTTTTTATACAAGTAGCAGAAAACTTGCTTCACCCGCCGTAACCACTACCACCTATTTTCAGTAGCAGAGTAATGCTCAGAGCTCATTACACTTTTCTATATGCCAAGCTAATAAAAGTACCAGATTGCATGTTAAAAGCTGGTAATTAAGTTGGTATACAAGCCCATAAAGTTACTACTCCCATTCTGATGTTTTAATTAGATGCAGAAGCTTAAAAAGCAATAAGGATCTAAAATGGAACAGGTACCTTGTTACAAAAAAGCCTTTGTAAATATACCAATACCACATGTTCAGAAGGTCTACATACTTATTTCAAGTTAATTTCTAAAGCTGCTAACAAATATGAATAGAAAACCATAATCCATTTAATTCTACATATTTCTACATTCATAACAGGGATTTCACAAATCAACTCTTCCATATTCAAACATATATTAGAACCTAAGAAAACAAAGCTAAGATCTGTCCCTTGAAAACCACCCACAGTCTTTTAAGAACAGGGTGTAACCTACTGCTGGATTTAGAATTAACTCCCCAGAGAGGAAATTCTTGATGAAAACTAGATGACAGGAATCTGGTTGACTCATAACACAACCAAAAAAACTTGAAAACACTGAATAAATAGGGCTATGCTGGCTTACTTGAAGAATCTAGTCTTGGATATCTTTCCCTCCATGAATAGAAACAATAGATAAAAACTTAGAGATCTTCAAGTGCAAAGTTATGCAAGTTAAATCTCAAGAAAACTAGTTTATGAATTAGTTCAGACACTGTTTGAAAGTTACACATCCCAATAACAATTTTATGTTCCTACCAGAGTCTTCGTTAAAGAGGAATAATCTCTTCACTCCCTTAAAAGGAATAGTCTCATCTGCTTTCTAATCTTCATTTTTCTTAATCCCAAATTAGCAGATTTCTTGTACATGCTAATTCCGAAGTTTACATTTTTGTGTTCACAACCAGCAGCCATCATCATGATGCAGTCTAACTCAAAAATCCTTTGGTTTTTATTTTACTCATGATACCATCTTCCATAGGAGAGTGACTGCATGCGTAAATCATACATACAAATTATGTATATCAAGCACTTAAAAAGTCACGTCTTACAATTCAGCTTGCATTTGTTTGCATTTTTAAAGTAGCAGAATCAATAGGCCTTTAGTATTCCACATAAGGTTTCAGATGAGTGCTAATGTGCAGAGCTCTATCTACTAATCTATAGTTTATTTTCACACTCCCATCTTCATCTAATCAATAGTAAAGAAGCTCAGTTGCCCCAGTCTGTACCTTTTCTTGCAGAAGCAGCTCTAGACTTCATGTTTTTCTCCTCATGTTCATTTCAGAGACAACACACACAATCAGCCCCAAGCAGAGATTCCACAGTTAGAATGATAGGAAAACACAGCAGGTGATCACAAGTTTAAAGAAGTGATTGAGAACTAGAAACAAGGACAAATGTTACTATCCATTACATCTAGGTCTGCCAAATTGTGAAGACAGACATTCTAGCTAGCATGTTAAAAAAGGTTTGCATTAATTGGAACAAAATGACACTTCATACAGTTCACATTCCCCATTTCAGCGAGTAGGCAGATAACCTATTAGCTGATTAAGCTAAGAGCTAGCATAATTTATTTTTCCTTGGCTGAGGAATGCCTCCTACAGCAATTTAGGAGAGACATCCTATCCAAACCTCAGTCAGTAGTATTTGCCTACTTCCACGGTTGCATAATGAATGATTATGTATGCCTTGCTACATGAGGACCTGAAAGGTCTTTAAAAATAATTCACCAAGGCATTGCTAGTTAAGGTTTTGAAACCTTATTAACTTATTAAAAGTTCCATTATTCAGGAAAGTGACTTTTTTTTTGGCATGCACTCTAAGGTATTCTCTTGGCACCTAAGTCGTCCCAGTAAATCCTAGATTCAAATTCATTTTAGTTCACATTGTGTGGGAAGAAAAGTGCAGCACCATTTTTTCTTTATTTCCTATTAACAAAGAATCACATAAACACTATGATAAATTTCAAGTTACGTATGTAACTGTAACTTCTACTATAAGTCTTCCAAATGTTCTTTGAATTGAGAGTTAAAAGCATTAAGCAATATAGTCATGATAGGAACAAAGATTAAGCTGATACCAATGTAAAAGATAAAAGATTTATGCACAAAGTAATTTCCTGCCATACTATCCTATTATTTCAGTTTATAGGGGATTCACCGGAACACATGCAGAGTAGAGCCCACAAGACAGTCCTGGAAGTTGATGCAAATTACCTGTCTTGAGCCAGTAGCACTGGTTTTTAAGTCTCTCAAGTACAGACTCCTATTACATCCTACCCAACAACACTCTCCCAACCATCTGGTTAAATTCTAGAGGCCAGGAACATTACTTCCCCAAACTGGCCATCCATATCCCCAATTTATAAATCAGTGGTTCAGATTTTAGCTTCCTTTAAAAGTTTGAAATGTGACAAAAAGGTTATTCAGATTTAGATTAGTTATATGCTGCAATGTGTAATCTTTCAACACAAATCAGGTGTTCCTAGATGCTGACATTTTAAAAACAAACACTAAAATAACAGGATTGTCTACTCTTGGTTTTGCAGCTTTCTTGCCGGTTCATGTTACTTTTCCCTTTTTTTTTTTTTTATTAAACTGGTACAACATTATTAGATGGAAATTTGAGAAACTGACCATTAACATTAAAAATACTGTATACAGATTATGAACAAGAGAAAATAGTGTAGAAAGGAAGGAAGTAGAAAGCTATTGAGAACAGTCGAACTGAATTTACTAAATTCCACACATTGCTAACAGTCTATACCAATTCTTCAACATAATGGCTTAGTACCTCTGGACAGTTTAATCAATCAGTGCTTCAAGCAAGGTACATGGAGCTTTCATAATACCCAATACCTCTAGAATCTCTCTAAGTGGACAGCTGTAGAAAGAAACAAGGAGACATGCTTTGATTAGCTTAAACATGACACCAACTTTTTATTACTCTCTTTCTTCGGTAAGACACCTTTATAGTATATACACACAAACACTGGAAAGTAATAGAAACAGCTGAAAAGAAAAGAAAAACAGCTGCATGCACCTGGCAGGCTGTATTCAGTGCACCACAGTAAAGTCCTTCAGCTGTACAGAATTACCAGCTATGATGGAGATGGCTAAAACATATGAAGCAGAAATAGACAGACTTCTGTTTCTCATTGAAACTGTTTCCATCAGAACAACAACATTAGAATAACCAGACATCTGCAGTGAACAGACATTTCTGAAAAAATCAATTTACTTTCTGGTGAACTACACTTAGTAACCATTAGTGAGGCTTCAGCACAGAACTACATGCTCCACGCACAAGGATTTCACTACCTTTTGTGTGAGATTATCACTACTGATTTGAGGAAACACTGAAGCCAGCCCCAAAATCAGAGGCCCATGGTCATATGCTGGAGAATACATGCTAGTCTTACAGACATGAAGTAAACAAGTATCCTGCCAACAAATAAGACTTCAACTAATAGTTGAGGTATTTCTTGATATTATCTGAGTATTTTAAAAACCGAACCAAAGCAATTATGACTGAAATGGTCACATCACTGCTGTTTTCCACGAGGAGATGGGATGAGACCCACGGAAGTGAGAAAGCTCCCTAAAATCATCCCTTCAAGAAACATGCTCCAAACTCGAAGGAAAAGCCTTTTGATTCCAGACACCAGCCATGAAAAACCCTTTACCAGTATGAAGTCTGTTAGTAGTTTTTCCTTGTGTAGATAACAAAAAAGCTATTTGGAATTGCTCCAGCTTCACAGGCACTTTTTGGTACCTGCACTGTGCTCTTAAGTCAATCTCACCATGAACATGATGCAGTTCAGGGCCCCACATAGAGTCAAGTGTTTGGGTGCAGAGCTGCAGTTATATAGAAACACAAGATCCTGAGGACTATCAAGGTTTCATCCCATTTTTATGCAAGGACAACATTCCATCACTTCTTTTCAGCACTATCCCTCCTTTCACCACTCTTGCTGCAAATCACTGTCTTCTGGCATTCCTCCTGCCTTCTCCCTTCAGCACCTCTAATGGGGTAGCTATTTACCACAGTGCAGCTAATAAGGTTGCTGCCATTTCATTACTGTTTTATGTGGTATATACTTCTGAGATTCATCATTTGTTGGCAGGAACCCTCAGAAATACGTCCTCAGTGAGGACTCAATTATTTTCCTCATTGCTTCCTGAAGAAGTTACAGGACACATAATCACTCACGGATTTCTGCAGAGTGCTTTGGGCAGATGTGTCACATTGAGTTATTCTGCTCTCTGATAAATATTTGAACCTGAAGAAAAATGTAGAAGTCAAACCAGACAGTTTGAAAATAATAGATCCTTGGAGGAATTCAAGAGAATAGTAGCCTTGGAAAAAAATTACAGCCTACAGTAAACAAATTACAAGTCCAGGCAAATCTTGTGGCAAACAAGAAGGATCTGTCAGTAATCTAGGGGAAAAGGGCAATTTTACTAGTCTCTAAAGTTGTATGCCAGTACAAACTACAAGAGGAGACTCCCACTGCACGTGCTGTTGTACTGCACATGTCCTTACAACATAGGGCAGATCAGGATTTTAAGTGTGCTGCTCTAGAAGGGAAAGGAATTAAATCATATCTTTTGTAGGGCAGATAGAGCAGTGGGATTTCCCAGAAGCAGGGGATTAAGGGTTCTTCTCACTACTTTCCTGTAAAAGTCTTTTTGTAGGTACGCTTTTTATCCTTGATCATTTAATAATGAGAAAGGCAATCTGACACCATCAGGGTTGAGCCAAGATTCAGTCCACAGAAAGTTCTGTAATATTGCAGGTTAGCAGAAGCACAGAGATTGTCATACTTCAGTTTAATTTTCTGTTCATTCTTACACAAGCACTCACAATGAAAATAATGAATTAATGAAAATACTTGCTTATCCACCTTTCTCAGTATAACCTCTTCATTTTCCTCAGTGATCTCATTTAAACGTTAAGTAAAAACTGATAGCAAAGGATTTTTTCAGGATTGTTTTACTAGGAAAGATCAGATTCAGTGCTATTCACTGAGAAAAGGAAACAAGCTGAAATACTGAGGTGAGCAGTACCTCACATTCACCAATTCAGAACAGGAGGTGTTCAACACAAGCAGCAAAAGAGCAAACAGTCTTGATTTAAACAGCTAGATCTGCTCATGCAACTGGGATTTGGTCTGTATAATATGTAGAAATGCCTTGTTTACTTTGTTATGGTTACACTTTATTATTGCTATGGCTTAAGTTAGTATTATATTATATATTAACCTCAAATTTAAGAACTACTGTGTCCAAAGCATAAACAAAAATTACAGAAGAGACTCTGTGCTCTATCTTTTTGTACCTTAACATTAGCAGAAAGTTTATTCTGGGTATTTAAGAAAGTGAAGCAGAGTTGCACTCTAACCTGTATATTCTACACTACTAGCGTACACAAAGTGCTAGTGTACATTTGCTCTTCATCTCCAAAATGCAGATTAGCAACATCTGCATTACATAGATTCATAAAATGTACATATAAAAGTGCAATAGTTCCTTGAATTATTGTTTTAGCAACTTGTTTAATCCTACTTTTTGCAGACCTAAGTTTATGAGACAAGGATGGCTTTGCTGGGTAACATACTAATCAGATATGGCCCTGATGCTGGCAAGACTTGTTTGGTCTTTGGCAGTGGTCCACAACCACTTTCTGCCTTTTGAGTGCTCATTCAATAACATAAAACTTGCAATCTGCTTTGGGCTCAACCTGTGATAACTCACTATTTTACAGCTGACACTACTGCATTGAAAAGACACGTTATGAAAACAGCATTGAGTTCATTTTATGACTATGATGGCACATAGCACAAGTTAGGATTTCTTTTTCCAGACAGCAAAGCTGTTTAGCTTTCTCCAGGACTGCCAAAACTGACAAATGCAGAAGAAAGGTATTAAAAGTTAAGACAAATAAGGAAAATACATCTTCTCTTATAAGTTCAGCTTTATCATTAACACAAAGCATTATAAAAATGATGAAGTCTTAGAAGACGCCCAAAAAAGCTGTCGGGCAGAACACCACTGAAAGCTATGAACATGAATTACAAAAACATTATCAAAAATGAACTAGAGACAAACTTGAGTTTTTACAGTTTCCATCATACAAAACTGATCTTTCAAATTTGTATTGAAATAGTGTAACAATATAAAAATTATAACTTTCTGTATAATAAACTGGAATTCTGAGATTGGTGAAGCCAATTGTAGTTCCAATGCCTTAGAAAAGGTACTATTTCAATTAGCTTTGATTCAAGTCTGTTATTACAATATACAACTGACTTTATTACCTCTCCTGTCTTAGCTCACATCCTTTTTCACATCTTAAACTTAGTAGTGACATTCTAGGCAAGGACTCTGTCTTCCTAGACTTGATGCAGCACCTAACACAAAAGGTCCTTTGATGTAATTTGGGCTTTTGACTTCATCAGCATCTACGTAAATAGTCTGCAAATCTGAGTATGCACACTTGTGAAAATGCAAGTTTCTGCAAGCAAGTATTGGGCAATTATAGTAAATATATTCAATGTAACATAAAATCCATCAGGGCCATCCCCCAGTGGATAAAACTGCCAAGAAAAGTCACTGCTTCAGGAATTTTATGACCATATATTTTAATTTAATTCCTACAGCCTAAAATCCCCCCAAACAAACTTGAAAGGTACATTAAATAATCTCTTGGATCATTAACTTTAACACTGCCAGCATGTCCTCATGATTGCATTTACTTTAATTAACGTAAGCTAGTAATTAATGGCATGCTTTACACAAAGGACTGCTCTAGCATATTGCCCATTTCAAGCAAACACAATACAGAAACTTCCAGCTGCTGAAGCAAGACTGAAGACAATTACAGGTCAAAAGTATAGGGACAAAAAAGATGAGAATACTGTCATAACTTATGTCCAACATAGGTTTAACTTATTATAATGTATATGGCTTGCATTTTACCATATTTCTTTTAAGTTTTATTATACTAGTTTGATTACCAATAAAAATTTAAACCTGCAACCTACAATTCTATTCGACATCATGAGAATTAGAGAAGTGTTAATTCTATTCTAATACAGCAGTAAACATTAAAATAGAGCTCAAAACATCATTATCATCCCACTACCTCACACATTCTTCACCAGAAGATTTCAATTTCAAGCTCATTTTCCCCTAACTCGTGTGTCGAAAGGTTTCAGCTTGGGGTAAAACTGAGTCAAGGATAATCTCCATCAAGGCACAAATGTTCTTCAAAGCACTTTATACAAAATTTCATGTTTTTGAGAACTAAGACAACAAAAATCCCACTACCAAAAGTGCATAAGTGTACATAAGAACATAATTGTACATAAGTACAGCAACAAGGTTTAAGGTAAAAAGCTTATCTTTAAAATATTCTAAAAATGAGTAACCTGCAAAAGGCCTTTACCAGACCCTATGACTAAATTCACTATGTTGTCCAAAGCCAACAGTACTATTTCTTCTGCAGTCAATACAGCAATTAGACAGTGAATTTTAATTGTGTGCTCCTTGGAAGAATAGGTCAATTATCAAACTGACAAATCTTATTTTACTATAGAACAGAGCATGGGGTATAGCTGATATACAGAACAGCAATGGAAAGGGAAGCTCAGCAAAGTGAAAGCCCACTTCTTTGACTCTTCCTCTTCCTTCCTGGATACTGACTTGAAAGAATAGACCTAGGTGAAGTTTGCATGACATTAGCACAAATGTTTTCACTGGCAAAGAATGAGAGACACTATTGACAGGAAGAACGCAAAGTGATCCCAGCTATCAGATTTCTTTTCATTGATTCCAAAAGACATCTGTATGCCAGTATTAACAATTTACTTGGAGAGCCATGTGTGGGATATATCTGTACCCAAAGTCTGGCAAAAACTAGTTTTTCTTTCATAACTGATTAGCTCACTTTCTCCCTCTGAGAACAATAAAGCTTCCATGTTTCTTTTTACCCTCTTTAACTGTTACCTCTGCCCTCTAACTGTTCTCTACCCTCTAACAAGTTAGGGACATGATTACAGCTGTAACACTAAGGACCAGTACACTTAATCCATGCCTACAGTTCCCCCCACACTTCAATTTGCTATTCCCTGAATAATTGTGTTACTTTCACTGAATTATTTTGCAATCATTTAAAGATTTGATTTACTTAAAGTTAAAATATTTCTGTCCATTTCTGTTTTCACAGAGCATTAAAGCATTCATAGAGAGAACTGGGAAAAATAGTGGGACAGCAAAGAACATGAACAAGCCTAATTTGGAGAGGGGGGTGCACCACAAGCCTTTGTCCCCCTCCTGATTTTTTATTTCCACCCAGAAGCCTGGTGTGCTCTCCATCACTGCAGTGACAGAATTCATTTGGAGGTCATAAACAGGTTGGAGTCCTTCAGTCAGCTGTAACCAAGGCAAAGCCTGAGCCACTTCAGTACATCTCTGCATGCAGGTGTATGTAGTGCCTCTAGATCTGCAGGAATGCTCAGTGCCAAGGAACATGCATCTGCTGTCCCTTATAAGCTTCAATTTTTCTTCATGATCTGGAGTTGTGACAAAGGCCAATTTAAAATAAAATGTAAATATGTAATTCAGAATGCACTGGCATTTTTACAATTTAAGTTTGTACGTTTAGGGACTTTATTAATGGAGAGTACTCAAAAACTGGTATCATGACTGCAGTAACATGACTAATGAAGCATCAGAAATCAAGTGACTGCAGAATCTCAGGCTAAAACATCTGAGAAAAGCAAGTGAAATCCACCTTGTATAAGTACAAGCCAACAGAGCTCAGAAACCAGTTTAAGCAAATAAAGTTACAACATGAAGAACACTGAAAAGTTATATGAATTAAAGACATCGCTGCAGGATTCCCAATATAACCAGTCTGCAAAAATGGCAGAAACAATGACAAGGCTTCATTTCTGTATCAGTACAGAAGAGAGATCACAATACAGAATCAGCAAGTCAATTCTGATCATGCTTCTTTACAGTCATCCTTGATACCAACTACACAAAAAAAAAAAAAAAAAAAAAAAACAGTGCATACCAACCAAGATAATGTTGACTATATCATTCAAAAAACCTACCATTAAAATTAATATTTTTAGTCAGCTAATGAGTAGAGTGCAGCACATGATAATGCATTTCTGAAGAAATGAACTCAAACTTTATTGAAAAGAAATAACACCTTGAAATTTATCTTCAAGAAAGGGAACTAAGACAAATAAATTAGACTAACAATGTTTAATATGTAAAAAAATGCAGATTTATCCTGTCAATACATAGAGATAAAGTGAAAAATCTATTCCATTATTTAAAAAGTAATAAAAAAAATTACCATTGCAAAAAAATTAGATTTAACAAAGTTGAGAATTACACTGAGGCTGTGGGGGGAATTCAGAATATTTGAAGGCAAACCAAAAAAGAACAAGGAAATGGACTTTAGCTTACTATCACATATCAGATATGAAATGAATTGAGCAACCCAATCACCTAAGTTCTCTCCTAAAAATAAAAGTTGCCACAGCTCTCATTGAAGTGATACAATTTCCACAGTATAGAAAGGACCCCTCCCCATATCTACGGCTTTTCTGTCCCTTTTATTCTCACCTGCAGACATAACAGTTGCTGAGATTAGCAAAAAATGAACGCTATGCAGAGGTCACTTTTAGTTATGTAACAGTGGCATGATTTATGTTCATCTTACTACTGATATCTCTAGTTTTTTTTAACCTTTTTATCTGTTGATCATATATGTGCTAATGTCAGTGAAGTACGGCACTTCAAAATATACATTTCCTGAAAAGATGATACAGGATGAACCCAGCCATCAGGCTGTTCCAATTTCAAAGCACACATTTAGGGATAGATATGTATGCATTTGACATCACATTCTGAACTATACTTCAGAACAGCTGTGTAAAACTGTCTAAGAAATGCCTAATTTGTCCTTAAATATTTGATCACTGACCCACTGCAGGGATGTCAGTGGCTAAACAATAAGCCATAGTTTCTGAGGAAGTGATCTGGAAATCACTTCCCGATTAAAATCGGTGTAATCCTTCCCCATGGCAGGACATATTCAAGTACAAGTCTGACAATACTCAAGGTCTGTCAACCGAGAAAATCTGAGGAAATTGTCCACAGTGGAATAACATCCTCTACAGTTCAATGCAATTTCCAATTTAATGTATATACATACTAAAACTAAAAACAATTTTGTATATCTGCTCCACAAGCAGTTATATTGTATAAATCATTTGATCTGAGGAGCCAGTACAATACCTGACACATGAGAAGTGACAAAAAGTCAGCCAGTTCGAGCATGCCCACACGTACAGCCTTCAGTGATGCTACTTTTTCTGCCCCAATCAAATTTATAGCTGACTTTGTTCATTGCTGTTAATTAGTTTCTTTGGTCTCTGTAGCAAGACCTATAAGAGCCTTTTTTTTTTTTTTTTTTAGTGCACAGGACTGGAAATGGTTGGCTATCTTACAAAAATTATACAGATAAAGTCTGACATGACTAAGACTGCTAATCCCAAGTCTCTTGCAGTAATTGCAACATCAAGCAATGGACAGGCTGATTAAAATCAACATTTTCATCTGAGCATATCAACCCTCCAGAACCTAGTCCATCATCCAAATTGCTAGGAATTACCCATGCCTTGTTCATCACCCCATAGGCAGAGACTTGCACTCAGGATTTTGAGCAAATCTTGAAAAAGCCACCGTTGCCAAGAAAGATTCTCAAAAACAGATTTAGAAAGAAAAATTCTTGCATTTCTTTCAAAACAGTTCCTATTCAAGATCCATTTGCTCATTTAATATTTTGACCCACACGTATCTCAGGATTATAAGTATATCATCAAGTTACATCATTGTGTTAGAACAATGTAGTTACTTGGGAAACCGTAAGGAAATCCTGATTCAACATAAAATACTGGAAAAAATATAAAGTAGATAATGCAATAGAAATAAATATTATTTTATACATCTTAAATTATCCAGATAAGTACACATGAAATCACATATATATATATATATATATATATATATTTGGACATATGTTTATCTCAGAGCTACAGGGAAAGTACATTACTAAGAACAGCTAAAGCCATAATGGTCTTGAAAGGAACACTACTCTTGTATTTTAATTTAAAGCTTAGCATGCATCAAATGAAATGCTAACTAGGCATACTCAAGGATTCTCTTCTGATCACAAGAGGGCCAAGGCAGAGGCATCAAGACAGAACTTCCCTTAGATCATTAAGTTTGCATCAAATGATGAGGTAAGATTTCTAACTTTATTTGAAAAAATGAAGCAAGGCTGACAATTAATATAGTTTGTGACTCCTAACATTAGACTGTTTTAAATGTAATATAGCAATTACTGAATCTTGTTTTAAGTCACACAGATAATGCTAGATGATTATTTAGCCTATTCCAAAGCCAAGAAAAGGTTGTTTACCAGACATTTTCCCCCTTTTACTCTGTATAATCCAATAATGATTCTCAAATCTTGAGTTGTTTTTGTCTCCAGAATCATTATTTGTATAGCCAGTAGCTTCTTGCAGGAATCTTTCCTTTAAAACAAACACTGATTTGTCAAGGGCATATTAAAATAAACTTGCTCTTTGATGCTCAATAATAACAAGCTTCCCTTGTAAATACAAACTAGTATCTTCAAAGCATGCCTCAACCGAAAACAGAGCAAAGCTTAAAATGCTTACCCTTCAGGTTGGTAACCTGAAGTCAGAGGTTTAGTGAAAGTCCTTTTCCTAAATTTTCTTGGAGTACCAAAGGTCTATATGCACCAAGATCAGCTGTAAAACAGAAATGTCACATTAACACTAAGCAAACAGGTCAACCACCAAAAAAACTATTTTGACATTTTGTCCTCAATTTATAATTACTCCATCAAGTCAGGTGTTAGATTGATTAGCACAAAGCCATTGCATAGCAGATCATGCATTACTTGCTGCAACCACCACAACTTTTACAGTTCTGTTTACATTCCTCTTGAATAAATATCATAAGCAACCAAAATCTACATGATCACGTCCATAAATCACAAGTTAAACACATTAAAAAGTTACATTCTGATGATCCATATTTACAACTGTGAAAAAAAGATCAATCAAGGTGTTTGATACTGCCTGTCAGCACTACAGTATGATACATAGTATACCTAAATGTAGAGATAAGAAAGTGAAGTTATTTCCAAAGGCTTAAACCAATTTTGAAGTGTCTAAAGACAAGCCATGGCAATATTGCTGTAACAGTGTTGAGTACAGTCTACCTGTGTGCACAGAATAGCTTCAAATCTTGTTATTCTGGAGAAGCCTTCCACTTCATATTTCACAACACGAAGCAACAGATCGATTGGCTGTTAGTTACATCACTGTCGCCCACTGAGTCATTACTGCTGGCAAAAGCACGTTACATATGAACATTCAATTTTGTGTAAACTGTTGACTAACTTCCTACAATCCTCAATACAGATATTCCACACCAGTTTTCTGACATAACTTGGCTAATCAGTTCTCCATTTGAAAACATTCTATTTTGTAAAGTTGTGAATTCAATATCAAGATGCATTGAGGCAAGAATACAACATAGCTGAACGAGTCATCTGTAAAGATTATAGTAAAGGTTACAAGCCTGAGGCTGTGTACAAGTTACGTCCTACAATTTCTTTGTTAGTGTAGCTATACAATTTAAACTCTTGATTTCCTGAAGCCTATGGGAAAAAACATAGATCCTGAAATTCCCTCTTTTACATTTAGCTTAGACTTGTCAATAAGGAAAACAATGTTGTGCCAAAGAGGGCTGTTTGCCCCAACAACTGGCATTTTTGGAGTTTGACAAAGAGAAGCTTGTAGAGTCACTCCACTGTCATTCCAGAAAGTCTGGCCTCTATCACAATTTGACATTTTAAAGAAATAGAAATTGAACTTGCAGGCCCTCCATTATGAAAAAATTAGATCTTTAATAGAGACAAAATTGTCCTTTCATCAGAAGATTGCTGTGATTTCAATAGGATTGTCTGACTGAGTTGTTAGGAGATCTTAGTTTACTGAATAGCAAGGATAGGTCAAGAGTTGAACCAGTGATTAAATATTTCATAAAACTCGGGAAAGCCTATCCAGCCTGGAGATCTGCCATAGAGCATAGATTTAATAAGTGTTTGAATTAGCTCTTCCGAGAATTCTTCATTAGAAAGTTACTTTTGATCTACAGCCAGGTGGAAATGATATGTTTTGTTAAAATGGGATTCCATATACACTAAACAAGCTGTTACTAGAAATGTTGCATGCTTCTGTCCAATAAAGGTACATGAGCTAAATTTAAATGACTAAATATAGAAAGAACATTTCCTTGGAGGAATTTGCACACATGGTGTAAGATTGCTTCTTCAGTATCCCTAAACTGGCAAGTTTGTGAAACAAATGTTATTAAGAGATAAGCATACTCTTCACAGAAAACAGCACGATGCTGACCACAACAGGAAACAGTGATCTACTTTGCCATTCTCATTAAATAATGAAATTTAAACAAGCAAAATTAATCTTAATCACAAAGAATCTACAATGAAACGGAAGTAACTTTACAAAGACTATAAACACCATGATGTATTCAGGGTCAGTTATGATAACTTACGAAGGAACAAGCTCAAAATAAGCAGTGTTTAATAGCTTATAATCAGAACCAACCTAAGAAAAAAAATACATTTATTTGTTTTTTAAAACTCTTAGGAAAAAAGCTAGAGTTTAAGGGACAATGCATTTTCTAGTTGTAAAAACACCAGATTCCAGTTTGCTTCCTCTGCCAGAACTTTGTTATTCCTGTCTGTAACAGAAATCAAGACTAGTGCTTTGACAGCCTTCACTGTGGAATGTTGCCAAAATGCATATTCAGTCTTTAGCTTCTTCAGTTATGATATGACCCCAAATCATTAAGCATCTGAAGACTGGTGTGGATCAAGAAGCCATTAAGGGACTTAGACAAAGACAGCAGTGTCCAAGTCTCTCTACAAGAGCAAGCAGCAGAAGCAGGTTCATATGTATGCTACCTCACATTGCCAAAGTAGAGAGGATGGACTTTGTCCTACAAGATGATTTTTCAGTGATGACAATGGGGGTTAATCTGGAAGGAGTCATGTCCCTTCCTTCCTCCTCATTTTTGGAGTAGATGCAGTTATTCCATCTGTTGAACAATGAAGTGAGAGGACAGGAAGGAGTTGAAAATAGTCACTCTAGTTCTCCTGAAAAATATTCCATTTGAAAACTCCTTTGCTTTTGACCCAACTCAATCCAATAGACTGCACCCTTCCACTCTCACCAAACAGATGACTAGAGCACATTACAAGTCATATGAACATGGAACAGCAACATGGATACAGACAGCTCTCCAAAAAATTTCTTTCCCTCTCTACACACCACAGAAGCATTTCTGCTGGCAATTCTAGGTAACTGTTGAAGTTTTCAGCAAGATGAAAATGTATTCAATCTCAATAGAAATGTTTTAGTTGTGTTTACAGGAAATATTTATACTCAAAAGCAAATTTCAGACTCTCTGGTTTGTAAGTTTAAAGCTAGCAGGTAATTTTCATTCAACATATTCATTTAAAATCATGACTATTTTCTTCCTAGAGCCCTTGTTGCAGTTCATGCTCATTTTAACAAGACAAGAGTTATTTAAGCAGCTATAAACCACAGTTGAAGTTTTGACCAATTGATAAGCAAGCTAAAGTATTTTACTGCAGAGCCCAAGGTCTTAAATAATCCCTTTTTACATAGTATTTAAATAATCTGCAGCAAGTTAGCTCAAAGTATCCAGAACACTGCCTTAGAATGAGTTTTGGAATGAAAGTACTATAGTGTGCTTCTCTTTCTGAAGTCTTTAAAGGTTTACCCTTTTGCACATCAAAAAAGTGATTTTAAGTTACTACTATGGGGAAAGTATACAAACTAAGTTTGCCTAGTAGCTGTATTACTTAAGTTACAAATGCTCAGATAGTCTGACATACTATTCTCTCCTTGTTAATACTTTACTTTTCCCCCAAACAGCTGTGTAGACAGGGAGAAAAGGAAATGATCTTCTCTGTACAGGCTGCAGGAGCAGAGAAGCCTTCTTACTGAAAGTAACAAATGCAGGTGCTTCCCACCCTCCCCCCAGCAAATATCGGCAATGGGATCAGTATATTCCATCTCAAGTAGCCTAGGAGGACATGCCTTGAGAGAACAAGTCAGCCTGTACCAAGTATTTTTGCAGTAGCTAAACAGTTAAGTCTAGGATGAATTCATTATCACCTGATGGCAAGACTTCATTACAAAATTTGATGAATCTGTTAAATGAAATAGCTACTGCTGAAGGGCTTTATATAGCCAAGTTTTATGTTTAAGAAAGCACTCTCTTGATTTTGACAAAAGCAAATTCATTAGAAGACTTCTAGGAGTGCCTTTAAGAAATTCAAGGTATCACAATAGACAATTCCTGTTTTAATTGCTATCACAAGATTGTTCTATTACTTGTTGAATTAAAAGAAAGAATAATACATGGGTAAAAAAACTGAAGGTAATTTGAGTACATAGACATTTTGCTCATCAGGCTCCGTTTCCCATATTTTCCTAATTTTATCAGTTTCATAACCCTGCATACTAAGTTTAGAAATAAGTCTGTGTGACTGAGAACCACAGAACGGAATTTATTCAAACCATTCATTTTAAGTGCAACATCAAAAGGGTAGGAGATAAAGTTTCCCCAGATCTGTTTGATAAGCCTTATGAAAGGAACTAACAGTTCATGACAATTGCTTAAAGCATTTAGGTTCACCATTAAAGAATGGACTGTTTTTGACATGCAAAAAGACATTCATCTAACTGGCAAACACAGAAGCTGTAACACAAGTATTCATGTCATCTGACTGACATACACTTGAGATTCTCTTCAGTTTCCACTTAGTGATCCTCCTTTACAGGAGAGAGAAACCACTCGAATCAGTTCTACAGTTAAATTGTTCGAATACATTTGTTGCTCTGAAGAAGTAACCTAGACTTAGCATTTTTCCCCCATGCCAAGAATTATTTTTCACAAAAGAGGATGAGCCACCTCATCATAAAACATTGCCATAGGCAGAAGAGTTATGCCTGTCAAAGAGTTCCTTAAGGGATAAACATGTTGTACTTGATACAGCTTAAAGGGACGTGTCAAGTCTGAAGGAAGACTTGGAAAAGATGTCGTTTATTGGTAACACTCCTCCCAAATATTACAGAAAAATATAATCAACAAGTATTGCAGCTAACATCTGGAAATAAGCTTTGTAGTAAAAACTAGCATTAGAAAGAGTCTCTCACACTACTGAGATTACTACTACCTTAGAAGTCAGTATTCTTCAACATGCACTGTGCAAAGAGGTGTAAACCCATCCATCCAAAATAGAAGTGACAGCTGTCCCAAGGAAAGACTGAATATCAAAAGTAAATTGAGCAAGTGACATCCGGTGTTCAGTCAGATCATATTTCCAATATCAAAAAAGCACCACTGCTCTTCCTTTCATCACCAGAAAATTAAAAACCTCAAAACACTAAATCAGTGCATCCTCCACACAGCATTAAACCCTGTATTTTCTAATAGAAGCCTACTCAAGACATATGCTTACGAGAAGAGTTCAGAATGGAATAGAACATTTCCAGGACTCTGAAGCAACAAATCCTATGCCAGGTCTAACACTTATTCTTACTTCCACTGCTCAGCAATTGCTACTTGTTTTAAAAAACTTCTTCCAGATATTCTTTAACTTTCCAGTATTTTTCAGCTTTCTACTGTTTGAGACTTTCGCTTTCAAATTTTTTGTAAGGAAGCCACTGGCAAGTGCTCACTGAGTTTCAGAAAGTTTGTTTTGCTTACACCTTTTTACTTGTCCCATAAAGAGTTACAGCACAAGTATATACTATTTTTGAAATCTTTAGTGATAACAGAAGGGAAGGCATTAAGTTTCTTCATGCTTCTCCTCATATTCATATCTCTGTAGAGCTTTAATATCATGCATAAGCTAAAACATCATTTTTCACCCAGTTTACAAAATTAGCAGAGAAACAAAATGAAGTTTAGCACTGTACAAGTGAATTATCAACTACAGCTGTATTACAAACCTCCCCAAAGGTTTTATCATTCAAATTATATATTATTCAAATATGTTTTCCAAAAAGCTGGAATTGTGTTAAAACTCTCCTAAGTTTTCATTATTTTCAGGCTTTTTTCTTTCACGCACTTAAGAAATGTTGAATTCATTGTATTAGTCTTGATCACACAAAGCTTTGGTGAAGTGTTCATGTCAATTAGTGCAGTAAATGAACTAAGAATGGGGATTCACAAGTTACATTATCAGAAGTTAGCTTTGTTTTATGGAAAAATGTTTTTGCACCATATACAACCTGTATTCTTTTGTGGCTGCTCCAGGGAAGAAAATAAGTAGCTGAGCTTATTACAGCTAACCAAATGAGTTAGAGTAGTAAAATCCTTATCAGGCAAAACTTCAGGAAGAAAACTCAAAGAGCACTAAGCAGCTTACTTTCTCACCAGCAGACTGGGAAGTAGAAGGAACAGGACATAGCAGCCCCTTCTCTCACTTGAGAATCATTAGCATTTACAAAGTCTAAGCCTTGAAGGGAAGAAAGGCTTCCAGACACTCTGCAAAGAAAACCTGTCAGAGATCAACCAAGTGCAAATAAACCATGTGCCAAGTTTGCTACAGAGAAAAATGTGAATGCCAGAAAGTTTTGCTTCCCCTTTCTCAGAGGTTGGAAAGAAAGACAAATTGTTTATGCTGAGTCCTATAGTAAAGTTCCCACAGAGATCTCCACAGAGATCTTAACTCCTGGTGTACAACTAAGTGTTGTTCATCAGTAAGCAGGCAAGAAAATTGATCAAGTACGGGGAATTGTCTTAATAGTTATTCCACAAAATGATCAATAGATTTAATAAAGTTCTGTGCATCTACAGCCACCCTCAGTTAAGCACTATGATGTTGCCAGGACCAAACACCTGATCTGGACTGCCCTAGCCAGCAAGCTCAGAGGCAAGAAACAAGCAAAAAGGTTTGCTATGTTCTCCTAACTCAAGCCTGACACAAATTAAAGATTTTGATGTTGAAAACAGTTGTAGGAAAAGAATTAAACACTAAGATTAAATAATCAAGCACATAAAACTAAGGATCATGTGTCTGTTTTACTGCTGAAGTTGCAAACACCGTAGCAGTCAATATAGAGGTAGATATCTTCAGATTTGATTATCACCTGCTATGCAGAACCTATTCCTAACTTCAAAGGACAAAAGAACAGATACATTAATGTGAAAGAAACAAGTCGATAGAGATAGCAAGAACTGTATTATACTCCATTCCTCTGTTGCATAACATGTGGGTAAAGTCATTGTGCAGGAAGATTTAGGAAGAAGTGTTGGAAATCAATTTAAGTGTCTACATAGGCTTGGAGGATACCTGTGCAAGACAGTTTTACTCAGGCTTAAAACTGACATACACAGGATCACACCTTGCTGTTAGTTTCTGCAACATTTGATTACTCTTTCAAAATAACATCCTGTTAACAGGCTTTACTATGTTAACAGACTATGCTAAAATAACCCAGCTCCAGAGCGAAGGAGTTAAGAGCCACATTTCACATTGGTTTCATCTTTCTCCTTTTCTTGGTTCTCAGTCTTCTGTGGCCACCTAAAAGACTTAGTAGTTTTTTCTTCAAGATAGATGACAACTTACCCACAGTCTCTTCAGCAGCATGATGCCATTTATGAAGCACTTGGAGAAACCCTCTCTAGGTCCAAATTCACCTAGACAACTGACATATTTAACCTAGCCTGTAGGATTAAAGGATGGGTGTAAATTCTGGGTACCAGTCTCCCACATACTCAGCATTGCAGTGCTGTGGTCCCATACAGGTCTTAACTCAAGCACAATTGGGCCGTTTGTCCAGGTAGCTGCTTCATCTCATGGCTGCAGTAACAGGCGGCAATGTTATTGCTACATTCAGTGAAGAGTACACACAAATGCTTTCTAAAATTTAGAACACTTTCTTAAATTTAGAACCAAAGTTATATCAGATTATATTGGTTTTGTCTGCATAAGCAGAGGTTAGATAACTCAACACATCACTTAAAACCCACTTCTCCATTAAGTTCCCATTTAACAGACCTACAACTGACAGGAGTCTATATCTTCTGGTCAATCTTTTATCTGTTCTTTGCATAGTAATTAATTGCAAAGTTCAAAGGAACACTTTTGCTCATCTGCTTTACTCATCTGACCGGATGATTAAGGCATTCTCCAATCTGCACTTCCATAAGCATATATTTCTCCAAAACTAATCAAACTTACTAAAGTAAGTTTGAAGCACTTGGTCATAATTTAAGTCCAGTGATTAAGTTCTCAGATACTTTATTACTAACTTGATTTGAAAGTCTATTTTCACTTGGAATAACTGTTTAGCTTTCTTGAAGGCATTATATCTCTGTGGCCAGCTAGCACAGGTTACAGTAGTTAACATGGCACTTAACATTTTACTTCTAGTCAACTTAAACAGAAAGCTCTATAAATGCTTTTGAGTCACACAGAGCCTGCCCCACAAATCTTTCCTCTGATTTCAGTTGAAGCAAATTAGTAGCTTTGTTTTAGAAGCTCCACATAACAACATACAACTCATCCGTAACAGCTTGCATACACTTTCCTGGCCAGTCCTCTGGCTCTGCATACAGGGACTGCTGTTACAGCCCTTCAAGCTCCATTTTTTCTTGATTTGATTCTTTTTGGCCCCACTTGGAGGTAACAAGGCTTTTCTGTTCAAGACATTTCAGAATATGGGTTTTTGCTTAACACCACTCATCTTCATAGCATCTTACCTCAATTTATCAGCATTTTCCCTCTTCTTCCATCACAGAAATCAAACCACTAGCCTATCTACCTGCACACACTTCCTCAGCTGCATACTTCTCCACTGAGCCCTCCAGCCCTAATGAGATAACAAAGGTCCCTCGCCGCAGGCTCAGCTCCTAAGCATGAGCTCAGCACACTGCATGCCTGAACTACCTTTACAGACTTCATACTAGCCCTTTCACAGGCTTCATTGCATATAACAGGAGCAAGAGGTTTGACTGATTGTTTCTGAACTACCAAAGACTGTCTGGAAGAACAGTGTGTGAGCATCCAGTCTCCCATGCACTGCTAAGCATGAACAGTATACAAAAATAGGAACATCTCCCACTACAGCTGGTAGTAGTCACTTTCTCTTCAAAGCTTTGGGATCTTCAGAAGTCAGGCATGCAACTTCCAAGACCAACACATCCAGAAGAAAAAGAAACTTCCCAAACCCAAGCAGTCTGAGGACAGCTACAGCTGTGCTGTACATAGAGGCTCCACATTTACCACATAGGTGTATTACCCAGCCTTTGCACAACAAACTGCAGTTGCCTCCAGTTGCTGCTTCTTAAAGGTACATCTTGCTTCAGCCAAACATCCAAATAATCAACAAGCAGAAAGTAAGACCATTTAGCAATCCACCACCAATGACAGTACCTACTTCTCCAGGCCAGCTGAAATAATTCTGCTCAAATAAGGACCAAACTCTGCTGCTAGGAAATACTTTTTCCTTTAATAGATACATTGCCTAGGTGACAGCACTTGAAATGCCTAATATCAAATTCCTCAGCAGTTTCAGTATTTTCACTCTCTAGTGACACTGAAACAGCTCTGCTTTCTAAGCATGCTACCATTAAGGTCTTCAGTTTTGTTTGTCTCTCTCAGCAGCTGACTTCATTTTCCCAATGCTATTCTGTTGCCAAGCCATGCTACATTTTAACCATGAACCTGTAAATATGCCTTTTTAATAGGCACTTATTTTGGACATCTCCCCACACACCCTGAATTAGCAAGAGTACGAAGAGTAACATATATATCCCTAACTCCACAACTTCATGCCCATAAACTGAGTTTTTCCAGTCAGGCAGTAAAAGAGGAGATTTAATGTTTAGTGCCCAAGGACCTTCACCTGCTTTAATTATAGCACCTTCTAGTAAAGCAGTTTCAGGGAGGCAAGAAAAAAGCAAACCACAAGCAAGGAAAGTTTTGGGGTGGCCATATGATAGCTGTTACTGATTATTACTTTTAATCTAAATAGTGCAAATAAAGGCACATGGCTCTATCCTTTAGTCATACCACCACCTATGTCCAGCACACGTTAGAAGTAGCTACCTCTGCTACCACTCACACACTTTTGAAGCAGAGCAGATTACTCAAGCTAATATTCAGCTGTATTTAAGCTTACTGTCAATACTAATCTATAAAAAGTGTCTTAAATGGCTAGCAAATGTGACGCCCATCTACAAGAAGGGCCGGAGGGTAGACCCGGGGAACTATAGGCCTGTCAGTTAGACCTCAGTGCCAGGAAAGCTCATGGAGCAGATTACCTTGAGTGTCATCACGCAGCACTTGCAGGGTGATCAGGCCCAGTCAGCATGGGTTTATGAAAGGCAGGTCCTGCTTGACGAACCTGATCTCCTTCTATGACAAAGTGACACGCTCAGTGGATGAGGGAAAGGCTGTGGATATGGTCTACCTTGACTTCAGTAAGGCTTTTGAGACTGTTTCCCACAACATTCTCCTCAAGAAACTGGCTGCTCAAGGCTTGGACTGGCGTACGCTTCATTGGGTTAAAAACTTGGGTTGGGTTAAAAACGTTGGGTCAAAAACCCAACTTCGTTGGGTTAAAAACTGGCTGGATAGCCGGGCGCAAAGAGTTGTGGTGAATGGAGTCAAATCCAGTTGGAGGCCGGTTACTAGTGGAGTCCCCCAGGGCTCAGTACTGGGGCCAGTCCTCTTTAATATCTTTATCAATGATCTGGATGAGGGGATCGAGTGCACCCTCAGTAAGTTTGCAGATGACACCAAGTTAGGTGCGTGTGTCGATCTGCTCGAGGGTAGGAAGGCTCTGCAGGAGGATCTGGATAGGCTGGACCAATGGGCTGAGGCCAACTGTATGAAGTTCAACAAGGCCAAGTGCCGGGTCCTGCACCTGGGGCACAACAACCCCAAGCAGCGCTACAGGCTGGGAGATGAGTGGTTGGAAAGCTGCCTGGCAGAGAAGGACCTGGGAGTACTGGTTGATAGTCGGCTGAATATGAGCCAGCAGTGTGCTCAAGTGGCCAAAAAGGCCAACAGCATCCTGGCTTGCATAAAAAACAGCATGGCCAGCAGGGCTAGGGAGGTGATTGTCCCCCCTGTACTCGGCTCTGGTGAGGCTGCACCTCGAGTACTGTGTTCAGTTTTGGGCCCCTCGCTACAAGAAGGACATGGAGGTGCTCGAGAGAGTCCAGAGAAGGACAACAAAGCTGGTGAGGGGTCTGGAGAACAAGTCTTACGAGGAGCAGCTGAGGGAGCTGGGGTTGTTCAGCCTGGAGAAGAGGAGGCTCAGGGGCAACCTTATTGCTCTCTATAGGTACCTCAAAGGAGGCTGTAGCAAGGTGGGGGTTGGTCTATTCTCCCACATGCCTGGTGACAGGATGAGGGGGAATGGGCTAAAGTTGCGCCAGGGGAGGTTTAGGTTGGATATTAGGAAGAACTTCTTTACTGAAAGGGTTGTTAAGCATTGGAATAGGCTGCCCAGGGAAGTGGTTGAGTCACCATCCCTGGAGGTCTTTAAGAGACATTCAGATGTAGCCCTTAGTGATATGGTTTAGTGGAGGTCTTGTTAGTGTTAGGTCAGAGGTTGGACTAGGTGATCTTGGAGGTCTCTTCCAACCTAGGCAATTCTGTGAAATTCCTTTCTAGTCACAGAGCTGACAAGTCATTTTTACACATGAACTTCATTCCAACATTTAGCTCTATTTTACTTCCAGATTGTTATCAAATGTTCAAGGGCACAGCTATCTCTAGCACTCTCCCACATTTGTAGCCTTTCTGCAGGCAGTAGTTTACAGGTACCCCTCTATGTAGAGATGGATATTTTAAGTCAGATCAAGGGCAGGGCTTTTTCTGCTTGAGGATGCTAACATGTGGTTTTCCATAGCACTTGAAATGAATAAACTAGTGCCCAGATCTGATGAGACTTGTAAATCTAGAAACTAATATGTTCCTTTTTTTTAATAGACTACTCATATCATGCCTGCTATTACTTTAATTCCTCAATTTCTTGTGTGCTTTAATATTTGCATCTCCTGACATCAGGCTGACAACAGCTCCATCCTGCCTGCACTTTCTTGCTCTGTCACCTTCTATTCTTGGTAACTGATCAGTTCTCTTCTATTGCAGTTATCACTGTTTTAATAAATTAGGTCTAGATACATAGCCTGAAGTCTTTCCAAGTCTACCAAATACTCCAGCCATACTTTTCAGTGTTTCTTCAGAGCAAAACATTATCCATACACTCCTAGACCTGTGAAGCTTAGATATTAGAGCAGGGGCTCCCTACAATCCATTTTTGACTTCCATGTAGAAAAATAAAACATTGGATGATCCTACATGGTTGGTGATACTGAGTGTTGACTGCTGCATGCATGGACTGTAGTTACCAAAACAGTGTCCATTGTGACTTAAGTTATTTTTCATTTCAAACAAAACCTACATACAGCCTCAGAGGAGAGCTCAATTTCTACCTGACAATACCTCAGTCTACAGCATGAGCATCATAATACTTAACCATTATAAAACAGACAACTGGTAATCTCAAAGTTAGTACTACTTGAGGCTCAGCTTGTCTGATACACCTTTACTTAACTTCAATACTGATTAGCAGTAGTGACTACTTTCTGCACCCCAATAAGCTAGATTTCTTACCATCTTTTTCCCTCTTTAATCTCCAGTGAAGTTTGTGTGTTGGAAGTGGAAAAGTATAGTGAATAAGTTTTTGTATTACATAGAATTAGTACAGAAAGCAATTGTAAAATCTTTAAAGTAAAAGACATGGTTCTCCTACAGAATTGCATTATTTTGAAACTTATTACACAACAGTAAAAAGCTTGTTCACTTTGAGCAGTACTAGCACAGAGCTATAGTCCTGTGCCCTTATTAAAATCAAAACCAAATCAAGAACAGGAATCCCCTTTTTTCCACCCCATAAAATACATCTTCATTTATAAGACAAATGATTTTAAGAACTCTGAATTACCTTGCAGAATGATGTTTTTCTAAGAGTACAATTTTAATGACAAAATAGCAAGCAATCTGTGTGTTAATATTTTGTTCTTCATCTGCAACACCAATCATTGAAGCACTACAAGGTTAACATTCCTCTCAAAGTGTTTCTATTTCACATAAGTATCATTTGTATCTGGTGTTCAAAGTAATGCTTTATTCATTGCTCCCTGTACAGTACTGATTGACCTTGTAGATTAGTCTTTATGATATTGTATAAAATCTTATTGTAGTTAAGGAGAATTATATCTAGAGTGTTTCATCAGCCCCCTTTGTTTCAAATTCATGACAATTCCTTTTTATTCCGACCCTTCACTACACAACCTTGGTGTGTAGGAGCTCTCCACTTTCAATTGTTTTATCAGTTAAGACAGAAGAACTGATTTAGTAATGTAATCACTAGGTAAAATTCGTGAAGATAAGGAAAATGGATCATTCAAGATCCGGGACCCCCTGTCACAAACTTCTATATATGTTTATATAGTTCCTATTTTAAGCTTTTCTGCAGTCTTTCATTTTGCACCTTTCAGGTGATGAACGTTTTTCTTTCAGTAGTTTGAATGAGATCTTCAAGTCAAAGGTCAGAAATATTATGCACATACATGACTGTTTATGCAGCAGTTTTCCTCTTTTGCCCTCATCTTTCTTCATCCTCCCTACATCAGGTTCATGACTGTTACCAAATATTTTTAAGAACAGAGACAATTCTGAAAATGATAATGGTATAATGCAAAACATCTGAGAGAATGATACAGTTCACACATACATCATGGGCAATGAAGGGTAATGCAAAGAATGTTTGCAGTGTGCTTTTAACCTATCATCCTTTATGTTTTTGACTTTCTTCAGCCAGTTCTGCATTCACAAATTACTCTCAATAGTACAAATGTACAGAATATTTCCATTCCTCTGTTACATTACTGAAACAGGAGAGAATCAAATTAACTTTAAAGAAACATTGTAAATCTATGTTTGAACACAGTTCACTCCAGCATGCTTACCAAGTCAGTAAATATACTTTAGTACTCACACAACATGCCTTCATGTTTCATTTACACTGTTTTAAAACAAGGTGAATAAATAAATCAAGATTCACTCAAGCCCCACACTGTCCCTTCTTTCAGTTACTATGTAAACCTCATGACTAAATCTCAAGTACATTGCAGGGGAAGCTCTTGTAAAATGATTAAGTTAATAAAAATATTCTTAGCTATTCCACACTCAAGTCTTTAGTTTCACTCTTTTCCCACCCCAACATTTCCCAGTAGAAAATAGCCTTACTGTTCAATGAGCAATAGCTCTACAAAAACTGCCATTTCTCTGACAATAGAGGTACCCACAAGCTAGGCATATTTGTACAGGACTTGCTATTCTCAGTCTGGAGCAGGAAGAACTTCAGTAATCTCTTCTCAGAAGATATTTGATCTGCCCCAGATTCTCTCCCCAGTTATTTAACAAATTAATGTCAATTAAGCTGAGGTTTAGTAAAGATAAAACTTTTCACATTAAAACTTATACTCTGATATCAGATCTATCAAGAAATGTTTTCTTTCCAGTCCCTATTGCTTGCAATTTATCAATCAATAACAAATGTTTTGTTTGTGTTGCCTACACTCAGTACAAAAGCAGTTGTTCAAGAGCTTCTTCCTCAAATGCTACCAGACATATGAAACCTCATCCTGTGCTCTAGGAATTCAAATAAATGGATCCATCTCTGAACACACAACCACAGAAAAAAAAAATTCCTTGATTTTAAAGGAAAATGTGATGAATATTTATATCCTAGACCTTTTTTTAGCTTGTAGCAGTGCACAACCCTATCCACAGAATCCAAGAAAAGCCATGAGAGCCATTTGCATTCATCTGAGCGAAGTCTTAATTTAGAAATATTTATGATTTGAACATATTTTGTTCTGTGTTTGCAAAGCACTTGGAATACAAGCCTTCAAGTGTTTTCCTAGCTACAACGAAAGTTTTTTTATGCTTTTATGCTTCTTTTAATTATTTCATCAGAAATTTCAATAATCTTTGCAAAATAGAACCTGCAGAATAAACAACCAATGCAAAAACAACTCAAACATCTGTCCTTAATACACAAATCAGTATCTACTACATCACAGTCCACTGAAATCCAGCCATTCACAGCTGTTCCATAGGAATACTTACAGGATAGCTAATCACTCAAACACTTCTTTCAAACACATACATACTCAGAGCACCTGCTTTACCCCCACCAAGGCTAATGTTTCAGCTTTTCAGAGATGCTTTCTGAAAATTTTATGCACAGGTAAGTCATGAATAAGCACAGTACCTAAGGATCAGAAGGGTTAAATCTACAAACAGGTAAAACTGACAGTCAAAGCACAAGGTATTACTCGCATTTTTTGAGGTAAAGTTGTTTTATTTAAAACATAAGAGTTGATAAAATGCCTTCAGTCAACAGCATTACCAGCAACTCAGAGTACATTAATAATGGCAGGAGACCACAATTTACTAATAACAAATGCATAGAGCAAGACTTTCCATTTAGAATGATAAAAAAAGATTGACAAGACACTATAATTATTTTGAAGGGTGCAAGAGAACATTACTCTGAACTCAGTTGAAAAATTAAGTCTTCGCTGACAGTTTTTTAGACTTCAGATCTTGTAGACTTGCATTTTTTGACTTTATTTTAGCTTGTGCTCCTAGCAGTAATTCTGAAAGCTGGAAGTACAAGGTAAAAAGAGATAAAGTTATTTGATAGAACTCTACATGATCTTTTATTATTTCAAGTCTTCTAGTTTGTAATGTTAGCACAGCAAAGTTTAAGTAGCCTTACTTCAGAAATCAATAACCAAAATGTGTGAATTAGTTTAAACACATTAAGGCTGGGGAATCCCCAGTAAGTTTAAAATATTAACGAGACAAATCAACCAACTATAGTCAGGCATGACTGGTCTGCTCACTAGATCCTCATCTGCTTTCATCTTAGAGAAGTAAGCAATTTCAGTAGTTTGTGCACCTGGCTTACAAAACACTAAATAAATATTTAAAAGCAAACTGTCTTGGTTATGAAATATTTCTGGTGTTGCAGGCCAAATCTTTAATACTATTGTAATAATAAATAATTTTGAACTGAGTAGCACTTGAAGTAACTCTTGGAGGAATATATTTAAAAACATTTCTTTTCAGTTTATAGGTAAAGATAACAATGATTGATACTATGCTAATTGTTTATGTTTAAATAGGATGAAACGAAAGATAAAGAGCTACTACACTAGCTAGATCCCATCCTATAATAGATACCTTCAGAGCGTGCAGACAATGAATGCAATTATTTTGGTAGCACAATCTGAACACTTGAGAAGTCTAAAAGTTTGAAATAACTGCAGTAATGAAATGAATACTTTTACAGTCTCATTTTCCCCCTTATCTCTTTGGAAGGGAGCTACTCTCAATTACATCTTCACCCTCAGGGAGGCTATTAGGTCGCATAACAGTAAGGAATGTATTTTTCCATGGTTAAGTCTTAAAATTAAAGAACCATTTAGCTTTCTTCCTTGTCAAGGATATAATAAATTATAGTAGTATTTATAGTCTGGATGTCCCTATTTTTTATTTGCTATGTTTTAGAAGTCACATATAACAAATTACCAACATGACAGACAGGAGAGCATAGCCACCATATTTGTGAAACAACTCCACCTGTCTCTCCCATGTTTTTAAAAAAATCATTTCAGATTTCCTTGGGTTGTTAACTGTTTTGATCTTCTGATTTCCTTAACTTACTAAACACTTTCTGTTAAGCTCAATAAAAGCAGTTATTAGTGTTACTATACAGAGCTCTTTTTAACCAACATACGTAGAGTACGTTCACCTTTCCAAGCTTCCAGCAACGCTGAGCAAAAAAAAATGAAAGTAGTCTAGTAGGAGTACTAAAATGAAATAAGCTAATAAAACAACCATCTTCCCTTACTAATTGCAGGGATGCTCTCATCTTCAACACTGATGATAATCAAGGGACAGAACTAAGAGAAATGAGAAACCTCCTCATCACATCTAGGCATTAAAAAAAATTGTTTTTTTTCTTAAGAGAATTATTAAATTACACATGGAGTAACTCATCATAGTGCACTAAATTCAGAGAACATACAAGGAAAACAAAGCCAAGAAGAAACAAGGAAAAGCTTTCTTCATTAAGAAAGCAAGCAAGGAGACAAGGCTAACCACAACACATCCAGCGGCAGTATTTTCACCACCAAGGATACAGGCCCACAGACCTGAACAATGAAAGAAGGAAACTTTAGAAGAGAAAATGAGAGCAGAAAAGAAAAAAAGAAAAAATACTTGGAAATAATCAAACAGAACAAATTGTATATACACAATATATATACATAAAACCCATAGAGACTAAAAGCAATCCGTATAACTTAGTGCAATAACATCAGTAAGCATATGAGACAAATACAGACCGCCATGTTAGACCAAAAGAGGAATTGCAAAGCCCAAGCAAAAAACACAACAAAAACAACAACAACAAAAAAAAATCCTTACCTACATCTCAAAAAAAGACCTTCCTATAGCTTGGAAATGGGTCTTAAATAGATTTGTGCTGAGGGTGTGTGTGGGTGGAGAGCCCAGGATATCTGATCTGAGCAATTAAGGCCTATTGGTACACACTGGGCCTTGCAAATGAGTTAGCTGAAGCTGATATGATTCCTCGAGGTAGAGAATAATTGGCTAACCTGCATGTTTCAACACAGCTGGATAATGTCTTCCCTGAGGAAATCATTGATTACTCTTACTATACTTGGGTTGTCACAGTTATTACTAGATTTTCTCTGGCTTATAGGAACATACTCATAAATGGCAAGGTCATTTCTCCAAGTCTCCAAATAAAGCTGAGTAAAAGAAGTGAAAATATACAGCATGGTAGGAGTCCTGAAAGGAGGCACACGACACAGACAGATTACTAATGATATGGCATGTGTATGACTGGTTCAAAACATTTAACTAAAATTGGAAAAAAAAAATAAAGTTAAGACTAGAACTGCACATTCTCCTTTTTGATAATGACAAAATTTACATTTGTTTATGGTCAAGTGAGTAGATCACAATAAATGTTGAAAACTGCAGCAGCAACACCTGCTCTCGTGAATTTTCATATATGTTCATCCACCAAACTGTACATCTAGAAGGATATTTAAGAGATTTCTTCTGAATGCTGATATGCAACAACATTCTTATTTATGTAATCTGCTTCAAAAAAAAAAAATTGTCACCCTTCAATTTATGATGGATCTGATCATTCTATTGTTTAAAAGAAGAAAAAAAAATCTCAGGGAAAAAATGTTCACACTTTTAAATCTAAGTTAGTTAACATTCATTTTCAATCCAATGTAGAAATGCTATCACCATTGTGACAGAGCAAGGCTGACCATGATGTAACAATATCACAGCATTATATAGTACCACATCAGACCTATACTCCTCATTGATCTGTGAGGGTCTAATCAAACAGGAAACAGCATCTGCAGTATGAGGTAAAGCCACAATATTTATTTCTTCCAGCTTCTCTCAAAATCTTCCTGTAGGGAACATTCTCCACATGCTGCACCGTCTCTAAGAAAGGTCTGTTTCTATATATTGAGAGTACCTCCACAGAAATACTATGGCAGTAACAATCAGTATATTTTGAAAAAAAAATCCTGAAGAATTTCTTCATTAAAAACAATCTGATGATCTTTTATCACCAGTAACTTAGCATTTAAAACATGGTTTATTCTGATGGATGAGAGTGTTTGGATCTTAAGCATTATTACTTTTTATATATTTAAGTGTATGTTTGTATAGTAGCATGATTACTTATGTAGGACAAAATCAACCTAAAATTATAAAACCATTAAAAGAACTAAAGAAAAAATAGACAATAAGTTTGGAACTATTTATAAAGTATGAATGTAGAAATCTGTGTAAAGAAATCATCCTGGAATTATTTAATCTTCTTTTATCATAATTTACATTGCATACCTGAGTACCTGTTTCTACCAGTTTCTATCTTATGCATCAGGAATGATGACTGTGACAATTTTTCAAAACAGCAGCTCCTTGTTCTGTTTCAGACATTACAATCTATATAACTTTGCTAAATGAAAACTTGACCTTCTCTAAAGAACAGACAATAGTTGTTCCACTACCCAGTCAAAATTAAGTGAAATTGTTTGAAGAATCCTTTCTTTGTTCAGCATTATTATCGTGTTTGTCAGAAATACTTTATAACACAACCTTCAGTGTTTTTCCTTATATTGCAGTATTGCAGTGATATTCTTTTTTTTTTTTTTTCTCATTTAAATCCTACAAAGAAACCGGTCAACCTGTGCAGGTCTGGTTTGAGAAGAAAAACTTTTTAAACAGACTTCATATCAAGTAGCTGGCAAAATAGACCTTGTGTAACCACAGGAGTTGTCCATTTCTATAACCCTGAACCTACAAATTGCACTTTTAGCAGGTCTGGTTTGAGAAGAAAAACTTTTTAAACAGACTTCATATCAAGTAGCTGGCAAAATAGACCTTGTGTAACCACAGGAGTTGTCCATTTCTATAACCCTGAACCTACAAATTGCACTTTTAATGATCTTATTCAAATAACATGAGAAAGAAATGGCATGTCCAAATAACCCATCTTTGTACAGTTACAATTAGAGTGAAAGGTAATTGAAACAGTCTGTTAAAGGATAATTTTGGGGGGTTTGATTGTTTGTCCTTTACCACTTTTCCCTTATTATAACAAAGCCTCATTAAACTAAGTAGTCTTAAGCATGAAGGAAAAACTGAGTCAATCAATAAAAGCTTTTCAGAGCAGCAGAAAGTAGCATAACTTTTAGTGAAGCCTTGTTTCAGTGTAGTGCTCAGCTCAAAGAAATGTGGATATTTAATTAAGCAAGTGGAAAAGAGAGGAAAGAAACCTCTTGTAACTTAATCCCAAGAGACTACGAGTAACTGTGGGGAACAATTAATATACGTGGCTTTAAGTTTTAAAAGGTGAAATCTCAAGTATTGATTAGTAAGTATGTAATAGGGAGAAGGCATTCAAGAGAGATATTTTCTGGAGGAGTGACAAATGGCTCTGCAAAGAGCCAATAGGTACAAGACCAGTAAAACAATTTACACCAAAATACTAGTATGCAGAGTGGCATGGTGCAATATAATAAAAACACTGCCCCTTAAAGATTTCAATAGGTTTTTGGTACATAAGGTCAGAGGCCTCAGTGCACTAATAGGTCTTAAATGCCCTGACCAGCCACATCTGGGGCCTCCTCTGAGTAGGAGCTCATTTAAGCTCAGGACCTGGTCTAGCCAGGTTTCTGAAGGACTGTGTAGTGTTACTAGGAAGATTGTGGGCCTGGCTTGTGGCATTGTTGTGCCTGATGATTACCATATCTACTGTTATTGTTTGCTGCTGGTACTGTGGGATCACACTTTTGTGGTGAGTTTTGCCTAGATAGCATTTAGCCTTTCCTTAAAAATTTAAAGTGTTGGATGTAGTACTGGGGTGGGGGGGGGAATGGGGAGGATGTATTAGTTGATCAGGTGTCCAAAGGCTCCAGAAACCATACCATAAAAGAAAAAGATATATTTTTTTTTAAGCAGACTACTTTTCCTGTATGAAATAAAAAAGTAACAGAGATAATGGTAACCTTCCATCATGAAGTCATGCCCATAAAAGGAGAGACATTGTATATTCTCAAAGGAAGGGGAAAATAATTGAGTATACACCAAAAAAGATAGCAATAGTTGCTGCAAGGCTTAATGTAACTTATGCAGGATAAATTTTATAGTTGCTTATTGTGTGCTGTTAGGTAAATAAGCAGACTGTAAAAGCATTATTTGTCCTGCTTTTAAAGACTAACCTCACCTTTCCTGGGATGATGGGAGACAGTCAGTGACTCAGAACAATTTATATTTCCTTTAGAAGGTACTAAAGATTTCTCTTCAGCTATATATAGTGTTAAAATAAAATAGTCTTATCTGATAAATATTAATTTTTTTGATACTTTACTCATTGAAGGATAGGTTACAATAAAGCAAGATGATTTTTTTAAGCATAAATCTTATCTAATGGCTGCTCAGGGAAAAGAAAAAAAAAATTGAAAAGCTATTGCAGTGCCACATCTCTGATCTTAAATAGGTGATCTTGACTTCCACGGCTACTTGATCAAACCCATTTCTTTGAGAAAGGTATGCTATTCTAGAAACCTTAAGTATTTTTAAGTGTTAAGTGATAATGAAAGGATGTCTATGGAGTATTTTGCCCAGAAACTTTTTATTTGGAGATGTCTGTGTGTATCAGATGAGAAATCAGAGTATTTCTTTTATTCAGCTTCTTGGTTTACTGAAGCTTAAAGAATGTCATGCCTGTTTGTACTTGAGTGATGCATAGAAACTATTTTTGTGTGTAGACAGACTTTAGATGGGCTGCAACAAGCTGTTGGTTATTGTCTGCGAAGTCTAAGCATTCAGTTAAAGATACATTTAGCTGTGCAAAGGAAGTTTTTAGATTGGAAATAAGCAAAATGGATCATTTGGCTCAAATACTATATTAAACAACTCATGCATTAATATCACATCTCTACCTTCAAATATTGATTCTACAGGGAAGTTGACATGTTATGGGAAATATTTTATAAATGCTTCTCAGAGTAAAACAGTGTTCCTTTTCAAGCATTTTTTGTTTGTTTTAATCCTGGGTTTGGGTTACCAAACTGGATCCAGTGAACTGTTTTGTTTGTTTTGCTTCTGACTTTACGGCCTTAATATTGCTCTTTTCAGAAATGCAAAAATTGATATCACATTGAAAGGCTTGGTTAAATACAGCATAAAGGTACTACAACAACATGATAGATTACATATCTTGTTTCAGAAACTAATTAAAAAGTATGTTTTGCTGATGTGATGTATCGTGTGGTAACTAACTCTGAAAACATGCTATCTCTCTGCCTAGCCTCTAGCACCTTGCTAGTTCCCCTGCAGATTGGTGGCATCAGAAGCTTAGGAACTGAGTAGCTGCTATCAGGCATATACTTCTCTTGATTCTATTACCCCATTTTCAGTTTGGTCAAGTCTCACAATATGAATGTAGATTAAGATTTCATAGCTATTTCATTGTCAAATGACACTTCACATATTTGCTTTTCAAAGCTTCTATCAGCAAGAAGATATTACAATGTGCTTGATAACATCTACAGTGCTGACAGTAGCAACAACATTCTCCCTGCTAACCACCTCCAAGAACATGACATCTCCAGCAGTAGTTTCCAGGCTGTTGTGAGGAATGGCATTAGTTTTTTGTGCCCTGCTATATGGGACAGGGGTAAGGCATGGCAGGGAGATGCCCTAATGCAGGTTTGAGGATGAAGGGGAATTTGACTAGTGAGCTGCAGCTCTGAATGTCAGAGAGAATGAAGGCAGCAGAACAAATTATGTGAAGAACTCTTTGTTTAAACTATTTTAAACAGAAAATATTAAGCTTAACTCCTTTTCATTATCTGGCTACCTTACAATGACCTGTGCACAATGACCTGTGCTTGTCAAAAAAGCCAATTACTGTGGAAAAGTATTGCACTTGTGTAATATTTGTAATGCAGCCTTGCAGTAGACTGTTAAAAAAAAAAATAATAATCTGCTTTTATGCAGATAGTTAATATCTTGCATTTACTAGTATATAGGTTTAAAAGCTGTATGGAAGCATAAAAAAATGTTCAAATGCCAAATTTTGGTGACTTTCTTGTTTTGGAAGAAATCTATAGTCTCCCACTGAGATCATGTTGAAAATCTGTAATTTAACCCTGAAAAACAGATGGTAGCATTTTTAAGAAAGGAATTTTTCATTTTCATAGGGACCAAGTCTTTCCTATGTATGTTTTTGTCTATTTAATTTCATGTAACAGCTATGTATTTAAGTGAAAAATAGTGGAGCAGAGGGCATAGTAGTTAGAGCTTTGTGAATTGGATGTACTTTCAGTGTGTGAAAAGCATTTAATTTCACATTGCATTGTGGAAAAACATCGCGCTCTATATTTCTCCTGTTTGCCTTCTTCCCAACAGTGTTCACTTCTATTGAAGCTTGTATTTGTATCTATTAATTGAACTGCATCTAAAGGGTGTATGTGTGGCAGGTCTGAAGAACACCTCTATAAAGAAAGGTTTAAAAAAAGCAAAACTTAACCTGTTGACAAGTTTTTCTAGTCCCTAGATATTTATATTGAGTTTTTGTAGATCACCTTGCTGTCTGACAGCAAGATCTATGGGCCTTTAGGACTAAAGTTTGCAGGTTCGACTTCCTTGAATTTGTATTGCCTGCTTGATTCTCAATGTTACTGATGAATCACTCTTTTAGTATATTTTGAGCAACCAAGAAATTAGCTTAATGCAATTATTTCCTGTAACACATATTGCCCATTATGGGGAGCTTTTAATGTGAAGGAGAAAGTTCACTTTGCTCTGTCATTGTGATATTCTCTGTAGTTTCAGTGGATTGGCATCTCTACTGGGTAGGAGAACAAGTATTTATTGTGAATCTGTCTCTGTATTTTAGGTTTCTCTAGCAAATTTTTTTGATCTCTGGAAAATTTTGGATGGGTACCATATGATATAAACTCATGTAATAATTTGATTTCTGAAATGTGTAAAACACACCATAAAACAACCTCGGTGATACCAAGTTTGTACTTGGTTGCTCTGCAAGTAATCTTTTTTTTTTCTGATTAAAGAATATATGTAGCAAAATGTGACTTTGTGGTTGTCTTCATTTTTCTAAAACAATAGAAACCTGACCTATGACATACTGACTTCTATAGTCGCAAATTGCAGTCACAGCTTGATAAATGAAGCTAAAAATATTAGTTTACAGAATTCATTGTGGGGCTAATGCACTCTAATATTTTACCTTTGGAAGTATTTATTTGGCAAGGAAGAATGGATTTTGCTTTTCTCCCCTGTAAATAAAAATGCCAGTCTCAATTAGGCCTTACCTGCACTTACCTGCATCTTGAATTGATAGTGATATGACAGCAAAATAACTGCAGAATTCTATCTACTGTACACTGCTTATATGATTAGGCTAGAAATAAGTTACCAGTGAACTGTGCTCTATATTTCAAGTTTCTGTATGCAGACATGTCAAAAATCTCTACCAAAAATAAGGCAAACTTCAACAGTGCTTGAGTTTACCAGTGCTGAGGTGATGGGGGTAAAGTTCAGAATAACAAACCTAAAAGTGATGTTTATCAGGTGGATTTTTAAATTAGAAGGGGACAACCTGCAGCTGAAAACTAGCAGGTAGCTAGCCATCAAGTCCAATAAGCTGAGAGCATGATGCCCAGTAAGAAGTGGTACAGTTAATGGCTGCTGTGATGGGGTAAATGAGGATCTTCACTACTTATTACCTGTTAAACTTCTCTGTACTTGGTTCGTTTCCTGACGGGGTCAGGATTTGACCCAGGACAAGACCTAACTGTTCCATAAGAATGTCTACCACTACTTAAGCTTTATACTATTTTGAAAATAGGATTTCTGACAGACAAATGGTTTGCAGTATGAACTAACATGTTTGTAGTTTCAGTCAGATCACACATTTTAGGTTACTTATCTAAAGAATCTGCATCTTTTGACCTCTTCACAATTCTCTTGCCTTCTCTTCTATTGCTTGAACCTTGGGCCAATTCTAACCAAATGTAAAAAGTGAAAATATTTTTTAGCCACTGTAAGCTTCACTAAAACATATATGAGGAGACAAATGGGAGAAACCTCAGGTACAAGAAAAGCTGTGAGTTCAACCACACTGGAAAAAAAAAGGAAATAGCATATGATATCCATATGGTATATCAGGTTTCAAGGCTTACACTGCTTACACAGTACTTAAACTACTTGTAATTTAGACTAAAGCAAAAATGTGAGTGCCTGTTCCTTCAGACATTATCAGACAGCATAGATCAGGCTCCCCTAGCATAAACACTAAATGAGGCACGTGGGCAACGATCAATATTATTCCTTCAGCAAAATATTATGGTTGGAAAAAGAGTTGGCTTGCACAGGGGACACAACTGTGTCCCAATAACAGTTGCATTTTCCTGCAAGTGACTGCTTTCTAGTTTGTCTTCCTATTTTTTTTCCCTGGACTGACAATAATGGTTATCAAGCTCTCTGATAGTCCACAAAGCAAGTTATATGTGCAATATATTCCTCCTACCTTCCTTAAATAGGTTCCTCTTCAAGGAGAAGCTTTTCTTCAGAAAGCACAACACAAATTGGGGGGGAAAAAACAAACAAACGGAAAACAAACAAAAAAAACCACCACCAAACCAACCCTTTCTCTTCCATTTAAAACCAAAACACAACATCCAATGTGTCTTGGGAGGACGTTATGTAACTAAGTCAAAACACACATTGTCTGTATTAGCTGGCATATTTCATTGACTGAAAAGTTTGTGTAAAGTGAATTTAGACATTTCTGACTCCATTTATGATGTAGTTGGCAGTACTATTTTCTTACTGAAATTCTATCATTTCCTTCCACAGAGGAATAATCAAAGACAGGTGTTCTTTGTTTCTTCATATCAAATGTATGGTTTTTTTTAAAGAGACAGACCGGGAAGTGATTACTTCTGTAAGAAAAGCATGTCATGGAAAGGTGCATATTTATCTATATTTTACTTTTTTTCTTTTCCCTCTTGTCTATTCGATACTCATGATCTGTGTGTTTACATGATATCTTGATCTACTCTGAAAAATGTCAGAATTGCTTTCTGGAGCTACGAGACAATGATGGTTTCATCAATCTTTTCAAATTCCCCTAGTGTTTTTCTCCAGGGCTCTTGATCAGTTTTACAGCTGTCAAAAAAACTAACCTGGAGAGGAGTAAGATTTTGTCTTAGGTTTAAAGAAGAAATATCTTGGCACCTCCCCCATTTACTTCACATCCCTATCATTTCAAAAACTGAAGAAGTAATCCCATCTCTACTTTGTTCAAGTTACACAGAACCCATTTCAGAAATCTGAGCAAGGATCATGCCTGTGCCCAGAAGCAACCAGCTGTACTCACTTTGGTTTTGCATTGAAGTGAGTGGAGCTATTCCATCTCTGCTCTGCAGTCACCTTTATATTTCAGTGTTCAGTATAAAAACCTATGCCAAATGATGGAGAAACAAAGGAAAAACAAGCAAACAAAAAACAACAAACAGAATTTGATATACCAGAGAAAGATAAATACATTACAAAGGCATGAACGTTGGCCTTAGAATTTATTAAGAAAATTCAATATATTGCTGTGCACCTTTTCCAGCAACATAGAATCATCCTTCAAATCAGAGCTTGTTTCCTGTTTGTTTTCTTTTCCTCTTGGAACACCATCCAGAGTACAGCAATAGAGCCAATACCTTTTTCTCCACTGTTGGACTTTGGCTTTCCCTTTTCCCACCAGGATTTGGAGGTTTGAAGATGCATCTAATGCTTGCTCCAAAAGGGACAGGTCCATAATATCTAGGGAAAGAGAATTTTATTGGCTCCAGATCTCCTTTGCAACAACAGTATCCAAGTATTACAAGCAACGGTTCGAGATATGAATAACAAATATAATTTAGATTAATGTATGACAGCACAATATGCATCAACAGGTAAGTCTTAATGTGTTTCCTGAATTAGTCAAAACAGTCCACATGCTGAATTACCATATCCAGTCTTTTGTCTAGTGTGTGAGTAGGCAGAACAATATTTTTTTCTCCTCCCCATTAGGAGCTTTCAGTGATGTAGAAATATCACATTATTCAGATTTCAGTTACTTATTGTTGTATTATGCCTGATCAATTCACGGGTTTTATTTTACTATCATCAAATTAGATCTCAGGTGAGACAAATGTAATAGGCATGGGGACTATTTTGTCTTGGTGTCATGTGCCTACTAAGGCTATCCTTCACAGGCTAGTGAGGTTAATTCACAGCAAGGTGCAACAGTAGATTAGTAATTATCTTAAAGGCTTGCTGCCTCTTTGCTGTGAATTTGCAATGAAAATATCCTGCCAGCTTCCAGAGGCAGGTAAACAACCTGTATATAAATTGATCATCAGCTGGGAGATGACACCTACTACGATGAACAGATGAATGAGTTTTATTTCCGTGTATTAATCAGGTTCATGACAGCCATTTTGTATGCAGGATTTTCACTTCTTTGACACCCCTTTGACACTTTGTGTAAACTGCTATCTTCAGTCCTTCTCTTGCCCAGACAGAAAGCAAGTGATGATCCAGAGGAACCATCATTTTTCAGGCTTTCAGTAGACCAACATGATACAGAATATAAACCTTCCCTTGTAAAGTCTCACCAAACAAAGCAGAAAAGCCTCTGAAGTATATCTGTAGTCCAGATCACTGAGCAGATAATCCAATTTGCTTTTTTTTCTGCTTTCTTTTACCACCCCATCATCCTGCTGAACTGCTTCCTGAGAAATCATCTGCACTTGAATGTGCTTAGTTTCTCTGAGGACTTCTTCACACCAGAAGGAGCAAACACTGTTAACAAATGTAATCGACGTGAAAATAAGTTACAAGGGCTTGAAAAGGAGCTCAGATAAGGGGGGGGGGGGGGGGGGTGTCACTATTTTAACTGTAGATAAGATTTCCTGTGTACATGTTGAAAGTGACTTGCAGTAGGACTTGGACTTTTTGGTGTTCACCAGCTTAATAGACAGTTATTGGTATAAGAAAGTTAGAAACGATCACACCAGCTGATTGTCTGCACAGTAAGACTAATGTGGGACTTCTTTGTATTGTAGAAATAGCCTATAATTCCACATTTCAGAAGTATATTCAACAATTTAACTGTATATATCTGAATATGTAATCATTCTCCCTATTTCTTGATCTCTGGGATTTTGCTAATACTGCAACTGGTAGCATAATTTGGGCAGTAGAAAAAAAAATCTATGCAAGACTAGAACACAAGGAGGTAAATCATTCAAATGATATAATATTAAGACATACAATTTCCAACCTGTACAACAATAATCTAAAATTAACACTGTTTATCTCGTAGTTTTCTATTTGCATGCAATTTAGGAAAGGTAACAGGACATACTTCAAGAAATATATAATAGTGAATGCAATTTGTATGTAAATTTACAGCACATGTTTCTGTTTAAGGTAAATGTTGCTTTAATCAGTTCTGCAGTGGTGGAAGTATTATTCAAATTAGTTTTAACGTGGTGCAGGTGGCTTTCCAGGCATAGCCAGTCTATCTTGCAGTCATATAATGAAAAGCAAGGGCCATGACTTCACCTATGCTTTGGACCTTCTGGTGTATTTTAGGTTGTTTTACACTCTGAGGCTATGAAGTAGTAGATTCTAATATTGTTAAATGCACTGACTTTCTTCTGTGTCAAGTTGGACAGAAGAGACTTGTTTCTGTAGGCAATTTTTCTCCAGTTTTTTTTTAAAGACTAGTTCTTACCTAGTTTCCTTCTTGTAATGTAGCAAAAACATAACATATTGTATCTATTTTGATAGTCAGGGCACGCAAATATAATCACGTAAAAAGGAAGGAATGTTTTAAGGTTCATCTTCACTTATAGTGTATGGTATATAGCAAAAAAAAAAAAGTCATATGATTTATATGTAACTTTTAAGGGTTCAGTCCTGCTGCCAAACAAATTAAGGGCCAGAGTTCTTTTGTGCTAATCTTGTAGCATTTGAACTGAATAATGCACAATTGTGAGTGTTAATAGAAAGATTTCTTGTTGTCATTTACAACATAATCACGTAATAGTATGTATTAATTTCTACCTTTTGTAAAAAGGTAAAACTCAATTTTATTCTTTTTTAATGATTAGGAACTTCACTGGACTTTTTATTAGTTCTAATTCTAAAACAAAGTATGTGAACAACTTACATCTGGGCAGTTATACGCTTGCTCAGAGAGCTGACAGATGTTTGTAGCATGCACTTACATATTATGTAGTGCTTTCAACATATTCAGCTGAAAATTCGTAGATCTTTACTCTTCAATGTCCCTTTGTTGTCCTTAGGACACTTCTTGTGGTTGCTACCAACAGCTGAACACAGCCCTGAATGACAGCCTTGTTATTTTAAGTTTGTTGTGGCACACAAATTCAATCATAACAGGAATACATTTCCAGCAAGATTTTTATGTCCCAGTTGGTAACAAACGCTAAGACAATGTGATAAAATACTACTAGTCAATTCACTGTGTTAGCTGTGCTGCTGTCAGATTTGGTCTTAAAGGTCAGCTTCTTATGTATAGCTCTCAATTATCAGTTAACTTTTCTGATTCTTAAAATTAATTAACATTTTACCCAGCAGGTTCAATCAAAAAACCACTGTAAATGACCTGTCAACTTTCAAACTCTTCAGATTTTAAATATAGGAAAGCTTCATTATTTTCTACCACACATCTTTGCTGCTTCTTCCTTTGTTATGAGTTGCTGTATACTATGAATTAAAAAGGAAGAAAACTCTGCCACCTTGCCTTTTCTTTTTTTGAGCAGGAGCAGCCTTGCACAGATTATCAAACGCCTTTGTTATTTGAATGCAAGCCAAGTTATATAGGGGGAAAAAATCATCTACTTTGATAAAGTAACTTAGAGAATTCTTATTCTTTTCTCCATGTACACTCTGTTTCAAGGTGGAATTACACTTTTTTTTCAGACTCTTGTTTCTAACAGAAGCCTAAATATTCTTGTTTTCAGCAGAACATTCCTGCTTCTGCTTATATCAGATCTTCCTTCAACACTGCTGGCTGGAAGACTGGATTTCATATAACAAGCTAGCTTGAAAAGGGCTTATCTATTCTTGGGAATTAAAATGGGCAACTTGGTTGTTTCTACATTTTATTTATTTATTTATGAAATGTTCCTAACCAAGGACATTAAAGTACCTCTACTTTAAACTGCTGACTTGCAACTGTGGTTGTCTTTCCTTTGGAATTTTTCCTTTTTTCTAACAAAAATATTTCTGCAGCAAAGTAAATCTACTCTTTCTGAAAACAGCTGTTTTAACTTGTGATTCTGTGTATTTCATGTCTGTTTTACTATACTTCAGTTAAATGTTTAAAGTTTCTTTTGGAAATGAACACCTGGACCTAAGCACTATTTCTGACTGCCATTGATGCTAACTTTCTACAGACTTGAGTCTTTAAAGCCACACTTCCTCATGTTCCCTTTTTCCCTATTATTATTTTTATAATGCTTTTTTTTTTGCCATATGAGAAAAATAAACAGGCAACAGAATCTCTCTGTTCTGCTGCTCATATGCTGAACACATACAGTCTTTATGCATTATGACTGGGACATAAAATCCAGCTGGTGTTGATTTCAATAAGGAGACATTAATCAAACTTCCTTCATTTTTAATAAAATTGCAAAAGACTGTTCCCAACTGCATTGACACTGAAGATGTCTCCAAAACAATGAAACTGTAATAAGATGGCAAAAAAAAAAATAGCTCTGTCTTTATGAATGCATTTTTAAAATGTATAAGCTTTTAACAATTGAACGTTCCTTGGCACAATGTAGCATAGCAAGATTCAAGAGGAAGGGACATGCAGTGATGTAACATGCTGATAACAGCTCTGATATAAAAGTCCATAGTGATCTAAATAAGCCTTAGCTTCGCATACATTAGCATCACTTTTTCTTGTGAAAACCATGTTAACCTACGAAGTTTGTTTTCTGTAGCTCTCTTATTTTGTAAGGTCACAATTTAAAAAACTTAAACTAGATTAAAATGGGGATGGTGGAGGACTTCAGGAAACAGTCATGCAATAGCAGGGTACAGGCTAAGTGACATTTTGCATTTTTTCAGTATCTGAGTCTGAAACCTAGCTTATAATAACAACGGTAAAGAATTGTTTGGATGTGGCATAAAAAGCAAGATCAGTACAAGGACCACTATCAAGAACTGGCATGTCATTAGGCTGTGATAGGTTAATCTTCTTATCTCATAGTTTTTTAATAATATGGATTAATGATCCTCAGGGAGGGAAACATCAATTCATTTTGCTGCTGAACTTAAGATGTTTGCTCTAGTAAGTTCTGTCTGTAAACAGTTGATGCATAACCCATCAGTAAATTATACCCCACAGCTTGAAATTTCAGTTAGTTTCATTGTCTCCTCCCTTCTTTGGATCACTTGCTACTGCAGTTTTCATTTCCTCTTTCTTTTCCTATCTTTTTCTTTTTCTCCCCAGAGTCCTCTTTACTATATTCTCCAATTTTTCCTATATATTTTCATAAGAATTGCTTTCTGTATATCCTTAACTTAGGGGTACATGGAGTAACTGGACTCCATTTATCTTTCTTGCCTCTTCTTCACTGTCTCTCCCAATTGTTGTTTGCTGTCCTAGTTGTCCCAATCAATTATTTTTAAAATCCTGCCTTCAAACAGCTGAGAAAGCCAAAATGAAAAAAGAAGGCCTATATTTCTAGGTTTCTCTTCAACACAGATATTTGTAAATAAACTTACAAAGAGGCCTCACAAACAGCTCAGCTAGCATAATTAAAAGCGAGGAAAGAAGTATCTAAGGGTGAAGAAGGAAAGTTATCCTTTAAAATGTTTTTGCAGTCAGAAATTACCCAAGGAATTGCGTCATTTTCTTTGACCTTTTGTGCATTATTTAAATTGCAGCCAAGGAACTTTTATTGGGGGAGTTTCACTTTGTTTAATTTTCTTTCAGTTCTAACAATATATTAAAAATATATCCATGTGGTATCCATTTGGGGCATTATTTACTACATCTAAACCCAAGTGTGCAATACTTCTAGCTAATGAGCAGTATAGATTAAGGGCAGATGTTTGCTGTAACCATCAAGTTGGCTTTCATCTCATAACAGCATGCTTAATCTGTGCTGTATGTTTACTTCTTGGTATGTTGGTTGTCAAGTAGTTGTAGTACTTCCATGTTGTTTTTGTGTGTGTTTTTGCTTTTTATTATTTTTTAAAGCCTCCATCTTGTACCCTTCAGACTTGTAGAAAATGGGAACTGGTAGTGTTTATCAGTGCCTCATGCCAAGCAGAGAACAAAAGGATGCCCGATTATCCAGAGGGTACTTGAGGGTGTGAATCAACAGGAAATTTTGAACAAAGCCAATACTTTGAACAAAACCAGAATACTTTCTAAACTGAGGAAGTGGGATGACAAGTTAAACTTTAGAGACATTTGAGCTCTTCTATTGCATGGTTGTAGAGTAAAAGTTCCAACCTCTCTCTACCTTTTTATCTCAGGTATGACTTTAGGCATGTGCTGGATGGTTTCTTGTTTTTTTTTTTTTACTATAAAGTGACAAGTGGATGTATGAATCTCTACTTGGAACAAGTAGGTACTTAGTGCAGCTGGCTTTATTATTTATCTAACCATGTGTGAGACAATTTGGTGCTATGATCTTCTCCCAGGGATCATTTCTGTGCAATGATGGATGCTTCCAGTGCTGTTTTTCTTGTGCTTTCTGAATAGGTGATATTCAAATTTGAGGGAATATTTATTTGAAGGTCACTTTTGCTTACTTTGTTCCATGTTGGGTTGTGCAAACACAAGATGGAATAGGAGGGGGGCCCAAACAAAAGGTGGAAGAAAGGGCTAACGAAAGAAGGGTTAATATTAAATGACATCTACTAGAAGAACAGGGAATAAAATAAAGAAACAATTTGTGATAATACAAATAAGGGGACAGCAACAAACTGAAGGAAAAATACAGAATTGACATTTCTGATACAATATAACAATAAAATTATTTTTATAGGAACACAATGAAAGAACATAGAAAAATAAATGACAGAATGATTCAGAATTATATGAAGTTGGAGACAGCAGAAAATGATTAGAAAAAATATTCTAGGAACAAATACTAAGAAAATACACTTGTAGGGTAGTTACTTTTAATCTATTGATGTTGGTAAATGAAGGTATTGCCCTTGCTTCATTAAGCTATAGAAGAGAGATTGCAGTGGGATGATTAGGAGGCTTTTCCAGGGGCATTATTTGGTTTGAGTTGCTAATATGCTGATGTAAAATCATGTGCCATATTGGAAAGTTACTTTTTCCTGAATATGAAAAGCTTTGCCATTCTAAATGTCAAACGTTGAAAGGTTCTGAAGGGATGTCATTCTTCAAGGTGAGCTAAGGAACTTACAACATAACAGGAAAAAATTGTATGTTTAGGAAGATTAGCTAAGGTTCTTCATGTTCTTCTAGCCATGAAACGAAAAAATTACTTTTGGAAGAATGTTTTTTCAATAGGGAAGATCATGGCTGGGTTATCATGACATGAGAAGTTTCTGGTTCATGCAAGGTGCAGCAACAGCAACATGTAAGTTAATTTGTAGACTGCTGGAAATATGAGAGAACATATTTGCTCACAACTTTGTATGGTAGCAAGACTGGCTTCAGAGCTGATGCAAATGCATAGAGTAAAGATGAAAACTACAAAAGACTCAGCAATAAATAAAAAATATTCTTTATTCCTGTGCTCCCATGTTACATTTAATTTAATTGGTAGGGATGCCAAAGGCTGTCCCTCCTGTTAACAAAATCTGAACAATCAGTATGGGGAGGAAGGAAGAGACTCAGCTAAAGCCATATAATTGCTATATTGCATACAAAAATTAGGGAAGAAATACGCAGCAGTGAGTGTAAAGTAGAGACTGAGACAGCTCTACTCTGGAAAGAATGAAAAATCAATAGAAGGAAATACAACCACGGAAAAGACAAGAATAAGAAGTAAAGAAAACAATTTGGTATTTTTTTGTGAAATGGGAAAACAATGCTAAAATAGGAAAAAAAAATTAGAAAAAATATTTAAAATGCCACATTTCTGACATCTGTGTATGTATTTCATGTATCATCTCTATAAAAACTTCAAGCTCATTTTGAGATTCCTAAGGAATATGCACAATGTATATTCATCTAAAATATATTTATAGAGTATTGTCACTATCCTAACTCTGGGATAGTTGTAGTTTTCTCCTTTTCTAATTTTGAATGTGATCCTGATTGCTAGGTGGGGAATAAAGGAAGGGAAATGGTGCTGAATTGTTTGTTTTGTTTCTGCAGCTAAAGCATGCCTTAGAAATTTCAAGTGACAGCTAGGAAATGAGATTGGTAGCAGATGTGTATTCTATTGTTCTTATGTTTTCTTTAGTAACTTTTTTTTCCGGATTCTTTTAATTGAGACTTCTGAGATTTTTGGTTTGGCAGAACAAATTGGATTTCCTGTTTCTTATTGATTGGCAAGGATGGAATGGGCTACCCAGAGGTAGGTATCCCAATAAGCAACATACACCAGAGATTCATTCCACCCACGTGTGGCAATCTTAGTAAAGAGTACGTGTATGTTACTCAGCTGTAAGAATCATTTTGTGAGTTGATACTAGAAGGTGTTAGGAGGCAAAAAAGGCAATTTACTTGTTAGGAATTAACTAGCAAGAAAAAGGTGGTTGGAGAAATAACTTATTACAGAAAACTATTGACTGATAAGTCGTTATTAATGTCATTACTAAAATCAAAGTTAATCAAAAGCAAATTTTTCCCCTTTTCTCACACAAAGTGAGGCTACAAGACACCCAGAACGAGTTATCTGTCAGCTTCGGTATAGTTATGTCTTCTTTGGTACAGCTATACTATACTGCTGTTTTGACTAGCAAAGTGCTTCATTAGCATAGTTTTGTGAATTGTATGCTCCTTATTCAAAGGATAATCACCCATCACTTTTTTGAGTAATATAACAACAACATCTGCCATCATGAATCAGAACAATTATTACTTTCAAAGGAATGCTTAGGCTTCATTTTGAAATGTGCTTAATGTTAAATAGTCCCTAGGGGGGTGTAGGAGTTGTCGATAAAGTCAGGGTTCATCTTGAACAAGATTTTATCACAATATTAAAATGTTGCTTCATCAATAGCAATTTTTGGACTTTCAGGGAAAGTATTGCACTCCATGTAATTACATGTAAATTTAAAATGCACTCTGTTGCATCTTTTCAAAGTTCAGTTAGGCCTTTTGCCCTACCAGTTTCACGTTAGTTTTAAGGAACAGCTGTTTTGAGACATGGTCAGATGTACGGTCCAAATTTTGGGACATGTTTATTCCTTTAATTTTTCATCCTTTGTTTTCACAAAAGGGATCTGTAGAACATCATTATGAACAGAATTCTAACTGCAGTTTCCATTAGGAAAAGCTGGTTTTTACCTCACCACTTGTGGAAGATGGACAGCTCTGACCAAGGGACTATAACAGTCACTAACATCAGAAGACCATGAACTAATTTTTGAGACTGTCAAGTATGAGACAGATAATATATTTAGTTAGGAGAGTTCAAAATGGTATCAGTCATAGGCCTTAGGGGATATCAGTCATCAGGCATGTTTTAATGTTCTTCAGATTTCATAGATTCCTTGCACCCACTGCTTTATTTTTATAATGTACTGCTACTTTTCAGATGAGTTGAATTTCCCCTGCAATATCCAAGTACATTTACAAGCTGTCTACAGCCTGAGTAGTTTCTCATCTAAAAGCACGAACCCAGTAATAATTATGTGAGATATCTACTAACAAAATGGAAAAAGGAAGAAAAAAAGTTTGAGAAGCTTGGTAGGGAATAACAGACGAGTCTCATTCTGGTAGCCATGGAAATGTGCGACCCTGTGTCCAATGAAAACACTTAGACTTATGAATAAGTTCATAAATCACAAGTATCAATTGTCAACTAAGAAGTAATTTTATATTCACTTCTCACTCCTGTAATTCAAGAATAGTACCTAAGAAGATTAGAGGAAAACTTCAAAGTTAATTCAAATATCTAGATAAGTCTGTCCAAACTCTCTATTTGCAGATGCTGGCTCAAGGGTGCATTTTCAATTACAAGGTGATGTTCTGTTCTCCTTGCTTGAAGGTGCCAGTTTATGCCAGCTCTTGAGAAGTGTGCACCAGAACACACCAATACCATGTTTTAAAGTGATGTTTACTCCTATTGTTTTATCTAAGAAGGTAGTTTGTCTGGCACTTACTAAGGATTCTTATAGTTTCAGATGGAACATCCACTGGAAGAGATTAATGGAACTTACTGCTTTCCACATGTGTATTCCAGGACAGAGGGTGCATATAAAAATATTTAATGTTGAAGTTCTAGAAAGAAACGCATAGTTCTGTCTCTGAAAATTGAATAAGCAAGATATGTTTCATGATTTTGGTAGGACTAAAGGCTCATGATGGAGACAAGTAGTTTTAAAAATGATTGCACAGCTGACTAAAATGGATGACAGCTCATTTCTGCAGAACACATAATTCTTCCAGTATTTGGTCTTTGTTTTGATGTTAACCCTGTGCTGCGCTCAGCATTCATATCTTTCTACCAGAATTATCAAATGTCTTATTTTTGAGCTTTACATTATACGTACAAAATAATTTAAAAAAATGTTAAAACATGAACATTAAATGCATCCTTTGTCATCAAGATTGTGGTTTACATCTCTAGGACAATATATCTAATATATATCTAATATGAATAAGTAAAATTCATCCTTAACTGCGAATGCATCTACATCTAATCCTCTGCATGTTGCATTAAGTGGAATGAAATATTACATGTGGAAAAGAAGGAAATGAAAATAGAGAAAAGTAAGGGTTATGAAACATGCATTTAAAATATTGAATTTGCCTTGATTTGAAAGTCTCAAGTAAATTTTTGGCTTTTGTTATGCCTTACCTGAACTATTTTACTTAATAACTTTGAAGATTTTAGTTTCTAGTTTATATATAGTTGATAGATACTATATTGTTTATGTCAAGGACTAGAGATTCTTTCAGAATTCCATCTCCTTTGTAACATTTTATTTAAGAGAAGCCCTAAAAGCAAGGGGTTTAACAGATAAATTTATTTTTAGAGGTTTTATTTTTGTATAAATATTTTATTAATATATTATGATACTGCTCTCCAAAATCCCTGGGAAAATTCTTTGTGCGTTCAAATAAAAGCTGATGTGAAATTTCACTTGGATTTAGGCATAATTGAGGACATTTTTATTGCATCTTTTCAGATACTAAACAGTTTTGAAAACTGATGTCCACGTGTAGTATAGATGATAGAGTAATGATTTCTTTTATTCTCCCTGTCTTAAAGAAGCATAATTAGGTTTTAGGCTGCCTTATGGTTCTAGAACATTCTCACAGAATAAGTAACAGACTATTTCAAATACTTTCTTAAATAAATGTTCTACTACACTTCAAAGAATAACTTGCTCAGGAAAAAAAGTGGTATTAAGTATTTTACACTCCTGTTCTTCACAAAGAATACCTTATTTTCATATTAGCCTTTTATTTTTAATGAAGAGTCTCCATTGTGTATTCATTCCACAGTTTTGAGAAAAGGAAATGCCTCTAGTCTGTTCTTTTTCTCTCCTGGCTTTGTAGTTCCAATAAGTAGTCTGTGAGAAGTTCTGCATGAGAAACTGCTTTTCCATTTTGCAAGTATTTTGTAGTGGTGGCTACACGACCTTAATGTTACACACTTCCACAAAACTTCAGGGATACAGAAACTGAACCCTTTGGGGTGGAAATTCTACGAGGGGTGGCATAGAAAACCTTCCTCTTCAGATAGATTGTTAGTTGATATTGGTCTCATGCTCAGGTTTACAATGATCAACAGTAAATCAGTCACTACTGATGGACTACAAGGACTCCATTCAGATGCAAGCTTTAAACAACTCAACTTTTTAAGACACCTGGAAAAAACTGAGGAGGTTATAACACCTGGAAAATTTAATAGTTCTTTCTGAGCATATTTTTTCCCGATGATGAGGAAAAAATCATATACACAAACAAATTCATATACACGAGTGTTTTTTCTTATGTTATATATATTCAGCACGAATCCTTTTATAAATGGATTGAGAGGAATGCAAGAAATCTTGTAATTTTGAGTCAATAACCCTTCACATCTTTGAAGTATGACTGTGTTCCCAGTTAATCAAGCTAGACAAAATGGCTGTGTTTCATGTTCTTCCATCTCTCCCAAATAACTCCATATCAGATCTTCCAATATATATGAGCCTCTGTCATAGGCTCTCAGTAAATCCTATCTCAAGAGTTTCTGGTCAACTGTCAAACAAAAGTGAAAATTAAGGTAATGTGTTGCTATGTAACTGCTGTCAAGAGGCCAACATCTGCTCGGATGAGCTGAGGAACAGCTACCTGGTTATCCAGTTGATTAAGTTTATAGAAGATAAGGCAACTAGTTGTCTGGGTATTCAGCCCTCTTTGGCTTTGCTGTCTCTGATGCGATACACAAACCGACACTGCTTATGATGTCTTTCCCTTGATTGATATGCACACCTTTTTTTTCCTCCTCCTAATGCCATTCAGATCAATGTTGGGATGTGATTTTTGTTTACAGTGTAAATATTGCCAGTTTTCTGGTAAAGCAAGGAAAACTTAAATTGAGGGTATAAATTATACTTCCATGACACCATTAAAAAGGCCCACAGGTTAAATAAGAAATCAAGGACGGAAATTTCTCTGGCAATTTTTCTTCATAAGAAAGATTGAATGGAGGTACTTTGCTGTCTTATTTATTGAACATTACTGCAGGGTAATGCTTATTTAGGTTTTGGTCTTTGTGAGGGGTGAGACAGTGCTCAGTAGGGAGGTGAAACTTTTCAGGTTGTGCAATTGGTGTAATCCTTTAATCTTTGTTCCTTCTAGTAACTCTTTTCTGTTAAATCAATCCAAGTGATTAATATTTACTCTCTGATCTTGGTGCAGGTACAGATGTAGATGAATGTGGATTCCATTGCTTTTGCACATCGTGTATTTTCTCCACTCAGTCATCACTATCTCTTTAAATGACTGATGCTTACAACCTCATGGGAACAATAAAACATCCTTTCATATAAGGAGACAATTTTTATGTGTATATGAATGCGATTTTGTTCTCCCTTGAGGATATTCTTTTCATTTATTCTGTGCCTGTTCTTTGCTCAAATTCTCTGCAACACTCTAGAACGACAGCCCCACGAAGGACCTGACTTGGTCCACTTCAGGTTCTGGGGACCTAGACTACAGAGGAAGTCACTGTTTTATTCTTTTTCCTCCTAGACTTGAACATGGATTATGCCACTTAAAAAATAGGTAAAGAGGTACTATTTCTACGATTCCTATGTTTTTGCTCTACTTTTCCTCTCACTGTTCTTATTTATTCACATAGGTTGCCATTGTTGATGGGGAAAAATGACAGGAGAAGGAAAAAAAAAAAAACATTTTTCTCTATTCTCCTCAGGGAATATTCACTGAATTTAAGTTGAAAATAGGTTTGCTCTACATTTCTTCTGTTTAAATATTGCAAGTCAACCTACATCAAAAATAACACATTAAGCAATACAAAGCTTCTCACTTACTGTTTTTGTGTTTATAAAATGTCTCAGTTTTTAAGAAACTAATGTGCATGCAGAAAGAATTTTTAAATACATCCTTTCCTGAGGAAACACATTCTACACATACAAATATTTTTATAGCGTTCTAAATGGTATAACTTGAAGTTGGACAAAATCTACCCTGACTTCACACCAGAAAAATCTGGAAAACAAAACCAAAAACAAGCCCCCCCACACACACTCTATCATATTATATTTTTAATTTTCTCTGATGAAGAATCTGTCCTTCAGAAAGTACCCTCAACTGCACATTTTCCTTGCTTTTTGGATCGTTTTCAGAGAACTGAAAATAATGTACTTCTGTAGCCAAAACGTTTTCTGTTTTTCTATTGGGTTCTGCTTTGCTATTGTGAGTGAGCTACTGACCTTAATTAGAGTTTTACTAACATTCTCCTGAAGCTTAGTTTTGCAAAGTGTAAAACCTGTAAGGGAGGCTATGACTTCACAAATATATATATTTTCAATAGGTAGATCAAAACTTTGAGATTTCATCTAGTAACCTAACTGCAGCTGAGCTTCTCTGATCAAAATAAAAACAGTACATATACCTAAGAGGTTTGAGTGCTTGTTTGCTACATCCAAAAAAAATTAAGGCTTGGATATATGTTTTGAAAAGCCAAATATAAAAAGATGCTTCCTGACACTGAAACGAACTGTAGTTTTGTCTAAGAAATCAATACACAAACTGCCTTTTTCCTCAAAAATGGTCACACCTATAAGAAGCACAGGTGATGAGTCTACATGCTGCACACAATTAACAAATCAACCTTGAAATGGGCTAGATTACTCTGCTTTTATTACTCTTAAGCATGGTTCTGGGTAGAAATTTACCTTTATTTTTTTCTTCCATGCTTGCGTAGATTTCATAGATTCTCTCCTTATCCTTTCTCTCAGTTTTCTACAGGCAAGTGGATAAGGAGACGCATGCAATGCTGCTGTCAGTTTCCACAAGATGCTGATGAAGGGTGTATGGGCATAGATGTCAACAACAATAACAAAGTATTTTGGAAGTGTGTACCGACCACTCAAGGATCAGCTGTGAATGAAATAAAAGCATTTTTCTCAAATTCATTAGGTATTCAACTGTCTTAATATTTCACTACAGACAGGTTTATTATTATTTTTCAAAATAATGTTTAATATTTTCTGGATGCTGAAAACTATTCCTGGCTATGTTGTTATTCAGGATATAATTCACAGACAAATTTCCTCAAAAGGTTTTCCACTTTCTATCCTTCACAGGAAGGATAAATTTGTCTATTTATCTTTTGGAATTTAGCAGGTATGATTCTCCAACAGCTCAATCTTTTTTTTACACCACAATCCTTTGCAACAGCTTCCTAGCTTCCTAGTTTATTGGTAAAGTTTACAAACAACTCTGAAACCATATAAGATGTTAGGGTTTGTGTCTTTTCTGTGAGAGAATTGAACTGATGGAAAATTTCAGAAGCCTTCTACTAACCTCTAGAGCAGACATAATTTGTCTCATTTCCATGTATACATTTTGGAGATTCTTTATTGAGGTTAGGAGTGAATGGAAAAGGCAGCCAGACTACTTAACTTTTTATATAATTCACATCTATGCTTGTAATTATCTAGGAGTTACTGATCTAAAAAGCTGCCTGGTGTTGATTTTTACCCTTCATGTTTATTCCATCGTGATCGTTCCACTCTTAACTGTAAATTGCCACCCTGAACTGTTTTCCATCTATAAAGAAAACAAAACACCCACTACACATGAAACACCTTTCCTTTGATTTCAGTGGCATGTTTTGTTCTGCTAAATAGCTATTCTTGAGGTTTGTCTGTTGATCAATGAAAAATGAAAGGCAACTTGCACAGCAGTGCTGTGCTGTGAAAAAAATCAGCCAGGGGAATGATGGATGAATTCCCTGCCTTTCCAAAGACACTTCCTATCCTGTCACTGGAGGTATCATGGCAGAAGGCCATGGGGAATAGAGGAGAGAGGGCAAACTTGAATTCCTTTTCTTCTTATTAGAAATATGGTGTGTCCTAAGTAGCATCTCCCATAACTTGCAAAATATATTGGTGCAATGTTCTGGTGTTTCCAAAAGCACATTTTGACAGGGATTATGTGCAGGGACTGCATCGTTCAAAGGCTATGGATCTAAACACTACTGAGAGACTTACTCTTCATCACAGACTTATCCAAGATGTGTAGGAGTGTCTCCCTTAACTCCCTTTCCCAAACTCTGTCTTTCCTTGAGGCGTTTTGAGCCACTAACTTGCAGTCTTGTTCCTCAGCTAACACACGCTCCTTCCGATTGTTTTCCTCCTGTGTCCTCACCACTTTATCGAGGAAAGCACGCAGAGCATGAGTAAAACAAGCCGCGGGGGCTGACAGGGCGCGAGCAGCCCGCGCTCTGACCCTCTCCTCAGGAGCCGGGCCCCCTGCCCGAAGGTCGGCTGGGCGCTACCCGTCCCTGGGCGCATCCCCTCAGCCCCGGGGCGGTGGCGGCGACGGCTCTCCCCTGCCCTCAGATGCCCTGTTGTGACGCTTTCCAGCCGGGGATGGCGTCACCGAGGCTGCTGGGCGACCTCAGAGCCGCGCCTTTTGCCACAGCTGCCCGTGGACACAGCGGGCTGCGGCCACCTCACCTCAGAGCCAACCGCATCAACGGCTCCAACCAAGGGCTGCTCCGCGCGCACCGGTAGCGGCGCCCCCTGCCGAGCGCCAAGGGGCGCCTACTCCTCCTCCTCCTCCTCCGCCTCCTCCTCCTCCTCCCGGCCGGAGGCAGGGGGAGCCCGGGAGCAGCCGGCCCGGCAGGCAGGCGGGGTCCCCCGGCCGTCCGCCCGCGCTGACGTCAGGAAACTTTTCTCGGCGGCTCCGAGGCGGGAGCGGAGTGGGGAGGCGGCCGCCATCACCCGCAGGTAGGGTCCCGGGGGGCGGCTCGGGGTGCGCTGTGAGGGCAGCGGGGAAGGGCAGCGGGGAAGGGCAGCGCCTGTTGGTCTCCTGTTGATCGCCGCTCCCAACTCGGCCGACGAGGTGGGTCCCCGGGGTAGGTGTGGCGGCGTGAGGAGCCGGGTTGTGGGGAGAACTGGGGGTCGCGCTGCCCCAGGAAACTTCCCACAGCTCGCCGGGCTTCGCTCTTTAACTTCCACACCGCGACGAGCTGCTGAGGGATCCCGGCTCTCCGGGAGCTGCCCGGTGGGTGCTGAGTCCCAGTCCCAGCCCCAGCCCCAGCGGGTCTGGAAGTTTGGGCGTGCTGCTGGCTTACAAGTTACTCGGGGTGTCTGCATAGGGAAGTGACCAAAAACATGCTCCAGACCTCCCCGACTGGGAGGCAAGGCACGTACAGAGGTGATTCGCAAGGTTCTTGGCTTGCGTGTAGAGAGAGGCAAAATGTTTTAACAAAATATGTTTGGTCTACTCAGTATAAATATAAACAGACATCCTTTTTTGCTTCTTATGTGCGTAGCTGTGCACCCACGACTTAGAAATACTTGTGTCTTTTCTATAGTTTTCTTCCCCTATGTATTAGACTAAATTCCAACTTCGGTAGTGCTGTTCTGCTGTTGTACTGATGTACCGTTCCTCAGAGCTTCAACCCTCCACTTCCGATGATGGTAATCAAAATAAGACAATTCCTACAAGGAGGGAAAAAACCTTTCTGAAGGTTAAACTTCTATTTTGTGGCCATTTGAACAAGAACAGAAAAGCTTGCCTTTAATTATTGAACGGCTTAGTCAATTGTTATGTCAGGGACAGCCCCTGATGTTTGGAGGTTATCCACATGCACACAGGGAAAGGAACAACAAAATAGTGGGGAAAATGGTGAGAGTAAGTATGTGGTTATTTGCCGGATGGTTTGGGGTATGTGTTTTATTTTTAGGTGCGCGGCTGTGTAAGTGATTATAGTGATTATATAGACTTGAACGTTTATATTTATGTGAAAAGGTTGAATAAAGGTTGTGATTCACAGATTAAAAGCCCAGGAATTACAGTGCAGTATTGAGGGATGCAAGGGAACAGTCAGGTCTGTGCCTTTAACGGAGCTCCTGAGACAGGGACATCAGTGAAAAGAGACTGGAAATCAGCAGGAGCAAGGATCGCCTTAGCAGTAAGGATGACAGTCTTAAGCGTGACCTGGGTAGTGTTGGGCGTGTCTTGGGAGTGATGGGTACAGGAAAGAAAATGATTATGATGCCAAAAAAAAAAAAAAAGAGAAAAAATCTCAACTGCAACAGTGAACCACTACTGCAGGATCCTGTGTAATGCATTTTAAACCTCATGGGGAAATGCCAAACTGGTACTGGATGACCAAAGCTGAGGAAGGTGTAGTTAGAGCAGCGGATGAGACTGTTATGTAAACTAATGGTTGGCACTGCCTTGTTGGGCTTTGGTAGCAACCCTGTAATCTTTTTGAGGCTTGAATAGACATTCAAGAGTCATTTCAGAGTTCAAAGACTGTATCTACTGCTCTGCAAAATGCTCACCTGGTGGGACCTTTCAGAATGTCCTTTAGGAGCTCATTAAAGTAACGCATTCATCCTTTGCCTTTAGACAGTGTTGCAGAACCGAGATGTAACAGCAGCATGTGAGTGGGTGTTTACCCAACATTTGTAAATATTGTTGGATGCTCTGAAACTCCAAATCAAAAGACTTACACAAAGAACTGGAGAGGTCAAATACAATAAACTGGCGTTTATGTTACGGTTATCGAATTAGTTTTTCTTGTGAGATAATCCCTCAAGAGCATATTGCTTGAACTTGTCATAAGAAAGTAATTAAAGCTACTGTGTGAAATAATTAAAGGGCAACTTTAGCTTCAATGGGGAACTACTGTGTCTTGAAGAAGAACAAAAAAGGAACTCCCTTATCCTTGAATTGTTGATGTATTTGACATGAATTGCTTAGGATGCTAATTCCCTCGGTTTTGGAGGGTCCGTAGTGTGCCAAGAGCCCACCCAGTGCAGCAGGTTTCCTTTGCAGCATCTGGTGGCTGGGAACCATCAGTTGTCGTTGGGGGTGAAATGAGTGGCTGAGGCTGTATAGCGATTTAATCAGCTCGTGAGACAAAAAGTCCTGGATTAATCGGTTAGTAGAGCTGTTGCATAAGAATACACTAATTGAGCACAAATAAACGTTTTCCCCATCCCCTTTTTTGCATTACTGCAATCTGATTTTTGGAAGCCGTAGGCACCTTTAGAGGACCAGCTCTTGTCCCTGGTGAGAGTGAACAACACTGCCACTGTTACAACACACAGTGCTTCTGCATAGCTACCCAAGTGTTCTCTTCAGGTCTCTTGCCCTCAATACACAGCTTTTCATTTAGAGATATTTGTTCAAGTCCTTGTTCCCAATGGAAGTCAGCCCCATCTTAGTACCTCCTGAATCCCTGATTTTTCCATGCAGTTAGTCTCACTAGTCCTCCGTCAGTGCTTCGCTGAAGATGCCCCATGACTTAAATGCCACATCAAATTGTTTCTAGTCTTAGATATTCAGGCATAGACCCTGTCTGTGCCACTTCACTTGCATTGTTGAGGGCCCATGCAGGTTTTTACCTTTCCATGGGCACTGAAAGAACTCCAGTGTTGGTCAGACATAGATTCTCAGCCTTAAAAGCCTCACTTTCTACCTAGGGTTTAGCTCCACCCAATCTAATAAGCACAAGGTCATCTGAAATGCTGCATCTTGCCAGGTAATTTCAAAACTTGTTTGTTATGCTGAACTGAACATCAAGAGAAGGAGGTGATGTTACTAGGTAGATGTTATCCAGGATTTCAACAGAGAGTGTATCCAGCTGGAAACTCGTCTTGAATTCCCAGGGAAGAGTTTACACTTTAATTCCTCCTCCCCTCTGCTGGTTTAAGCAGATGTTCTAATCACCAAGCTATGAGGATACTCTGATAACCGTCGTTTCCTCAGGTTGAAATGGCTTGCTGTTTTTTGGGGGCTATAATTGTGTATTAGGCAAAGAACAACTGTACAATTTTGTAGCTTAATGATACAGACACTGCTGTAGAAGAAACATGATGTGAGTTTGTAACAACTGTATATATAGTGAGCTTTCACTGGGGCAAGAAACAGAGCTCAGGCTTCCCAACACCTGAAGTTTTATGCAGACTACTTTATAATGTGGCAAAGAAGTACCAGAAAAGCCCTGAGAGTAAGATACTGCATTTCATCTGTAAAGCAAAGATTACTTCTATTTTTAGAAACGTGTGACTTTTAAGGCAAATATTTTGACATTCAGAAGTGTCTGATGGCTGTTTCTAGCATGCTGTACTGCTTTAGTGGGGCAGGGCGAGCAGGTATTCCTGTGTCTGGCAATAGCTGTGGATAGAGGAGAGTCATCTCTAAGGGCTGCCATCTTCTTGGAATCCCTAGAATAACATCAAAACTTTAACATTCAAATTCCTGCATGTTATTTTTAGATAAAATGATTTTTTTTTTTTTGAGGACTGCTGGATTCTTTGGAACTCTTCAAGATCTTCCATCTGTGTGTGTGTGTGTTTTTTGCTTCTTTTTTCCTCCCTTTCTCTGCTCTCCTGGTCCTCCGCAGTTTTAATGGGGGCCATCTTGGATGAAGACAAAATGCAGTAGCAACATGCAAAGCAGACCCCAGAGTGCTAGCTGCTGTGCTGTTTTACAGCGCATTCTCTTTTTCAGTTTTGTCCTTTTAAATGCAGATCCTAGATCTCTGCTTCTTCCCAGGCAGGATGCACTCTCAGGAACTTAAATCTTGTGCTTACACTTCCCAGGTGCTCAGGGGCACTCAAAACCCTTGCAGGAGCCCAAGCAGAAGGCAGGGCTGGGTAAGGCAGAGGCTGTCCTGGCTGGCAGCAAGAGGCTGCCCCTCTCACCCGTACCCTGCGGTGCACGGCATCCTCTGAGCTGCTCCTTGGCTGGCCTCGGTAACTCAGGATTTTCCTACACCTAGAGGCACACAGAACACAATCAGTAGATTTTCTCTTTTGCCAGATTGAGAGATTGTACAGATTTTTTTACGTAGTTCTTTTAAAGAAGGTCTTTTGAAACAATACTTTTTTTCTTCATCTGTTGTGAAATCTTCTGGAAAGCAGAGCAGAAGTGAGGTAATGAGCCTAGATAAGTGACTGTGTTCCCAATAAAAAATGATTTTTCCTGCAATCACATCTCAAAATGTAGTTTGGAACAGCAGTCATCTTTGCATGCCAATTACATTAGGAGTTGTTTAAAAAAAGTTTGGTGTGTCCTCAAACCTATTTTCTTAATGTTTGTCCGGAGCATCTTTCCAAATGCCTTGCTGTGCAGATATGTGCTGTCTCTAATGCCTCCTTCCTACATGCTGTGTTGGCAGGCGTATGCATTCAAAGATCATGAGTCAGGTCCCATAACAAAATTATGAAATGCGCTTAAAAACAATACAGGCTTTCACTTTGTCCTTTTCAAATGTTTAGCGTTTTCTTCTTTCTTTAAAGTTTTTTTCTTCTTTTTTTTCAGTTCCTTAGGACTGAAACTTGATTATGTTAAACAGTGGTGTGGTTCTTTTTCTTTTTTTTTAACAAAAGCTCAATTTTAGGTCTTGAGTCTCTAGAAAAAGATGTCTTGCAAAGCTTGCACTAAAATCATGAATGATGGCATCGCCATGTCTGAGCTTCTGCTGATACAAGCTCCAGTTTTAAATGGGAAAAGTATGTCAAAATATTTCATTGTCATTCTTGCTTATAATCAGATGCAACACGGGTCTCTGCTGATGGTTCTAGCTGCTTGTTCATGCGCTGAAATCAAAGCAGATTGAATCCTGGGCCTGAAAATACCAGCTGATAGTGTGTCTTTTCTTCTGCTTCCCACCTCATCGAGTGACAGCATGGGCATAGTCTTCACTTCCAAAGCAGTGGGCACTTGGTGTCCAGCTAGATGGTAGTTTCATCTTGCAGGGTATGGCATGGTGTGGCATGCACGAGTGTATGTCTGATGGTGTACACAGGTCATACCTATTTTAGAGGAACTGCAGTTAAAATAACATTAAAAAAATCCCATTAAAGTACTGTGTAATAGTGAGAGGTGAATTGCTTATAGTATACATATAATATGATGCTGAATCTTTACTTAGGACAGAAAATGGTAGCAGGGGACCATGTAGCCAGCAGAAAGTAGTTTGAGAGCCTAACCCCCACCATCATGCCCCTTAATCTGTTTCACATGTGTGAGCTTTCAAGGAGCATGTACAGGGGATTTGTAAGCACAAAGGTCTTTAACATCTGAGTTTAGTATGATCTTGTTCTTGATTTAGGTAGCCTAAAAATTGCAGTACTATAAGCTGTATGTCGTATTAATATTCAATTTATTCTGTTGTGCAAATAGGCTTAGGATTGAAGAAATACTTTTCCAACAAATTCTGCAACTGGAGCTGATACTAATTCTCTTATCTTTCTGTGCCATACAGTAATTGCACTTAATTGCCTGCTTCTGCTATGTTTTGTGGTGTGAAATGCAGTATGTCAACACTGCTAAACTGCAACATCAGTGTGTATAATGCTGATGTTATTGAAAGAGAGAATTTACAGATCTCTCACCTAACTGGGTGAAACAGCTCTCCTGCAGCTGCCAACGCAGCCCTTTCTTGTATGTATTCTTGTAGTGAAAGCTTGTATTTTTTTTCTCTGTAACATTATTGTTGTATCAAGTCTTGATAGGGATTTTTTGTGTCCTGTGTTGGACTGTTAAGCTGAAAGGCATGGAAAGGCAAGTCCATAGCTAGGAAGCCAGAGTGTAAAGAAAGTAACACTCTCTTACAGTCCCTCAGAAATGCTGGAATTGTCATGAAATGACTTAATAGCCTTATAATTTAGCGCAGCTCTCCTAACTTGAGTCTCCTTTGCCTTTTTTGAGGCATTTTAGTGTTTTGCAGACTCGGAGAACTTACCTAAAGAGGTTGCAAGTTGTAAAAAGGATTCTACAACCTTCCCGCAGCAGGTGGCGATGGGAGGCTCCGGGCACCTTCCTACATCCCAGCTTCCCTTCCCTCCCTGTCGGCCACTTTCTATGCTGAAAGGTAGCCAAAACTCCCATAAAGAACGGGGAACTAAAGCTGTTTTTCTGTAAGCTGCTTGGATTCTTCCAGAGGTAGGAGGAAAATACCAGCTGAAAGACTGGAAATCATGAGGGAAGAAAAATGGTGTGATTTTGTGTTAAGGTTGAAAATACACTTTGCCCATGGTTAGCTCAGTATTACAGTTTACACTTGAATGAGTATACAAAGGTGGCAAATTAGAAGAAATACAGAGGAAAGCAAATGGAACTGTGACATTTGACAAATTGTCTGCTTGTCTTACCCCTGAAAAAAGCGGGGGAAAAACCTTCTATTCAGAAGTGTTACCTGTGTACATGAGGCTTTGGAAATGCATGGGATGATGATCCTCTTGTCCCCCTTCACATGGAAAATGACATTGTGTCCTCAGAACCCCCTTTTTCTTTAGTTTCAATGGGACTCTGCATGCTTTTGTATTGGTTTTGACTGGAGTGGCCTGAGCCAACTCATGCCTACAGATAGCAAATCTGCAGGTGTGGAAAATTCAGCTCAGCTGCATCATATGAGCTGTAGTGATCATCTGTCAGGAGATCACGACGCAGCTGACAGCACTCTTGATTGTTTCTCTCCAAAAAGTGCTGGTATTTGCTTTGCTTTTACACTGACTGGCAAAGTGGGAGCGATGTGACTGCAGAGGGGACAGTGCTGCCACGAGGCAGTAGGTATCAGTGTCAGTGGGCAGGGCAGCAGGCAGTAAGTTCAGGGATGACTTCAGCGTGTCGTGGTGTGTGCTGTGCGTGCTCACTGCGTGGGCTTGCACTAATGCCACAGGGAGCAGCTGCTCCTTACACACAGCAGTTGATGCAAAACTGCCTTGCTGTTTGGGTTTTCCCTTTTGTTGCTCACTTTTCTGAGGGTAAGAAGAATGAGAGAATTATTGCATATTACTTAGTGATAATACACTGCTGAGGTACCATATTTCGTATATCTATGCGTTTAAAATAGATAATTACAAAATATGGCAATTTACATTGCTTACATTGTTTTATATGAATGTTTTATTTACAACTTTAACCTCTTTTGAGATTCCACTGATACTGGGGGAATCTGGGATGCCTCAGGCAAGTGTAGTATCAGCAGGAACAGTCAGCATCTGATCTCTGCATCCAGTACGCTGAGGTGCCAAGCCATGCTCTGACTTCATTCTTTGTAAAAACGTGGCAGTGATTCCTCTGTGATCTCTCTTGATATCTCACTTAGAAAACATCAACATAATGGGAGGCAGAATCGTAAATTATAAAAAGTAAGATAAAAACCAAGTTAATTCTTTTGGTAATTCCCACATAATCAGAAAAACATTGCGATCTAGGTACTGTAATGGCTAATTCCTACAATGTTAGAAGAGCTTTTATAGGGATGTGACTGTCGTGCTCAGTTTTTAAGCAATTGGAAGCATGTGAACTGGGAGAGCAAGGACGTACTTCATGATGCAAGTCCCAGGTTTGAATGTGATATGCTTAATTCCACTCCTCTTTGCTAACATAACTATGGATGTCAGAGCATTTTGTGCTTTACCTGTGGTACTTACCATCAGTGCCTTTTCTGCTTTCCCTTTTCTTACAGAACTGTTGCCAATGTGTGTTACAGAATTGCTGACATTTTACTCAATGCGTTTTATTTTCGAGTGGGTTTGAAGAATTTCCCTGCTTATCTTCATCTTGGGTGGGATGTTTCTATGTAGAAGTGGTAAGCCTGGTCTAAACTCCCAGGCTGTGTAACACAGGTGGTAGTGACCAGATGAACACCAGCTTTGTTGCATCACTCTGTACTGCTTCATCCATCAATTTGTGTGGAGATCAGGGAAAATGGTGCTTTCATCTTCTGAGGCTTTGGTTCTGCTCTGCTCATCAAAATAGAATTTTTCATGGTAGTAAGAGTTCTTCCATTGGCTTTAAATGGAGGCAGGCAAGGAGGTAATTTGCTATTGCATTCTTCTTCTCAGGTTTAAAGAAAATACAGAACCAGGTCATATTCGGATAATTTAAGGATATTGCACTTTATTATGTAGTGTTTTTCTTACTGTTCTTGGGAAATACCCTTACTGTTTATAATTTTGTAGTTTATGAATAAAGCCTACATGAGATTTTTCTCTCTCTTCCCACTTTGGAGCTGTTTCCTCTGTACCATTGTTAGGCTTGATTGGAATCTAGGAACTTTCTGAGTAGTGAGTCAGAAAAAAAATAAACAAAAGCAGAGCAAGGAAAAGTGGAGGAATGGGAGAGATTTTAAATGTAGTTTAAAACCTTTCAGCTCTAAGCTAGAGGTATAGTTCCTTCCCTGTCCATGCACACCTTCTGCTTCCTCTTAATTTTTTCGCTTTTCTTCTCTTGCCCTTGCTCTCACCCCCCAAAATCACTATGGACAGTGCTGTTGTGCCTTCCTCAGACAGATTTGTAGGATATGCCTAGCTGTGCTTCTTCAAAATAAGACAAAGAAAAAAGTTTTCAACTGTAACAAGTTGTTTTAGTAGAATACACAGAACAGTAAATAGGCATATAACCATAAACCTTAATGATTCCACAATAGTCTCATAAGTATTTCTCACTCACTCAACTATGTTGTGACTATATATGCTTTCAGTTTGGGATTTTAACATTTTTTGACCTTGTAACTGAACAGTGGTTAAAAGGTGTGAAGAAACGGATCACAGATTAGATATTTAGTGAAAGGTAAAGAAAAGCATACTTAAGATTAGTGGAATGTATTTGAGATGTGTTATGTTACCAGCATACCCATATCTTCTTAAACCTTGAAATAATCTGTTTTCTATTTAATCCAAATCACTTCCATTTGCTAAGTCATCTGCAATTTACTTTTGCTGAATGAAGTTCTTAGATTGCTTAGCCAAATGGCAGGGGAAAAAATGTCCAACTACTGAAGAATATGCCTGGATATTAAGGAACAAAATAAAATACTAAACATCTCAGTTCTGAAAGAAATAAGTGGTTGGCTAGAGATAAATGCTTTGAATTCGTTACGGTGAATTTTGCCAGATGTTCTTAAAGAGTGTTTGTGTACGTTGTATTTACTGTGGTGTTTCTCGTGCTCGCTGCAAGGCATGTGTATTTCTAGGTCATTTGATGCTGTTTATGGTCTAAATACTCCCCTCCCCCCCTCCACCTCCCCCCAAACAGCAGTATCCAGTTGTGTACTATGTTCAGATGCTTATTAGAAGATGTGATCCAAACATTAAGTCCCATCCAGCGTTTGTGTATGGTAAAATGAATAAACTGTATTTCTTCTCAGCTGGCAAATTTGCTTTGAATCTTACTATGTCTTGATAGAAATCTGAAACTTGCATTTTGCAATGTACCTAGGAATGCTTTACATGGTACGATCCTTAAGGAGATATTGCATCTGAAAGACTTTTTAAAAACATGTCTGGAGGAGGCAACTTATCAAGTGTACTCTCAGCCTCATACAGCATGGAAGGGTGAATGGCAGAGAGATCTATGCTCTCTACTAAAAGATCTCATCACTCATCTGAAAATGCATCAGTTACTCCTTTATAGTCTGCCCTGGTACATGCGTATTAGGAAAATCCATGTTTGTATATGGCAAAGTACTGGCTAGAGCAGCAGCGGATGTGTGGTCATCCAAAACATGGGTTTTCCACAATTATCCTGTTACTAGTTGTGTTGTGTCATGGATATATTAATTCTGTTCTTGTCTGTGCTTTGATTTCTCAGAGTATGTGTCTTCTCAGGGTATGCAACTCTGCAGGTAGCTTGACACAGCAGGGTGCAGCCGACAGGGTGGTCCAAGCCTTTCCCTATCCATTACCACCTTTTTCTGCCTGGAGCACCTTTCTCTGGGTGCTGGCTCAGGTGTGTGCAATATTGCACTGGGAACTGGGTCAAGTAGGACCAAGCACTTGAAGGGAGGGACAGGACAATTCACATGTGTTCAGTCTGATTGTGGAGCAATAGCATGAGATGCCACAAGGTTGCTTTTCAAATTAGCACGTACAATGCGCGAACCTGCAAGCCTTCATTCAGTGTGTGCAGGATTTTTTTGCTGCTTGCAGAAGAGTTTGTCAGCGACCTGACCAGAACAGATTCATGCATGTAAACAGTCTCTTTCTATCCTTCACTGATGTAGTTTTATATTCTGCAAGGCACGTCCACTTTAACAAGTGAGGATAAACAGTGCTGTATTGTGGAAAACACAGCTGCTTCTTACTATACCCAGTTTATTAAGCTTTGTCATAAATTCAGGTTACTAGAGATGTGTATTGGGGAGGTTTATTTATTTTCCTGCAAAGCTTCATCGGAATAACACAGAAGTGTGTTTTTCTGGCTCCTGCCTTTCTTTCAAAATGAAAAATGCATTGACTTCTGAATACAATAGCATACTTATTTTACTCATTAAATAATAATAGAAAAACAGGAATTGAGCAATCCTTTAAACTTGTTTTCTTTGGGTTTGATTTCTTACGATTTTTTTTTTTAATGCAGACTTCCCTGAGTGGCCCTGCTGACTGCTTAAAGAAGGGAGACTGATGGCTTTCTTTCCTTTTTTTTTTTTGTCATTGTCATAATATATATCACAGAGAATAAATATTGTGGATTCAGTGCTCCTTCCGTGGCTAAATAACCAAGAATGCCTTGGTCTAATTTATGGTGTTGTACGTTGCCTTATGTCAATCATCAGGCTGACTGTTGTGGAGATGGACAATTTTTGCCATTAAAATCAATTTCTGTGGCAGTCCAAACAGATGAGTAGTTTTAAGTTCATTCTGTGTGTGCTTGTGCCTGTCCTTCTTCATCAGAGCTACTTGGAAGTGCCTGAAGTTCATTTGCCAAATTTGATTCCCAGATTTCATGTGTTGATAAGAGATTAAGACAAGCTTGTATTTAAGATAGCTACTTCATGTTATGAAATTAAATTTAGCTGAATACTGATCTCTGCTGAGAATGGAAGCTGATACTCCTCCTGTTCCTGTTTAATAGATCAGCTGGGGGAGAATATCATCGTGTAGAATAGATTCATGGGCTGAGAGCTTTTCGGGCCAGAAAAAACAATGTGATAGTTCTGGCTTGTCCAGGGACTTGTGGTTGTGGCAGCATCCCCGCTCAATAAAACATGCTGTAGCTGAAGATTCAATTTTCACTTGGAAGCTCCACTGTTTTAAGTCCTACCATAACGTAGAGCAGAGCGTGCCAGTCCTTAACTACTTTTCAAGGGATCTTTTTACGGTTGGTGGTGGTGCTGCTGCTTGGATAGAGAAGGATTCTGGTGCTTTGGGGACTGATTGCTCTTGAAAATGAAGGCAGAACATTAAAATGCTTTATTTTCAGACTAAGCTCTAGTGGAATTAGGCTACAGTGGAGTAATCACATTTTTTCCTTTTGCTTTTCTCCCTGCCAATAATTTTGAAGTGTTGGCCTGCTCCAATTTTTTTTTTTACACATTTCACAAAACCTGATGAATGGTTAGAAGAGAGAGAGATTGGTATTAGCATCCCTGTGAAAGATGTGTGGCTGACTGGAGAATGACGTGGGAGAAACGCTGGATTCTCGCTTGTTGCCTGAAGCCTGCTGATTTTTAGTGACAGAGGTACCTGTAATTTTTACCTGCTGAAAACACTTTTCCCTTGCTCTGAAAAAATTATCCATTAAGCCCTGTCATTGCTGATGAAACCTAGCTAGTACTTTATTTTGGACTGATCTTACAGGTGCACAACATTGTGAAATTTAATATTGTTCTTTATCATGCTCATGCAATTCACTCAGTCTTCTCTATTACCTATTATCTTTTCTATTTTTATCACATTTTATCACATTCTCTTGTCCTGAAACTTTCATTTTAGCCCTCTTCAGTCTTTTTTTCAGCAGACACAATCCTTCACTTATAGGTAACAGTGCTTCAGCAGAACTGGCATGAGACATTCAGTATATATAAATCTTTCTTGCCCAAGTCTCCTTATATAAATAATCCTCATTCTGGATTTGGGGTGTGTATGTATAAATCAAATAGTTTGCCAATTTTTCTGTGGGAATTTTCTGTTTTCTATTTGCCTGAAGAACTTGTATGAACCCCATGTGCTCCCAGAATTTACAGTTATTTTTTTTCTTACAGATTCCTTCAGAAACCTGTGTGGTTTTAAAACTGGACAGTATGTTCGGTTGTCTTCTGTGTTTCTTATTACGGAAAAGCTTATGATGCCAGTTGGGCTTGTTATTTTTCAGGTACTGTTTCTATATACTTTGTTCAGCAGTGTCCTTGGATGACCCTTTTCTCTATGTGCAACATCTGAACTTGTCAGGTTTTTTTTTCTTTTAATTACTTTTGTGTTTTCAGAGCATGGTATGCTGTAGTGCTTTCCATAAGTAAAAAGCTAATGGAGTTGGAAATCCCGCGTGTTGTCTCTGCTGTCTGTTCTCCCTGTACAAGCAGCTACACAGCAACGCCTGTCCTGAGGCTTTGAAGGTTATTATTACATGAAAGAATTTTGGGATCTTCTGTCTTTTACAGGGGAGCTTCCCAGGGCTGTTTCATCAAATGTGCTTGTTGGATTGGTAGCTCTTCTATATATTCCTTCTGTTGTTTGTTGCTTGTTCATGGTTTTTTATCTAGGCTTGGAGTGATTTTTTTTCTTTCTTGTTATTCTTTTTATCTGAATGATCCATAAAATTAGTTTCATATATTTTTAGTTATCTGTTCCATCTGCTGAAGATTATTTGTTTGTTCCCCTTCATTCCCTTTATACCTCTGTTTGTCCACCACATTCTTGTTAACTTTGCAAACGCAGGGCTTGGCCACTGATTTTTACAATCCCATTTGCATCCCATTTACTCTAACTGCTGTAGCTCAATATCACTTGAGTGTTCATTTCTTCTTGCACTGAAACCGTATGCATATGTCTTTCTGCACTCTCAGTTTGTTTACCGGAGTTAGTGAGAACTTAATTGATGCAAGCAAGAATTCAACATTTGGAGGAATATCAGGCACGTTTGGTTGTTGTGCTTGATCTCTGTCTGTGATTCCTCAGGAGTAAACAAGGAATGTGGATTCCTTTCATGTCTGTCTCCTCTTTAGCTGTCCTTATAGAAATGCTGCTGCATTGCCATTGCAGGTCAGACTCTGCCTTTTTAACCAGGAATACAATTTTGATCTCTACCATGTTTCATAAATATTCTGTTTCCACGACCACTCTGGGGCTCTGTGTTCCTAGATTTCTAAGCTGATTTTCAAGATTTGGTGCAGACTGTGGATGATAAAATAAAATGTACCCAGACCTCTTGGAATAAATATGATCTGGTGCTATCATCTGGATCAAAAGAGAAGACAAATCCTGTTCTAAATTGTTTTCCCTTCATCTGCTGCATTGCAATGATGTCATGTAACAGGACATTTTTAACCTCCTGTGGTTTTTAATACTTAATGTGTTTTACAAAAGAGGCTTTTCCTATTATTGTTCCCTTGTCCTCTGTGATGAGAAATGCAAATGTCCTGCACAAAACACCTTGTGTAATTTTAGCTGGAGTATAGTGCTGAGCTGGATAATGAGTAGGACTCTTAGGATGCAAGTGTGATAATACCACAAGTTTCAGCAAGGTTTTCTGGAGATTTAAGGTAACTGTTAAGGCCAATATGCTTAAAGTATGTTTTTTCCATGTTTTCAAATTAAAAGAGAAAACAACAGTTAAAGTAAAAATAAATCTGTAGTGTAGGCTTCAGTCATAATAGTAACTCTATTATTTTATTTATTTTTCTTCTTCTAGAGTGAATACAGTTCATTAATCCTTAATGTCCAGGGCTTTAAAATAATAGTATCATGCCATTAGTGCAACAACTGCCAGTTCAGTGTCCTGCAGCTTTTCCAGTCCTGAAATGCACATTCTAAGTGCGGTGACAGCTGTGAAAGGAGAATACATGTAATTGTGCTGTGCTCTGGACTGCAAATGTAGAGTGTGATGAAAGACCTCCTTGTGGTCTAAGAAGGGTTTTGAAAGAATCCCTTGCCTGAAGGGAGGGCACTAGTGAGCAGATTAGATGTTTCGCTGTAACAAACTGGGAATTTGTTGACAGAGAGATAAAGGTTTTTCCTTTGAGATTCCCCACGCTTGCGTCTGTTTGGTCCATAGGTTAAGCTATTGATAAAACTTGAGTTTATATTTATTGCTTAGAATTGCTTTCAGAGTTATTCAAAGTGCCTATTCTTACTTAGATTGCAATATTTCAACTTGCCATTGACTTGATCACCTTGATCCTGATTACTTTTAAAACATATTTTTTAGTTGTGACAAATAGTCTGTTTCAGTCACATAACTTGCACCAGCCTAAAGGAGCCTGTCTGCAAAGAACACTGAGAACCCCTCTCTCAGAACATTATACATGTTTGTTTTGGTACAGGCAAAAAGTGGCTTGTCCTATTTGTGTCAGTAAAAAATATTCTTTCCCCCAAAAGGAAAAGATTTGCTATTGTAAATCCGGGATTCGGGGTCCTATTCTGTATCGTCCAGGAATAACTGAAGTGTCTTTTTATGCTAGCTAGCAAGTACATTATCATGTACAGTCCACGAAAAAGAAGAGGCTAACATACTGCTTAAATCGTTTGTGATTTGTTTAAGGAGCTGCTTTTGTTAAGATAAATCTGCATAGTTTGCTGTTTCACAAAGGTGCCTGGCTGTGTGTGGGTGTGCACCTTCTGAACATTTGGATTTGCAAAGTAGCAAAGCCAACGTCGTTTTGTCTTTTTTTCTTGTTGCTTCTTGAATTGGTTGTTCATGGCCATAGACCTAAGATTTATACTGAAATTAGTATCTGTAAATATGTGACAGAGTTTTTAGAAGTGCAAGTGGTGCTTTTTTTGTGCATTTTTTTCAGTTCTATTTGCTGAACCCTGGCTCTCATTGCAACAGTACAACACTGATAGCAGGGGCTTAAAGAAGGAGGAAAAAGAAATAAGTATAATTTCTGCAATTCTATTAAGAGTCTTATAAATTAAGAAAGTGTGCAAACCTGTGCTTGAGAATAAGACCATAATTATTGATCATACGTGTTGATGAGACACGTCAGGTCGGACAGACCTGAGCACATTAGCTTCTGATTGAGCAAACTAGCTGGGAGGTAGCTCCGTTTCAGAAACAGTGGGTTTATACCTCCAGAGTAATGTTTTGTGCTTTAATACTCTGTGAAGAGAATTCAGGAGAGGCAGAGTTTTTGACGTAATGTGATAAAGAAGGGTGTGAAGTTTCAGAGGTTGCACAGGTCGGCTAGAATTCAGAGTCATGCCATCCACCAAAAGTGGGATGTTAAGAGGCAGCCTGTGAGATCTCTCCAGTTTCAGTGCTGCACCTAAATATTAGTGCCGCGCCATTTCTTCTGTTTAGTTTTCTTAACGTAACGTCTGGCTGTCTCTACGCTTGTTGTTAGTTCATGAGTGTATTCAGAATCCTTTTGCAAATTCTTGACAGGTACAACTGTTAGATTATTGTGTTAGAGTTTCAGGCAATTGTGATGTAAGTTATTTGGGGTAACATATGTTGAGAGAGGCCTTTAGGTTCATTTTCATATTTGCCAGTGGGCTGTAATTTTGAAAAGGAATAGTTTGTATGTTAGGTTGAGGAAAGCTGTGCGTTCATGTAAAAAGTTCTATCTGTCATACAGATGCTTGCTTTGGACTCCCTCTGCATAAGTAGTAGCCTGGGGGTTTGATGTGGCTTCTGTATGAGGCTGTGTTCTTACTGATTTATTAAGGGTCTGTGTACATATGGAAGTAAACATACACGGCTTGAATAATTCAGTTGAATTAAAGTGAATACTTTCAACTTGCTGTGTGTGCCTAATAGAAGGGAAATGCTGGCAGCAGTAGGAATTTGGGGGGAACAGGAGAGCAGAAGTGTGAGGGAGGTCTGGCATGAATATTGGTGTGTCTCAGGTAGTCAGGATGTGATTTGCAGACAAATACAGCTCTGTTCTTTGTAAGAACAGATAATAACTGTAAGAGCTACTACGAAGCACAAATATCCTTCAAATATGTGAAAATGCTGAAGTATTTGCTTAAGATATTATTTGCTTTCTGTTACAAATGTAAGTGTTGGGGGGAAAAAATTGTTATTAACCTGAAAGTAGATATTAAAAATACCACTTATATTTCAAACCGCGTATGTTGTCCTCTTGGTTATCTTGAGACATTTGTCAAATTGGCACATTGCACTTGCATTTTTTAATATTTTAAAACAGTTGCTTAAGAGTATGGCTATGAAACCATGTGAACCGGTGTACCTAAAAGGTCAACTACTAACCTACGGTGAGGGAAGAAGAATGAGCTGGGAGCAACTGGAGTGGTTTAGCAGGAATTGCTAAATCCGTTGCTGATGGAGCAGTGATGTGTGATCACAGCATTATGCTGTGGCCTCTCAAAAGGAGTTTTCTTTCTCTCTCTCTTTGCTTGCAGCTTTGTAATACCACTTTTTCATTGAACTGGTTTTCATGACTGATTATATACTTGTCATTCTGGAAGCATCTTCGACTGAATCATAGCTAGTCCACAAAATTGAGGCTACATAATAATCTTAGTTATGAATTCTCTCTACTAGCAGTGGTGTTTGTATGCACATCATAAATGGAGATGATGGAATTTAATTTCCTAAGTTTCCCAAATACTTTCCACTATATAACTCTACTTTTAACTTAAATTTTTACTAAACTCTTATCTTAAATTTTCCAATATAACTTGAGCTATATTAATAACAGGGAGAAAAAAATCTATTCAGAAAAGCCCCAGAAATAAACCTGTGAAAAAAAAAAATTAATATGGTTTGGTCCAAGTTGTAAAGTGTCAGAAAACTTGTAATGTGTTAGTGACATGTAGTATCATTTTTCTCATACCAGTCTTATATGAGGGATATGCTTTCTATTACTTTTGTATTTGGGAAATTTGCAGAATTCATTTGTATAAGCTAAGATTTCCTTCAGGTTCATATCTAGAATAATCATAGAATACAATTTGGAAGGGAATGTGGGAGGTCTGCCTGTCCCTTCCATGCCAAAGTGAGCCTGTAGTCAGAAAAGAGAGGGAGGAAAACTTGGGTCAAGACTTTAGGGCAGGGAGTCTGGCTATGAGAGGAGAGGAGCTTGGACTAGGAGCCAGTACTGGGTCAAATGGCAAATCTGAGGGGAACAGAAGAGCAAGATCCATTGGGAAGATGTACCTTGATCAGAGGAGGCAGATGTCACACGAAGAGCTGGTAGTTAAGGTAAAATTTGGACTTCTTGGATAAAAAGATAGAGACCACGAACTTAGATGGTATTAAAAATGGTCAAGGAGCACTGTGGATGTTTTGTAAGTGAGGAGGGACTGGGAATCAGGGTGATAGTGGGGCAGAAAGGGGAAGGGATTTGTGCAGCCTGTCTGGAGAACAAGCATGAAGATATTGGAAGGGATTTGGACAGAAAGGGTTGATCTTGCATAAAGCAGGAAGAAAAAACTTTGTCCTCGAGAACTTATTTCCCTATCCAGAGCCTGGAATTCAACTTCATCAACCAGCTGTTCTGGAGAATGTGATTTTCTCCCTGTTTCTGCCATTCAAGATGCTCTAGAAAGCTCTTCACTTCTGTTAGAAATACTTGACTTGAACTCCTGGCTCTGATTTCCAGAAGTGTTGACATTGTATCTGAAATCAAGGGCAGCTTGCTTTGTATGTGAAGTACTCCACATCCTATAGCTCTTTCAGAAATAACACCTGAGGGCTTAGACACGTGTTTCTTGGCAGATGGCTTCAGTAGTTTCTGTCAGGTTTTACTGCACCTGCAGCAAGAAAGTGTAGTCTTTGAGTGCAATCAGTCAGCGCAGCACCAGTCTGGAACTGAGTGTAATCCACGTCGCGCTGGAGTAGGCTGCTGGATATTTGATAGCAAGTGTCTTCAATTGGGACCTCCAACTCTTCAATCTGTTAAATGCTGAACAGCCACTGTAAAATGAGGACAAGACTTTTTGTGAGGGGTTTTGGGTTTTGAAATGCAATGCAGTTTGTGGGCCATCGAAGTGCTCTAGTGAGAGCTGCTGTAGAGCTTTCTTTCATGAGCATCGACTGTTTTCCGACTCTGCTTTCAGGAGTTTGTGGTGAACAATGCACCGGGCTTTGCAATTAGCTATTGAACAAGTTGCACATTTGGGAAAGAGCACACATTTTGTGTGATGAATGAGCAGCAGCCCAATAGAAAACATCTTTCATTACATAGATGCATGCTGTCATGATGTATGCCCGTAAGGGATCCCAATTGGGATCACATAGCACTGTTCTGGCATTTTACAGTTTCTGAATGATTACTAACATTGTTCAAGCATTGCATGTAGTATTTCACCTGCAAGATGAGACACTAGCATCACATCATTCTGCTTTCAAAAAGGACAGAGCCTGAATTCGGACAAGTGGGACAGAGCTTTGAAGCCACCATCAGAACTACTGACCATGCTTTTCGCTCCCTGGGCTGTGCGGACGGCGAGGCTCGCCCAGCTTGCTGAGGGAAGTGGCAGCCCAGGCCTCCACTGCTAAGTGCTCTGTTGTCCTGCTCTTTTAGGAAGAGGCTACTTGGCTGTCTTGTAGCCTTCCTGGTGTTCAATCCCTGCAGAGTTATCTGGTGTTTGATTAACCCCATTGCTTCTGCCAGAGTGAATATTGGTAAATGCTGCATGTGTAAGAACTGTGCCTAGCTTGTAAAAATAAAATACACAGAGAACTGAAATATCAGCATATGGCTCTGTGTTAGCAATCATGACGATTAGTGGTTAAGCTGGTATACTGTATCTGCTTCACAAATGTTTACGTTGACGTTGATGCCAACCAGTGTTGTGGAGACACAAAGTGCAGTGTGTGGCAGTGATCTCAAGCTATGGCCCTATAAAACAAACCAGAGATATGTTTGCTAGCATAGCCAGTCCTAACCCATGCTGACAGGATCATTTCTTCCTTCAAAGAAAACAATGAAGTGACTGAGGCCATTGTCGTTCAGTATTTTTACCCCTCCGTGTCTGTTTGAAAACAGCGTGCAGTGCTTATATGTTACCTTGCTGTCAGCTGAGGAAGTAGAAAGTTGGTCTTGTAGGATGCTGCTGCTTCTGATGGTCAAAGATTCTGACAAATGTCAAAAGTTGAGCAATTGCAAACAAATGACTGTGTTGCACTGTCAGCTGTTTGGTCCTTTGAATCCTGTGTTCTTTGAAAAGACAGATCAGCTAGTTCTTTGTTCCTTCGTAATTTAACATGAGATCATTGCCGGCTGGGATGTAAATTTTTAAAGTTTTACATTCAACATATTCAAGTTTTAGAATTCTTAAAATTTAAGCACGCCTGGAAATAAAATGATACTGATGCTTAAATAAAACCTGCCTTATAGATTTTGAAATGTTTTGGAATGTTTTCTCATTTACCAAGTACATGAATAAATAAAATACACAATCTCTTTGTCTGTTCCGAAAATGCAGGCAGTTCTGTGGTGGAAGGCAGCTTGAAAAGTCATGCTGTTGTCATGAAATTTCATCCACTGATCATTGTCCATAAAAATCAGTGGAAAAAGCTCTATACTTTAAATGACCTCTGGATCTAACTTCTCCCAAGTGGGAAGAATGTGATAACTTTGTATTAAGTTATGATAGGTATTTAAGCACCAGAATACTTAATTTTTGCTATACTGCTTCTCCCATTGCAGAACCTTTCTTACTGGAAAGTCACCTCTGAATAGCATGGTGATTGGAGAATGATTTGTTTAAGTTAGGGATACAAAATGGAGCTTGCTTTAAAGTCTTTGTGAGTTAGAGACAGTTTTCTGGAAATGTCTGCATTAAGCTTTTGTAATTGTAACCATGAATGTCTACTGCGAATAAAAACAAAAGAATAATTGAAGTATTTCTGGTTGTATTCTTCCTGAAACTAAGACATGATTAGTGAGTAATTAATTGCCAGTGTTATGTCTTTGCATGCTTTCCACTGGCAGCATCCCAGAAGTAGTGTTCCCCCACCCCCCCACAGTGGTGGAAAAAGATGGAGGGCTTCTTGCCATTGTCAAGCTCAAGTGGCAGAGAGCATGGGTTCCTGTGACAAGGCCAGAGGGTGACTTGGGGACCTTCTCCTGGGTGTGTAAGTTTGTAGGGCAAGCACTGCTGGGCTCTTCTATGTCCACAGAGTTCTCAGTGAAGTGAGGTGTAGCCTAAAACTTGAGGTCCGAATGACTAAGCTCATATGAGTTTTTAGTACAGTTTTAGTTCTTTCCCTTTTGTTTGGATCAATCTATGGAAACAGTAATTTTCCAATATCCTAAACTTAACCTTGGTGATGTTTGTTAGAGCAGGATACATGTACCATGGTAAACAAACCTTTTTTTTTTTCCTTGGAAAGCATTGTGTTTCACATGTTTATAGATGCTGCTATATAGATTTTTTTTTCAATATGAACCTCTTCAGAGCGCTGAAAACAATCTGGAAAGCTAATTGCCAGCTTTATTTCTCCCCATCTTCAGAGGAACTGCTTTTGTTTATTAAAACCCATTTTTCAATCTGCAGTATTTGGGGAAATAGATTGTTGATGAGTTTGCTAAGATTACTCAACATGTTGTTCAGATGGTAGACATATGCACAGCCCCTAAACTAGACATTTTTCTTTGTGGATATTCTTTATCTCACTTTCACATGCTGTTTATTTTGTCTGTTGCTTTACTTTTATTTCATTCCTTCCTGGCTGGCCAAAGAAGACATTTCAGTGATTTGTAATAACAGCTCGTAAGAGCCTGTTAACTTCTTTGAAGAGTTGTAGTGGATTGTGTCCAAGCGAGTGCATACCTCTCCCATATTTTTACGTGCATTCCACCCTAGGAAATTAATTAATTTGTTCTTGGCACCAGTGCAGTTTTCATTTGCAGGTTTAAAAACAAAGGATCAACTGTGTTACAAATCACCTACTGGTTTGTGTTTGACCAGGTATTAGGTTAGATAAATCTGATATTCAAGAGCTGGTAAAATATGCAAGCATGAATTTAAGAAATTAAATGATCTTATTGGATCAACTCTTCATAGCTCATGATTGTGGTTTCTGGGTTTTCTGACAGATACCTTTCAGGTGAGATGCAAGGTAGGTGGGGAGGAGACCAAGTTCAGTAATAACTCTTTTTTCTGAGTACTCGAGTATACTGAATATCTACACCTGATCATAGAAATGTGCTGATAGCACTAACAGGTAATCAGTTGTGTTGGGTACCTTATGTTGATAGAGCTAATTTGTATTATATATCTGCTTGCCTGTTCCTGGATGAGAAACAAGATGACATTTGATTATGCTGGTTACACAGGAGAAAGTCTAGAAACACTTGGTAGTTCTTAGAGCTTTTTCTTATTCAGATTCTGTCTGCAATGCAGTGCTCCCTTTGATTTTGTGGTGATGGTAGCCACTGAAGTAGGAAACACATAAACTTTAAATTTTAATGCCTGATGATGCAGTTGTTTCAGCAGTCTGGGCAGTATGTATGTTCATCTACAACAAATTTATCTTAGGGTCTCTGTAGGCAGAAAAAGTCTTCTGTGTTCATCAACAGTGTGCTGTGCCCAAGAAGTTGTATGATTGCTGGTGGGTGGGGAAGCGTTCGTTTTGCTGAATCAATTATGTGCTCAGGATGAAACGCGTAGGTCTGACTTGTTTGTGATCAATAGAGTGCGTATTGAGTTCACAAGGTGCTGATTTGTGCTATCAGCTGTAGCCACTGAGTAGGAATATGATTCCTTTTATATCATGGTGTGATTGACACGTGTAACGATATTGTAGTGAAGATTGTTGCAGCTTATATAATGCATCTCTTTTGCCATCTGAATGCTTTCCTTTGCCACTTCAGGGCAGATGAAATGGCACTAATCATGGAATAAAAGAAGCTAATCTTTGTCCTAGACCACTGTGTGTAAGATCTTTCTAACCAAAACGCCTCCACAGACTCGTGTCAGCTTTTGGTACTAATTTACATTTCCTCTGTGTCCCTTTTCTTCTTGGATTTTCTTTCTCTCTCTTTTGCATGCTGCTTATTTTATCTGTTGCTTTACTTCTATTTCATTGCTTCTCTTTACCAGGTTAGATCACAGAATGTGCAGATGCAGTTAACAGGGCATTAGGTAGATAATGTTAGGTCTGTTTAGTCAGAATGATATTGTCATTAGTGCTTTGAGAGAGAACAGAAGTCTAGCTGTTTTGCTATGGCAGCTTCTTATGAAAGTGTAATGCATAAAAATGAAATTATACTTCTGAACTTCTACTTGGGAAGCCCTTTGCATGCTGAAGGTACGTAGGTAGGCAAGTGAGGACTTGCTCTTGACGAACACACAGCAAGAGGTAGCCATGAAACAAATACCAGGATGCTTTCGTTTGATGAGTTGACTTGCTCACAAACACCTCTTATCATTCAAGATAAAATGGATTTTAATGTGCATGTTTCCTGTTGTAAGAATACAGCTGCATTTCTGATAAAAGGTGAAGAAATGTGGGGTGGAAGGGCACGTGTTCGTGCGCTGTGTCATGAGCAGTATTAAGCTGCATGGGTTACGCTGTCAGAGTTTGAGTGGCTGACAAATGATGCTTTGACACTTGTAAAGTATCATAGCTTATGCTGACGTCTCTAGATTAAAATATTTCTGTGAAAGCAAAAATGGCTAGATGCTCAGATGAGACGCCTCAGACTGTGAGCTTTGGTCTCTTAGCTTAATGGAAAGCTTGCATAAACCTGAGTTGCTGGGATTGTGCAAGCTCTTTTTTATATTTTATTTCATACATTTTATTCAAGTAAATTCATGTCTATAAGGAGGTGGTGTATCAAGGCAGCATTCAGCATATCTCCAGCATGTGATCAGGGATTCTTGATCATCAGAGTAAATTGATCTGTTGCATAAATTGGGAAACAAAAAAAAAAAACACCCCGAACTACACAGAAATATGAGTTCTGCAGAATGAACAGTGTGTTGAAAGTCTTCTGAACTTCAGATTAGGCTCCTAAAGATACGTTTCAGCTGTAGTTGTCAGTGACAGAGACATATAAATGGGCCCTTTCTGCTTCCTCTTCTCGCATGAGACGGTCAGTCGGCCTTCTTATAAAAGAGTCTGTATGAGCTTCACTTATTTGTCAATTTTTTCCCTCTGCCTTCTGCCTAAGTATAAAACCCTAAATTTCAGTACTGGCATTGTGAAAATCGTTAGATTCGTCCAGTTAGAGTGAATACTCTTCCAGTGTCATGTTTATTGGGAAGAAGAGAGGGGATGAATAGAAAACTGTTGTTTATATCTATATTCCCTGTTTACCCTCACTGGCATGCCAAATATCGAATGAAAAACTGCCTTGTCAGTTTTTTATTTATTTATTGAACAACGCTGGTGTGATCTTATGGTTCCATAGTCCTAGGCTAATATCCTACAAATGGCGTTCATTTCAAGCTCTGTCTTGGCATCGTTAACCCCACATGTAGGATTAATGCAAGATTTTATTAGCTTCCCCTCCTCCCTTTTGCCTTCAGTGTTAATTTACACAGTAGTACTGGGTGCTTATTATGTTCAACAAGGAAAAGAAAATGTTATTTTGCAAAGGAAAACCACAAATAATTCTACTAACCAGTGTACAAAATGTTACCTAACAGCCTCAATTAGCATAACACACAAAATCCAGATCAAATACAGGAAAAGATGGGCTGCCTTAGCCTTGGATTTGCTGCTGTTGCTATATTTTATGGTGATGGATTCATTTGGCAGGTCTGCCAGACAACCGAGACTCAAATGGTTAAAGAATAAATTCTCAGTTTTAATCTTTTTCAAGGAAAAAAAAAAAAAGAACCTTTGGAACCAAGGTAGTAATTAGTTTGAAGCAGCACAGATTAGTCCCACTTAGAGTGGAATTTAATTATTTGAAAGCAATTAAATTAACAGAAACGGAGTCTGCTGAGCTTGGGTGGGGGAGGGTTGAGAGCAGGGTTTTGTGCCGAAATCCAGTGGTGAACACACTCCCCGCTTTGGATGTCAGTGAGAGAAGCACAGGGCTTTCATCTTGCAATTTGGCACCGTGCAAAGACAGCAAGCTGTGGGGCCGGGTGGGCTGCTCCCTGCTTGGGGTAGGGTGTGCACAGCTGGCTTTGGGTTCGCTGCCAGACTTCCAGGTGAAGCAGCCATATACCACTTCTCCCCCCCAAACTTATGCTGCAGCTGTTGCTTTGGGGTTTTGGCATGTGAAGTGCAGTGTGTGTTTTATCTCCAGTGGGTGGGTGCCTTAGGTTTCAAACCACGTTGCTGTCTTGAGCTCTGAAGAATCCCTTGGATGTGTGGGACTTAAGCTGTTTTTCCGCAGGGACAGTAGGTTTGCATTTTGCAGCTCTAGTAAAGAGTAATCTGACTCTGTCTGAAAATCTTACATGAATTTGCAATGTGGTTTTGGCATATACTTTAAAAGGAGGAAAGTAGGTTCAGATTGGTGTATTTCCAGTGCTAGGCCATTTTAAAATTCATGGATAATCTTTTCAAATTTCTCTTGCCATCTTTTCACTAAGCAAATTGCCGGTGTGTGTTAGTCAGCCAGCCAGACTGTGGCAAAACAGTCAGCAAATGGGCCCAAAGTGATCAAGCCATCCGTAACGTATTACGAAACCCTCTGCGTTCTGGTGGCCGCAAGAATGAAGCTGGAATGTAAACTGCATGTGAAAGAGCAGAGCCCAGCTGGCCCTGCTGCTGCTCGGAAACTTACTGAGCTGTTTTCAACCCAGAAGGCAAACTTGCAGCGAAGTGGTGACCCCAGCCTTCCTCCTTAGCCTCATACGTGTTGGGGTGGGAAGGACAAAAAAGGCTTTTCCTGACATCTTTCATCTTCTGGGCTGGGTTTGTACAAGGAACTGGTAATCCTACAGCCATTGATGTTATTCTCCCTTTTCCTTGGAGGGAAGGGGACTAGGATCCTTGGGATGCACCTACTTTTTACTGCCTGGTTGGAGAACCTGGCCATGTCGCTGCGTAATTTTGTAGCAGCCTCCTTACAGCAGTGTGGGCGCTGCTTCCAGTACCAGGCACTGAAGCTTTGACCCGATGGGCTTTATTAAGTGCAGTCATAGGTAGACAAAAGCTACGTTTGTAGGCTTTTTTATTTACTAGCTGCAAATAAACCTACTCTGCAATTTGTTCATTTTGCTGTGAATGAAAGAGCGGATGTTTTGATTTGAAAAGGGAATCTTATTTACAAGGCAGAGTACAAACAAACTGCGGGAGGAATGCCTCCTTGGAAAGCACAGCAACCCCACCAGCCTGTCTTGCAGGAGGCAGTTCTGGGGCACAGCAGTACCCTGGAGGGGTATTTTACCAGTGACAAGTGTGCAGGTAGTTTTAGAAGGGCTTCCAAAGGGCAGCCTGCTGTGTGTTGGTGTGTTTCTGGTCCCATGTTATGCAAAAGGCGGTATGTTCCCAGCTCTGTACTCCTCATGTTTCAAGTTGACAGCCTGCCTTTATCTGCTCCCCATGAACCCCTGACTGGCACAGCGAACGGGAGGCTGGGTGATGACAGAGCTGGCTTTCTGCCTCAGTTTCCTTCTAAGTGGCATCAAACAGCAATTGCTTTTGTTTTGCCCTGCAGGAAGAGCAAGATACAGAGTTAGGGTTTGCTCTTCCCCCGCATTGTGTGGGTGGGACTGATGGAACAGAGCCAGAAGAATTTGGCAACGTAGCAGACTGTAAAGGGAATAATCTGTTTCTTCTGATGATGGATGGCACTTGGAACGCAGCTGAGCCTGACAGCCATTTCTTGTGCTAAGACTCTGTGATGTGCAGGTCAGCATTTGAACAAATGCAAGCCTTTGAGTGCAAGCTAATAGCTTGGCAGGTTGTACCTGACAAGCAGCGAGCAATTCCATTTTAGTTCCTGGGCATGTGTGGGGTTTTTCTGCTTTTCTCTTTTCTTTTCTGTCCTTTTTTTTTTTTTTGTGGATTGTAACATCCAGTAATTTTAATATTTTCTGAATTGCACGATGACTTGTTTTGAAGTTAAGAAGTACCTTAAAGAAGACTCAGCTAATAAGGAAATCCATTTTTGTTTCTTAATATATTAAATTGCTTTAATGTCTAGAGAGTAGTTCTATTTAACTGCTGTTAAAATATAGGTTAAAAAAACATATTTCAGCTTATTACCACAGCTGAGCAGGTGTTACAATCCTGGCCCCTCATTTTTTTAGGGGCCCTTGATACTAGTGAACTGACAGCTCGCTGGGACAGAGCATCTCTGTGCACTGCCTTTAAAGCACTGGCTGTGTGACACTGACAGTGAGATCTGACAGGAAAGTCTGTAGTGGAGAAAAGCCGCATCCGTACAGGGTACCAGTTGTAAGAGGAGCTTCCAGCCTAATTTGACAGGCGACAGTCTTCGCTCCTGGAGAGCTGGTAGTGTCACACTTGTCTCTAGTTTTAACAGAGTTCTGTCTGGAAGACTGCTGGAGGAAAGGCTTCCTGGTAAATATCCAAATACCGAACTTACCCTCGGAGGTTCAAAGCTGGATCTTGAAGAAATCTAACCTTTGAAAAGCTGCTTTTATTTGGAGTTAGAGTATTAAGATACAAGAAGAGTTTTGTATTGAATAGCCAATTGATATACTATCTATATAAACAAGAATGTCCAAAACCATTCACGTCCCATTGTAAAATTTGGATTTTTCTCCTAGAAGAGAAATCTGTGAGACTTAGTCACTAGCATGCATGTTATCTACTGCTCTGTGAATACAGGAAATTCTCATCTTTAAACTGGTTTTGGTAATGTTAAGTTCTGTACTGTGTTCTACTCAAAGGATTAGGCTTCGGTAACAGTTCTCGCTGTGACAATGTAAAGTTATTAGCTAAAACCTGTTGACTGCACAAGTAGGCTTTGTGAGATTGCATTCTTTAAGCAGTAGAAGCTTGACAATAAATACATTTACTTCATTTGTCTGAAGCTCACTGTTATCACTTGATTTTTATTTGATCATCACAAAGCTGGAGTTTGGTTTTACATGAATGTGTTGACACAGTAATCATGAATGCAACTTTTTCATATTTCTAAAAGTTTTACTAGCCAATATATATATTGAGATATTTTTCAAGACATAGACATGTGTTTGTATCTTCGTACACGTTCACTATATGCAATTTTTTTAGGAATATTTAAGATTAGCAATGGGGTTTGATAAAGCACTTAGGAACATCAAGTCTTTTGACTTCCTTACCATCAATGAAGATACACAGTATTCTTGTAGCATGAACTCAAATTTCAGCTTTAATTCAATATAACAACAACATATGGTGGTTACTAGTTAGTACAGGGTAAGAATCTGTTTCAAATTCCATATTCTGCTCTTCATGTGACTTCAGGAATTGCCCAGTGCCATGATAGGAGTGAAGTATTTCTGTCGTCCTGGGAAGTATTTTTTTTTCTGGATCTTAATTCTGAACTCAGAAAACATGTTCCTGTTATTCTGTTTATCCATATCTGGATGTTACAAGGACAACTAAGTAAATGTTGCATGGTATTTGTATCCTGTTTTAACTGTGATCCTATAAAATCTTGTGACAGTCGAGGCTAGGGTTTTTTCTGTATGCAGAGCCAGGTGTCTGCACAGAGAACCAGGAGTTGGTCTTGTCCTCACGTATTTGTTCAGCACAAGTTGGAGAACAGTGGCTTACATCTCTTAGCCTGAAACAGATAATTTTGTTTAATGCCAGATACAGTGTAAGGTGTTCACTGTACAGTTATTCAGGATAATCCAGTTAGTAATCGAATATGCTGGTGTGATTTAATCAAATAATGTAAAAAAAAAAAAAAAAGTCTCCAAAATCAGGGGATTGCCAATCTTATTTATTAGAGCCTTGATCATTCTTATCTCCAGAAATGTGTTGATCAGATGGGCATGAGACATTCAGAAATAACTCAACAATTGATCATGTGGGAGAGATCAGGCAAAAATTATAGGTCTGAATACCTTTTGTGTAGAACTGATATGCCTGTGGTGGGAAGTTATCAGCTCTGGAAACTTAATTGGTTTACGGGAAATAAATGGTGAATAATGCCAGATGAACAGCCAGTAGGTTGCTTACAATATGGATGTCAACCTCCACAGAATGTAGAAATAATGAACGTATTCGTGGTTTTATGTGCAAAATTATGTTCTCTTTAAAAATAAAGTAAAAATCTAGACTGTATTCACCAAATTCAGAGTGACCCTTGGAATTTTTTTCTTTTGCTCTGCACTTGAAAGACAGAGTGATACTGCCAAGTTTTAAGCAAGACAGCAACAGATGGATGATGCTACATATAATTTCCATTCAATTCAAGTTTACTAAAATATTTAGAATTTTCCTCTGCTTTTTAGAGAACAAATCCCATACAAGGAGAAGGGAACATGACAAGTTCATACCAATTGGTTTTCATAATTATACCTTTTGTTAAATTGATGCTCCAGACTTTGACTTTTTGCTAATGTTGTGATGTTTTCTTCTCGGGCAGTTAGGCGAAGCTGTGTTATCCGATCAAGCAATCAAGTGGCATAAGGCATGCAGTTGCCTACCAAGAGCTCACTTGGCACTGCCGTACCATTACTCAGTGTGATTGGGTGTACTGGTTCTGCCCTAATTTTATAAATGAAAAGGATGTTGGCTACCTACTTGTGCCAAGTCCTAACTTAGCCAAATGTTACCTAAAGATTATGAAAATAACTGTTTTATTTTGCATTTGCACCCAATGCTTTCTGTAAGTGTATAATGTTGTTTTTATTTTGCATTTGCACCCAATGCTTTCTGTAAGTGTATAATGTTGTTTCAGATACTAGATATGAATCGGGTAAGAAGCTGTGTGAGTGCATTTATTGCCTGGAAATAGTCCTCATTTTTCTTGTGCGGTGTCTCGGTATGGCTGGCATTTTTCCTAGCTGCAGCTGTGTGTGCTGGGACATGGCTGTGTGCCCGCACTCTGAATTTGACAGTCCTGAGCCATTTTTTCTTGCAAGTTCAAGGTTTTTTTCCAAGGTAAAGCCCCCATTGTTCACTAGCCTCATTGCGAGTCTTCCAGGAAAGTTATAAGGAAGGAATGCGTTGGCTTTTAGCAACTTTGTTCTCTGAGACTTTGAAAAGCTGTACTACTTGCAGGTGGTGGCATGGGTGGTCAGTCATCCCATGTCCCCTTGTGGCAGATAATGGATGCTTGCCCTGCTGTGCAGTAATGCGTATGGGAAAACATACTGACCTGTTGCAGCAGAGAGCGAGTGGGTGCCATATCCAGACTGTCCTGACAAGGAGTGCCCATTTCTTTCTACTTCTGTGAAAGAAGAATTCATCCATAACAGAATTACAACAGGAGAAAGCTGTAAACCAGTGTAGTTGAAATAATTTACTGTGAGATCTCAGTAGGGACAATGACAAAACAACAAAACCCTAGCCTAGACTGTCACTATTACTTTGTGTTAGACCCGTATAATCTGATAGCTGTCCTGGGAGGAGGAAAAAGAAAGTTGGCATTGAGCAAAGTGTTTTATGTCTAAATCATAAAGAGACTTTGGATTTCTTTAAAATAGTTGGCACTAACCAAAATATTTTGTTGCACAGAACCTTTCAGAGGGATAAGTGGTTTTGAGTTGAAGGAGACCTTACTTTCCACCTAAATCCAGAGGCATAACCTAGGAAACTCTAGTCAGCTGACAATATCTTAATGAGTGTTTTCGGTAATGCAGGTGAAGTAGCTCATTATTCCTTAATTCTGGAAGAAGATTATTTCTGTTTTTTTTTAGATTGTTGTTGTTGTTGTTGAATTTTTGTCACCTGTGCTACAGTTTCTTCAGTTACCTGATTATTTTGTAGGTAGGTAGGTATAAAGCTCCAAATCACTTGGTCAGTTAGACTGCTAGTCTGTTGTTTCAGGGCTGCTGGTACGGTTAAGTGCTCTGTGGTGGTAGCAGTGGCTCAAAATGTGTTAAATGGCTGAGGAGGTAGACGTAACTTTGGCAAAGGGAGCCTGAAATTAGAGGTGATTCCTATAGAGTGTCTCCCTAAGCTGCTAAATGTGGCAGGATTTCCTTTGACCGGTGCTTTCAGCCACGTGGAGTAAGGGATGCTAGCTGTACATTGGCTGGACTCCTTGCTGGAAGGACCACATGTAGTGTTCAGCCTGGCAGAGAGCTCTGAGGAAACCAGCAGGGAGGCTTGGTAAAGATGTGGCCAGACCTGTGGCCAGCTTCACTGGACTGGCCTACAGCAAAGGAGTGGTGGATTGCTTGAAATATTGCATGGGATAAATGGATTCCAAGGAGCAAATGTACAGACTTTTACAAGACAGTGTTACGGAAGGTGACTGCTGTACAACATCGCTGCTGCTCACCAAGTCTAACTCATGTCTGAAACCGTTCTGGTAAGGACAGAGGGGAAAAAGAAAAACCCCATTTTTCTTCTTTCTGTGTGTATAAAGACAAATTGGAAGAAGCCACGAAATTATTATTGTCTTCCAAATAACTATGCAAACTTGAGATCTGCACTATACTTTTGTATGTACTGATATTTTGTCTGGTTTCTGGAGCACCTAGAAGAGACACCATTTAGTGCTGCATTCCTGCTGATTAGCATAGATCACTTCCCTTGTAGTAGTAGGAATATCAGCAAGAACCTGAAACAAAATTTGTTTTCTTATCAGAGTAATTACTCTTATTCCAACCTCACTAGATAACATGGTTTAAATTTAGCACTTGACACTCCCAAATTTCTTGTCTTACCTGCCACAGTTAAAGTTGTCTTTTTTCAGCGCTAGCCATTCTCTGTCCTTATGGAAATTAAAGCTGGGATTTGCTTACCCTTTTTGTAAAGAGAAGGTTTAGAATTGTAATTTCAAGGATACTTCAATACCTGAATTTTGTAGTCATGGATTTTTGTGAACTCAAGTGTCCAAACAAAGAATCCCAGGGCTTGCCAAGTGTGCAGTGCTCTTAGAAACCCTGGGCTGCTCTGTCAAAAAAATAGCTATTAGCTGCAGTTAAGAGGACACAAGTGAAATATTCTCTCTCTCTCAAGGCTGCATATGCAACGTCATGAGAACTCCATGCATTATGAAACATGAAATCCCAGGGTTGCTAACAAAAAAAAATGGCTTCCATTCCAGTCTGGCATCTTTTGGAATTTCTTGAAAAGTTAAAGGTTTAGGTAACAAAAAAATTCTATGCTTGTGTAATAGGAATTGCTTGGGGGTAAATTGGAAGTGAAAATGTATCAAGTGTTAATTGAAAGCGAAATAGCTCTATGTGCAGCAAAGTTACTTAAATAGGCAATTGTTTTGACCCATCAATTCTTGTTCCTCTTGCTGTGCACTAAGACTTAGATAACAACCGTGGAACAACTCTTCTGTCATTCGTGTAGTCTGAGGAGAGAAACATCTTCCAAACCCAGTAGCTTTTTTCTCTGACAAGGCTGTTCTGAAAAAGATCAGAAATAGAGGGAGGCGAGGTGAAACAATGGAGCGCTGCTACAACGTGGAAGGCTTCGTGAGCCCTCATCCCCCTCACATCATCATCCCCTTCTGTTCTTAAAAGTAAGCAGCAGCCTGAAGTTCGCAGCCATGGTGTGTTTGTTTCCATTTTTGTAAAAAGTGCATGCATCTTCTATGATTTCCTTAAAAGAAGCTTATTAGGGTCCAGTGTCATAAAGGTGAAATGAATCTTGGCAGCTGCATCTGAGTACGAATTGTTATCTGAAGTCTCCCTGATGGCATGTTTCATGCTGTTTAGTTGCTAGATCTTCGTGTTCTGCCAAAAAATGTGAAGTTGTATTCCCAACTGCTTTCTTTGGTTTTTAAGAGAAGAATGTTAGTGCTTTTGTTTCATAATGGAATGGCAGATTTTATTGATGGCAATGTTCCGTTATGCAGGTACTGTGGTCACTTCATTTCTAACACATGTTATGGCATGTTTGACGATGTAGGAAACCACGGAACTGGAATTAAATTTAATGCAGTTGTTGCTTCTCTCAAAATCCAGTTTGGGTCTCTGTCAGCCTTATGTAAGAGGTGTTAAATAAAACAGGTGAGCTACAGCAGATGGTACTGCTGACTGTGCTGACATTCAGAAGATACATGCTCCTGCTCCACAAGTCTCAGCTGGGCCAGCTGCTTTGTAAACTACATATATTTGAGTATTTTTCTTTTAGTGTTCTCCAGAAGCTACCAGTAACTTTTTTTCAGACCCTTTCAGGTGACAGTGAGCTGTTCTGATGCTTCTAGTTGTATCAGCATTTGTCTCCACCAGGAAAGTTTTGAGACCTAATCAGTCACCTATGCCTGAAATAGTTGTTCTCTAAGGAGCTTTCTGTCTTCTGTGACACCTGTGAGTCTGGATTGCATGTGTGTTGTCAGTCTTGACTATTTGCAAGAGGTGGTGAATGATGTAACGCTAGTAGAGAGAATGAGGTGAAACGTAAGCGATGAAGTAGGTGATATCTGCTTTGCCTATGTCTCAATGAAATTTGATTCGAAGGTACAGTCTGAACCGTGATGACTGCCTGCAGACCAAGCTGTTTAGAAACTGGGTAACTGTAGAAAAGATCCATAAAATTGCGGAAAAAATTGGCTATTAGGGACTTTATGCTTATCAGAAAGAAAGATGAGAAGTGCCCTTGATGTATTGGAAAATAGTAGGTAGTAATGCAGGTGCTCATTTGGAGGGAGGCACGTAACAGGAGTCAATCACCAATGCAGGTGCTGGATAACTCACTTCAGAGACAAGGCATATGTTTTCAACTGGGAGGATGATTAATCTGTTTAACAAACTACCATTTGGGAACGGCACTGTAGCCATCCTTTGAATGTTTAAATTGAAACTGGAAGTTCTTGCTTTAGCTTTTCAGATGTGGAAATTTTAACTAAGTGAAATTTAATGGCCTTTGATAGGTACAGCAGGCAATCTTAAATCCTTAAATCCAGGAATGCTCTTTCTTCCTAGCTTTGTTTTTGTGATCTGTTGTTAGCAGATGTGTACAGAACAGTCTCCTTTGCTTAAGTGCTTTTTGCTAAAATACGATGTGATCTCGAGGTCCAGACACAAGTTCCCCAAATCACTTCAACTGCTCATCTGTTGGATGTTGTAGAAGCTTCTGCCATCTTAGTAAACATCTTCAATAGGTAGTTTCTCGTTGATTTGTGCTTCTCGCTTTTGTCACATTGTTCAAAACTCAGTCTCCTGTGTTGTTATTTGAGAAAAAGGCATTTTTTAGGATCATGGCAGGTACAGATTCATTTTGTTCTTCCTGTCCTGATAAGCCATCCTACAAGGAAGGTTTGGCCTTTAACCTACTGGTATCGTAAGCTGGTGTTATTTATGGCTTCAGGCTGCACCCAGATTTTTCTATTTTGGTGTCTTCACCGATGCATTGGAATAAAGCCCTAGTAGAGCACCCTGTCTTGTTTATTCTTAGCACTGTGGGCACTCCTCATGCTTGCAGGGTTGCAAACAACTGTATTTTTTTACACAGGACTTGGGAAATCTAGGGGATGGCATATCTTATGTTACTTGTAGGTTTTTTGTGTAGTGGAACCATTTCATTCCCACTATATATTGTAGAAAAATCTTGATCTAAAAAGTCCTACAGTATTGTCATTGTTTAAATTAGCATGACCTGACTTTAATAGCCAAACTACCAAGGTGGGTGTCATAACTGTGGTCAGATGCCCTGCCTTGTGGCAGAATGACCACTTTGATGAGACTGAGTTGTCTTCAAATGACTGTTTCTATTTTCTTTCCATTGGATTTGCTGTGTGTTTGCATTCCTTTTTTTGTCAAGAGTGTGTAGATCAGGGCCACCAGGTGGCAGAAGGGACGCACCTTCATCCCCTTAAGGACGAGCAAGCCTGCTGATGGGAGAGGTGTTTGCAGAGCCATTGTGACACCTGCCAAGTGCTGCAAGAAGTCACAGCTCACATGAAGCCTCAGAAACTGCAGTGAGGAGCAGAGAGAGCTGGCAAGACCCCACAGGCTACAGAGGCTAGAAGGGACAAGAAGCAACTCAGCTAGTATGCAGACTCGCAGACCTACCACCTTGACTCAGCTAGAAGACATTTTAGGAATGGCTGCATGGAATCAGATAGGTGCTGGCTTTGTGCTGACCTGTTGGTGTAATAATTTTCTTCCTTGTTGTTTGTCAGGGAAGAGTATACAAACACAGTAGCACACAAGACTTCTCTCTTCCTGATCTGTAAGTCAAGGACTTCATGGACCAGAGATGAATTCTTTAGTGCTTAAGTGAATTTACCCCGATAGGTCTGCCCAGCCGTTTTTTTCAGTACTTGAAAGTTTTGAGCATGCAAAAAGCATAAGCTTTTATCAGTGTTGAAGCTGGAAACTCTGTGTGCCTGTGTATTGAATGCACAAAGGGAACTTCCTGTTATAATAGCATAAATACAGTTGCCAAACACCAGTAGTGAGCTGTTTCTTTCACCATGTATGTTTAAATTGACCGCTGAAGGGGCTTTGAATATATTTCCCTGATTTCTTAGGGGCCAGCTACCTGATTAGTGGACATCTGTTCAATATTTTAGCACAGCAGTTGAAATAATTAATTATTGTGTGATCCTAGCTGTCTATTCTTTAGAGCTCAGTTTGAAAAAATCATGCCCTTTAAAAAAAATAAATTGCTAAACTGTATTCCTGTTATAAATGATGGATGTAGGGGGAAAAGAGGCTCAGCAATCTCACTAGTTACACGCATTGCTACATGCTATGTTGCCTCCAGAGAAATGGCAGGTTGCTTCAGGAATACCTCTGAAGGGACATCTCAAAAGGAAATTGAGCACAACGATGTAAACTTGAGTGTCATTCACTTGAGTGTCATTCCATGGGATAGGAAATCTAGAGGATAACTAAACTGTGAGAGGATAGAGGTATTGCAGCAGTTGTTTCATTTCATCAAAAATCATAGCAGTGGTAATGTTCTTCGGTTCTGTGAACCATAAAAAGTGAAGTTGTACCATTTTTTCAAATATGTACCATGTTTTTGTAGAACACTGTCACGGGCATGGAAAATCCTATAGAATTAGCTCATGAACTTTGATTTTATATATATATATATATATTAATAAAAAATTGTAAGAATTCACTTTCATATCTGTCAGTCTCATATACATAAGCACAAGTTTCAACTGGGCCTTTCTGAATTCAGAGGATTTGCTTATATAAACTTGGGAAGGTCATGCCTTGCTTGGCTTTTGGAGCATTAGAAATCTGTGTAAGATTTACTATTAGCCTTGCTCTTTTCACAAAATTCAGTTATCCCACAAATGAGGCCCCCAAAATTCTAACACTCTAAAGAGGTGAAGTGTAATAATTTTCAGGAATAAGGAGAACAACCACATTTCTGGTTTGTACAGAAATTTTATTCCAAAAAGGAGGGAGCAGGGAAATAGGTTTGTGTTTTAGATGGTGTTTGATATATGAGCAGAGATACCTTAAAGCTTTAGATAGCGAATACCTTATCAAACAGGAAGGATTTAATATAAGTTAGAGAAAATGCCAAGGTTAGACACTATATTACTGTTATTGATCCATCATTCACAACTGATGCCGTAAATGTGGGAAAAGGGGGTGTGTGGGGTGGATAGCATAGGCAATATGCAAAATGAGCTAACTTAAAATCCCTTATCTTAGAAAACTTATGGCTATAAGAATGAGAATGGTTATACTGAATGAGACAATTTTATGTATTATACAGTAAGAAAGCCTCAAAAGCTTTACCTTGTAGAATTTTTTCTGTATTTTGCCCTTTTTCAGTACAATTCAGTACGCTGCCTGGTTTAACTGTTATCACTTGAATTGAGCTTTCCCAGTAGCAGTTCTGACACATCTATCTTTGATATGATCACAAAGTTGCTGTTTCTTGCAATAAATCTTTTGTTCAAATCTCCTCACCATTTGGTTTATGTTTGCATCATTAAAGACTATCCTGCTTCAGTACGATTATTTATGGTAGTGGTATAAATTTGATACACAAGGGCTTCCTTGGGATTCTGGTTTCTTTACAAGTCTGTCTTCAGAAAACCCATTTTGACATGTGTTCATGTAATGTGTTATTTTACTTATACAGATAGAGTGAGTGAGAAGTGCTTTTCAGATAAAGGTATCTTTATAGTGATGATTAACATGTTTGTGTCAGTCGCCTAAAGTTTTGTTCATGATCATGTAATTTGTCAATTAAAAAAAATATAAATCACTTCTTGGACTTAGAAGTCTGACTTAAATTATACTTAGCTAGAGAAAAAGGCTCCCATCCATTTCTCCCTGTGTTCCAGCTACCTGTCAGGGGAGCTTAGCAGTTATCCAGGGGCTTTAATGACTTCAGATGACATGCAAGGCATTTCCCACTGAGGCTCTGCAGGTCATCAGTTTCCCTTTGCTACGAGCTGATGAGATAAATCAGCGTCTTCTCTCTGTTCACCTAACAGCCTTGCTCAGGGCTGATGCTCTGTTCATAGTTCTGGAGGAGGTTCTGAAAAAGCTTTGCTGTTGTTCTGGTAATAGGGGGTTGGGGCATGGATGTTTGCGTGACCTTGAGTTTTAAGAGCTATGGTAAGTGTTCTATTACAGAATATAAAATAATCAGATGAAACGGGGGTAGGCTATCTTTCCTTCATTTAACTTCCCATATTGATATCATTAATGTCTTGATATCAGCTCTTGTAGTTTTTGCAGTTCATTTTCTGCTGGACTAGCTTCTAACTAACTGGGGGAAGTTTGACTTAATTCAATAGGCAGTAATGTCAGTAAAATAAGTTATAATTCTGCTAGGATGCTCTGAAGCTTACCTGACCAGTTTTAAATTGCTGATTTCATCTTTTGCTAATCTGTACTGTATATCTCATATCCTGTGTTTTCCTGAATGTGTATGTATGAGTGTTTTTCCAATTGGGTTGCATTTCTCTTGTTTTTTGCAGTTTAGTAGTTACTCTGCATTAACAAAAGGTCAACTACATTTTTGCAGTTAAATTCTGGGTTTAGTATACCAGTGGTCCCAGCCTTTATAAAGGACTGCCTGTGTGCTGTAGGACTGTGCACACAGCCCTACAACAACCTCTTTGTAATGTATTAAAAATGCTATCCATGTTTTTCCTCAAAGTTGTGGTTTTGTATCTATGTAAGAAGTATTTGCTCCCCACAGTAGAGTTAGGTTGGTCCTAATCTGAAATCAGAAAAATACAGAGATCAGGTTTTACTTTATTTATTTATTTTTGTTTAAGTAATTATTTTCTAGAAAAGTAAACACAGCCATAGAAGGCAAAGCTCAGATAAATTCCTGCAGAGCTGTTGGAGGGAGCTTGTGTTGGGTCAGGAGAAAATCCCCTTTGAATGGGTTCTGTTGTTATCCCCTTGGAGCTGGGCTTGGCTGCATGGGCTTGCACTGTGTCCAGGCCTAGTGGCTGTATTGTGGCCACATCACTGCCCATCCCACCCTGTTCTGTGGCAACCCTCAGCAGTGATTTTGCTTGGGATGGTTTGTACAGCTGGATTTCAGGGACCAACGTTAATGTTTGAATAGAGGAGCTCTATTACTGATTTGTAGAGTTTACTGTGTATTTATATGCTTTGTAGAATCCTCAGAATGCTTTTTATCTACTTGGCAATTGTGGTTTTGGTCATTACATACACACACAAAAATTGTCCAGACATAACTTGCTGTAATGAAATATTAGTCCTCGTGAAAGTGAATTCCATATTGTTTTAACACAATTCATGAAACAATAGCGGGACTGTAATTGTAGCACAACCTGAATTGTACTCATACCATTTTATTTTATTTTATTTTATTTTGGCATATTACAGTGTGCCTCAGGGATGAAAAGGCAATGTGCATCGTAAAGAATATCTAGCACAGCCTGGAGAAAAGCAGAAATGGAGTGTGCAAATGAGTCCATCAGGCTTCTAGCCTCTATAATGCTCAGTGGGAAAGTGAATGGCTATAGGCTTGAACCTGACTGTGTTTGAAGCAGATACACCTGTAAAATGCAAAGAGGAAGGGATGTTCTTAGCTTTTTCTTTTTATCTATCTATCTGCATTGCTACTTATAAATGAAAGCGTACCTTATACATTTTTTATCTGGTTTGGAAAAGGATTGATCCAAGCACTAACCTGGCAAGAAGGTAATGATGAGCTAAAGTGATGATATGATTTAAAATTAATGCTTCAAAGGCTATAGAGTAGCAGTGAAGGCTTTGAGAATATAACATTTGGCTTCATACAGCCAGTATTAGATTTGGACCTTTCTACAATGTAGTTGTGTTTAGAGATGATCTAGAAACAATATCTTTCCCTATTTAGTCGAGTGTTTGCCAAGCATGGCATCACCAGGACTCCATCATACAACATGATATTATAGTTGTGTTTAACTGAAATTGTTAAATAGCTGTTGCTGCCCAGCTCCAGCAATAGCAGTCTGTTGCAGAGCACAAAACACAAGGTACATGTAGCAGTGACATCCAGAAGTTGTGGATTACTGCAGGCATCTGTGTTCCATCATCAGTCAATGTAAGTTGTGCTTTCTGTCATCCCAACAGAGAGAGGTTTTAACCAAGAAAGCAAGGGAGGGAAAAATGAAAGATGTATGGCAGCCTGTAAAACTGTCTTTTAATCTGTGCTTCTCTGAACATCTGCCATCACGTTTGCCACGGGATTATTGTCTAGATATATAGCATATTAAAAGGATGTTATACGGAGGGTTGTGTTTCTTGTATTTATCCTCTAGATTTTACTTTGCTTGAAACTTTTGGCAGAGATGTTTAATTCTATTAACGGGTTTGATCCAGGGATAGTTTTTGAGCTTCTTATCTAAAAGTGTTTTATCAGTGAAAAAATGTATTATTTAGATTATGACTTAGGCTTATCCTTGCTTTATGTAATGTGATTTGCAAAACAAGAAGTTGAAGTGTATCTGGCTTTAGGTCACTGATTACAGCTAAACAGGCTTTTCTAGTGCAACGTGTTCAGCAAATAAAGATCTCTGAGAGCTTTTAAGTATTCAGATCAAAATTGAACTTAACTATCTTGTGGTTTAATGAAAAAAAATTAATACTTTTATCTGATGATATGGTTGAGAAATCTATCTCAAACACTTTAAAAGTATAGTTGTCTTACTTGCTTCTTGCTAGAGGAGTTTTTGCATTGTGAAAGTTACCTATACAATATCTTTATTCTGGATTAAAATATGCAGCAAATTGCTGATTATCACAATATGTAGTCTAGTTTTGTAACTGATAATTAAATGCAGTGTTGTAGTTTGGCATTTTTTTTAATTGCCTTCCTCTCCTTCTCCTGGATACAGTATTCTTAATTATATTTAAATCATATCTGAAAATTAAGATTCTATCTTACTTCATATAAAAAAATGCTGAAAGGTTTCTTAATTTAAACTGTAGATTGCCTACATGGTTTGTCATGTCAAGTGTTTTCCACCACCTGTGTCTGATAGCAATTAGACTTTATCTTAGAGGAAAGGCAATGTCTCTATGGCCAGGACAATCTGAAATAATGCCAAGGAAGTTGCCAGGGATGCTGAAAGTGTTGCAATCCTAGTGCTCCCACCACTGCACCATGCAACTTATTGTTTCACCCTTCTTCTTCTTTGCTGGATCGCTCCTGAGAAGTGGGATGAAACATACAGGATGAAGCTGGGTGGTGCTTCTAAAGTCTTACTATGTCTTGCATCAACCAAGCCAATTTTCTTAAAGGTCAGGGCAAACTTCTGTATGTGATGCAGCTGCAATGTTGGTATAACCCTAGGAGTTGCAGTGAAGCTTGTGATCTTCATTCCTTGTATTGCTTCCGTCCGCAAGGGCAGTCACACTTCATGTCATGCGTTTAGTCAAACGCTCCAAGCCTGTAATTAAGGACAAAACAGATTTAGCCAACAGTAGATTATAATATTGTGACTAACTCATGGACTGTAATCAAGAGCAGAGCAATAAGAAGGATCTTTAAAAGGTGTGATCACAGGAGAGAAATACGATTATCATTTCCAAACTAATGTCTTATTTACTTGAAACCTGACACTTTTTTTCCCACTTGCATATCATTTTTGTGTAATGGCATGGTCACAACAAGAAATAGTAGAGAATGAGAGATGATATTTTGTAAACCATTGAGTTCTGCACCTGGAAACAATGCTGGAGGTAGCATATCATGTGCTTAGGCCATTACAAGGTAGCACAGGTGGGGCAATCAGCAGTGCTTCCAAGTGTAGGTATATGCAGTAGTAATAAACAGGAAACTTCTCAGAAAAACCCAAGGGGACACAGTTCTACAGCCCAGCAGTGACTTCAACTCATTGGAACCTAAAGTACAAGAGAATCTGAAGGCTCAGCTTTGATAATATTTTATTTTTATTTTTTAAAGCCTTGCTTACAAGTGATGTGCTGCAGAGTATCTGGAGGGCCACGTATGTTCTGAAGGTGTCATTGGCAGGTAGATGAATCCTTCAGGACAAAAGCACTTCATCCATTTTTCTTTAAATGGTACTCTATATATTTCAGTTGTAATCACTGTAACTTCCTTTTTCACTAGTTGAAAGAATGCTTGGTAGTTATCCAGATGCAGATGTCAGGGGCTGACCTCTGAACCCTGCCAACTCTTAGCAGTTGCTTCACTGTTGGGTACAAAACTCTCCAGCTTTAATAATGAAGGCATTTTTCATGACCAATCCTGAGCAGTATTGAATTGGTGGATGTTGACATCACTTTCATTTGTTACAGCAGCAATGAAAGTAACTACGTCTGACGTCCAATCAGATCCAGATTTGGTCTGTTCGACAATTTCTGTTAGGCGGGCATTTTCTGATATGAAGCGATGTTGCTGTCGGTTGCTCCAGATGTGCCCGTACCCAGGCGGTATGTGCCCACGTACTCCCTCCCAGCACCTCCGTGTGTCCACTACCTATGTGATGTTGGAGGAGCCATCAGTTGGTTGGGATTGTGTATTGTATGATTTGGAGCTCCTAATCTGATTTTATTTACTCTTAAAAAAAAAAAAAAAAAAAAAAAAAAAAACACCTTCAAATAGTTTGGGTTTTCTTCCTGAATAAACCTAGGATTGAAGAATTCAACTAAATTATATTTTGATGTCCAGTGCATTTACTCAGTACTTTCTGTCTGGACACAGAGAAGATGCATTTTATTATTGGAAAATAATATGGCCATTTAGACAATTACCCAGGCTACAATATTTGTGTTGGCAGTTTTATTTTCTGGGCATAACAGTTCTGTTTCCTTTTTTATACCCATTTACGCAGAGATTAAATCATCTCCAATCAGTTTTTAAGGGCTGTGATGCTCAAGTTATTCTGTTTTATGCAGTTTTGGGCTGCATGGGTTTAGGCAAGCTGTCATTTGTAACCTGGCTTTATTTAAGTCATCATTCTCAAATCGCAAATGTAATTGAACTTCTAGCACTGGGTAAAACAATTCTTTTCTTTAAAACACGCTTCAAATGAGTAACGTGTCACTGTTTAAATCCCAGTTGCTATCCAAACAGGAATATATAAATGAAAACAACAACAACAAAAAACAACAAACCCAAACAAAACCGGCAGAGTAGTTGCTTCCTTCCTTAAATCAATTTGAGACGAGCAGATGCCAGGTTTATGGAGAAGGGGTTGAAGGCTCATTTTGCTCGTGTGCCTATAGGACTAAGGGATGCACAGAATCTGCACAGAGAAGTCACTGTAATGGCCAGCTGTGGCCACCCTGGCTCTGGGGACAAGGGGCAGGTCTCCAGCTCAGGTTTCAGTGGCTCCTCTGGCTTTTTGCAATTGGAATTGACAAAACTATTGTGAGTCTGAGAACCCAATTTGGTGCTCGTGGAAAAGTACCAGCTGAAGCTGGGTGACTTGCCTCTGAGTCTGTGGCTTGGAATTTGCAGCCCTTAAGAATATAATTTTACATCCAAGGAGGGCTGTGGGGATGGATGTTAGTTTGCCTCTGATGTGCAGATATTCTGAAAATGCTGAAATCCCTTGTAAAAGTGATGTTAGGGCATGTGATGGAACTTGTGTGGTTGCTATTTCTGAATCATCTTGATTTATGTATTATGATTGGACTCCAATAAAGCCTAAAAAGCACAGCCTTTTCAGGAGCAAATAATTAGTGTGATAGCTAAACTGAAGCGCAGCCTTGTGTGTCTGTTTGTCCATTAGCTTAGCAAACTGGAAAACTCTTTTCTGGTGTTCATCACCCAAATCTCAGCTTCATTTACTTAACACATTAAGCACAAGATGGCCCTTTTTCAAAGGTAAAGGGAATATTTCCCAAAGCTGTGTGTGTGTGTCAACTTATTATAGGCACCTGCTACAGGGGACTTTTTCCCCTCTGCAGCAATGAAATTGAACTTCATCTACCCTCCACCTTCCCTGTCTCTAGCTCCATTTTCAGTTCTGCATCTGTCTTTGGACAATGTTTATAATCACTATTGTCTTCTCTTCTTACAAATCAGGTCTGGAGTATGCACTGAAATCTAGCACAGTACAACTAAGGTGTTTTTTTTTCTTCATCTTGTTGTGTTAGTGATGCTTCAACAGACTTCAGAGATGCTTTGAACTTGCTAGGCCTGTAGCAGCCCTGTGAGAGAAGCAGCCTTACCAAACAGTAAATCCCACACTACGCAGGGTTACAGTATAAACCTTTCTTACAATGAAGGGATCCCATGGGGATAAATCAGAGCAGTGCAGAACAGCTTCAGAGTGAAGCTGCTCTTGAGGGCAATGGTATTTTTACTGTCTAGGGAGGAACTCGGACTGTTGGCATCTTCATGCACTCAAGCCCACAGAAAACAAAGTTGTGTTGCAAGAGTGCTGTTGAGCAAGAAGCAATACTATAATTACATTATGAAGTGTACAGAGGAAAGAGTCCTGAATTCCAGCTCCTAAAATCCAGTTTGTGCTCCTTGGTTGCAAAACACTTGCTACTGAGCCTTTCTTTGTTCTCTGTGTCTCATCCCCAGGCAAACTTAAAGGGGAAGAGAGTGAATGGCTGAAGGGAAGGCTGGTTGTCTGCTTAGGAAGCTCTTTAGGGAACGGTACCACCAAGATCAATAACTGAAGTATACAGTGCAGAGAAATTGCACAGTGGGGCTCTATAGATGTATACGCGCACGTATGTATACGTGCTCCTTCCATTCATCCCTCAAGTAGTTAAAGACAGGTAATTCTCTGCCTTATTTGTTTTTTTGTTTGTTTTTTGATTGTTTGCTTGGTTTTAGTGAGTTAGTGTGCTGATTTATCAGTGTTCTTTTGATCTCAAACTGTGATCTGCTTGGATCTATTTAATCTCATAGGTGTTTTGAAGCTAGCATGTGGGTATAGATCAGAAAATCCTTTAAAGTCTCCTTATGAATTAAAATATTCTGGTGGTGAAATATTTTGCTCTGGACATTTTCATCAACACGTGAGATATTTAAAAAGTGCTCATCTTTTATTTCTGGCAGAATTGAAGTATTGGGTGGTCAGTGACTTTCTTGTTTCTGTGGCATCTCTTAAAATATGGATTAGAATCAAATTGAAGTGTATCTTGCCAAGCTTTTTCTGTTTGGTTGTAGACAGCTATCTCATACATACCTGAAAGGTTATGTAAGAGTAATAGGTTTGTATGTGTATAAAGATGGACAAGTGAGCAAAAACTTGTGCGATCGCTTCTTAGGTACTGCACTTGGGCTAGCCTTAGCCTTCATAAGGCAGGGGGCCACATATTAGTTGATAATTGTTTTGATTCTGTTAAATAAACAAATTCAGATAAATATTTTGGAGGTGGTTACAATTAATAAATGAGATGTAGTAGTAAAAGATTTATATTTATATGTGGTACTGTCCATTCATGTAGCAAAACATGTTCATTTCTGTCAGCTTCCCCTGCTTACATTGTCCTCCAAAACATACTGGTTACCAATGTCCAGAAACGCCTGTGAGTCTTTCAGATTTTTCCAGGAGTTTTTGCTAACTCATTCTGTGTGGTGTGCTGATGCTGTCCACGTGCTACAGATCAGTAACCGAGGCACAGTTAGGGGACATTTAATGGCCAGCTAAGAAGTAAGCATAGCGCTGCATCTTAACTTTCAATTCACTGGCCCATCTGATCTCCACACTTCACTGTTCTTTTGTGTTTTTATGAAAATTTCCGTTGTTCAGCACTCCTACAGCACGGAAATCGATGTTTTCTACATTGTTGATTTTTTTTTGTGTGTGTGAGAGTAGTAATAAAGCAAGCAGAAAACAATTTCATGGCACTATCAAGAAAGACAAAACATGAAATATATTGTCTAAGAGTAAAGTGTATTCACTGCCCAAGTAGTCTGTTCTGACAGGTAGATCACCCCCAGTCACAGCAGTGAAGGCTGGAGAATGAGTCCCATACGGCTTGTCTGTGCTAGGCGCTGCAACTTGGGCTACGCGAGGGTTTGAGTTAGCTGGCTGCAGTGCCCACATGTTCCCTCCTAGCATCTGTAGTAGCATGTAAAAGAATGATCTCTGATGACTCCAGTGACTGCTAACTTGTCAGGGTTTGGTGCACCTTCTGAATAGCTGGTGAGATAAACAAAAATGTATGTCCTAAAAATACTGTGCTCTGAATCTGTTTTAAGCATCTTATATTAATGTGTTGAAACGATTTGCACAGACCCTTATCTGGATCTGCTGCCTATCAAGAAGCCATAGCATCAATAGGATTTCAGGCACGCGGCATTTCTTCAGTTTGCCTTCAGTTCTTTAGGGTGCAATCAGATTCAGGCTTTTGGGGCCTCTTTGCAATCATAAAAAGACGTTTCCTTGATCTTGTCACATATATTCTAACTATTAGTTGGGCATAAATTAAGCAGCAGGAATAAAATAGTTGTTGCATCCTGTGATAGGGCTGTCTATATATTGCTCATTTCTCTAGTCTGAGAGATCTTCAAAATATCCCCATGATAAATTTCTCTCCTACAGAGGAATTAAGAGGTGTTCTACTTTGATATTTCTTCCCAGCCTCAGAATGCCTGCATCTTTAGTTTCATCTTCGCAAATGCATTCTTATTCTATCTATGTTACCTAATATAAAGTGTGAGATATGAATATGTCTAAGCTGGGAATTTACTTAATCCTTTATAACTTTTTCCTCCTCTTTCTGTTTTATAGAGGACAGTGTGATTTTTGAGCTGTAAAAAGTCAGAACTTTCCTCCTGAGAAGCACCCTAATGTTCTGCTCCCTGAATTAACCTTAAGAGAAGAACTTGGCTTAATGGCTTTGGATTTTGCACTAATTGGTTTGCTCACCTTTCTTTCCTTGACATCTCTAATCACCACATTGAAGTTATGAAAGCTTCCTCCCCCCTTGTTTTTAAGACTGTATAGGCAAGAGTCTGTCTAGATGACCATCAGACTTGTGGAGAGGTTTTCTACCTATGTGAAAACAGTTGCCGTTGCCTAATCCATGTTCTAGTTGCTTCCTCTTTGAGTCTGCTGTATCTCATTATTGTGTGGCACATGCATGTGTTGCATGGCATCACACACTGTAGACTTTGCTTCAGGACTTTGTGTCCACTAGAACAAGTGCTTCATCCAAGAGTTTCTTGAAAATAAAATTTAATTGACTGGGAACACTTTGCTCTTTGGAGTAAACCCTTTTGAGATGATATCAAACATTCTGTACCTTGCATACATTTTATCGCTTAGACTGAAATGCCGTATGCTGCTTTCTAGAATTGGCATCACATCCATCAAGCTATAATTATGAAGAGGCGTCTTCCCTCCTTTGAAGGTAGAATTAAAATGGAATACTTGAGATGAATTTATACTGCATACTAGGACTTTTATAATTTGGACAGTGTTCTAATAGTGGATTTTTTTTGTGCTTCCCCTCCCATGTGTTGTTGTAGGATGTGGCCAGTACTGACCTGTGTACAGCCGCTGACTCTTGACATGTATAAGTGAAAAAATTCTTTACCACTTTTATAGATGGTGTACTTTATATGTGGTGCACATATTTTGGCGTTATGATAATTAAGAGATGTAAATGAGGAGGGATATTGTTACTCTGTGTTACGGATGCTGTTGTACCACCCACCTAAAGCTGAAGAGCTGCTGCAGTACTCTGAGACAAATTACTGGCTTCTGTACAAGAGCAGAGCACAGCAAAGGGACTTCTGTGCCTTCCTCTGATAATTCCAGTATATGAACTTAGCTGCATGATTTCTGAAATGTCTGCACCTTGAATAAAACTGGTGTACTGCCTTAAGCTTCTACTACACATCTGAGTCCTTTTACTGAGAGGTGCTCTATGAATATAGTTCTTGAATATTGGTTACACTGATTGCAAACGATGCCATAGGAATGAGTTTGTGAATAACAATTTCCTTGCAGGTGACTATGTCAATGGCTTCAGACACTGTAGGATGAACTGTAAATAAATAAGAGTATAGCCACTGGGTCAGTGATTTCCACTTTCATTGCTCCCTTCTGAACCAGTTTTGAATGCTGCATTATTGGGTGGCCGTTGTCCTCCAGAGTCCCATGGCCTTTCCTTTTGTCCTGCTTTTACTGTAGAAGGGAAAGTTAGAATGGTGTTGTTAGTTACCTTCCTCTCCCTGTTTTCTCTTGTGATTAAACAGCTTTTTGTTTTTGGATTAAGCAGTGTTTGCCTCTCAAGGGTGAGGTGTCAAACTAGGTGTGAAAGACACTTTTACATATATTTCAGATGCTTTTCTGGATTGGTTTCTGTATCAGACAGAAAAATGTTAGGATGGATGCTGTCTTTAAAACCTAAGTTTGCAGAGAGGGGCTGAGTAGCCAAAGCTTTTGTTGTTTTTAGGGAGATGAGAGGTGTACAGGCTCAAATACAACCATGAAGTTGTTGTGTGTGGTTAATGGTTTTATCCTCTCAGTCTGGAATCTGACTCTTTAATAGTGCAGATTTGCAGCAGAAACAAAAATATGTTGATGCAAAAGATGAAATTACTAGCGCTCGCTCTCTTTTTTTTTCTTATTTTTTCCTAAGGTAAAACACAAGAAATAGAGCATTAGTGTGAGGGTATGGCATTTGCTTATTGAGTTTGGTACTGTCATGATGATGAAATGGTACAGGATATATTTCACATTAGATCAAAGAAAAAACCTTTGTACATTGTAACTCTTGAACATACACTCTGACACAAATAACCTTCAGTATTTATTATTTTGGTTCTCCTACAGAGGGTTGATAGAAGCAAATGAAATAGGCGAGCATGACATATTGCATAATTAATAAAATATACATGTATTTTGTTTAGCAGAATAACAAGGCAGTAAAATTACAACATTGTGGTACAGTGTACGGTCTGTTAGAAAACATTTCTGATATGTTAGCACTCAACTTTTATTCTACTGGTATACTCTATCATTAGTCTGGTACTTTGGGGGTCTTTTGTTGAACTTAGCATACCAAGTTACAGGAAAAGCAAGAAGACAGAAGGGATTCTTGTTAATTATACAAAGAAGCAACCGGTAGCAAGCGAGAAGTATTTTCAGATTTTTCTCTTATTTTTTTGGTCATGTATTGCTTTTTAAAAGACTTTTTGATTGTTCCTTAACTAGAGGTTTATAGGAAAAACGAGGGAGGCAATTGTGAAATTATTCTGCCAACTTGTTGACTTAAAAACAAACAAACAACAAAAAAATAAAACAATGAATGTGGTATACTCAAAGTATAAATCAGCAGGTCTGAAGGACATAACCAGTTATTATTAGAGGATATAATTAATGAACTTACTGAACCGTTGGTAATGATTTTGAAATAGATAGGTAAGTGAGGCTACAGCAACCTGCTAGATTAAATGAATTGGAATATTAGTATTCAAAGATAAGTTTTCTTCGGTAGATCTGGCTTTAGTACCTAGCAGCACAAATAGAATAAGTAAGTGCCTGGTACAAAGTCTTGAAGCCTTTTTTGCTTCTGCTGTTCCCCTTCTTGACTAGAAAAGAAAATCAACAAAAACAGTCTTTACTTAAAATAAAAAATAGGTAAGAGTCTAGATCAGGATTTGAGCAATGATGTGCCTAGCTTTCAGTAGAGACCCTCAGAAGTTGAAGTTTAATAGGTTTAATAGGAGTTTAACCTTCTTAGTAATTTGAGACCACAGTGAAAAAGTTCAGAACTTCACTTTCATAAATATTAAGTTCATGTGTGATGGTAGAAAATCTTTGTGATGACGCTGTATATATATACACATATATATAAATTTCAGACAGTCATTCAGTATCAACTATGTCATCTGTTTTATTGAAGTTTCTATTTTGTGTTTCTATGAATATGTAAGGATGAGCTAGTGGTAAGAACTGTAAGAATTGGTAAGAATTGTGTTTGATAAGAAAGGGAATTATAAATCATTATTCTTACCATAACAGAATATTGTAGTAGTCTTGAATATAACAACCCATCCGCTGAGTAAACCCTGTCAAATCTACTTCCATTGCAATGCATTCTGAATTTCTACTTGAATGAAATAAGGAGAGACAGACAAGGGAAAGGAGAATATATGAAAGCAAATAGTTTGATAGAAAAGATAAACCAAATCAAAACCCAAATAACTTATTTTGAATAAGAGTATGAGGGAGAGAACTAGGAAGAAAGCTGCTTCATCCTTGAGAAATGGTTGAAAGTAAGTGAAACCAGAGAAAGCTTCTTAAAGAGGCTTGGGTGAAGGTTGTCATCCACATAAAATAGCTGAATCACTGAAAGGACTAAAAAATCTAGAAGTTCGGGATCTTCAAAAGCATCCTTTGGCTTATTTTCTCTTTCATACCTCAATTGACAATTTCACTTCGAAGCATATGAACCTTATTTGCTGTATATTGTTTCTATCCAAAGATAGCTCTGGTATGTCACCAAGTGCGAGGCATGGTGCTTCACTGGAGGCACAACTACCTGGCCTCACGCTACATATAGGTGTCCTCAAGGCTTGTTATCTCCAACAGGCTGCAAAGAGGTAATAGCAGGGTAGGAACCAGTGTAAACTTGCTCTTTATTACCTCCAAGTAGGTTTCTAGTTCTTACTCGAAGCCAAAATAAGTTGCTGGGGCTGGGCCTGGTGGTGTCAAGTGGCCGAACATGGCAAGGCCTTTCCTGCCTTAGCAACCAACAACACGGGCCTTCAAGAAAGGCTGAGCTGAGTCACCGGTGGAAATGGCTGCTGCTCTCCTGTTGAGTTATATTACAAAAGGTGTTTTTTTATCATTATTTTTATTTATTTGTATATTGTATCACCTATTTATTCATTGTAGTGGAGTGAGTGATTATTTTTGTTGGGCTCTGTGCCATAGTTGAAAAGCCTTTGACATTTGTGTTTCTTGAATTTGCAATTGAAAAGAGATCCTCAAAGCCTTGAATGCAAGAGCTATGATGTTCTTGAAAAGTGACTTAACAGCTAATAAATAAATAAAATGTAATGATAAATCAGAGGGTGTTGTCAAATAAGGTGCTGGAGGCATTGGCTTCTGCTCTGGTTTGCTGCCTTCACTAATGACAAGAAAAAAGGAAAGCAATTAATTTGACTGATTTAGGTGCAAATAAGTTGAGAACTAATGAGAAAACAGTGACAATTAGCAGAAGACAAGGTACAGGGTGGGGAAGGACAGCACCATATGATGAGGAGTATTTTCTTCTTGGGTAAGAAAGCAACCATGTCAGGGAAAGAGGAATGAATCAGAGAAATAAGAAATGACATGAGTTTGCATTTCTAAAGAAAACCAGTTTTTACATTAAGGCAGCATAAGACAGACTAATGAAAGTCATGCCTGCATAGAAGATCATGATCATTTCATGCTTCAGAGTGCATTTCATGCATCCTTAGCTGTTTGGGTAATAATTCTTGGTATTGATATCTCAATACCTGAAAGTTGTTAACAGATCTGAGAGGATTGAAGGGAATAGTGTAACTGAACAGCTCAGAGTGAATCATCAGAAATATCAAGAGGAAAATTTGTATGGCAGATTCAAATGTTTAGTTAAGATGGTAAGAATATTTTAAAATCCTCTGTAAGTATCTTAAAATGGAGAACAGCACGGAGTGAAGGCTAGGCAGGTTACTTAGGAGGGCCATGTGCTATGTGCTTCTCTGGTAATGCCAGAGACAGGGAGCAAGAGCAGACTTCCTTGGCACCTGTTTTTGTAGGAGAGTGGATTGAATTTTCATGTGTTGAAAGAAGATATGGTACTATTCCTAAAGATGAACTTCCTAGCATCTGTAGGTGTGCAGTTCTCTCTCTCTCTCTCTCTCTTTCTCCCTCTCCCTCTCCCTCTCTCTCTCTCTTACGATAAGATTACCCATCAACTTTTCCTTAAAGGAAAAGGATTTTGGTCTACTGATGTACGCCTTGCATGTCTTATGTTTGGTGGAATTCAATTAATAAATGGTCATGCTATTGTTCTGTGTGTTAAATGGTGCTTTTGTTAGTGTAGGATGGTTGTGGATAAGGAAATTATGGGAACATAATTGGAATCAGAATTCCTATCTGAAGATATGCTTCTATTGCTGATTTAGATCTTTCCAACAGAATGCCACTAAAAACATAGTGGAAATAATGTGAAATAATGCCTGGTTGGTTGGGATGAAAGGCTATTGTTCTGACTTTTTTCCAAAATAAATAATGTGAAATAATGGAAATAGTGTGAAGTAATTTCCATTAATCTGATAACACTACATTTCAAGAAAATACTTTCTATGCTTTTATAAAACACCAGTTCACTACTACTGTTTTATTTTTTATTTTTATTCTAGTACATGAGAAACTATAAAGCACCAGTGACAAAGGTTCAAAAATGTTGACAAATAAGTGATTTCTTCCACATGAGAGTTAACTGTCTGCTCTATTCCTTGGCAAGAAATTTGAATGTGGAAGAGTAAGCTGTTTCAGTGGTTGCTGTTAACTACTTTATATTAAGTAATATGCTAATATTTGAACTCTTTTGGTTAAGTGGTTGGAGTTTTTTATATAAGACTGTGGAATTCAGGTCAGATTTTTTTTTTTCTTTTAAAGAACTGTTAACAAAGCCAGATGGCTAAGTTTATAGACTTTGGAAGTTATGGAGGTGCTCAAGTCCACTTTTATTATCAAACAGTACCCTTATTATGGTCAGCCACTGAGTGTGTGGCAGGTCCAAGGTGTTGATTTAAAGCTCTGGCAGACAAAGCTACTGCATTTCAGTAACCATGCTGCTGAGAGACAGTTTGCCTGTTGGCATGACTATTAAAATTTGACTTTTCCTCTTTTTGCACTTTTTTTTAATGTCCCTCCCTTCTCCATGCCTGATAACTCAGCACTTACATTGGAAGCACTGCTGCAGCATCCCTGTTTCTCTTCTCTTTACTGTAGAGAGAAAGTCTTACTTGGGTAAACGAAAGGCAGCAGATGTGAGGTTTCCATTGATTTATTGGGGGAAAAAAAAAAGGCAAAACTCAGTAACTTAGTGTTATGGATGAGGGAGGTGGCTGTGTTATACTTGTCTAAAATATTAGATAATAAAGCTGAATGTTTTGTAAGTGTGGGTAAGGAACTAGGAGCCTTTGGAGAACTGAATGTTTTACTTAGCAAGTTTGTACCCAACTTTTGTTTTTCAGACATCTGTTGATAAACACTTGTTTAGCAATCTAAACATTGACAAAAAATTTCTTTTGGCTTGCTTATTTCAATTGCAGCAGTGTGCTTTAAAGCAAGTGTGTATTGCTTCATTTGATTATAAATCCAAAAATCCTCTCAAGTCCCTCTGAGAAAGTGTAGAGCTTAAGTCAGATTAGGCTGAGTCAGTCTGCTGCTTTCCCAGAGGCCACCTTTAAGCATAAAGATGGCTATTGCTATGACACTGCAGCCTCCTAAAAATGCTCCCTTATTTTCATTACTTCTTAAAAAGAAATTGCTAATTTACATTTCCTATCTGACCTCCCTTGTGGATCTTGATGTCCTCAACATTAGGTGTATGCAAATACTAACTAGGTTTCAGTGAAAAGCTCCATGGATTTGGAATTACTGCCACGGCATCATGTTGTAGGATGATGAAGGATGACTTCAGTTATTACTGTTTTTCCAGAAGTCAATGTGTGTTTATGACTTAATTTTGGTATTTCCCCAACGAGCCTCAGACAGGTCATCTGATTCTCATTTCCTGGTTGGTTGGGATGAAAGGCTGAAAGCCTCTTGTTCTGCCTTTTTTTTCCAAAATAAAACAGAAGAGATATAAATCCTTAGCTTTCTTCCTTAGACTGTTTCACTACTTGGCAAGAGTTTGTTGTTGAAATATCTTTCTCCCAGGGCAGATGGGAGCTGAGACAAAAAAATATAATAATCATAATAAAAAGTCTACACTTGTCAGTTGCAAAAGCATCTTGTAGCCTGGGAACAAATGGAAGGAGATTAGATATTTTTTACTTTATTTTATTTTATTTTTCTGACAACATCACCTCAAAATCTCTCCCATGCATGCACAGGATTCACCTTTTATCTCTGCATTTGAAAAAGACTAATGTGTCTCCCCTTCCAAAATGGGGCAAAGCCAGACCCATTGCAGACGAATATCCTTCATAGGACTGATTTCCTGTCCGAAACAGAGTCACTTTGTAGAAGCAGATCTACTTGAAACCGATTTATTGAAGATGCTTAGATTCTTGTGTAGCTTTTGCTGATTTGCAGTAGGCTTATGCAGTATGTGGACTTTTGGATTTTAAAGACAAAACTGTTTTTATACGGAAAGTCCTTTAATTTTAGGAACATTGACTCCTTGGACTTGTAAAGGTATGTGTAGACTTAGTATCCATCCTTTATTGTAATTAAAGGAAGAATGTAGCATTGCAGTTACAGCAGAAATTACATGGAATATCCATACACTTGCACAGAGAAATCTTTATTACCAGGCTTAATCAGTGACATTACCAAAATCTGATGTTGACTGATAACAGGATCTAAAAACTCCAAAATTGTGAAGGAGTTGTAACTTCATTGTAGTGAAGTCGAAAGAAATGTTTCAACATTCCTATGCTATTTAGCACAAGTTTAACATTTCTTTTTATTACAGCTCTAATGTACTGCAGTAGCAAATGGTGGGAGATTCTAGTATGCACGACCTGGTTCAGCTGGATAACACCACTGATTTTTATTTTTTTTTCCAGTGCCTCTGGTTTAGTTAATTGTAACTCCATTTTCTGTTTCGTGATTAGCTCGGTGGTAAGCTGTCATTACAGCATTCGACTCCCTAAGGACATGATCTATAAGACAGATCTTTCCAGTGGAGGGTCATGATTTAGCTAATTTACACATAATTTAAACAGCAGTTGGCCTAATACCCTGAAGTGGAATTTGAGATGCTTGAAGTCCAAGAGCGTAATACCATAAATTAGTGTTTAGGTTAAGTGCTCTTTAGAGACCTGCATGAGGAGCCAGTGGGACAAATAATGCCCCTCCTGTTCTTTTTTCAATAGGCAGGTGGAGTTCAAATCTCAAGAAGGATTAAGATGACAGTCGAATTTAATATAGAATTGCCATTTCATATTTAATTGGAAAGGCTTTGTTTCATCCAAGTTGCCATAATATTTGTTTTTCCAGACTTTGTGTTTGCCCATATACTTTAATGGCCCATTCAAATAAATTAGCATAGTAAAAATGTTGTCTTGTGTTTAGAGCAAACTAATGAACTTTGACTTTTCCAGTTCATGATGTTTTGCATTTTGTGTAAACTTAGTGCTGAGACTTTTAGTTACTTAAACAATTTTTATAAGATACTGAGAATTTGTTCATGTATTGGCATCTAAATGGTTTTGCCAAGCTGAGCTGATATCTCAGAATGCCACACAGGCGAGGTAGACTGGGGATAAATGAGTTGGATTCACATCTTTCCTGATGGGTTTGGCCCAGCCCCTGAAGTGTGACTGTCGCTTCTCCCAAGGAAAGGTGGTTATGCGCTGAAACAGTTCTATGTACATTCGTGCTGTGGTTTCCAGTTCTAGCAGTAGCAAGCCAGTGTAGAAGCTGGCTGAGACAGTCCTCCTCTTCTTCCAATTTCTAGAGTTTATTGTGAGCCCTTACTTCTTGTTGGCATGTGGCAGGCTAAAACTTCAATGCAGATTTTTCCCTGACAGTTTGCTGTGCAGGACAGCTTGTGCCAGTGCAAGAGAAATGCAGCACAAGTGGGAATATGTGTTTCAGGACAAAAGAAGGCAAGGAGCACAACTGCTCCAAGAGTGCATTACATCAAATGTGGAACTATTTACATGATTGGTGATAGGCATGTCAGAGCTAAATGTGTTTGAATGACTAAAATGCATTAAAAAGCTTTTTTCCTTAAAACAATTAAAACCATTTTTGTTTTTCTATAGTGGTCTCAGAATGAGTAAAATACATTAAGTTGGCTCATGAATAGGTGGGTGGGGTTGTTATCTATACAGACTGGATTTTGAAAATTTTCCCTGTAGATCTTAAGCGTACAGGAAAAGCAGCGAAATCTAGTGTGAATTGCAAGGTGTTTGCCTCACTGGGAATTTTCTGGGGAGTGTTTAGGGAATACAGCAAGTTCCTCTGTACTGGTAAAGACCTGACTGTGCCTGGTGGTGTTGGCTATGATCTCTTTATTTAAAGCTCTGTTTTCTCTCCACTATTTCTGCCTGGCAGCTACTGTACCACACACTGGGTCTCTTCTTCCCTTTCTAAGCAGCTGGGCTGGTATCATCACTGCTTTTTCTTGGTTGGCTCTATTGCCTGTGGTACCCTTGTGGTATGGTTCAAGTTGCAAAATTGCTTCTAGGCGTGCTTCATGGTACTCCCTTGAGTTACTTCTTAGCACCTATATTACAGGCATTCTCCTGCCATTTGGGAGAGAGTCACTCCTTTTTAGAGGATCATTAAACTTTTCTGAAATTGTACAGGTGGTGAAGATTCTGCCATATTTCTAATTAATTTTTTCTTTATAGACCATTATCCTTTTTTAATCTTGCTTCTAGGTTATACGATTTTTATTTTTAGTTCAGCATTAGGCTTTAGCATCTCTGAAAGCATAGCAGTTACATCATTTTAAAGCATTTTTATCTCAAACTTTTTGCAATTTTTAAAAGAAATGGGTGCATTTCTGTGCCTGTTGGCGTAATGTGTAAGGTCAGACTGTAATTGCCCTTTAGTTTAGGGTACAGTTGAGATATAATTGTAACTGCTTTATCCCTGTTAATTTAAATAATCGTAATAGCTGAGGACTTGCATATAAAAGGGAGGTGTCCATTGATAGCAAGATCTGCCCTGTCTTTAAGAAGTGTTAACACTGCAGAAGCTATTTGATGTAGTTGATCAAGATTTTGGGTGCCCTACTGCATTGGTTACTCCATTCTCTGCAATTTACTTAACTAACAGAATAATCTGGTTGACTTTGTGCATGATACAAGGAATGAAGTGGTGTCCCACCTGATCACTCACACTTGCTTTGCAGCATGACAGCTCAGCATCTAATCCTTTCTCATTCATGAAATGCCTTAAACTGCAAGTTCAGATTTGATATTCAGGGCTAGAATCTTCGGCCATTTCCTGAGCTTCAGTTTGAACTTCCTTACAGTGACATGATACATATTTGTCAGGTCAATTTAACTTTCCATGTGTCCCTTTCACCTCTCTCTGTTTTCTTCCTTGTCATTGTTATTAACTTACATTATTATCTTACATCCTTCTAATTAAACCTGTGTCTTCATGCTCTATGAAATGATTTATGCTATCGCCGCACTTTGGTATTGCTTGTAATTAATACACCTTCTTCAGTGGTTTTGGTTTCCTGTGGTTCAAGAATACACTCCCTGCTTGCTACTTTTTGCTTACGTATAGACTAGTGCAATAGAACACCATTCTGGTGGCCTTTGGAAATGTTGTGTTAGTAACGACTATAGTAGTATTATAATGAGTGACGTAATATTCTGCTATGTGTATTGAGTTGTACTTTGAATATTTTTTTGTTCTTCATGCTCATCTTGCTCTGCTGTCAGATAAAGTAGCAAGACAGAAATGGAGGTGGTAGAAGAGGTCTGTAGCATCAAAATGCTTGGAAATCATCATTAGATGGGATATTCTGGGATGGCAGGGGCAGGACGAAAAGAAAGATCCCCTCTGCATCCTGAACTCCAGATAATTTTGGAAAAGGAAGGTTATGTTATGTGCCTTCCATCTTTCCTTTATGCTTCTTTCAACTGCTTTAAAAAGATATAAAATTAAAAAAAAAAAAGACATACCTCCTATTGTTTGTAATTGTAAGCAATGTACGCCTACTTCTGTGCTAAGCATGGTAATGTAAGCAACTTCTCAGCACCTGAGCTTAGCTGCACTTTGGCTGTGGTGTAGAACTTGATCTGGGAAAAGAAACCAACAGCTCAGAACTCCATGAGAACTCTTGTTCTAGTTTGTGTTTTATCTTTGCCTGATAACTAAATTCAGCAAAAATCAAGTACGAAGGAAATACTAGGGATGCTTTATGCCTTAGTGCAGACTTTTCCTGAAGGCAATTGATAAAGGTAGTTGTTACTTAAAACACGCATCAGTGCAAAGGAACACACTTTCTATTCAAAATAAATTAAAAAAAGAAATGAAAGAGGATGTGATGGGTCCTTACAACCTGTCCGAGACGCAGCTATATCAGCAGCCTGGCTTCTGCATTTTAGCTGGGTTGAACTCCTGTAGTGTTTACATCTGGGTAGTTCCTAAAAGTATAGCAAGCTGACCCATTCCACTGTAAATTTTCTGTAGTTAACAACAGCCACTGTATAGGTTTCACAACAATGCCATTCATAATTACAGAAGTACCTATAGCTTTTATCAACCCTGGCTTTATTATCTCATTAGTCTGCTTTGGGGTTTTAGATTTCTGAGTATTCTCAGCACTTAAGAGCTTTGTGTGCATGGGAAGGGGAGAGAGAGAAAAGCTGAGCTAGAGAAATTTCTGTTGACTTGACAGGGAACTCTGTGTAAGAAAGCTTTGGGTTTGGGAAACCTTCTGTTTACTGGCAAATCCTGGCTTTTCTCCTCACTGGGGTGTCCTGGGTGTAATTTATTCCAGTATGTCTTCTTTTGAGGAGCAATAATAAGTTGGGGGAACACAACTCTAGTTGTTCTGATCTTTAGCTGATGAATTCTTAGAGTAAAGAATGTGTATCCACCCCAATAAAAGGTTGGTTGGTTGGGAAAGCAAATGACCCAAAGTGAAATGTGTCTTTAATTAGCATTCTGATCAAAGTGCCAGACATTAAAAACGAATCGAGGTATTTCATATTACCAGAAAGGGGATCATGAAGCTAGTTTAAATTAGTGAGATAGCTTTCATTTCTGGTGCCAGGGATATGACTGCTATAGCCAAGAACTTTATATCTGTTAGGTCATTGCAAAGAATTAACGGCTATTTTACTGCCTGCTCTTTTTAGGGTGAGTGGAAGGTGCCAGATAACCATTCAGCGCTTAGAGGTGTAAATACGCAGGTGTTAGGTGTATGAAAATTTCAGCCAGTATTGGAGAGGGAATGTAATCACAAGTAATCCCTTTTTTTCCAAGTCAGCATATACTTGCACATAAATTTGTCAAATGAATCCATGAAGGTTATGACTGTGTGTTTGCACTGCTCGCCTCTTGTTCAAGTCTAGTTCTGCTACTGTTGTGTTCAAAAGCACGAGCTTATGAGATTGGAGCTGGTTAGTCACGCTGTCTGTAGTACTGCACTGGTGTTGTAACCGCCCAGTTCTGCACTTTGAAGTAAGTGAGGCAGAGAGATTGAAAATTGTAGAAGTCTCTTCCATGTATGTGAATTTTCTCTCTCTAAAAACTGCCTGGGCTGTAGAAGAATGAGAAGCTGCAATAATTCTGTTAAGAATAACTTGGACTTTGATTCATACCTGTTATTTCAACTTGTAGTTCGTATCTGAAGCAATTGAGCAACATTCCAGTATTTGAACATTCATCCTTTTAGTTTTGACAGTACAGAGCCAACTAACTTGATCATGGTGTTTGTGTGTTGAGAAACCATTTTAGGATTTTGTTGAGTAAATCATTGTATAAATGCAGGAGATCTTAAAGTGCTTACAGGTAAGGTCTGACAGGTTCAGATGCGTGACTTCAGAGAACATCCCTAGCTGCCCTCCTTGTGCTTTATGGCCCAGACTGCAGAGCAGGATGTACGTGGGGTTCAGCTACACTAGCTTTGTTTGATGCAGTAGCTCAAACCAACTTCCATCATCAGTTTTAGGTAATACACTGCAATACAGTTAGGTTTCTTAACTTACTATAATACTGATAACCAGAAGGCCACCAAAGCTATAGATTAGTGCCGGGTAATTTTTGCCATGTTTGCAAGTGGCAGTCCTGGGGATGTGGAGTGTTAATAGGACTTCCGTAGCATGAATCTAGACATAATAATTGGTTTTGTCATTCTGTAGCTGTATGTAGTAGTGATGGTGCACTGCCTGCATCTAGGTTGTTTGCTTGGCCTCTCATCAGGAAAATCTAGCTGTTTCTGCATGCTCTGTTTCCAAGTTGCTTAATCTGTGTTTAGTTAATCCGTGCTCATGAAGGCCATACTTGAGAGAAGGAAAAAAAAGAAGAAAGAAAATGATTAATGGTAATGGTTATACACACAGTTATTTTTTCTTCTTTTGTAATCTGCACATAATAAAAACAAAAAAAAGGAAAATGAAACTAGCCCATACATAACTATGTATTCAGTTGATGTTATAAATGTTGATTGCTATGGCACAGGGTTTTCATTAGATGAAAAATATGATCTATTAACAGTCCTTTGTATGATTTCTGTGTAAAGAAAATGATTAGGTTAGATAATAGAAGGTCTTTTGAAGTGGTTCCCAAAAATGCTGTCAGCAACCTGAATACATGTAATCTGTGTTGAAAGCAAACAAGCAAAAAAAAAAAAAAATTAGTGGGTTTTGTTACTGCATTTCTGATTCTTGCTCTTTCAACAAGCAAGCAACAACTATTGCTTGAACTGGGTTTGTAAGAAATGCCCATGTCTGTAGTTTGCCCATTAGATGTCTAAATGCTGACTTGGGCTAATCATATTCTGCCATTGAAAGGCCTCTTCAGAGTGGTTTGCTTCCCTTCTTTACTTATCTACCAAAAAAGAAAAAAAAAATTACAGAGGTTTACTTTTCTTCCTGGGTAAACAGGTGAATCAAAGTATCAGAGGTCAGCTTGGATGGTTTTCTGAGACAACTCAATAGCATGTTTTATCCTTTGTAGCAGAGATGTAGACAGAGAAGTTGCCCAGCCCTCCTCCATCCACCCCTCAGTCATTTTTTGAAAATCAAAACAATCCTGATCACCAAATTTCAGTACTTTTGAATCATGGTAAAGTCTTAAATTACAAACCAGTCAGTCCATCTGTGGTAAACAGCCCAGTGGCTTTACACTTACTTGTTAGGTAATTTCATTTTTTTATCTGAAACCTGTTACGTGATACGTGAAATTGAAGAAGACTTTCCTCTAAACTTCCATATGCCATCTGTTGCTGCTTCCTATTTTCTTTTATAAATCACTTTAAGATCTCTCTCCCTAAATATATAATTCTTAATATGAAAGCTTTTGTATTGCTTATATCCTCTCACAGTGAAAAGAGCAATTGTGTTTGTATTTGGTTCACTCCTCAGATAGGGAAAGAATTACATTTGACATCTCTGTGGTTATGTATATAGCATGCAAACGTGTAGTGTTCTTGTTAAGAATCAAGGTACTGTATTGTAATTCATTTTCTATTTATTTGTTCTTTGTTTATATATGTTTTTTATGTTTATAAATCACTGCCTGGAATTCAATTCCAGAGTTGGAAGATTTACAGGCTTGTTTATCATGTAATCTAATTTAGCAGGCTGCTTGATGCTGGCCTTTTACAGTCACTTGAACTATAGAAATGCTCTTTTTTTCTCCTTGTTTGGATTACTTGTAATAAGTTTCTTCCTTTTCATCCTCACCTTTAATTGTGCTATACCACGGAAGTGGGAAGGCTGGAGCTGCCCAAAGTGTAATCAATGTCTTATGTGCATTATAACTGGCATTTCCATGGTTCTGTATCCTACTTTCATCATTTTAATAACTTTTTCACTTGTTCCTGGAATGGAAGTACAAACACCAACTAGACTTACGAATGTCTGAAAAATAATATGAGGCAAGGTTAGGGTGTTGCTTCACCTAGATATCATCTAGGCTGTAAATGACAGCCTAGGTCGTCATATTTTGAGGGGGTTTATGTAAATCTGTACAGCTAAAAAACTCGGTATGTGATTAGCCATTAAAAAATAAAAACTTAATTAGCTCACTAGACACGTATAGTGCTTAACAGCTCTGTTTTAGATTAAGTGACTGGAATTCCAGATGGAGAGGAAAAATCTGAATGAATGTAATTGAGTCTTTCTAGATTTTAAACATAATCCACTTTGACAGGAACACTTACATTTTGGTCTATTTTAAAAAAAAAAAAAAAAGGAATGAAAGAAAGTCAGTCCTTGATAGCCATATAGGTCATGTTTCAGTGATGTAAAATAAGAGAAAATCAAAGCTCATCTATGAAATATTACTGGTTTTAACAAGTTTTTTTGTTTTGTTTTGTTTTTGAGAAATGGTTAAAGGCTCTCTACGAAGTTTTTAGCACCTCAAATATAACTATCCTTAAAGAAACGTTTACAATCAGAAAATGGAGATTAACATACCACTTTTTAAAATTCATTTTTTAACTTTCATCTCCAGTAGCAGCAAGCAGGGCTTTTCTCAGTCCCTCTTCTACATGCTGCTTTCATCTCCTTCCTTTTCAAGAAAGTTTCATTTTCCTGGGTGAATTGAATCCTTCTTGCAGACTTATTGCTGTGAATTGACTCTTAGTGTTTTGTTATAATGTGTTTACTTTGCCATACTAGGCTATTAATATGTAAGTGTTATAAAAAGTGTATCTGGTTGACTGCCCCTCTGCTTTTAGCGGGCAGTGCATGGGAGCTGGGTGCTGTATTATGAACATCTAGGAAGAGTCCTCTTCTACCTGTGAATAAATGACACGGCTCAGTGCTTTGCAATTTTTTATTAAGAAGATGCTGTATATTTTGTGACTTGTCATTCACACTGTATTTCAATAGACTCCTGATAAATGGTGTTAATCTAAAACTGCCAGTCTTACGATTTTGTTTTATTCCTCCCCCCCCACCATGTTGTTCAAAATTAAAACTAGTGTTTGTTTGCATATGCTTCTACACTTCTGTGATGGTTTGATGTGGGTGCTCTGCACATGGGCATGCTCCATGTTGCTGTTATCAACGTGCCCTCTCAAAGCACAGAGCATATTTCCACGAATATTGTTCCTACCACTCAATTCTGTATATTTTTTACGTACCTGTTTAAATGCCTTTTCCCCACCGTGTTTGAACCTTTACAGCTAAATGGCAGGAGAAATGAGTTCTCCAGAGCATCAGTCTTTACTCGGCCATTTAAAAAATGCAGCTTCGAAGTATAAAGTTAGTGGATTGTTACTACGTGATTAAAAGAGGTGTCAAATACTATGACAATGGCGGCTGTGTGGATATTTAAGATAAGCTGGTAGCCAAGACATATGAATTCCATTGTGTTTGTAAAAGTCATACAGCTTAGGCAAATGATTGAGGTGTTATTGTAGTTTAGTGAATCTCTGTTCATGAGATAAGCAGTATTAATTATGCATATATTTGTTATCATGACAAAAACAAGATAAAACACTGCATTTTACCCTTGAGCGAAAGTAGTAATTGGTTAGTGTTTCAACTTGGTCACATAACTTAAAAGACAAATTTAACAGCAAGTTTATGTATCTATATCCATATATGAAATTTATCTATAAAATATATACTCAATAAAAAAATAATAAAAAATAATATTATTTCTTTGATTTAAGGAGTTATACCCCAGATTCTATACCCCAGATTCTAAACTGATGAAACTGACTTTGCACTTGAAAATATCACAAAACTGAGTTGTTAGACTGCTTGGACTGCACTAAAATCCAGCATAGAGTTTAGTGGTGGATATCACAACATTTGAAGCATGTTCTTGGCTTTTGCGGTGATAATTTATGCTCAAATTTTGATGCTACTCATAGGTATCTTTTCAACAGCAGGAGTGCAGCCTGTTAACTTGTCCTGAAGAGGAAGATGCACAGCTGTGTGATAGCTAGAAATCTACTGAATAACAAAATTTCTCAAAATTAACTTGCTATTTCCCCTCCTCGTAATTACCAGTGTCTGCTAGCAGCTTTCCATGTATCAGTGATGAATTTCTATACCATCTGGTTACTGAATTTTTGAGTTTGGGAGTACCGATGTGCAAGTGGTACTATAGAGACGAGGCTCTTTGGTCTTGTTAGACCCCACCTGGAGTACTGGATACTGCTCTAGTGCCCTGAACAAAACAAGGGCATGGCCCTATTAGAGAAGGTCCAGAGGAGGGCCATGAGGATGATCATAGGGCTGGAGCATCTCTCCTATGAAGACAGGCTGAGGGAGTTGGGGTTGTTCAGCCTGGGGAAGAGAAGGCTCCAAGGAAGACATTAAAGTGGCCTAAATGCGGCCTACAGGAAAGCTGGGGAGGGACTCTTTGTCAGGGAGTGTAGTTGACAGGACAAGTGGTAATAGTTTTAAACTTAAAGAGGGTAGGTTTAGATCAGATATAAGGAAGAAATTCTTTACTCGGGGTGGTGAGGCACTGGCCCAGGCTGCCCAGAGCAGCTGTGGCTGCCCCATCCCTGGCAGTGTGTGTGGCAGGAAAATTAACTCTGTCCTACCTGAAACCAGGACGCAGTGCCCGAGGCCAGGCTGGTAGGGGCTTGGAGCAGCCTGGGCTGGTGGGAGGTGTCCCTGCCCATGGCAGGGGGTGGAACTGGGTGGGCTTTAACGTCCCTTCCAACCCAAACCATTCTGTGATTCAAAGGCAAAAAGAGGTATTAAGGAATGGTCCTTTGTGTGGGTAAAATAAATAAAAACAAAATATCATTTTGACTTTGGGTGTAAAGCACAGATTTTTCTAATGCAGTGAACTGTCAGTTTAAATAATTTTGATCAACATATTGTAGTGGAATAGTCACAAAGCAGGCAAATCAATAGATGTAAATGTCATGAACAAGGTTGTTCTTCACCCTAAGCAAAGGAAAGATTTGGTTTCATGTGAATGAATCTGTTGTGTGCTACAGACAGGAACACAGTGCCAGAACACAAAACCAGACAGACAAAACAACTAGTAAATGAGAGTTTGGGGATATAGTTTAGGGTGATACTTGTATTAAAGTTCAGGGCAAAAATGATTATCTGATGCAAAGCAAACTAGGGAAGAAGCATAGGAAAGCTTTGTTTATTCTATTGTTTGTAAATTCATTCAATTTTTCTTTTCTTTATCAGGAAAGAAAAAAAAAAAGGAAAAAAGGAAAAACCCTGAAAAGCAAATACCATCCTTTTGAGAGGAAGCTATGTAATGCTGGAGACCGGAATTTCTACTAGGCAGTTAGACCAGTCTTGAAAGGTTTTAAGGCTGCGGACATTTTAAATAAGACAGTGGCAAATTATTTGAAGACAAGATCTCACCTTAGTGTCATGCAATACCAAAAAAATGACAACTAACCCGAAGCTTCACTGTATTGAATGCAGACAGTAACAGACAGCTGATGAAAATTGTATGGTAAATGTAGGATTACTTCCTAGTGAGAGAGCTGTAATGAGATAGCTGAGCAGAGTTCAAGGTGTGGCAGTGAATCATTTCTCCTTTTATTCCAGGCAGGTGAAGGAGAAACTCCTTGGGTATAAATTTCTTAAATGAAAAGTAAGAGTACCATTTGGCAAAGAACTTGCTCCAGTTCATCAGAGCAACAGCAAGAAATAGTACGATATGCCCTCAATGTCAAAAGGTTTCATAAAGCTCAGATGGCCAGCTAGGACCATTTGAAAGACAAAGTACCAGTGAGAGCAGAAAAAGAAACCAGTAGTATAGTAGGGAGAGTAAATCTTCACTGGAATCCATGACGAGTCCACAAATATGCACAAATTCAGTGATTCACAGCTTTACTACAGGAAACGCAGGCCTGTGAGGGTAGGGGTGCCATCCATCCTCCTTTGTTGATGCTAGCTATGCTCACAGTCACAACATGAGGAATGGGGCTAGAGAATTCGTGGAGGCTGGCATTCTGTCCTGTATGTAATTCCATCTTTCTTCTCTTCTAACTGCTTTGAAACTTCTGCTTAGCTATTGGCTAACCAAATAGTTGTGAGATCTGTTTGAGAAGTTTACTGGTTCTGTAGTAATGTAAATTTTAGAGGAACCAGCTAAGCTTGCCATAAAAATATGTTGAGAAAATATCTTCGTTTTAATGGCCTGACTGAATGCTAGAGAGTATTTTCAGTTTAGAGAAATCATTAAACAGGAAGGTGGAACTCAAAACTCCTCGTTTTTACTACAGCTGCCAATTAATTCTTTCAGTGACATTGGGAGGCCATGTATCGTCTCTGTCTTTATCTATCCATCTGCAAGATGAAATGATGATAATCCCATAGGAGTACTTATAAACTTTACTTAATGTCAGTGGGTACTTCTGCATTATTTATTAAAAGATATCGTAAATGCCAAGTAACATTATGGGAGAAGAATCAGCTTCCCCATTGTTTACAAGCAACTACCTTTTTTTGTTACACCAATTTTAGCTCCAGCATTGCTTTGGCTTAAAAATATATATATATAGCATTCGGCTTATTACTTTGCACTCCTTTATTATTTTTTTTTTTCCCCCAGTGCAGAGGGCATTGGGGTAGCTTGTGAAATTCTACAGAAGGAAACCCTCAGGTTGAATAATGTGTTTTACTTTAAAGTTGCTTTCTAATCTTATTTTTTCTTCTGGCTACTTACTGTGTACAATTGTTTGGTTGTGTATATGTATTACAAATGAAAAGACTACAAAATACATCGTCTCCTACCGGTTTGATGCCAGTAACATTTGAACAGTTAATACCTACTAAACGTTGTTAGTAGGATGCTGAAATCATTCAGGTTTCAGTGGCAGCATGGCGAGGTTTTGCTGCTTGGAAAAAAAAGAAATCTTATAGTGGCAGTTTCAGTGATACTGTCCTTCAGAAGGACAATAAAGTAAGAAAAATATTTTCATTTGGCTTCTGTGGTAATCATGCTTTTCTGAATAGGCACAATCTTGCTGTTTCTGTTTATAACAGAGTTTTTAAAGTATTGCTGGTATTGATAGTTCTTGTGCTTTTTTTAGTGAGGTAGAGTCCAGTGATAAAGTAGGGATTAATTTCTGGAAGGCTAAGCATATGTGGTTAAAGTTTAAAAAAAAAAAAAAAATGTGGGGAAAAAAAACAAACATACATTGAATTGTGGCCAACAAGGTAAACATTTGGAAATGCAGCCAGCAGAGAGGTAGATTTCTGGATGAAATAGAAAAGAGAGATTAAGTTTGCACAGCAAACTTAAGTTCAGTGGAATCATAAAAATATATATAAGCAGTTCAACAACCAAATTACTAGTTGCACGCTCAGTGTCATAATTGAAGCGAGGAACGAGGACAGAGGTTTGGAAGATTGAGCTGGGACTTCTGTCCATAAATGAGCTGCAGTACTTAGTCTCCCATTACTCCCAGCTGACAAAGATATTTCCTCTTCAGTTCCTTTCCAGTTTATCAAGGCATGTAAGTAATTCCACATGCAGTTTTCTCTCCTAGCTAAAATAATGGTTTAGGCTTTCAATCTTCAAGGTAATTGCTAATTAGTCATTTGATTTTCATCTCTGTCCCCCCAACCATAACAGGACTATTTTTTAGTTCAGATAATGAAATTTGCGTTTCCGTGTTTTACATCAATATTGTTGAATGGTGTTTACTCCTTCTTTGAGAAGTACAGTTTTTCTCAGGAGTGACCTAAATGCTGTTCTGCAACATCTTTTTAGAGGTTTTCGTTTTTAAAAGCTGTTCATCTTTAAACATGTTCAAAAGAATTCATAAGTCCTTTTTGTCCGCATGCCATCAGTGATCCAGTTTAAAGTGCACATATATGCAAATGCATTTATATTCATGCACTTTCCAAGGGATGAGCTTTGCTTGAGTCTTCTTACATAACTTTTCCATTAAAACATACCAGATTTTGGAAAAGCACAGAAAACTGTAGTTGAAAATGTGTTTCTGAGCACGATTTTTTAGCACTGTGCTGTAATGGCTATTCCAGAGTATAGAAGTTCTCATGCCTTGCTCCAATTCTCACTCATTATCTTTGTGCTCAGTTTTTTCATTTGTGATTTCACAGCTTGTTCTTTTTCAGTACTCCTAGCTATTTCTTTTGAAAGAAAGTTCTGTGAAATACATAAATACAAACAGGGATGCTCAATTTGCTCTCTTGTATAGCTGATTCTTTGACAATATAGTGTAATTCAAGTGTTTTGGAAAAGTGGTATGCAAGAAATGTTCATGAAGTTGTTTACGTAAGCATCCAAAACATCAAATAGTGTAACTGTCATTGGCAAATACTAGTATTATTTGTATGGACTTGTCCTGTGAGTAACTTAAGTAATCTGAACAGCTATGCAAGCTTCATTAAATTGGCAATGAATATGTTTGCTGTTAGGGGGAGGTGAGAGTAGCATGAAGTTTGGTGCAACAGCTGGATACACGGTGCAGTCTTATGTTGTGGCTTCTGTTTTTATTATTTCCACAGTTGAATCCTAGATTTAGTTTGCTGTAGCAGCACTTTCTGAAGTCCTTAGATGCTGTACAGGTTCATGTTACCTTCTGGGGTTTTGCTGTGGTTTCTTGTTTTGATGGAAAAATGTGTGGTAATGTCTTACCTAGAGACCTTAAAGATTTGTTAATGTATTTAAAGTGCAATTCATTTTCCCCTCTTCACCTGCACAAATATATTTGAAAAATTGGACTGAAAGTCGTATTTGGTACACTGTGAATCCGTATTGCTGAGTTCTAGAAACCTTGGCATCAAAGCTGAAATTTCTGAAAGGGCTAAGGTGCTGTGCACTCTCATAGTTCTGCTGCTCCAGCGTTTAGCACTCTAGTCACTGGAACCAAAGACATAGATCAAGAGAAAAACCTAAAACTTTATCCTTGAAAATATGGCATGTATGGGTACCTACTTCCCCCCACACACCTTTCTGCCCTTTGCATCCAGTAGTTGAGTTATGGGGTCAGTCACTGAATCTACTCTTAGTAATTGTCCAGATTTTCTCTGGATACACCACGGAATGATCTGTATTTGTTTCTCTCCTCTGTTTCTGGGGACTCAGCACAGAATGGTGCCCTACCTACAGAGGGAGCTGCTTTATGAAGTGGTCTTTGGATCATGGTCCAACTCTCATATGCTTCATGAAGAACAAGAGAAGACATTATTTCTTCCCCACATATTAAAGATTCCTTACTGGGCTTTTCTATGCAGAGCTGAACAAACTGTGATTATTAGAACTGTGAATTACATTTGCAGTATGTCTCAGCTACGTGGAAGCTAACTGGAGCAGGGGTGGAGTTGTGTCTTCAGGGTCCCAAGCAGCCAGCACAATTCTGTGTTTTAGTTGCAGTGCGAGTTTGAGTCTAAACTTGCTGACCTGTCAAGATTTTAAAAAATTACACATTTTTTGAAGTCCCAACTGTGTTAAAAGATACAGAACACTCTTAGTAAGGAAAATTGAATAAATTTAAGCCTCACTAGCTTGGAAATTCCATTATGGAGGAATATATATCTTGGTAATTCTCATCACTTCTGTTAAATTGCTCTAGGATGGATCACTTATCAAAAATCCTGAAATAAGATCCATAGTAACCATAACAGTGTGCAAAATCTGAATGTTTCTCCTTAATGCACGTTGTAATGAACTACCTAAACATACCTGCTCTATGAGACGGGGATAAGGAGATTAATTTGTAATAAATATGATTTGGGTTTCTGTGCTTTTCTGTCAGTTTCATATCTGTGCTTTAACTTCATATCATATTCTTGTCAGAATGCTGAGACTCCTCAGAATGTGATTGGAAGGTGTAAAATAGATAAGTTTTATCATGCTACATTTATTTTGCTTAAAAAACAATATAATCTACTTCTTGAGGTACTCGCTCTGAGACTGATTTAGTAAGAGTGACAAAATAGGTATTGCCAACTGCTTCTCAATTTTGAAAACTGTCACAATCACTTAATAAAGCTTTACCTGTCTGTATAAACACAACTTAATGCTGTCCTTGAGGCTAAGTAATTAATGATTCTGAACATGTTACCATTAATGAGAAATCTAGTGACTTTAGTATTAAGGCATCCATGTTCAGTATTGCAAATTTTAGAAGTCTTTGTGAAGTGACAGACTTTTTAAACACACTTTTGCAAGTCATAATTTCAAAACTATGTAATTCGTTAATAAATTGCTTATGAGAAAATGAATTACTAGAAGCTCGTGAGGCAGTGACTTTTTTCAATGTGACTTTTAGCACTAGGAGGAGGTGATCGTGGGATTGTAAAAGATAAGAAAGCAAATATATATGCTCTACACAGTGGCCTGAACGCCTAAAATTTCCACAGGTTTCTTTTTCTCCTTGCAGGGGAGGTGAAACAAAGGTCTGCAGATGAGAGAATTTGTAAAAATATGTATTTGAAGTCCCACAGATAAATAGGTTTAAATAATGTTGTTGTCTTTGCCTTTTTTTGACATGGTTATAACTGTTTTTAGGACATACTTCTAATTTCTCTAAGTGAATAATTTCTGTTATTGATCATACTGATCTTGCATGCTTAAAACAAACAAAATTAAAAAAAAAAAAGTGAATTTAAAGAGTTACAAACCCATCTGTCACGTCATAGTTCAGAGCTATTGGGGAAAGGGTGATTAGCAACGTGATAGGAAAGAAATATTAAATTGTGGCAAGCCCCGTGAGCTTCTAGTGAAAGGACTGTAGCGGAGAAAACATCTAGTATGCACTGTGAGGTCTGTGCAACAGAAAAAAAAAAAAAAAAAAAGCTGTGTTTTATCCATTTGGAAATTACCTTAAGATACCTAATGAGTCTTTCTGTGTCTGCCTTTCCTTTCAGTGGCATTTATTACAATATAATTGTGAACGTGTGATCAATGCAATAAATATAGCCTTAAAAATTGTAGAAGGTTAACATGAATTTGATGTTGTTTGAAAAAAAAAAAAAAATAAAATCTGCCAGTAATGAAACAAACAGCTTCACTAGACTGCATGTGCAGCAATCGGCTTTTTCAGGGATGATGCCTACATAGAAGTGACCATGTTCAGTGTCAGGACGCTATCATTTCTCCAAACTGTACATACCCATCCAAGCATAGGACTGAGTCTAAAATTTTGGAGGCTTACTCGTGCTTCAAGTCAAAAACCTTGACAGTCTTGTATCCCTTCCACCAGAACGGTTTGAAGAGCTGTTGTATGTTCTTCTGTGCATGGTGGACGCCATCACTGAATGCACTCCAGTGTTTCTAAAAACAAAACACTGGCAAAGCTCTGCAAACTGTCCACCCACTTCGTGTCTGAAGGTGGTGGAAAAGAGCAAAATCTTTCTCAGATCCTGTATAGATGATCAATTGTCTAGTCGGATATCAAACACTGACCCCCTTGTATTCAAGTGAGCAAGATGTTTGCCATCTGTTTCTTTTGGATGTAGAAGGAAGTGACTGTATTCTTTGTGAGGGAACGTGGAGGAAGCTGCTTCGCTGGCTCTAAGCATCTGACATCTGTAAGTTCTCGTACAGCAGAACAAAATAGGCTGACATGACTGAAGTCTTTCACCGTGTTTCTCTAGACACAGGAGCTTGTGGATTTGAGGGAAAAGAAAGCTCCCGAGCAGCTCATTAGGATTGTACTCTCATAAGGAACAAAATAAGAGTATTGATTTTTCTTGCAGAATGTAGGAAGTTTGGGAAGGAGGGAATATTCCTGGTTTTAAAATTACGTCTTTCATTTGTAGTGTGTCAACTTCAGTTTGTTCCATGAGTAATGTAATCCACTAGTAAACCCTCAGCATAATGATAAAAATTACCTGATTACAAATACATTTGCTAAAATGCAATATTTTGTAAATTAAATATCTTTTTTAATGCTTTAAGATCTAGATCTACTTTGTGAAAAAAAGTAAATTTTGTGTTTCTGTGTTTTTTCGTAATAACATTGTGCAATTTGCAGCTGGTCTGAGGATTTATTGGTGTTTGCACTGAAACTTAAACAAGTTTTCTTCAGAGTGCTACACCAAGTACTTTAATAGTGGGATTTATTTCTTGTTGCTGAGAAACAACACTTACTGCTGATCTTCTGTGAGTAGTTTTTGCTACCAGCTGTCTTGGTGATACCCACCTATCACCTGTTAGTCATCTGTATTTTCTTTTTGAGAAGCCTTTCCTATTGAAAAGAGGAGGTTATTTTTAGGAAATGGGGGTGGGAGGGTGGGGGTGGCAAAAAGCTTGAACTTTTTGGAAACTGATGTGAAATGCATGGGTTCCACGTATGTTTTCTGGTTCCTAGCCTCTCGGTGTTGATATTCATAGCAAAACACTGTCCTCAGACTTTCTGTGAACACTCCTGTAGCCCTGGCAGACATGCTGTATGTGCAATGCTTTACTTGTGCTCTGAAAGACTTCTTGCTGCGCAGGAAAAAAGGATCGTCACAATGGTGCCAGGCCTATATTGGTTGAGAGATGAAAAAGTGGTGCACGCGTGGTTCTTGCACTGTCCTGCTGGTTTCAGGAGCTCAGAGTGAACAAGAGGCTGGAGAAGCATTTTTAGCCTTGAGGTTTGGGTGTTCCTGTCCATGCCTGTCACACAAGAAGGGTGAGCCCCTAAAAGAGGGCTGTTGTTCCCCACTGTTTTGCTACTTGCCACACCATGTCTGCCTATTTTCCATCATTATGTCACGTCATATTGGGATATTTGAGCAGTGTTGTGTTCTAACTGAGCACAAGAATTTTCTGTCTGTTACGTTCCAAACTTTCTCATCTTACCTTCAGAAATAACTTCATAAGCCTATGGTTCACTGGAAGTCAATGAATCACACATTCCTGTGCGGTTTTAAAGCTTTTTGTGCTTGATTCTTTAAGAAATATTATCCAATATGTTTGAAAAGGCTGGGGTCTGAGAAAAGAATCCAAATCTTCAGTTTTTCCTAAGCTAGATTTGGCTTAGTGTGCAATCTGTGTGTGTTTGAGAGGGAAGGGGCAGGTTTGACTTATTTTTATTTTTAAAGCGGGCAGGTGGGTGCAAACTGGGGGTTTTCAGGGAGGTTTTCTTGAAAAAAATGATTTGTGTTATGAAAAAGAGTTATACAATAAACTGGTTCCGCCCAGATAATCGTTATAGCCTATACCATTTGAGTGCCATTTGGGGGGAACCCAAATAAATCCTGAGGAATGCCCAATTACTGTGTGGGAATGAGACAAATTACATGTGTAGTTTTTTCAGCCCTTTCCTAAGTAACCTCTCTCTTGGCTTGTCTGAGACAGATCTAAGTTTAGAAAACATAGCAAAGCACACAACATTTCAGAAGGAGCCCACAGGCATGTGCTGATGTCTGCGTGGAAGCCTCGGTGTGGTTGCAGCAGCCAGGGCAGATCAGTTTTCTGTTCAGTGCTGGAAGTCTGCCACTGCCTCCCTTTGTTCTGCTTCCTTTGCTGCGCAAAGCTTAGAAGACAGCAGCCGCCATTATCATTAGTGATAAAAACTAATTACGGAGGTGATGATTTCAGCTTCAAGCCTCACCACCCTTGCACCCACCAGACTGCAAACCTACAAACACCTCAGTCACCAAATCCACTTCCTTGCAACCCTTGCCATTTTGCAGTTTCTTCCTCCCTGTGAGAAGCTCCTCACCATGAAAAGTAAGGGGTTAATGCCAGCAAAGACAAAGGGAAAAGGAGATGAAGGCATTTGTTTTCCCCTGTTACTGTTTTGGTTTGCTATGGCAGCTTTAGTAATCAACTTGCCATGCCACATGATTGCTGTTCAGACTGACAACGCATCCATGCTGCCCAGAATGTTTGGCTGTTATTTATATTTTTATTATTGTTAGCTTAATGAAAATATTTGCTAAGCCTTTTCTCTCTCCTTTCTGTCTCTCTTTTGTTTCTTTCTGCCCCCAAATAAATAACCTGAAGTAACCTGAAATTTCCCTAATCTGTAGCTCTTCATATTTTGCTAATTAATCATTTTGCGCAATCACGTGCAAGTTTGTTTTTCCAAGAAGGGTTTGGTTTCTGGACAAAGCTGAAGAAAACTCCTCGTAGTAAGGTAGAGAAACATTCTTTACATGGGTGTGTCTTCCTGTGTGATGAGTAATGAAGTATTTTGGTCCATGTGCCCATTCCCTGGTGCCTCTGATTACTACAGCTGTTTTACCCTTTCTTAAACAAACAGTCTCACAGGAAGGACTCCCCCATCTGCAGAGGGTCCCACTGTCATGGGATTTTCTGACCTATGTTCCTTTTGGCTTCCTTATAAGCTCTTAGCAGAGTGTTTTGCAAATCAGTTTCTTCCAGCAGCTTTGTGCATCGCACATTGTGAGAAGCAAAATGATGCTTTACCAGAAAATCTGTCTAACATTCATGATCAGAACTTACTAGTTTCATTTGTCTGTTGGAATACTGTGAGTAAAGGTGTCACAGATATGTCTAACCATAACTGTTCTCTTCTCCTGACCAAAAACTTGCCAGTGCTGTTTACAACAGTCTGATGTCACCCTCTTGCCTCTTAATAGTGTTCATAGTTACGATTTGTATTAAACAAAGTACTTTAAAGGTGTTCTCTAGAACCATGGGCCAGCCAACAGCCTGTGTGCATGTGTGCATATGTACATGTCTACTCAGATGTGTACATCTACAGCTTGAAAACCAGAAATTTGCATGGTCTTAACTTCATCACTTGTTGCTTCATTTAAAACCAAATCTGTTGTCATTTTCACTTGATCATATTGGATGATGTTGATGGCAGCCCTTGAAGTCCTACTTGGTGGCCTTCCCTGCGAAGAGAACTCGTCGTGCTTGGGAAGCTTCGGGTGAAACTCTCATGGGTTACTGGAGCTGCCAGTTCTGTTCCCCAAGAACAGCAATGTCGATTGACAACTGGATAGCTTCTTGGCATTATTTCCGAATAACTAGATGGGAACTACACTTTCTTATTTAACTCTATTCTCCCTTCTTAAATGCTCAGTAAAATTTGTAAAACAAAAACTAACTGCTAAATGTTCTCCCAAAAGCAAATGTTGCTTTGTTGTAGATTTAGGATAATAGATTGTAGGTTAGGTAAACACTGTTTATTCCTTCATTCTCATAGTATTGCATGGAAAAGAAGTCCTACCAAAACTACAATTATTTGAAAATAAAATGCAGAGTTTTTGTAGCAGTATTTGTCCACATGTCCTAATCTGAAAAATATGAACCATCTATATATTGAGAAATTGGGATAGAATTGCTTTAATTTAGTATTGGATGTAATTATTAAGACAAGGCAAACACCACAAAAAGTGTTTGAGTTGCATCAAGTATATTTAATAATAATAATAAAAAATCTGTCATCATTGTCTTGCTGCTAGTCTTTGAAATGTTGGCATAACTTTGTCTTTATTCAAAGCGGTACTAATGTTCTAGCTTACTTCAGAGAGAATGTGATACCAAGTGTTTTATTTTTTTCTCTTTCTTTGACCGATTCCTTTATAGCAGGGCAGAGTAAGGGCAGAGGTGCAGCTTTTGACTGGATGATCTGAGCAAAATGGAAAGAAGTGGAGAGAATATCTTTGTAGTTGAAAAAGAAAAATCAATATTATGAAATGGGATGGTTTGGAATATTGATTTTTTTTTTTGGCTGCAAAATATTGGTCAAGAATAAAATTCTACTAACGTGTTATGACTAATCTAAGGGTTTATCAGTGTTTTTCATGTGAAGGAAATATGTAATTTACTGCAAATTCTGTTACGCTCTAAACACATGTGGCTGTATAGCTGATATTTACACTTGACTTTTCCAAATTTGATCCAATCAACATACCTGTAAGGACGCAGCCTGAGGCAATTGGAGCAAGGAGGTAGTTGCACTGATAGAAAGCAGCTTTTTGGTATTGAATCCCTGGGTGAAGAGGAGACTTTATGTTGTGATTTTTTTGAACGTCAAACCCACATGAAGATGAAAGCATAGCTTGAAATAATCTGTCAGCTGAAATGACACACAATGGGGCAGTGCAAATGTGGACCGAATGATTTAGGGAGTTCTGGACTCAACAGTTATTTTAATGCTTTTTTTCCAACCTATTTGTGTGTAGTATTTGTCTTTGGGCATACGTATACGACCACCTGCTTCATGTCTGAAATGTCAGTGAGAACTTCACAGAAAGCTTTGAAATGTCTTCCTGTATTAAGTACCACACGGCATTAAAACATAAATCTTCTCAATTCTGTAGTTTATTCCTCAGCAAAGCATGCCTCTTTTTTTTATTTCTCTGCATTATTTCAGAATCTTTAAAATCATTTGTATTGTCTTTAATATGAAGATAACTTTCTAACTTCAAATATAATAATGGTCATTTCTGTTTTCTTGTGTGCATTGTTCTGCAGGTTAAAGTGGGGGTGAAAACACCACCAAACCCAGAAGCATAGTTGACTGGACATATTTTCAACATGAATCGTGCTTTTAGCAGGAAGAAAGGTAAGTAATTTTGTTAATGTTCCATGGAAGGCATAAATATCCTGTATAAATTCTCTAGAATAAGAATTTTACAACAACATACTTAAGAATCATTACGTCTAATAAATTAAGTAGAAAGGAGCAACCTTCTATGACGTACAGAGTAAATTGTTCTTGACTGATAAAGTACTTTCTAGATTGTAAGGCTTATATTGAATTGCATACTATTTTCTTCACTGAGATGTGTGCACATACATTTGTATATATGTTTGTATGTTTGTGGCTTTTTAACCTGCATGCACCAAGGGATGTGCTAGAGGGCTTTAGAACTTCTGAAGAGTTAGTAACTTCTGCATTTAATTTATATGTTCCATAGGTTCTTGGAGAAGCTGTTTCAGAAAAAAAAATATATATATATATATGCTTGAAATATCTCATGCTGCAGGATGTCGCTTAGCTTTAAGCAGCTATTCTGAACTTGTAGCATTCTGAAATGTACCCTTTCCAAAAGTATATCAAACCACTAAATATTCAGGTTGCTCTTATGGCTTCCTTATTTCGTGGTCTGCTTATGATTAAGCATCATTTTTAGACGAAGCACAGGAGGTGCAGCTTTTTTTTTGGTTTTCTTTCTTTGTTTTAATGACAGGTTTGTTGCCATTTTTCCTATTTGTTTATAAAGTAGGAAATATCATCTATTAGGGCTGATTTGTTTTTCATGTTTTCTTCTAAAGATCCTTAGGTATGACACACTGAGCCAGAGCCAGAGCCAGAGTAAACTCCACTGGAGCGAGTGTAAATGTTATGTTTATATAACAAGAATTCCTGCTTTGGTATCAATATCAAAGCTTGAAAGAAAAGGAATCTGTCATGCATTATACCAGCATGAAGTGATAGCATCACTGCATCCTTCCATGTCTAGTACGTTTATTTGCTACATTGTGATGAACTGAGATAAGTAGTTCAGAATACCAGAAAACGTAGCTCGATCACAGAGAAGATAAACATATTCACAAAGGCTGCAACAAACAATTAAGGATAATCTGATACCCCAGAAGCAAGACAGATGCACAGGAAATAAACTAAAATCCATAAACCATGTTCTTAAGTACTTACATGTTTTCTTGTGTAGATATTTGTAACATCCCAATCAAGAATCTGTCTACCAGCTCTCTAATAGTGCTGCCTAGCTTATTCCAAATAATTTGAGAGACTGTTCCAATATCTGCATTCAGTATCAGAAACAGTGTATTACATGGCCATCTTACTGAACAACAGGTTTGTCCTAAATCACAGCAGTCCACTTTAGAGCCCAGACCCCCATTTTCATTATTCCCACTACTTCATTTTGCAACTGAGCAAAATTCTCAGCAGAATTTTATACTGTGTGTATGAAGTCTAGGGCAAGTACTCAGTGTAAATTTATTTTTGAATGCCATGATGAGGGAATGAAACAGCCACTTCCAATGACTACAGGTGTGCTGAAGGCTCTGTCCTTAAAAATGGCCATTACAGTCATTGACCATCTGAATCCCCGAGATTTAGCACAAAAAGGAAATTTTAACCTGAGTATTTTGTTTGTATTTTAGTTGTAGTTATCTCTTATCGGCTGATGGTCATTTTAGTTGAAGGCTTAATTGATGTGACAAAATCTTGAATTGAATATGAATAAAATCAAGCTTTTCATCCGTCACTCTAATAATTATAATGAAAAATATAAGAAAATAGGAAGTTTAAAAAAAAAAAATATTAGCTTGTTTCAGGGAGTACTTACATGAGCAATCAAAAATAAATTGAATCTTTTTTGCAGTCCAAGTTATAATATCTTTTCTAATCAGTTAACCTTAAGCTCATATATAATGGTAACAAACTTTGTGAAATAACATTGACTGAAAAAAAGTTCTTTTCTGTTATAAATAAAACAACAACAACAAAAAACACCTTGGTACCTGTTCAAAGTAAAACAGTTTTTCTGTTGACCTTAGAGTACATTAGTTGGACTACTGACTACATATATTAAGGAGAAAATTCTCTGTTTTAGAAATGTTATCTGACTTAAGAACAGTACAAAAATATATACTCTATTTTCCATTCCTTGATCCAGTGAGTGCAGTATACTCTAAGAAGTGTTTATGGATTATCTTTTTTAAGTATCTTTCTTTTTTCTATTAAAAACAAATAATTAAACAACAATAAACTATTCAAGAGCAATGTTCAGTATGTTCACGTGACTTTGTTAATATGACCAAGCTTGTGAAAATATTTTTGAATCTATCCACAGTATCAGGAGCTTGCTTTTGGATGTGATCCAGTTTTCATTCATTGTTTCTGATGATCTACTAATTTTTTTCTTTAAAATCAGGTGTGGTAGCATGATTGCTTTGAAATGATGTAGCATGGGAAGTGTTAGAACAGAGTCTGTTAAGTCTTTACATATTTTTGTACCTTGATGATTTCAGTGTCTCTTTTAAGTAGTTTAGGGATTTGGATGTAAGTCTTTTGTAAAGGCCTTTGTAAATGCTGTGTTGTCATACTTTTTTCTCATTAGTGTACTGTTATCTAAACTGCATTATCTGTTCTCAATTTATGTGGTAGTGTGTAAGTATAATGTGTATATGCAAAGAGAAAGTATTAGCTGTACTGTTTAGTTGCTGTTGAGGGTTGTGTGTGCTTGATTTTGGTTCTTGGTTGTCTTTCTTTAGTTTGCTTGTTCTGTTCTTGTTCCGTGGTCTTCCATTCAAAGCCATTAGTATAAGACCTGGTGCTTATAAGAAACAAGAATGAGCTAGTCTTTGTTGGCTTTTGTCCCATTAAAAATGAGAAAGGAAACTACTGTTGCTTCTAGATAGAGACCTTTCTAAGTATGAAATAGCTGTAATCCAAACCTTCTGGGAGTAAGAGAGTGAAACTTTGAGTGTCTAAAAATAGTCCTAAAAATGTTGCTAGCTATATCCACTTTGGGCTAAATTTACCCCTGAATTACAATATGTGAAATTCAACGATCTTTACTGAGGTTGTGGAGGGCGTAAATCACAGCTGAATTTAGTTCACTCTTTATTATACCCCAGTGGTCTTGCTTCATCCTAGAGTAAATGTCAGCCTTAGTTTACATATGGCACAAAGTTCAGTGCCAAAGCTGCTGTTAAAACTGCTGTGAATCTGAAATTTCTAATGTGTGTTTTTTTTTCCTTCCATATGATAGCAGTTCATAAGGTTGGTAATTGCTGCTGCATTATCAGCTCGTGAGATGTAGATGGCATTCATAATATTAAATTGAATATATTGAGTTAATAGCCTATCATAAATCATAAGTTTCAGTGATAGCGTTTCAGTGTAATGGCTTTTTATGAGCGTCATCTATGAAAATGTAGACAGATGCATTTAATTGTCAGGGTTCGATATATGAAAAAAATGTGATCTAAGGTTACAGGATGCTCTCTTCCAGGAGTGGACTGGCTATAATGTGATCTTCATTTCTATTGTAGACTTATGCTACGTTCCAGAGATGACAAATGTTTTGCTTTATCTTTATCTTTCTTTTTTGAATATGCAGATAACAGTTCCTTTTTAGCTCATTAACTGCCTGTGGATTTATTTGTGTTTTAAGTATTTTTGTATTATGATACTCTTCTCATTAGGCTACTAAGGTTCCCTTTTAAGTGTGTCAACAAGGAGAGCTGCAGGTTTACTGCCTCAATTTGGAAAGGACCAAATCCTTATCCATTGGTGGGAGAAGGAAGTGTCTTTTCCTGCAGCCTGTGTGTATGCATGCACTTGTATGCAAGCATATATTTATTTATTTATGCACTTTCCCTAGGGATCTAAAAAAAATGTTCCTCACCGTGAAAATAAAGCAAATAATAGCATCTCTGGGTTGTGAAAGCAGAGGGAACAGGTCTAGCTGGCATGAATTATTTAGGAAAGAAATGGTTATAATATGTGTTTAGGGGATGCACAGCTGCAAATGAGGAATACTCACTGGGAACTCTCTGTAGAATTCATGTTGTGTCTGCACAGATAAACCTAATTTTTCTTCTGAAACTTCATGCAGTTATTCTGTCCCTCTTTGGCCCTGTATAATGTCTTGTTCCTTTTGGTGATAAGTGTTTGGCAGCACCTCCATAAGGCCTAAATCTTAGGATATTCTTAGGTATGAGTGAATTTCTTTTCCCCAGCTGTTAACATGAGAATAGGAGGACAGGATTGTAATTTCTTGTTGCCTATTTTGCCTGCATTATCTTCAGAAGAGTATTGCAGAAATAATAAGTATTGTACCTGCTTAAAGAATATCTAGGCAGCTCACAGGATAGATCTATGAATGTTTACAATTATATTTACCGTAATAACTATTTTCTTTTTCCTCTTGTAAAACCGAAGGGGCTCCTTTCAGAACATACACGCTCCTTACCCATAAAGCACTAACTACTGACTCTAAAACAGGAACAGCACTGGGAGGAGTCTTAAGCTTTTTGGTTTCCATCCTATTAAAATGTATGCAGCCTCATTTACAGAATATTATTTGTTTTGTACAGCAGTTAGACAAGAGTACCTTTCAAGATCTACAAGCTAATAAATTCTTGGTGTAGAGTTATTAGTGTATCATGTAGAGTTGTTGCTCAAGGTACTATTTAGGTTGCTACCTTGGGGAAGTTACTCTGAATGTGCTTCATGAGTTGCACAGGTACCCTGCTATTTAACTGGATGAATATCTAATTAAAGACAAGATGCATTATTCTGTGTGAGCATATAAAGTTCAAGACATAAGTTTTACAGCTCCAGTGTGACAGCTTTGAAAATCTGTCAGTGAAAGGTCAGCCAATGCTTTTCTCAGAGACCAACCATTTTATAACTCAAACTTCTCGGCTTAGTGCATTTAATCTTCTGCTTTTTTTTTTTTGTTTAATTAAAATGGAATGTCACTCTTCCAGTGAAATAAATTTGGAGTCATGATGACTACTACCATTTGTAGGACTTCATCTTATAAAACTGTTGAAAAATTAAAAACGATGTCCAAGGTATGCCATTCAGGATAATTTTATTTTGTGAAATAACGTCCTTTAGATGCATAAAACCACGGGGCTTGTATAGATAAATGAGAGGAAGCTACAGATTTACATGTTGTAGTTGTTTTGAATGTTTATTGTCACTTTCCTTTCTTCTCTTTCCAGTTTACTGGCATTTAAAAAAATATATAATTTCAAATGAAAACAAATTATTACAGTATTTTAATCTTTCTGAATAAAAAAATATAGTAACTCTAAGTTTAAAATTTCCCAATTGTGTTCCTTTTCCTTCCAAACTGACACAAGTAAAGTTCTTGAAGTTAGAAATGGTTTATAAAATTGCCTTTTAATTTTTATCAAGCTTAATTGATACTTTTCCACATTTGTTTAGTGTTATAATGAAAGGTTTAACTGAACTCTGACTCCAAAAGCAAAAGTTGGAGATCTAGTATTGATCTGTGTGTACTCCTTAGTGAAAACGTATGAAAACTGTTGTCACTTAAAATAGGTTATACTAGCCCAGTAATCTCTCTTTGAACTCCAATTCAAAGCTTGTACCAAAGACTAAAGTATTTTAGTGTAGCTCATTTGGTGGCAAGAAGACAGAAGAAGGCTAAAGAGCTCTCTTTTTCCTTTTTTTCTAGTAATTTAGGAAACTGAACTTGCTAAAAGTTCATAACATCAGCAAACAAGAAGTGCAAAGGCAAGGATTTGCTAATTACTGAGTAGTTGCACTAGTATATTGATTTGTCTTTTCTCTCTTGTCAAAAGTGTCCTAGCTACTAGTATCCGTGTCTTAAAATATATAGTATAAAGTGCATAGGTTGGGAAGTGAATGTTACTGTTTGAGGAAATGCAAATCCTAGATATTTTCTTTGGAGGGGTATTCTGTAACTGTGCCAACTCAGCCTTGCTATGATATCATTTTGCTATTTTAGTAATCAGCTATTTAAAACCATTCTAAAGGTCCTGAATATTACAGTAGAAGGACATAGAAAGGCTAAACATTCTGCAAAACTCATTCTGTTCTAGGAAGATAGGCTTTGATGTCTTGGCAAAGAATAAATGTCTCCAAAGAAAGCTTTGTTTGCCAAAAATAAAAAGATACAACAAAAGTAATTATTTTAGCATTATGTATGTTGACTGGCATTTGCTTATACATATTTCGGGGAGAATTTGGCTATGATTAAGCAATTGGAATAACTTTAATAAGTTACTGTCATTGAATATACAGATGGTACCCAGTCATTCCTCTACAAGGTGGCTGAGGTGAATACTCTAGCCAAATTACAGGCTAGGGTTAGGTTTCTGTTAATAATGTTTAAACACTGTGTTTAGGTCAAAACTCTGGTAACAACCGTCAAGTCTCATGGCTCAGTGTATCAGTTGGTTGTCTGTAGTAGTTGAGAAGAGTGATTTTACCTTACGTGTTGATGGATTAGCAAAAGTGCAACTTGGGAAAACTTGGCTGTCTGTTGCACTGCAGGATAAAGGAAATGGCTCATCAGGGTGACAATTCTTGTATATCCCATTGTGAAGGTTTTCTTTATTGATATAAACGTAGATAACCTAGGAAAAATGAAAGATACAGATATATATATATATATATATATATATATATATACACACACACAAGTAAGCTCCTTCTTCCTTGAATTAGTAATGCATAGATGTAACACTAATCTTGTAGGATTGTCTCTTCTTCAGCAGACTGCTGGTAGACTGATTCTCCTATGAGATCTTTCTTTTCATAGCAAATTTTATAAAGCAGGAAGACAGTTCCAAGATCTCTTCTGTTGGTCAGGAAAGCATCCACTGATGTCAAAAAGTCAGTAAAGAAGATAAGCTTTAATTTTTACCTTCTAGATACGACTGTATTGTCACTGGAGCATTAAAAAAAAAAAGTTCAAATCAGACTCTCTCTGTTCATTGCATTAAATGGAATGGCCACTCGGTCTCATGCTTTGATAAATGCTTTGGAAGCAAAGTTAGGCAGAGCCACATGTAGAATCCATGAAGTGTGGGCTTTTTGGAGGCTTAACTAAACTTGCGCTACTAAGCATTGTTTTGCCATTTAGAAAAGCTAGTTCAAAGTTCAACTATGCCTCTCTACACAATTGATTCTGTACTATCTGGGCACTAAGTAACACAAGAAGGAATTTATCTCAAAGGGAGAACAATTTCTTGGCACTGTTACTGCTTTCCTTTTTGTTAGATAAATGGTCAGCTGTGCTGTTATCTAACCTAATGTCATCCTCCACTAAGTGCAGCACAGTTGATCTTGGTACTTTATGAAGTTCCTGAGTCTATTGACTTCAGTGTGTGATTTGTCTGCATGTTTCTCTTCTGCTCTCTAATGTCAGCGAGGCCTCTGAAGTGACTCACACTGGTGCATCCTTGTTCCAGATGGTGTGATGAGCAAGTACTTGACATAAAATGCAGATTGTGGAGGAATCTCTCCTTTATAGAAAGAGGCTGGTATGAGTTAGGGGGGACTAGAAAAGAGTGAATTGCTGTTGCAGTTCTGTCCGTCAAACCACTTGCAAATATTAGTTTTATGTGGTTTTCCCAGTGGTCTTAGCTGGCTAGTGTACGCTGGTAGAGAGGAAAATCTGAGAGGCTCTCACCGTATTCAGATCCTCTTCAAAACATGATTGGATGCTGTCCTACTGCTACAGGGCATCTCTAAACGTCTGCGCTGCACAGCAAGCATGCAGAGCGTGAGGAGGGCTTGCATATAGGTTACAGGATCACTGGCTTTCTTTAAGCAAGACTGTGGCTTACTCTGTGCACTTGAATTGTGAACAGTCAACCTTCTTCCCTTCTTTATGCCAACATAGTGGTACTGTGTTTGTCAAAACCACCACAAACTCAGGGTTTTGCCTCCTAGCATCTCTCATGCTTCATTCCTGTTAAATTCTGTTTATGCTTTCATGGACTGCAGGTGTCTGAAAGTCATAACTCTCAAAAGAAAAAAAAAAAAAAACACAAAACAAAACTGGGCACTTATGTCAACTTCAATGTAAATGTTAAGGCAGCCTAGATTAATAGCTTCAGACACATTCTGGAATAGTTGTAGTTTTCACCAGGTGAAATAATAGTAGTTTTCACTTTCTGTGTTATGTTAGATGCATACCTGTGTCAGTTTTTGTTTTATCTAGGCCTTTGGTCCTTTCTTTAGGACTTTGTTTTTTTATCTATTAAATGTCTAGAACTATTGCTTCTATATAAATAATAAAGTAATAATATGAGCTATGTTTTTCATTGCATTTCATTGTAGGGTTTCATATTGTTTGTTGCTTCACAATGAATACATACTAAACCACGACAACCTATTTTAAAATAATTGTAGAAGTGAAGGATCATGCTAATAGCAAGCTACACTTATGTCAAATGTTTAAAGGAATACCTTTTTTTATAGGTTTTCTTTTTTCCTAATATTCTGGTTGATTGAATACAGTTTCTGAAATTTGATATTTCTCATCTGCTATGAAATCAAATTAAGGATAAGCAGTATTTCAAAGAGCTGCTGAAAGATAGAGGCATAAGCCCGAAATAGGGGCCAGTTGAACTAGATGATCCTGGAGGTCTTTTCCAACCTTAATGATTCTATGAGTCTATGGAAATCAGAGCTTACAATTCAGAGGGAAATGCTGGTAACAAACATTTCTGTAACATCCGCATGACTTTTTCTATATCTTTGCTATCAATGTGAATTTTGCCTCACATTGACTCTGTTCAGTGAGAAGAGTTCTTTCAAATATGCAAGTAACCCATAACTATTGCGTGCCTCTAGGAAATAGGCTTCCAACATCTGTGGAAAACTTACTGTCTGTGTTACACTGTGCGGATCTGCGTGTGGGTGTTGGAAATGCTGCTTGCCAGCTCGGTGTTCTAATCAATGGCACGAGATTCATAAAATCCAGGCATTTTTTTGGTACATGGCAAAGTTACTGATTTCCTCTTCCTTTTGACCAGAGAAAACCCAGTCGTTTTTCCTTGTCTTCCCATAATTAAGGATGCCAGCAGTAATGGAAACACTTTCCTAGCAGTGTTATTCCTTGCTCCAGTTCCTAGAGCTGTTGTATCATTGCAGTTTGATGTTGATACACATGTGGCTGACTTCACAGAAATATTTCAGGTAAAGCTTTTTGCCCAGTGATAATATTGGAAACATTACCAGCATTTCCAGCTTGGTTCCTGAACTAAATAATGTTATTTTTCAGCTTTGAACTTGTCCTTCATGGGGAAGAAAGTATGTGACATTTTTCAAAGAGTACTTAGTTTTCCTGGTACCCAGGTAGTCAATGTAGGCTTTAGGAACTTCAGCCCTATTGCCTGTTTGTGCTAGTGCTAGGCACTGAAATGAGCGGGGGATTGGTTTTGTTGCTGTTATTTTTAAGAGATTCAATATTTTATTTTGGAGCATTTTTTACAGGGTTTTCCTTTACAAATTTATAAATATGCTAGTATCTTGCTGAAGTGAGTAAAGAGCTGATGTGCAAGAAATGGGTAAATAAAACATTCACATTAGCAGTGTGAATGCATATTTCAGAGCTTAGATTTGCACTGTGCAGGTCTTCACTCTGCTGTGGTGAGTGGTATGGTGTACAGTGTGGTCCCATCTTACATGACAGATTCTCTTTGACCTGGGACTTCCAGTTGAGAGCGGGCGGTAGCCTGCTCGCCAGCCCCTCAGCAGTGCCCTGACTTGAAATGTAATGCTCACAGTTAACTTTTGGGCTGTCAGGATTTATTCTAGTGTTCCTAATTCACACCCATTTTGTTCCTTTTCTACTTGTGGATAGTAGCTGTCGATGCTGTACTCAGAATGGAGATCAGGCTTCAGATCTTAAAATATTCTGGGAAGTCAGTCAGGTTCAGGTTGCTGAATTCCAATCACAAGGCACATGTGAAATGGGGGGAATTGGAATTGCAGCCACTGCAGTGCATAACCGTACTCCTGCCTGCCTCTGAGTGGACAAATCCCGCTTTCTTAATTAAGAAGTGCTAATGTCATTCTTCAGTAATGCAGCTGAACCCATTCTCAGCTAGAAGGAAGTTGCTTTAAAGAAAATAATTTCCTCTGGCTTTGCAGTTTTGATCCTGTTCCTGTGGTGATTATGGTGAATATCTTGCTTAACAGGCTTTTTGCTTCTCTATGTTCACAAATATTTAGTTTGTTTAGTGTCAATAAATGTCACGGCTTTTGCTCTTGAGCAGTTTGAAGTGGGCTGGATTTTATTGTTCTTATGCGTAGCTAATAAAAAAAAGTAATTGCTGTAACTGCAAGTCCCATTAAAGGCAAGGGGAATTGTCTGTGAATATGCAAGGGGAGAGCTTTGCTTTACGCTATTATTCTGTTACTTAATTGAATAAAGTTCCAGATTTGTGACTTTAATTCATGGTAATTAAAAGAGAAGTGGTGTCAAGTTAGAAAATACTACTAAACATTGAATGTGGGGAATATAAATTACTCAATGGCATAGACTCCTGCAGTTGGTAATACAGTTTAGTAGTTTGGAAATTCTTACTTTTTTTCTTAAATGATTTCAAATACAATAATAAAACTTAAATATTTCTAAACTTCGAATAAGAGTAATTTTTTCTAATGTTTATAGTTCCACCCTAAATTGTGTAGAACATTCTAAATGGCTATTAAAAGAGAAGGAAGAAAAATATATTGCACAAGTAATAAACTTGTGATGTAACCATATGAAGTATGCATTGGGAAAAGTAAGACAAAAGTACAGTCTTGTGGTGCAAAAATTGGTAAAAGAAAATAGGCAAATTTGTTTAGAATATGTCATGAAAAATTGAATTACATCTAAACTTCTGAATCACTTACCATGAGCTGACCTGTTTCTGTTTTCCTACAGAGAGATTAGGGCTTTTTTTTTCATATCAGTTATCACTGATACTTTTTCAACAATAATTTCCTTTGTCCCCTTGATAATCTATCAGAAAAAGCCCCGCACAAACATCATTGCAAGTGCAGCATATTGTCAGTGCTTTAAACAGCAATAGGATGCAGAAAATACTGATGTTGAGAGACAGAAGCAGCAAACATCCTTAGAACAATAAACATATTGGAGGGGGAGGAATTGGAGTAGTTGCAGTAAATCAGGTCAGTTGAAACAAGAAATTTAGCAAATGGAAGTAACAAGGTTCTTTCATGTAAATGTTTGTGTAGTTGTGAAATATACTGTGTTTCCATCTAGCCCCAATAACTACTTCAGACAGATAATTATCTGAGGAAAATTAGGATTGTTGATGCTTTCCAGAAAGATGTTATAATAGTTCAACTAACAATTGAATAACCTATTCAGTGCTTCTTTTATTTTGCTTTTCTGTAGACAAAACATGGATGCACACTCCTGAAGCCTTATCAAAGCATTATATTCCCTATAATGCAAAGGTAAGAAAATATGAAGTTATTTTCTCCTCTTACCTTTAGAACGCAGTGCATTCTATCTTGCTTTTCATTTGAAAACTGCAGGGACATGAAGTAGCCAAATGAAATAGCGAGGAAAAACTTAGTAAGTAAATGTCTGTTTTGCAGATGAAAATTTTCTATTTCTTAAATAAGGGCCAGATGATTTTCCTTCTGTCTGAATTACTTGATTTTGTAGAAAGCAAACAGGTGTTTCTCTTCTGCTCGATTTTCTACTTCCTTTTAATAGATGCCAAATGGATGGAAATTTGGACTGCAAAGGAATTTAACATCAGGTTGCATGTGTACAGTGCTATAAAAATTAAAATGAATATCACTCCTTTTGAACAGTAGTAAAGACAAAGAGTAATGATCCTATCTGCTGGATACATTGAAATGTCAAATACTGAGAAAATATGGTAGAATAATAACTGGATTTTTGAATAGTAAAATCAGAAGCCTTACTCCGGTGTTCTCTTATCTCAGTTAGGATGAAGTGTTTTAATTAGCCCAATGACATCTGTTCATAGGAAAAGAATCTTTCCAAAATAACAACTTAGAAAATGGCAACTTATTACTTGCCATTATAGTGGGAGGATATTTCAATGAGATTCCACCATGGGATGTTCTGGATAATGTTCCCTGTGTTTTATCCCATAATTGTTTTGTTTTGTTTTGCTTTTTAAACATAAAATTGAAAATTATTTCACAGACCAAGACTCAGTTTCCTATGCTGGCACTTCCTGCAGTTGGATTTGCAATTTTTTTATTTTTTTTATTTTTTGTTTAATGCTACCATACAGTGAGCAAGTGTTTGTAGTGGAAATTTGAATCATCTTCTGCTAGTTGCCAGCTGAACATGTTTTTATTCTGTGTGCTCTCAAACCGAATTTTCAACCAAAGGATGTATTACCATTTAACTGGATAGCCCTACCAGACACCTTGGCTTTTATATTACAATTTTTGAGAGGGAGGAATACTTGCTGGGGTTATTGTACCATCTGTTTTAAGAGCAAGTTGAAGCTATGAATTCTATTCATGCATTGAACAAGACCTGTTCGTCTGTTATCTTTATTTAAAGAGAAAAAAGAAACCTCCTTAATCTTTCCTGTCTCATTGTCTTTCTTAAAAGCGTATCTCTTAAAAGCGTATCTCATAAATAGGTGTCAGTACAGGTATGCAGAAATATTTCTTAAAATAAAGATGACAGTGATGGGGTGGTGCTAACTGCAGAAGCAACACTGTCAATAACTGCTGGGACAGAAGAGAAGAGGTGGGAAATTCCTGTCCAAAAGAAGTCTACTTTATTTAGGTTAATATATGCTCAAGTTCTTCTGCTCCTGTTCACTGTGAATTCAGGCCTCATAGTGTATGTATGTTTTTTTAAAAAAAAACAGGTCACATTTTATCTGTTAGCTTTAAATGATGTTTTCACTTCAATTCTGAAGTATCATTTTTATCCAGTTATTCAGTATTTTTCTGTTTAAAAGGAGACCTTGTATATATTAGCATATCATTTGAGTTTTGTGACATCTTGATTTTTAACTAATATACCCGGCTGATTTCAAATCTTATAACTGGGTCATGAACTAATGACTAAAAACTCAGGAAGCATCTGTGAAGCAAGTATTGAAGAAGACTCGTGGATTACTTTTTTTTTTTTTTCAAATCTTCATAGCCATCATTTTACTTCTCATTCTATAACATTCTATCCATAAATCTTTTGTATTTGTTGGGAGGAAATGACAACACTTTTCCATTTGATTTCTTTCAGAAGGTAATTATGTGAGTGAAGAATAATAGAGAATAAAAAAGATGACGTTCAGAAAATTAAATCTAGTTGATGGAAAGTGTTCTTTTCAGAGGTGTTCTTTTTCCATGGCAAGTGAGCTTTGTTCTGCTATATAGTTTCTTGAATGTAAATTACTCTGGATGAAAAATCATGTTTTTTGCTGTCTTAGATTAAAAAAAAAAAAAAAAGGCATTTCTATGACACTAATCTTCTGAGATGATCAGAAAAAGAAGAATTTTACAAAAAAAAAAATTTGAAAAGATGGGTTTCTGTTTCTTTACTCTTTTTCCTTACACATCTATTAGGAATTAGCAAAAGCCTGTTGACAAAATGCAGCTTATGAGTTGACTGTTGTCTTATAAAGAACATTCTTACTCAAGGTAATAGGATGTTAAAAGCCACCTACGATATACAGAATTGCCCTCTTTTGCACAAACTGGAGAGAACTCTTTAATATAAATCAGTAACATCTGATATCTCTTAGGGCATGCATCCTCTGGATGATTTATGGCAATAATCCTCTTTGCAACAAAACACAGGCAAGGTTGTTTCTTCTGCAAGTACAATCTAGGAGTCCATGAGAAGTATCCTTAAATAAAAAAGTGAATGTTCTGTTTTTCAGCATGGTTTGTGTATGGCATAAGTTGGGGGAGGGAGTTGGAGTTTACGTTGTGGAGGGTAAAGGGGGGTTTATTTCAGTATGGTCTGGAGGTGAAATCTGGGCCTACTGAGGTGAGAATTTTGCAATCAGTTCCTTTACGAACCCCTGTTTTTCTGGAATATGTAACTCCAGCTGAAAGCATATTAATCACATAACATTCCCCCTCCCCCCCCCCCCCCCCCCAAAAAAAAAAAAATAAATCATTTATAATCTGGGTAGTGATAGTCGCGTTATAATATGATATACAGGGGATGCAAGACTCATTTAGATGTAACAGCATGGAAATTTTCACCTAACAAAAGCTATTTTGTTACCAGGATATAAAATTTGAAGGCAAACTAAAATTTCTCATTTAATTCATCTTTCCTCTGTAATGCTCCATAACTAAGAACAGATGTTTGTATTATTTTCCATACTGTAGGGAAAAAAGGCTCTCTTTTGCCCTCAAGTTAATTTTTTTGATTTTAGGCCAGTGTTTTCTCCGCAACAAAAGTGTGATCAAAGTGTGACTTTATGGAATCTGACTGCAACCTTCAAAATGGACTGACTGTTGTCATCATGTAGTTGATACTGCCCTGAGGGGTGTGTTTCTGTTAAGCTGCTGCCCAAAACAACAACAAGTTTACTATGCCTCTCTGTATTAAATTATATTTATATTCTTCCAATGTTCCCCTTATGGTCACTTGGCTGTTTTTTGGTTTATATCATATTTCTACATGCACATCTTTCCATTTTGCAGATTAGAGGTTCTGCTTTGCAAGTCTGGTGTTTATGTTGGCTACCAGCATCCTATGGAGCCAGTAGCGTCAACCTTGCATGAGGTCTGAAGAGCTGCTATTTTGCATAATACATGGCACATTAAAACCTTTAGAGTTTATTTTACCAAGAGATATGATAGCTTCCTAATTCCTAAACAGCTATTGTCTTACTGCTTGCTTCATGTTTGTTTTGTTTTAAAACTTCATATATTGTTATGGATATACTTATGGTTCTTGATGAAGTTTAGAAGAGATTTTGAAGATAAAAGACCAAAGTTTCTCAAAAAAAAAAAAAAAGGTAACCTCACTTTGTATTGTTGTGGCTTTTTTTATGACAGTTAATTGTGAATTGTTGTGCAGTTTCCTGAATAGTCTTTCAATTATTAAATATGTACCTTGGACTTATATTGCAACTGTAGAAATGAGAGAGTGCATTAATAGTAAATAGTCTGCTTTGCAGTACCTAATACTATTATTCCTTACTGTGGTACAATAAGCAAAATTTAGTACGATTTCCTATTTCTTCAGCTTTCTTATCATTCGGGACTAGCAGATAATGCTCTTCTGGAGCAAGAGTTTTAGGTGACAAGTGTGCTATTTAAGTGGTGCAACTACAGTAGCAAGCCTCGTGGTGCAATTGTATCATTTGAATATCTGTATCATTAGCATGATGTATTATCAAAAGCTGTTTTCATGGTGTAAACTGTGTTCCTACTACAAGGTGATATGGCTATTCTTGCAAATTCTCCTTTTTCCACAGTAAACATATTACAGAATAATTGTGTGTCAGTAAAAACAATTAATGAAACTAATGAAAGAGTATGAAAGAGAAAATTGTATATAGATTTTCCAGGTAAACAAAGGTACAAGACACGCTATTAAAAGTATACTTAAATTTAAATGGTGAAGTTAGGTATTGCAAGATACTCCAAACAGAGCAGGAAAATGTTGCAAATGAGAAACTAATGAAATAGAAGAGGGCATTAGTGGAAATAACTCATTTTCCTATATTACATTTATTATAATTAGAATTAATAACTAAATTTCAATTAATTTTCATTAGTCTCAAAATGCCTTGGATGTAAACATAACAAATGTAAGTGTTTAACTAGAAGAAAAATGAGTATCATGAAAATATCCAAATGAAATATGAAAGGAGTAAATGCAAATCTGAACTTAGTTATTTCTGATACATTGCAGTCATTAAACTTGGGGCTCATTGTGCCAAAGATGGAATAAACATGTAAACAAAACATAGAGACTACAAGGGGTACTGCCAGAAGACTTCTGTGCTTTCGAGAAAGGGATCTATCTATTCCATTTTGCTTACAAGTTAACATAGTTCGAGGAAAAGGGTAGGAGGCTGGTATCATATGCACAAATATGCTATGAAATAAACAACTTTGATGCAAGAGGATCATATATAAACTTCCAACAACAACAAACAACATCTCCTCTAAGTAGCTAAATGAGGAGAGCTGCATTATAATTGTTCAGTATCAAGAAGTTCCAGTTGCTGTCTTTTGTCTATGTGAAAAATGGTGAATATTTGGTTTCCTTAAAATCTGCACAGTTAAGTTCCTCAGAAAGTTCTTCTGAAATTCTGTAAGTATGCTTTCTGTAAGTATGTCTGAGCTTACCCAGCCAGTTTCCAAAGGGACGAGAACTAAGTCTGCATCTCCTGAGCCTTGTCTAGCCTTCTGAGCACAAAACCAGCCCTTACTTCCAGTCAATAGTCTATCACCGTACAGTGGGAAGATGAGTAGGATTTGCAGATCATTGTAGATCTCTACCTGCATATGAATGCACAGAGGTTCAAAGGCTGTATGAATGCATGTTGTGTATACTTAGGTAGCTCACAATGCCCCCCAGATGTGTGCATGTCAAGACCATTTGCAAGAGTTGGAAGGTATGTATGCCTTATGCTGTCTGCATGCATCTGCACCTAGAGTTTTGTTTTTTGCATCAATTTACTGCTGCTTGTCTGAAAGCTTTGAAAAAGTGATTTGCTTATAATTGGAGTGCCGATATCTTTTATAACTGAACACTGGCTGAGAAGTTTAGACAAATAGCAGAAAGGCAGCTGTGCAGTTTTGACATGGGTACGGCCTCTTCCTTGGTGTCTAAATCCCTCTTAGTTACAAGTAAAATACGCAGCTACACAACCTCATGGTTTACAGGTCATTCTTACTCCTCAGAATGTGTCTTGCTTCAAGGAAGGAATGAAGTTTGAGCGATTTCATTTTTTCTTTCTGAAGGTCCATTTCTGTATGTAGTTTTAACAGAGAGCTTTAGGTTTGACTGAAGCTCCCAGTGTCATACATAAATGCAAGCTGTGTATCATTTTTGAAGTGTATAGATGAGAGCGAATGCTTAGATCCAAGTAATTAAAATTTGACAAGGTAGTAAACACTTGAAGAGTGGAAGTTGAGGGTATGTGAAGTGTTTTGGATGCTCCAAGTACACATACTGCTAATTCTGCAGTGTAACGATTGAGTATAAAGATGAATACATATTTGTACTGAAAGCAGGGACGTGATTGATCAATGTGCTTTGACTAATGCCTATCTTTTAGTTTACAAATACTACAGCTAATTTTAGGCAAACTTGAACTTAAGTCCATGTAAGTTGGGCTGATAACCTTTTCGGTTTTGTCCCTTGAGCTCTGTAGGGTAAATGAAGAGACTACAAATCTGCTTCACTTACCCTATATCCATACTTGGCAGGGCATCCCCATCTGATTACTGAAGGCTAAGAAAAACTAGAACACGGTTGAGATACTAGACTAAACTGTTTAACATGAATTGTAATTTCTTTACCTGTCTCAGGTAGAACAATCAATAAAGCAGATGTTGTAGTCTGATATTTTTGATAGTGGAAAAAAAAAATCTCAGTGATTTTAATTGTCAGTGAGATAAAAATATTGGTTGTGGTTTTGAATACATTATAAACTGCAACTAAAAGACAAAACAGTAGCTTTTGATCTATTCTCCAGAGCTCTCATCCTCTCTCAGGTTCTGCTTATGATCCCTTCGTTTCTTCCTTTTCACTTGAAGCTCCATTTCACTTGAAATGTCTAAGCACTATATGACGTGCTTCAATTATAATTATGAAGCATATTTGCAACGCAGATAAGAAACAAGCTATGATTTCATGGTGAGAATTAAAAATAGGTCGCGCCAATTAATGGTTGCATATGCACATAGGATCTGGGAGGTATTTTAAGTACCTTTCTCATTAATGTATTAAATAGTATATTCAAACTTCTCTGTAATAAAGCAATCTGAATTGAAGCTAGCCAGTTACCTGCCACAGCTTTGGAGTTGTGTCCTGGATAGTTAGGAGCAGATTTCTTTCTTTGGTATGCAAGCTGTTTGTTTCTCTGCCATAAATTGCCTTATATCCATTCTGCTTAGCACCATAGCTGCTTAATTACAGTCTTTTCCTCTTTCTCTGACTTTATGAGCAGTCTAAGTTTAATTCTCTCATAGGGGAAAAATATTTTTGTAGCAATCAACAGCTTTAGACACATTTTTGTAAGAGGGCCTAGGATCGCTTATTTGGCACTGTAGATATATCTAACAACTATAACCTGGATTGAAAATGTAAAGCTGCAGAAGACTTAGCTCATTTTTGGATGTTGAGGCACGATTTTAGAAAGATCAAATGCCTTATTGCTTGAATGTTATGGAGTTGTCCTTTGGCTACAGTTATATGTGCACTAGGATTTGCTTTGGCATTGAAATGTAGGAATCGGCAATAAATTAGGTTGGAAGGGGTCTCTGGAGATCATCCAGCAGATTCCTACCTGAAGAAAGGCTAACTTAAAAATTGGGTGAGACACAAGACAGCCTTATACAATCAAGCTTTAAATTCCTGCTAGGACAGAGACGTGCAGACTCTGGGCAGCCTGTTCCACTACCTAATCACTGTCACTGTGAAACTTCTTTTTCCCCTCATTTCTAGTTGTAGTTTCTTTAGCTGCAACTTGTGATTCTTAGTCTTAAACACATCTGCACACACACCAGCCTTGTAATCTTCAGTTTGAACAAGTGCTGCCCCCTTTGCTTCTCACAATGAACTGTTACCCATTTTCCTAACCACCTTGTTAGGCCTGAATGCAATTTATAGTTTATTTTTCTTTAAGAATGGGTTATTGTTGCTCTATTTCATGTTGAGATGCAGAGCCTCTGGAGCGTGAAACTCCTGGAATTCATATAACTTCTAGATTACAAGGGACATAGTTTATATGTGGGAAAATTTTTTTTTTTTTTTTTTTTTGCTCAAGGCTTTTCTTAGCCTTTCACTGTAAGGGCTTGGTCTCCTGGGAGTGTTCACTGTCTTGGCTAAGTCTGAAAGTCTGCAGCAGGAGGCTACATAGGATTGATTTATCTGGCATGGTCTGCAGTTAAAAAGACTTGTTGATGGCATGATTAAAATAGTACACTGATCAATACCATGGTACCTGAGACGTATCTGCCAGGTACATTCTCTGGATTATTTTTGTTGTAGAAATAATAATTGCAATTCTATTCTTGCTGTAGAAGAGTTGTTTTCTGGAACGTAGAACAGACATAAATTAAGGTGTTAATCCAACAAGCTCTGATAGTAGAAGAAAATATTAGTATGTATGACATACAGAGAAGGAAGCAGAAGGTTTGTAGTAGTAACAGCAACCCTCTTTCAATGGCAGTTCTTTGTAATATGGCATTTAGTATTGAATACAACATCTAAAGTATATTTCTAAAGACAGTGTATTAAACAAAATTGTAAAAATAAGCTTTGAACATAAATGCATCGCTGCCCGTACCTAGTAGCTTCCTCAAAGATGCTGAGCAATGAGACTGTTGAGACAAAGACGTAAAATCATTAGAAGCTTTGTAACAACTCTAAGTGTCATTTTCTTATTCTTTAGAAAAAGAATAAATTAATATTTGATTATAGATCTTTAATGACTGTGCAAGATGCTCAGAATCCTCAGTTCCTCAAGCTTGGCAGCACAGAAAGGAGCAGGCACCACAAGAATAACAGGCAGTGAGCGATACAAATGTCTGTTCAAGACAACTAAACAAAACTCAGAGGTTTGTCCAGAGAAAATGAATGAAGTAAATATCAGTATGCAAGGAAAAAGGACAGAATTCCCAAAAACCTTAGGGTCAGCAAAGATATGCACAACTCTCCCTTCATACCTTTCTGTTCCTTCTCTATTGCTGATATTTATTCCCTTGCCTCTTCTTAAGGCTGCTGGAAACTACCAGTTAGCCTCATTAGCATGCCCTCCAGGGATTCTTTCTGCACAGTTATATTTCCATGTGAGCTGTTGGCTGTGAGAATGTGAGGTTTCCTTAAGCAGACTTTTTAGCCTCTGGACTGTCAAGTGAGCTGCATGTCTGACACTTGAACTAATAGGCTACAGAGTTCAAACATCTGGATTATTGTATGTGTGGGTTAGGTGGTCCCCAGCTGTTTATGGATTGTTCTTGCTTTAAATTAGGATCAGGCCTGCAGATGAATTAACTCCTTCTCTTCTCATCTCCCATTTTTGACAAAGCTAGATATTTCTGTTCTCTCAGCCTTTGCTGTATTTATGGAAACACTCCCTTCTTCTCACATCTACTATGCACTAAAAATAATTAGGCAACTCTCCCAAAACAAACTGGAAAATATAAAAATAGAACTGAATCAGAAAATATGAAAATGGCACAACTTTTTGAACAGGAACATCTGTAAGGGCATAGCTTGACCAGTTAAAACAAGACTACAGGAATCTGTCCAACAGCCAGGCAGAACAGCAAGTAAAGTAAATTCATTATTCTAAAAACAAAAGAACTTCATACATGCTCATCTTCTTTATGAGGATTCATCATCAAGAAACCATTGGACAAGTTACTAGCTGCAGCCTGTGACTTTTTAAACTCTATTAGAATAATAATGTATGTAGCCAGTTGTGGATCCTGGACTGTAATGAGTATTTTTCTTAGAAATGCCTCCTTCGGATCACTTGGATTTAGGAATTGTAAGGTCCGCCTTGCCCTGTCTTAAAAAGCACATTGAACTTTGAAACTGAGAACCTAAGCTGTGCCATGCCAGAGAACCTTTCATTACTGGTTTGGGACATGGCCAAGAATCATATTTGTATGAACTAATTTGTAAAGTTTTGTTCAAATATTTTGCATTTTTACTAGAAATTATTGGCCACTAAGAGGGAGAGAGTGTTGGGTTACATTGATCTGCGCTTGAAAAAAAAAAAAGATGAACGCATACTTTTTCATAGGTATCATTTTCTTCTTTCTGAATCCTTAAGGGAAACCAAATCTAGAAAGTTCCTGGAGGTTTTACAAGTGAGAAATCTTTCAATTTGTTGCTGTAGTTTGTCTAAAAAGAGGAAAAATGGAGAAACAAGGATATACATCAAATCTTGATGATAAATGTGGAGCCAAAAGGTGCATTGGAATGAGCAGATCATTTGAAGCACTGACTGAAAATGTCCCCAAGGCATATCTCTTATTGTTGCTGTAGCACTTTTGTGCTTTTGAAACAGGAGATCCTAGAGAGAGAGTCAGAAAGAGAAGTTACTCAGCAAATCGCATGAATTAGAGTATTCAGTTAATAAGATAAGGTGGGAGGAAAGTTGTCTACTCTAGAATATAACCTTGTTGCTGGAAATCCATTGAAATCAGGAATGTTTGGGTCATCGTAAGTCAAAATTCAGAGGCCATATTCAACTTGCACTACATGAGGCTTTGAGGAACTGCAACTGTTAGAGGCAAACCATTCTCAAAATGGAAAAGTATTCACCAAAACTGCATATGCATACTTAATGTTCCAACCAATTTTAAAAGGTTTAAAAGTAGATACAGCTCTGGGGATTTTTTTTATATTTATTTATTTTTATTTTTAACTTAATGGACATCTAAATGACATGGTATAAGCTGTCCTGATTTCATATGTGGTCAGGTGAATTCTCCTTAATTCTTTTGTACCATATTTCAGGGGCTTGCAATCTTCCCCTGGAATTGAGGAAGGTGAGAAAATCGAGCCTCAGTTGCATGCTTTTTGTCTTTAAAATTTGAAAGCACTCTGTTCGTTTTATACTAGTTTTAGATTTTTACTTGTATTTTTTATTAGCTATTAGAATGTTGTCTACAAGGAAGAATGTGGCTCAATGTTTTATATTGATTTTTATTACTAACACTCAGAGGTAATAACTGAAATTATGCTGTGCATTTCCAAGAGTTTATCGTCATTTGTCACAGTTCACTTAGATCATCAATTCCTTGAAGCTAAGGGCTATCTTTGTGTTGTTTGTGCAGCCTCTAGAATAATGAGATGGAGCCTCTAGGTGGTACCGTGATGCAAATAATCATAGATCAAAGTTCAGAAGAAGTAAGTGACAGAACACCTTGGAATTACCTCTAATGAGCTTACTCTTCAGAAAGAGTAATTAAACTATAATGGTGACAAGAAATGGGTGAATTATTACCCCAAAGATATGGAACTGAGGTAATACTGGATGTTTTCTGCAAATTTGTCCCAAATGACTGTTCTTTAATCAGATCTCAAATTTTGAATTCTAATTTAGTGCCTTGAGCTCAAGACTAAATGTATTCTCAATATCTAGTCTCTTAGTAAAAAGGAGTATGTGGCTACTTTAAAGACTAAATCCTTATATGATTGTTTTTAAAATACACTGTTTTCTTATCTTGCACTCAGCTGAGAATGCGAGCATCACTACAATGATCTAGACGAGATTAATTTTACTACTTTAGCACCGGAAGATAACTCTTTTTATTGAAAAGCATAATATTTTATATGAAATAAGTGGCAGATAACATTACAGAGTTGGATTAATTGCTGTCGTAAAATAACGTACAAAGTAATTTCCAGCTCTTTTGAATAGTTCATTTGAGATGTCCATCTCATCTACTTATCAGTCTTCAAGTTAGCAGATATTAAGGTCTATGTGGCGGTGGTTTCACTTCATACTTCATGCTGACAGGTTGAATATGTCACTACTAAACATTTTTGCAGTTGTTAAAATAATCTTTCTAATTAAAAATTCCATTCCCTATAAACTATATTATTTAGAGGAAAATATTTTCTATATTTAGTTAGTGCTCTGCAAATTTGTTTCAAATATCTCTGGAATAGTAGAGTAAAAAGGCAGTGCAATCTCTTACCAGCATCTTGGATTAAATAGGTCTCTTCATAGCTAGGTTTGGAGAAACTGCTAGTTACTGGTGTTCTTGAAGATACTGAAGGCCAAGTGTCCAATCATAGTGATCCCTGTATGTAGATTTTATAGCTGGCTTTAATGTGAGATCATATGAATTAAAGAAAGACCATCCTTTACATGAAACAAGTGTATAAAGCAATAATCAGCTCTGAGAAGACCGTGTTCTGGTTACATGAAGGAAAAAAAAAATTAAAAATCCAATATAACAATATAACTAAACCAATACAAGAAAATCTGTCCTGGCTTCCCTGTCCCTTTTCCCACAAGATACCCACTTAATTTTAAGATATTTTCTCAGAACTTCAAGTTTAATGCAGTTTGGGGGTTCGGGGGTGTCACAATTGTTGCTCTGCTTTGTCACCTATGTTTTTTTTCTCTGCTCATGTAGCTTCTCTCTCCAACTCCCACAGATACTCAGCTCATCTGATTTTTACTTGGCTACCCCAGTCAATTCTCTCAAACTTCTGAGGGTGTTCTGTGAATCTGGTGACTCGAGAAGACACTACAGATGTTATTTGCATAAAATTAACCATACTCTTAGGGTAGTAGATGTGGCTTAGGAAGTGTTTTTTTTAGGAGCAAAGGGGAAAAAAAAGACATGTTACTGTCAGAAAACACATTTTCTTGGCCACTTATGTCAAAATACTGCTATTAATTTATGTGCATTTATTTAAACACATCTATGTAGATTATTAATGTGATTAGGAATTACATTTTACTGACTCAGGTTTTTCACCACTGAAATTGCTTTACTAAGAAAATGTTGGCTGTTTATTTTTTTCAAATGGTGATTCTCAGTATAGGAACTACAGTATAGAAAACAAAAACAAAACAATGACATAAACAACAACAAACCCACCCAAAGCTAATTCTCAGTTCATGTTTCTGTTAATATACGTATCTACAAATATCTGTTCTGTGGTGTCCATTTTCTCCTTGGAGTCACATTTCTGCTTGGAATGTATGTATAAAAAAGTATTTGTTAGAGAAATTATAGCTATAACACTAGATTTTAAAGAGCAGATGATCTATGGTAATGAAAGTTAAATGTTCAGATTATGCTCAAAATTTTTGTTGTATGAAATAATCCTTGAAAGTACTGCTAAGTTTCCAGTGTACTAAAGTTAAATGACTAGCTCGATGCATTCGTGATTCTTTCCCCAAAATATCTGTTTTCTGGTGTGCTGCTTGTTCTCTGTTTGACAGCCAAGTGTTTCTATGAATCAAGAATTAAAATAAGAGTCATTTCTTTTCATCTGTGGTACAGTAAGGCTCACAGTGTTACAGTTCCTAATTTAGAAGAGATGCAACATCCTTAATATAGGCGACTTCATATTTCACATGAATAAAATGGAAAAGGACTTTAATAAAGCAAGAGTAATGGTCAATAGTTACTTGTTCTTATTACTAAGGCTGTTTATGTTTGAATGAGAGTTTTGTTCCTAACTGTGACTTCTTCTGTTTTATCCCACAGGGAATTCCTGTTTCTGTGTTTATAGTATCATTGCATGTTGCCATGGCAAGTGTGTGATACTGCAAGTTCAGCATTATCATGTTAGTGATGGACAAGGGAGGTAAAAAATGGGTTTAGATGAAAATAAACTTCATTCACAAAAATTGGAAATGTGTGTGGCAACATATCTGCTTTTGTAAGACGTTAATATTTTTCACTACAAAAGAGTAGCTTCAATATTTTCTGTTTGTCTTTATTAATATATGTATAAAAAAATCCATTACAATTTCTTCCACATCTTGTAGAGCTGATTTACATTGAACAACAGCTGTGATTATTTTGTGTCCCAGCTTCAATCTGAAGAAGTTATTGCCAGATGAGCACTTAGAATTGCACAATCCCACCTTGAAATGGCACGTGAAAACTCCTGCTTGCTCTTGTACATCTTGTTTTGAAAGAAAGAATGTGAAGCCTGTGTTCCTCTAAATGCGTGCCTAACACTGAAATCATCTGGGAAATATCTCTTTGAAGGAACAACTGTTTCCTGAATGATGTCATGGCCTGTTTACTCATGTGGCTTGGAGATGCACCCCTAGTTCAACTGGCTCCATTAATGATGTTCTGAGTTAATGAAAATACTCCAAATTTTACCGAGCTTCATCTTATTGGTAAAGTAGATTGGTTTTGCCAGTTTTACAAACTAGGATAGGTTTTGTTATCAAGTATTGAAAACATGTTTTGTTTCTTCATAACGGTGTTTCATCAGCTCAGCTCAATTTTCATTATTTTAGGGAGGCTTTATTAGCCTGAATGTTTTGCAGCAACAGCAAAGTCAGCAAGACAGATGGAGCTCAAATAAATCAGCTTCAAGCTTTAACTTGCTATATTTTGTGGGGGGAAAAAAATGCTAGATTGTTCGCAGAATGCTAACACAGAGCAGACCAGTGCATGCTACGGTTACAGGAACAGTGGTGTTCTGAAAAATGGGGGGTTGATACTTTGGGCAAAGCAGAGTCAAGAACTAGGACAGCAGTTTTGTGTGTTGTATACAGGGCGTTATACTGATAACTGCCAAGAAAATTGTTGCGAGAACACCACCACTTGGTGTCCTCATCTTACTGTTTTTTTAATGATAGTGCTGTACTAGATTGTGGTTTTCTTTTTGTTAAGTTTGTTCTTCACTGTTTTGTTGCATTTTTTTTCTCTTTGTTTTGGGGGGCCCTCTATTAGCTTTATGGGAATACTAAAGAAAATGAACTGTAACCTCAGTTTGGGTAGACTAGTGTTTTTTTGCAAGTGGTAGCAATGAAAATATTTTTTCACCCTGTGGTGCAGTGCAGTTCCCTTTAGGCTTGCCAGTTAGTTGCTAGTTAGCATCTGCAGTGATTAAGTGGGGATTAAAGGAAGGTGGTCTCTGCATTCTTAGGTTTCTTGCAGTATGTTGGATATCTTTGCAAAGGGATCTGTAAACAGAAATATTTGTACTACTCCAGTACATATGAGTGGAATATAAGAGTTGCTGAAGTTGTGCCTTACTGTTAATTCAGTTAAATCACTATGTTGGAGTCTCCTTTATGGAAAAAAATGCAAACGAGATGTCAACTTCCTTATATTAAGATATTTGAAAATATCTCTGTTGTGGTGAAAAAAAAAAAAAGAGTATTTCATTAAATTTTGATGGCTTAGTCTAACTTCACTACTTCCATAAAGAAATGACACTTCAGTCAAATCCAATTCCTGTGGTGCAGAACTAAGTCTACTGTCCAGTGGTGGGCTTGTAAAGCTGAAAATATGCCTATTCTCTCATTAGGCTGAACGTTTGAAAGTTTAAAATACTGAAAAAGCTGAATCATGGGCTTGTGAATCACGGGCTTGTAAAGCTGAAAATCTGCCTATTCTTTTATTAGGCTGAATGTTTGAAGTTGAAAATACTGAATGTGAACTATTCTGGGGTAGACTCTTCAGTCAAGGTAGAGTTTTATAGTAATGAAAAAAAGTTTATGTAAATATTTTTGCACTGGCAATAATCCAGTCAAGAATACAATCTTCAGAATTGAGGCATTTCAACAGTATTTTGTCTTTGGTGACCAAGTATCAGAGGCTTCGTGTTCGGAATATACCTTTCTGAAGGAAATGCCAAGTTTGTCAGTTCTGTTTTCCCTGTCTGGATATGTGGTACATTCACAGAATAGTTCCTGTGGGTGTTCAAGTACCTTTTCCTGTGCAACCGCATGAACAGAATTAAAGTCTGCTTGAATAATCACCATCACTGAATGTTTGTTCAGTAATGATAACTCTTACATGAAGAAAGAGATGCTATATTTTAAGTTTCGACAGTGAATTCAGAGTTGCTAGTTCTTCTAGTTCTTGAAGGTCAGAGACTAAATGAAATGTGAACTCATATGACAGTGACGATGGAGGATTGCAGGAGCTGGAGTTATTGAGTGTCTCTAGTCAGGGATAGCTCAGTTATTTTCTAGGCAAGTCAGGAGCGACTCACAAAGACCATAAATGGGTTAAGCCAGATCACACTGGTCAATGATATGCTCATCTGGTGAGTTCTTTCTTATTTGTTATCCTAAAACATTCATGAGATAACAATGGCACACTACAAGAAGCTCTGCAGAGCTGATGAATAATAGTGGTGAAACAAGATACGAACGTGATGCCATTGTTTCCAAGGACACTAGATGAATATCTGTGTGAAGTGCTCATAGTTTCTGTACTGAAGCAAAGGAGCTATTATGGCTTGAAGATGGTGCCTTTGGATTATCCACAGACATCCCCTGTTGCAATAAAAGGAGTGGACAGATCCTTTTGGGGAAAAAAAAAAATCAAATCAAATTTGTTCTCACGTGTAAAGACAACAACTGAAGACACAGAGTATATCCCGACTATTCCCAAACTAAGGTCGGAAGTGTTTTGGTTTTTTTTTGTTTGTTTAACTTCATCTTATCCACTCTGTGAGCAACGGATTCTTACATGTGAAAGGTAATGACAGTGCAGCACACGTGAAGAAGGCATGTCCCAGTCACAACCAGTAAATATATGATAACAAATGATTTTCCTCCAGAGATAATTTGCTCACTCTACTATCTTCCCCTTCTCTTTTGTCCTTTCCCTTTTTCCTTTAATGGCAAATATTCTCTTTGATTTTTATATTGTTTTGTTAATATACCAGCTATAGGAAATGTGCTTAAAAGAAAAGCAGACCTTCGATGTAATCATTTGTGCATGTTTTAAATCTTCCATTTTAAGCTCCTTTCCCATATAACAACAGCTCTTTACACATTTTTTTAAAAATTACTTGAGCTTGCACTTCTTTGCTCAAACCTGGAGTATCCATCAGGGCTATTCATATGACCCTGCTGCTGCCCGTGTGCTCCTGCTGGGTACTAATGTAGAGCTCACTTGAACCAGCAGTGAATCCTTAACTGCACCAGACAGGTCTGCAGAGCAGCGGTAAAGAACTGCTTTTTCCTCTTCCAGTTTGAGGAGGAAGTAAATCTGCCTGAAGCTGTATTTATTCTCACTTTGCCTGTGGCAAAAATTTGGGAAGCTGATAATGGGGTGTGCCGGGGGAGTGCAGCGTGCAGCCCACCCCAGCCCCTTGGCTCCGTTATAAGCTTCAGATTCAGCCTGACAGCTCTTCGGGCATGATACAGTTTGATATGCACTTCTGAAGCACTCTGTAGAGATTGATGGACTGAAAAAATGGAGAATGTTTTTTCTTGTACAGCTGTTATTTTCTACAGTGACAGTCCTGACAAGATAAGCTTTTTACCTTTTTTTGCTTGCTTTCTCTGTTCCAGCCTGCTTTTATCTTCCGTGTGGAGGTACCAGCTGTATCTCTTGACATTCTTTTACCTTTAGGATGAGATGTTTTTATGCAGAGAACATCTCTGGTAATGTGTTGGAATCTGACTTGGTTTCAAATATATCCCCGTTGATAGCTTTCCTAGCATATTACCATGCTGACTTCTCGGAGAAGCTTTCATCTTTAACAAAGTGTTTCCTATGTTCTCCTGAAGTTCTGCTTGCAAAAACACTGGTTATATTAATATAGAATTTACACTCCTATTGTGTTTGCCTCTTCTTGTGGCTGTGGATTAAAATGCAGTGGCACTTGAGGAATCTAACCTGGTGCAGTTATTTTTTGCCTTTAAATTTACACCAAACTTACTTGGATTTAGCTTACTTGGACCAGGCTTTAAGTCTCTTCCCAGTGAGAAGAGATGTAATTTCTCATCAGAACCGTCCATGGGTCAGAAGACAGGTGTAGGCAAGATTAGGACTGCCTAATATCCTCAGTTCCTCACACGTCCTTACCAGAATATCTTTAGATATTTCTGCTTCCAACATTCAGGTCCCTGGCAAGAACAGCTCCAAGAAATGTCTGTATTATTTATGTCCATCAGCTGTTCAAAGGCATGTTAAGCTGTACTTATAAAATTATCTTCATTATTGGTACATTGCATCAAATTTAAAGGCTGAGATGATTACTTACACTTTAGTAAGTAAAGAGTTTTTAGTTATTACACTACTAGAAAATAGGAGAAAATTAACCATCAGGGCTTGCTGGTTGCTTAAAATGAAGCATGGCATGTTTTACATCACTATGTCTCAAAGATTCTGTAGTTAAAGGTTATGTAATCATTTTAGCTTCATTTCTCTAATGATGTATTTTTTGTCAACATTTTATCATTGTTTTTCTTTCTTTATATTTATTTGCTATAATTATTTGCGTTAAACATTTTCACCTGTATTTTCTCTCACACTTTTGGTTTAATCCTACTGATGGATGAAATACCCGGTAATATTTTATTTCCATTAAAAGACACTTATTTTTTTCTATATATTTCTAGTCATGCAGTCATGTCTTTTTTTGCAAATAGTACCTGAATACTCCCTCAGAAAAATGCCTAAAATGTTTTTCCTCTATCAGAGTCACTATTTATGCCTAATGTTACATGTCAGACAAGCAGGGGTCATTCGGTATGTGCTGATGTCTGTGGCACATTTCTCTCCGTACTCTCATGTGGTCAATTTGATTTCTGATCTCATCTGAGCAGCAGTCATGTCTGGGACAGACAGTTGTTTTTAAGGTGTTGCTAGGCGTGCAGATCCCCAAAGGGGAAAATGCAAACATTTCTGTACCCTGGCAAAGACTCTAACCGGCAGAGAACTAAGGAAGCTGTTACAGGGGGAGAACTTAAATGTAGGGAGTGGGAAGAGAAGGAACCCAAAATAGGAAGAGGTGGGCATTTTTGTAGTCCATGTACCTCTGTTTGACAGAGAAGACTCATGTATGCAAGGCTGAACAAAAATTGTTCATATCTTAGGATATGATTAACAGCTTAGACGTTTGTACATTTTCTGTGTAGATTCAGAACTGGTCTCCCAGCTCTTTCATCCTAGTTCTTTACTGTGTACTGTCATTCTGCTGCTTTTAGAATGTGGATATATTTGCTTTCCTTTAATCAGTAAATAAGTATTCCATCAAATTCTTCTGTAAAGTGAATTTGTCAAATGTTGGCAGCAGGTATCCAGTAGTTTGCATTACTTATTTTCCCTTTCTTTACAGTATTAATTCAGTAAGTACTTTTTTTTTCATTTAATGGCATATAAATCTGTATAAGAGAATTTCTTCACATTCAGGTTTTCATGGTCATAAAGAAAAGTGTCACTATGAAAAAATGGAGGTTTTTTTTGTTTTCGTTTTTAATTGAAACGGAATGGCAAAAGAAAACATATTACTAATATATCCTACACTGCTCTCTACTGGAAGAGTCTATATACATATTCAAAAATGTACCTAAAACTATTTCTTAATCAATATTTTCTTTAATGATGCTTTTGACTCCAGTGAAACTCGTTTTTCCTAAGGGTGGATGTGTTTTTGTTTTGTTTTAATTCCCTGTAGTTTTTGAAGAAAAGCACCTGGATAGACTGTGTGTGAAAATGTTGAAATGAGTGCAATTTTGAGAGACAAAATCTAAGCTGATGGGGAAGAATTACTAGAGAGTGTCTTGTGAATGGCAAGGAAAAAAAAAGCGTTAACTCACCTGACTTTATTAATAGCTATTATTTTAATAATTTCTCCAACCAAAGTACAACTTAAAAAGCATTTTTAATAATTTCACTGTGGAATTGAACCATAACATGTCTTCCTTAAGTTAAATATAAAGTAAAATTTTCATTTAACTCTTCCTTCTGCGTGGAGTTGATTACCCACAAGGGGTCTGTTTATAAGTTTGCTGTATAAGACAACTCTCCCGGCCATTGCAGGGCAGAATTATTCTTCCAGTTGCTGTTAATGATAAAACTTCTGTTGATTCTAATAAGATGAAAGAGATCCCGGTAATTGTCCACAGCTGCACTATCTTGCAAATCTTTGTATGTGGAGCAAGCACGTCTGGTCCTCTGTTAATATTGGATTATAAAGAATTCGATCTGAGGTGTTTGTCTTGTGTATGGCTGCTCAGAAGCTTACTTTCTTAATAGCAAGCATCAATAAGGGAATAACAAGCTTTAATATATTTTAAATGAAAAAAATCTGTTAAACTGTTTGACTGATAAGATCTGTTGATGTCATAGAAGTTACTTCTGACTATAACCAGCTGCAAGTGAGAGCAGAATAAGTATTGCATTAGAAACTTAGCCTTTTGTCAGTTTTGTAGGGAATGTGTTTGGAAGAATGGCAGACTGCAATGAAAAATGAATAGTAATTTGGAAATAAATATGCCCTAGTCTGCTATATGTTTATACAGAGTATTAGATGTCATGAGCTTTAAACTTCTTAAATAGTTCAAATGGAACTTGGTTTGATTCTGGTAAAACTTCTCATTAGCACTAAACTTAATAATACATAAATATTTACAGAGATGGGTCTGGTGGCACATCTGACTAACTTACTGAGCCTTTTTGTTTGAATTGGCTTATTATGCACAGAGTGCACCAATTTGAAGAAGCCTTTTACTACTTGCAAAGAGTAAACATTTCTAACACAATCACATGTAAATATTTTAACCTGTATTATGTATTTAATGTTAATGAACACTTAATAAATTAATGCACTTATTAAATTGCTTTTAGGGTTAATACTGAATGATTTGAAGGAGAAGTGGTACATTATTTTCTCTACTCAGCGATTATATTAAGTGTAGGAGTAGTAATAGCTTGACTTTCAGGAATAGTTATGTTTCATGGTGGTGGTGTTCTGTGTCAGATGGTTCTGCAGAGCCAGCTCTGGGACAGAACCTGAAGTGATCAAAGCAATCACTGACTTAACAAGTACCCATCTTTCTACAAATCTGCTTCCTAAAGGTCCCTTGTCTTGAAAATGGGAGTCTAATATTTATCAACTTTGATTTGAAGTTTCTCTTCTAGAACCTCTTCCACTATGAATATTTATACTTGCAATGGCACAACTGTACTGGATTCCAGATATAACATATTTTTGTACTCTCTGTGTGTTTGTGTGAGATTCAGTGAGAAAAATCTGCTGAAAAGACAGTAAGGAAATAGCCATCTCCCAGATTTAAGAGGATGATGAATTAGTTATTTATTATTTTTGAAGTCCCAGAGGTGACAGAGCATCAGTTATGTTTGGGATTATACAAACACAGTGGCCATCATGCCATTGAGCTTGTCATCTAAAGCCTCAGTTTATGCATTTGCTTAACTACTGTGAGTAATGCCGTAAGAATTGGTAGTTAATATGAAAAAAATGCAATGGTGTAGCAGATGACATAGAAAATGTGCAAAGCAGATGAAACAGCATGCAGTAAAGAGCCTCTAGTTAATATGTTAGCTATATGTTAAACTTATATTGTATACTCATACTTTATTGTAATTAGAAAATAAGTGGTCTTGATTTGAAATTCTGCTAATATTTTGCCCCAAAATAAATCAGTCCAATTAATACAAACATTCAGAATATTTGCTCTTGTTTTTCTCTTGATTACCGTATCTTAAAAAAAAAAAAAAAAAAAGAAAAAAAGAGCTTATGGAGGTCAGACATGAAATGTAAGCAGTTATGACTAAAATTCAGAATAAAAAGTAGAACTGCAGTTAACAGACATATATATCACATGCAAACCATATAACCCATGGCATGTATGGTCTCATCATCTCTGAGTGATATTGACAATAATGCTACAAATCTCCTTTATATTTATAGGTTAAATGCGTCTTGCTGTATTTCCCTATGCTGAACAGTTTGATAAATATAAGCTGTAATTCTAAGTTCAAATTGCTGAGTGTATTAAAAATTTCAGTAGCGATATTTAATGTCAAAATGGATGTTCATCTGGAAGGCAGGGCATTGCGAATGATTGGGAGAATCTGTGCTAGTGACATTATGTTCCATAAATATTGATATAATGCTCATGATGTTTCTACATACTTCAAGCCTTGGTGATTTCTTTTATAACATATTTAGCAAACACAAATCGTATGTATTTTTGGGGGGGTTTATCAGTCATTTCAACCTGTGCTTTCAGCAGTTTCTCTCTGTACTTAGACATCTAGTGCCCCCTCCCCTCCATGATCAGAAATGAGGGAAGGGGCAGCAGGTGAGGCAGCTACCCCAGGACATCTTGAAGGGCACTTGACACAATCTCAGTGTGTACTGAGGAGTATCAGTCTGCTTACACTGATGAAGCCCCTGGAGCTGCAAGTTTCAAAACTGTCCAAAGAGGAGGAAGCTGAAGTACGCTCTTCCACCTCACTGCACACAGCAGGGACCTCTGCTTGCTGTTCATCTGAGCCTTGTCCACATCTGCAGCTGATATTTCCTCTGTTTATGCAGGATTCCTGTACTGTATATATAACGTAGTAACGCCTCAGCTCTGCCTAGTCACAAAACCTACAGCAATTATACTTTTGCCTCATGTTGTGCCAAGTGTGTGGTGTATAAATATGCATGTCTGTGTGTCACATGCAGTATCCGTAATTCAGGTATCATTCTTTTTTATTCTATATGCATTTTCTGAAGCTTTCACTTTTCCAGGGACATCCCTTAACTGAAGTGCTTGAAGTTGTTACATGAAAGACAACAAATCAATAATAGAGATTTCTGCTTTGTTATTGGAAAACTTTGGTCTCCTAACTAGAAAGTTATAATATCAGGGAGCATTGACAGCAGATGAGTCTGGATCACTGTGTTTTGATCTACACCCTGTTGTATTCAAGGTGACACAACACATTTCTGTCAGTAGCAAATTTATAATAAGACTTAATTATTGGTAGAGCTGCAAAGTTTCTTTGCCACTGTACAGCTTGAGAATATAGTCTTTCAGTAAAGTTAAAAACAAACAAACTTTTGAGTTAGTGTTGAAAGCATCTGTAGCTTGACAAACTCAAGTTGCTTTTGAAACTGCTAAGAATTAAAAGTTATAAAACCTTTCTGTATCGTGTCACACAGAGAAGCTTGTATTCTTCAGAGAAAAGAGAGTATTCGTCTTTTCTTGCTAGCATTATGTTGGCATATTACAGGTACATAGTGTGACTAAATCAAGTGTACTTCAATGTTGAAATCAGGTGGGCAATCCATAATTATTACACAAACATATGCAGTTTGAGCTGGATTATCTTAATGTTCATAAAGTTTAGTAGAAACAAGCAAAACTGCACAGAAGGATGTAAAGGAATTTCAGTGTACAAATAAAGAAATGGTAAGATCCTGTAGCAATATCATGATTTGTGTATTCACAGGTGTATGTTTGGTTTCCACTAAAAAAAAAAAAAAGTAACCTGTATTAAAAATTCTTTGAATCTGAGCCTTAATATAAGTTAGGACCTGTTTCCTTTAAATCTATGAAATTACTGTACCAAGCAGCTGTAAGACTAGAATCAGTCCTTTTTAGTTTGTCTTGTACCACGGTATGTAATTTTTAGTTACCTAGTCCAAATCATTGGCCCATTTTGATCAGTGGGAATTATCTTTTATCCCTGTTTTTGTATGTTTTCATTATTTTCTAAAAGAGATATTACCAGAATGACAGTTTCCCAGTGGAAAAAGGTACTTAACCTGTAATTCATGACTTGTTATAGGATCAAAATATATAAAATGGTTTTAAAAGCTGCTTTTAATGACTGTTGTTTGTCTGACTATAATTTAATTCTTGTTACTCTCTTGATTATGAATGGCTATGTATAGATATGTTATTAACTATTGAAATGATTGTCTTTCCAAAATATTATTTGGAAATAGTTGGGAAGTATATTTACTTGAGTCGGGCCTATCTTATTTCTCACAATTACGCTATTTTCAGTTTCTTGGCAGCACGGAGGTAGAGCAGCCCAAAGGCACAGAAGTTGTCAGAGATGCAGTTAGAAAGTTAAAGGTAAGGAACCTTTGTAATGAAATACAAATAGAATGTATTCTTAAGCTATTCACACAGATAAGACAGTTTGCAGGTGTTTCCAGATAAATTAATGAGTTCTGGAAGCAGTTACTTTTACTTGACTTTTCACTGGAGTGTAGACATTTCCCTATTGTGTCCATATTATCAGATACAGCTTTGACTTTACTGTTAGTGACAGCCAATATCTTTAAAGCTCTCCAAATGCTATGAGTTGTGGTGGGAAATGCTGATTTGGTTTGTTTGCTAAGTCACCTCACAGTGGAATTGTGCTGGTTTGTGCTAAGCTGCTAAATATACTACTCGAGCATTGGTTTATTATTTAGCTGTAAAAATTGTTCTGCCTATTATTGTACTTTCCATAACTACTACTAGGATTTTCAGTGTTCATTTAAACAAGAGCCCCTCTGAAATATATGGAAAATTAGGGAGTCTATGTGGAAAATCTTGATTCTGTGTTATTACCATAATTACAAAAAAAAAAAGGGGGGGGGGAGTCAGGGGATTAAGGGCATGAACCACACTTCATGTACTTCAACTTGTAAGATTGAGGGTTCCCTTGAATAAGCTTTCTTTACACAACTGCGTAGTAATTGTGTTCAGTTGTATTGAAACAGTTCGTCACTGTCATTTTGTTCTACTAAAAAGAGTACAGCTGCCTTTAAAGACTAGCTTAGTCAATTCTTAGTCTCTTATGCCAAAAAGTTGTACTGTATTGCAAGTTGTCAGACATTAACGCCTAGATGTTTTCAAGTGTAAGTGTATGTAGATAAGATCCTTTTTTTAACAGAAGCAGCATACTGCAAGTAGAAACAAAGTGTATGGTTTTGTATGTACCTTACACAGTTTACAGGTAATAGTGAAGTGAAACCTGTTGTATTGGATCCTTTCCATTTATACAATAACACTATGCAGAACAAAGTTAGCTCAGTGCAAAAATAATGTTAATATAATAGCCTGGCATGGGGAAGCTTCAATTTCATTTTTAAGATGTTATCTTAGACTCCTCCTAAAGTAAAGCATCTGCTGAGTGTCCCTGTCTATCAAGACAGTTCACTGGTGGATCCACGATACCCTGGGCTTTTACTGAACACTACAGGTTTTTGGTATGTTGGATTATAAGATTTGGTCCCTTAAAATACTTTGCTCTGAAACCAGGATTTTAACCATCTCATGTTCTCTGACATGCATGAAGATCCAGAACTATTTTTCCTTTCTTGGGTAAAAACATTTGGCACCCTAGCATGAAAATTTTCAAGTAGGAATTTTCAGTATATTCTTCTTCTGCCGATGGAGTATATAAATAGCTGTCTTAACTTTTTATGTGTTACCTAAATAAACCACCTTGGAGATGTGTGTCAGCATCACTGCTGACAGAGTGGCAACGTTTTCTTCAGACTTGGAAGTTCGGAGCTTAATTGACAAATATTACATGGAATCTCATATAATTTCAAGCTGATTAGAAAACTCAAAATAATTAAAGATAATTTTTGGAAACAACTGAAAAATATTGGAACAGAATTTCAGAGAGCAAATAAAAACAGATTATGTTTGAAGTAATCCTCAAGCTATTGAATACTTACAACATAAAATGTTGATTTATGTTCTGTATCGGAATTCTTTGAAGAGAAGCCTAGAGATACTGAGTTTTATTATTAACACAAATCTCTTCTTTTTAGAGAATGTTAGTTTAAAAAAAAAAGCAAAACAGCTTGAAAGCTAATGCCTTATATTAAAAGGAAAAGTTCTTAGTGTTTTTTGGAGTGAGAGAGTTGCTATATATATTTTAAAGTATGTAGCTTCTGGTGCTGTATTTTTGATTATATACAGATTGTTTTTAATCACAATTTTTTTAATCACAGTTTGTTTTTAATGAAAATTAATAACTAGAAAAAATATATAAAAAAATATGACAGCACAGGGAGCTATTTTTACAACTGGAGAGCATTGCATTAACAACCTTTTGAATACTGTCACTGTAAGCTGTTTTTTCATCACATCATCAAACTAGATGAGAAAATACATTTGTAATGAACCTCTTCACTTCTTTAAACCAAAAACTTTCCACTCATACAACAAAGAATTTTTCACTTGCCAAAAATAAAGTTTTGCAAAACTAGCATGCAACTCCTTGAACTTGCTTTCACCAGCAGGTGGGGCTGATGTTCTGCAGTAAAATAAAATAACTTCGAAGAATTTACATTTTCTTGATGCTTCATTCTACTTTTTTAATCCTGAATGCAACTACTCCTGCTATCTAAATACTTGCTAATTTTGCTGGTTCAGTTGCAATGTTGAATATACAGTTGCTTCAAGTATCTCTATTTAATTTTTCTGGAAGGTTGTCCAAAGTTTTTATCTAGTCAGGATTTTCACTTGTATTTTCAAACTTGGGGCAGTACTGCAGGACAAAGAAGAAATTTGTACACTAATACTTTCAAGTGTGTTTTTTCACTTCTAAGATAAGGGGGACTGTTCTCATAATTTGTTACAAACAATTTTTTCCTTTCAGTTTTCTAGTTAAATCTATAAAATGAAATAAATACTCAGCAAAGTGGTACCAAGATGTTGGATCAGAATAAGTCTATGTTAGTCAAATGTGTAAATGTCAAATCACACTTGATAAAATAAAGTAAAATTATATGTTATTTTAATTAAGGAGGGACATAATATTTCAATTAGTCTGCAGAAATGAATTTGGACCTTGTCAAAAAGTTGAAGGGTTGCCAGAGGTGAGAAGAGATTGCAAGATCAATCTGCCCAGGGAAGTGATTGAGTCACCATCCCTGGAGGTCTTTAAGAGGCGTTTAGATGTTGAACTTAGTGATATGGTTTAGTGGAGGACTTGTTAGTGTTAGGTCAGAGGTTGGACTGGGTGATCTTGGAGGTCTCTTCCAACCTAGACGATTCTGTGATTCTGCGATCAGCACAACAGATGGAAAGGGCAGCATAACCAGACCCCTAGTAAGAAAGTGCTGTTGAGCAGGGTTAGGGAGAAACTGGAAGTAAACACTTGTGTTTTGGGCTGTTCTTGTTTCAGTTATGGCTGTTCTCTTTTACCCACCTTCCTGCTCAGTGATTATGAATGAACAAAGGTTCTGTAAGTGGCACTAATCACTTTGAAGCCACCTGAAATATCATAATTTCATTAGATCCACATAAGATGTGCATGAGAGCTTGGACCATAATAGGACCTAGAAGAAATGGTGACTGTTTTCGTCAGGCATCTCTTTATAGTGAATGCTGTTATGAAAAAGTAGAGGAAAATCATCTTCTCAAAGTTTGGTAGAAAGCTGTCTTTCAGCTTAGATAACTGTGTTACCCCCCAACAGACACCTTTATAGATGTTCACATGAAGTGGCACGTGTGGTATCCGACACACTGGAAGTCTGTGTAAAATGAAGGAATTGAACCTTTGTAGCCTCGGCTGAAGATTAGCACCCAAATCATAGAAACTTCCACCTTTGACATTTCATGGTTCTTCTTAATCACCAAAAGAAGTGTATATATTAAATAAAGGCACATAGATTTGATATGCATAAGTTAAAATTGATTTTGGCAGAAAAGTTTTTAACTACTGTTTTTTTTAACTGAAGCTCCTGTCTGATTTTGAAATGTTTATTTTCCTCATGTTGTTTCTGCTAATCAGCCTTCTGATTGCAGTTTACTAATGCTCAATGCCATAAGCATTTCAAATATATTTTTAATAATAATATGAAAATATGTTATTTTCCCTGCTACTTTAATAAAAGATAAGACACATGGAAGTTTTTTCTTTCATTTAAAAGCAAAATGATACCATAGAAAATAGATTGATTTGTATGTCTTGCTTTCCTTTAAAGGGAATTAAATTATTTTAAACTATATTAAAGTACAATGTTAATTCTAAAGCAGTTAAATAAAAACTATCTCATTCTACTGAGCTGCTCATACTATGATTGGGCCAAATTTGGGTGTCTTGCCTGAGAACAGTATATGTATAAGCTAACTGCTTAAGAATTTGGACTGTTGTATCTTGTCCCAAGCCATGCTATGATTCATTATAATTTTGTATCGTTGTCCACTTTTATGCCAATGGGAGGCTACAGATTTTTACGCTCTTAAATAATGTTGTTACTGCATGAGCTACGAATATTACTTTGTTTGCAGTGTATGCTGAAAGGACAAAATGAGGAGTGTAAAACTCCTGTGTCCAGAGGCCCACGAGAGTCCATGTGTCCTAGATTCAGTTAGGACAGAGTTAATTTTCCTCCTAGTAGCTGGTAGGGTGCTATGTTTTGGATTAGGATGAGAAGAGCGCTGATAACACGCTGATGTTTTAGTTGTTGCAGAGCAGTGCTTACACCAAGCCAAGGACTTTTCAGCCTCTCTCTGTCCTGCTAGCGAGCAGGCTAGGGATGCAACAGGAGCTGGGAGGGGACAGACCCAGGACAGCTGACCCAAACTGGCCAAAGGGGTATTCCATACCATCTGACGTCATGCTGAACAATATATAGGGGTGGCTAGCCGGGGTGGAGGGGGGGCCGGCTGCTCGGGGATAGGCTGGGCATCGTTTAGCGGGTGGTGAGCAATTGTATTGTGCATCACTTGTTTTGTACACATTATTAGTAGTAGTGCTATTATTATTATTGTTGTTGTTGTTATTATTTTCCCGTCTTAATAAACTGTCTTTATCTCAACTCACAGGCTTCACTTTCCTGTTTCTCTCCACCATCCCAGAGAGGGAGGGGGGAGGGTGAGCAAACAGCTGTGTGGTGTTTAGCTGCCGGCCGGGTTAAACCACAACACCATGTTAGCAAGAATGAACACATAGAATTAATAGGGAGAGGAGAAAAAAGTCAAGTGGCAGTTACCTGAGTATGGGTTCAGGTCTGCTGGTCAAAACCTACACAAGTCTGGGAGGTGGCTGAACCAGGCATTCTGAAGAGGTCAGATGCAAATAAAATTACTTGTCTGTATCTGTATGGTATCATTACACAGATCAGGGAGTGGGCAGGAAAAGCATTAAGAAAATCGCTACACATTTTCTGAATTTATCGACGTGTACTTTTCAGTCACTGGATCTCAGTAAACCTTTGATTTAAAAGCTTGTTCATCTCTCTTGGATATCCGTGGTGAAGAGATTCTTTTCCTTATGTCTTCCATGATTAACTTGTTTTTGATTTGCACCATTTCTGTAGTTGATAGAGCTGCTTATAAAGTGCCTTTCTGGCCCTCTGCTAACTCTTGCAAATATTTAGTAACTTTTCTCCATTTTGTCAGCATTCCTCTGAATTTGAAAACTTCAGAATGTAGAATTTGAGTTGTGATTTCACAAGCAGCTGATACAGTGCATCCTCTCTGGTCTTCTTAAGGACTAATTTGAAATATCCAAGGATTGCATTATTCTTCCTGATCATTGCATCATGAGAACTGTCTACAGTTTGTGGAAAGCCTACCGTGACACCAAGACTTACTTAATTCTTTGTTCATAGGTTAATCTCTAAAGAAAGAAATTTTGTTCCCAAATGTATGATTGCAAAGTTGTTATTGCACCAGAGGTGGCTTGTTTGCATACTGGCAATGTATTCTTTACATTATTTGCCACTAGATCAGTACTGCTATTCTGCAAACTTGCTCTGTAATGATTTGAGATTTCACTACATATCATTAGTAACTTTTTCTCTCATTTTTTAATCTTTTTTCAGCCTGCAGATTTTATTAGTAATTATTTTATTCCTGGTCATTTTTCAATGCTGTCATGCTTAGAAATAAACCCTGCTGGAATACATTAGAAACATATCTGCCCAATGACAATTTCCTGTTTATAACTGCATCTGGAGACTAACTTCACTAATACTTTCTTTGTATTGCTTCATTTCCTGAATATAATGGCATGCAAAGCTTAACCAAATATCTTGTCTACTTTGACAAGCTGCATTTTTTTTCTTTAAAAAAGCTTTTTGATCATCATTAATTTCATTTTGCTTAAGTTCTTCAGTTCTTCAACCTTACATATACCTTTTGGGAGCAGAGACGTGGTAGGATCAGTTTGTTTACCCTTATTTAGTATTGGCAGGAATCATCTTCTGGAACTTCCTCAGTGTTATAAGACTTCTTGACTACTTGGAGCAAGCTTTGGCCAGCTGCTCTAAAACTTGTGTAAGTTACTCAGATTCACTTAATTAAAATTGTTTTCATGTTGTAGCTGTTCAGGTCCTTGATGAGATTATTAAAGTTGGAAACCCAAGCCTTTCATCAACATTCTTAATATGCACTGTGGCTTTAACTCAGTAAAATTAAATATTATTTATCCTTCTTATCAACTACTGCACAGAAATACTTGTGCGCATATACCTTACAATGAATGGGACCAGGAAGCTAGCATTCATTCAGGTTCATTCAGGTTCAAGGCTCATTCAGGTTCATTGCATGCTCCGGGATTATTATTTATGGGGTAGGTATGGTTTTGTGCATTATGATGTGCATTGGGAATTGAAATGCCCAAGCTTTCCAGGTGATGCGTGTGTTTTGTGGTCATTCAGTTTTACATGTATCAGAGTAAGCCAAGCACAGAGCCCTGTTGTACTGTTAAAAGGCAACATGTGTGTCCTTGAAGTTTTACCCCCTAAAAGTTTATGATCAAACCATAAATCAGAAATGAAAGATAAATTAAAATAAAATGCGAATAAAATATGAAAATGATCTGAAAGATGATTTAATTTTATATTCACCTTTAAAAAAAAGTCTATGCTAATAAAACATTTGTTGGCCTATCACATATTTTTAAAGCAGAGGTATAAAAATCAAACAGGTTTAACTGGTAGTATAACATTTAAGTCTTTGGAGAAGGAGTGGTTGGATTAATTTTTATTAAAGAAAAATATTTTTCCTACAGCAACTTTGAAGTTTCCTAGAAAGTCAATAAATATTGATAGCCAAAATGCCTGTAAAGCTGTTTCATTTTTTTCAATTAAAACTATATTTTTAAAATAAAAACTTCATATTCGATGACCCACCTTAAGTAAAATAAAGATTAGGGGATTGTTATTAGACTGTACTAAAAGTGTACTTTAAATGTGTGAGAAATGTGCTTGAAGACAAGTAGGAGTAAAAGGACATATAAATTGCAAGAGCTATATGCATGACACTGAAGACAGGCAGAACAAAAAGTTAGTTCAGATTTGCTGAACTTTTGAACAGCTGGTTTTCTCTAGGAAGTCATCATGTACAAACCTTCATTAAATACTTGGTCAGTGACTGTAGCAAGCCCAGCTGTTGAAATACAAAATGGCTAGTAAGATTTAAGGGTTAGTTTTGAGAGTGGTGTGGGGTTTTCACTGTGGCGGGCTTTTTTTTGTACTTCTTTTGGTTTGTTTTTAACTAACTTGGAAGCATGGTACAACTTCGAGTGTGTTCATATAGGTTCCAAGCAGAGACTCCAGCTCCTCTGGCCCTTAGTGAGTTATTGTCCTTATTTATACATTTGAAAGGAGCATTCCCAGCTGTCAAAGACTGGAGAGGAAAAGGGCTGGTAACAGAGCAAAGTGCAGAGCAATGCCATATCTTTGCTGAGAAAGTTACTCATGTAGTTCATGACACTTCTTTTGACAGCAGTAGCAAATTTTAGGCTCTTTGTTTATTTTGTACACAGTGTTCATGAAGGAAAGGCAAGTCAGATCCAGCTGTTAAAAAAGGATTTATAAAAGGACAGAAAATATATTAAATAGGATTTACGACCCAGTTGTAGGAAATGTCTAGCCATCATCTAGTGAACTGTTAGCAAATAGATCCTGAGAATATGATAGATCAAATATTTGTGTTGACAGCTGTAGTGCTTTCACACTGAACCTGTTTAAAAGAATTAATTTTCTTAAAACAAATAATACATACCCTTCATGACTTTGTATGGAAATGCATATAGGATTAGTGTAATGTGGAAAAAAATAATAATGCTCCCTGCTAAACAACCAAGCAGTTAACAAACTGTCGGAAGGTTTTCATGTTTCTACTGTTCTAGTAATCTGATGTAACACTGTAAATTAAGTGCATAAATTACAGATAATATCTTCAAGAGAATCAGATAAATAATTTAAAATTATAGTTTCCTACGCATAGGAATATTCTATAGTATGCAATCAGAAATGCTGTTGTGTGACCAAATATGACTGGGAATGGTTGGTGGTGTTTGTAAGAGCTTGTTGGAGAAGAAAGGAAAGAGCCCCAGTTTGCAGGAGTTAAGAGGAAATGAGAAGTAATTAAATAAATAAATACATTTATTAGTGATATGATTGCTGTAATGCTTTTCATTTTATAGTTTGCAAGACATATCAAGAAATCTGAAGGCCAGAAGACTCCCAAAGTTGAATTACAAATTTCAATCTATGGAGTAAAAATTTTAGATCCAAAAACAAAGGTAAGAGAGATTATTATTTGTGATGCTAAAGCAGTAACTATATATGGATTTTGCTGCTTTTAATGTTTATATTGTTATATATTAAAAACAATTACAATGAAAGCCAATCTGTTGATGAAAACGTTGTCTTAAAATGCCATTTCCTCTTACAACATGTAGGTAACATCTTCCCAAGAAGGTACATGATGCTCAGAAATACAGACTTTAGCTACTGTGGGATTTAATTTTTATAATCCTTCCACACCAGGACTTTTAAACTCTGAGGAAGATGAAAATGCATTGTTAATTATATGTTAATATGCATGTGGTGAATTCCATTCCAAGTGGTTGCCATGGTGTAGGTGCCCCCACGTAGGTGTTTTTTGTGAATGTGAGGAGATGGTTTGTTTGCAGTGACTCATTCCTCATGATGCTGCTTTGGAATTGCACCTCACTTTCTTTAACTTGTTCATTTTTTTTTCCCTTCTGGTATTTTTGAGTTTTATTATTGTGTCCCCCCTTCCCTAGAATGCGTATGTTTTCAGGTGTTATCCATTTGTCTGTAAGCTTTGGGCCATAAGGACTACTGTATGCTTTTCATCTAACAATTCCTGCCTTTTCAGCAGTTGTGGTCCATTGTGTCATCCCACTGATGGGCTTTTGGTTTGTTTGTTTGCTCTGGTATTTTGGAAGGGGTTACATACTAAGCAAAACATCCTTCTCACAGACTTCAAACAAGAAGAATGACATAAATATGATCAAGCTAAATGAGCAATTATTCCGTAGTCAGCAATTTGTAACAGATGAGTGCTCTTAAGTCTTCTATGCATATGTTGCATTTTGGATTTGAATGAACTGTTTGTTGCTACTTTTTAGTTCTGGAATAATTATGACCATTCCGAGAGTGATACTGCCTTTGGAGAAAAGCTAGTTTTTGTTCAGGGGTGTATCTACTGGCAACTTATTTTCTCTTCAAACTTGTGATACAACCACAATGCAGTAATTCATAAGCACAGGGAATAAAAATATCCACATCAACTTCATTGCAGCTTTTGCATCCTCCTTATGTTGTATGGCAGAAGGGGGTACCAAACCCCATGTTCTGGCAAAAGCCATTTCAGAATAACAGTTTTAAATGGGAAAAAAAAAAAAAAAAGGAAAAAAAAAGATAGAGACTAACAGAAAGCTGTGGGACAATTGGTCTTGGGGGAATAGGAGCATTTTAATCTCATTACAACTTTGTAAGTACAAACTCCAGTGGTTATCAGCTCTGAGCAGTCTTTTTACCTCTCCCCTTTCTTTTCTTAAAGCTATGTGTAATAGCAAATGTGAATCGAGGTTTCTTTCTTTTTGCAAATTTTACTGATGCCTTAGGAAATTACTTGAATTCTGTATTATCGTCACTGACTACAATATTTTTTTCAGTGTGTTTTTGAAACATCAGTATCATTACAAAGGAATATTGGTTATTGCTCATGTGATGACTATTAATTGTGGTTACACTGATCTATGAACCTAAAAGAGCCAAAACAAGCATGTGGTAACTCTGTTAAAGAACTATAATGGGAACAATTTGTGTGAGAGATTTGGGGACACTAGAGAAATAGGATGCACAGAAGAATAGCTGTAAAGATTGAGAAGGGAGAACCCAGTTAGGGCAGGGGGAAGAGAAGGGGAAAAGATTGGCCATATGGTACATTTTTGGATAAAATGCTGAGTGCAGAGAGGGCATGTCTTTGTTTATGAGTTAATTGCAATCTGGGAAGCCCAGTGCTGCATAGAAACTTTTTTTCCATAGATAATAGTTCACATCTAAACTGCATATTTTCCTTTAAAGCAAATACTGTTTTCCCATGTAATAAGCCAAATAAAATAAAATACCAAGAAGAGACTTGAAGAAAAACAACAATTTTTTTTATTTCAGTCTCATCAAGCTCTCTTAGCTGAAGAACATTGCAACTGCAACTTTTTAAGTAGCTCGTACATGCTTTCTAGTGGAAAATGAAATACAGTATCTACAGTATGTAAATAATAATGTGTAAAGCTATTTATATTACACCTTAAATAAGCCATTACTAAGATTTCTACTTTATTTCTCAGTGTCCTGTATCTAGATAACAATTCATTTTATTTTTGTTTTCTGCACTTAAGGTAAAAAGGTAGTAACTCATTTTAGTACAACCATTTTAGCAAAACCTGGGAGATGATGAAATCTGAAGATGGTTTGCATCTGGATAAAGAAGAAAGTATTTTACGTAATCAGTCCCTAAATATATTGCACAAGGACACAAAGAAAAAAGAAAGTTTTCTAGAATAGAAATTACTGTCCAAATAAACAGTATCCAAATAAAAACTTCCTGCTTACATTCAATAAAAATGGGAATATTTGTTAGACAAGCTGAGTTGAACTTTTGTTATACTCTTAAGTCCATTTCTTGGGCTCTCTCTTGTATACAGAGGTTTTCTGTATCCCAAGCAAGTATAGCAGCAATTCCTTGAAAATAATCTTTATTTTTATTTGCAGGAGGTTCAGCACAATTGCCAACTCCATAGGATATCATTTTGTGCTGATGATAAAACTGACAAGAGGATATTTACATTTATATGCAAAGACTCAGAATCAAATAAGCATCTGTGCTATGTATTTGACAGTGAAAAGTGTGTAAGTATGCAAGATTCTTCTTTGGAAGTATGTGGGTGCCGGTTATGGCATTTGCTTTTAAGATAAAGCAAGAATGGTTAACGAAGGCAAATTGCCTGCTTGCTAACTGGGCTCTCTTTGATATAATCTTTCTTGCTAATATAGTGCCTTGTAAATTAGATGCATTAATTTAAAGGAGAGTCTTTTTCTTTTTTGGTCTAAGATGGTTTTCTGGGACAATCCTTACTCCCCAGCTCAATATCCTATGCCAAGGATGTGAAATACTCTCAGAGAACAGAGTGCATCCCACCAAGCTTGAAATGTTTGCACAGCTGTTTTGCAGAGATTACTGCAACCCTGTGGTTGAGATACCGTCACAGGCACTTCTGCCGATGTGTCTGCCTCAGCCTCTCTTCCTCAGTTTTTTGTAATTTTTTATTACAGCAGTGCCCCCTTCTCTGTCCTTCCTCCCACCCCTTTGCCACGTCTGTCAAGCTTTTAGTGCCTTGATCTGCTACCAGAGAATTAGTTTCACCAACCACTGACATTCTCTCATGTCTGAGATAAAGCAGGGCAACTGTTCAGTAATGTGCAATAGCAGAAAATATATGTATATAAACTTCAGGATAGGAAATGAAGAAAATGGTGTCTATTTGAAACGTGTCATGTGTTTTCCTTGGCAGAAAGTAATTAACAAATAAAAATACTGGAATCAACACCAAAAACGATGCTTAGTTGCAATTTGTTTTTTTTTTTGGTGGTGGTGGTTAGGTGTGTGTGTGGTTGTTTTTTTTTTTTTTTTTTTATCTAGAGCCTCTCTTTCTGATTTGTTCTGCAGTAGCTAAGATATACAAAGAAAACACTAGGGAACTAATTTTTTATTTTTATTTTTTAGAAAAGAGTTGCATATTCACTTACATAGAATTGACATGTAATTATATATCATTCTATTACGTAGACATTGTTCAGAATTGCTGTGCACATCTGTTCATTTCTTCTCCATTTCTATCCTTTTTACACACATTCGTGTGATTTTAAATTGACCTTGCAGTTTCTGCACAGATGTTTGTCTTCAAAGCCAACCTTCCTTTTCCTCCCTCTGCCCTGATATTCCATTTACTGTACTTCTCTTCTTTCCTTTCACTTTTTGTTCACTAGCACCCTCAGATTTCAAAGGATCCCACCTCAGCCAGCCGTTATCTTTCCAAGAAGAGAGCTAGCACTGCATACTCTCTCTATCCATTACACTGCTCTTTTGCTAACTTAAACAGTTATTCTCTAAAGCGGTCCCTTGTAAGGTTTTTTTGGTCTAATCAGTCTAATTTGCTTAAAATAGTTTCTTGTATTTTTGTTATAAAGGTCGTTTTATTTTTGTTTCCTAGTTAACAGAGGCATTAATTTCCCCTTCCTCTAAACCTGAGGTCTTCACACACCTTTACTGAATGTCATGCTGATGGAGAAGAGGCTGGGATATTTTCATGTTGCTTTCATAATGTTTTCTGTACTTTGCCAAGGAGTTTTTGCCATGCTCCTTTCAGTGTTGATTTCATGACAGATGAAGCAAACCCTTTGAACGTGATACATGGTGTAAAGTATTTTGTGATCATCTGAAATGGAAGTAATCATAAAAATATTTTTAATGCACTACTTTCAATTTGTTCTATGTAAAGGCAGAAGAGATAACTTTAACAATCGGTCAAGCGTTTGACTTGGCTTACAGAAAATTTCTGGAATCCGGAGGAAAAGATGTTGAGACAAGAAAACAAATAGCAGGTTTACAGAAAAGAGTAAGTTTGAACTATAATTTCTAAACAGATAAAAGGAACATTCTGCTGTAATTATGTTATGTTTTCTATGACAACATTATTTCCATTCTCAGATTAGGAAGAATTTCAACAAATACTTAAAAAGAAAACTAAATAAAGACCTGATAAGCATGAAACAATATTTTGTTCTTCCATCTTTTTGAGGTGACTAACAGAAATGAAATGTTGAAATATATAAGATACAGATGTTCAGATTTAATTATTTTTTGTAATCAGATGACTAGATAAGCATTACTTCTAAATTACCAAAACTCAGATAAAGCTTATTGTAAATGGACAAGTTATAGATATTGTTAAAATGAATGAATATCCCAATAGCTGTTGCAATAACCACTTGCTTTGTAGATTCAAGAATTAGAAACTGAAAACACAGAACTGAAGAATAAAGTTCAGGATTTGGAAAATCAGTTAAGAATAACACAAGTACATGCATCTCCAGTAAGTACAAGAACATAACTCCTATATCTAACGTTATTCTAAATTTATAATCATCTGTGTTTTGATAATTATTAGTATCCATGCTGTTTCCAGTGATTATGATTAACACAAGTGGTCATGTCACAAATCTGTAGAAGTGCAGTACTGAAGTAACAGTAAGATTGTGACACAACAGAAGTGCAAATGGCAGTCTCAATATATGGCAGTTCTTCAAGCGTCTTGTCACACCTATTTGTTGCTGCATAAAGACTGTAAATACTCCTTTGCAGATATCTAAGCATGCTAGCTAAGGACGAAGAACTCTGTTTTGAACTGAAAGCATCGGGTTCGAGAACACTGCTTTTTTTTTTTTTCTACAAACTTTCTGTCACAAGCATATGGTTACTTACACCTTCCGCTTTCTGAATGACTTCTAAAAACTGTTGTCTGTATTTCGAGGAGTCATTAGGGCCTCAGGAACTAGCATGGCAGGTAAAAAGGATCACCTAAGGGTTCCTCAACAGTCAAAATTTCTAATGCTCGTTTCAGTTCCTATAGATGACAAAACAATTTTTAAATGACTGATTGACAGTGTCTTGTGTCTAGGCAGGACCCCTAAAAATGCAAGTTGCATTGCAGATTGAGCCTAATGACTCTCCCATTCTTAAAAGCTTATTCTCTCTATACACTGTTAGGTAACTGTAGAAATAAATTGAACTTCTTAATGTACTTATACTAAAATCTTAGAAAACGACATACTGTTTTTAAGTTGTGTACCTTGGGCCACTCTGTTCCCACCCTGAATGTGCACCATTTATCTTTAAATGGATGTTCAAAAATTTGGGCAATGTAAAAGTATGTTTATAGTGATGACAATTTTTCAGTAGTGTCTATAGGCTTCCTTAATATTGATTAGATGTTTGTTTGCATGATGAAAAGTCAAGGTCATTTCATTTTCCTAAAGTCTATTTAGTAGAGAGAGCACAATAAATTATAAATGTTTTGCGTAACTCCCACAGTTAAAACTGTTAATTATGGATGTCTTCTCACTTATGAATCATTCAATAAAAGGAGATAAACTTTTCCCATATGCTACATTTAAAATCAATTTGGTAAAAATATTATATTTTCCTTAATTATAATTAAAGCTAATTTGTTTTATTTATGAATATAAATGTATTTTTAATTCAATTAAGCAGACACTGAAGTCTTTTATCATGGGCATGGTTCTCTTTTAAATTAATGAACTAGGTAAACACATGTAGCAAAAAATTAAAGAAATGTATTAATAATGACCAAGAAAAATATCCTATAGTGTGTGTAGCACGCACTCGTGCTTCTTTTCTCTTTTAATTCTGTAGTGTCTTATCCATTATTAAAGATGGTGTTAAGATGGAACAGTGATTTGTAAACTCTAGGTAGTGTTTTATTGTTAATTACTGTTGGTACAATGAATATGTATGTTGCTTAAATATCATGCTACAACAAAATGATATATTAATTATTGATGATTACTAATATTAAAATATTAAATAATCATTAATTTAAAAATTTCTGAATTCTCTCATGACTAGAATTGCAGTAAGAGCCAACTAACAGCCTATTTAATATCTACTTTGCTTCCACAAATAAAATAGTCTTAGATAAATTATCTGGATAAATATTGGAATAATTTGCCCAGACATGCTGGGGTATCTATAACCTTGGAGATATTCAAAACCTTGCTGGGCATGTTCCTCAGCAGCTCCAGTGAAATGCATCCTGCTGGAGCAGGAGTTTGGATTAGGTGACTTTCCAACCTATGTGATTTTTTGATGAGATGCGCACTCAACAATAAAAAGTAAACATTTTTAGGAAAATGTCTTTCTCAGATTATATATAGAAACGTAGTCTTATCCACCGAACACTATCAAGTTTTGTACTTTACCAAGAGACATCATTCAAATAGGTCTGCTTTAAACTAGATTGTATCAATTAAATTAAAGCCATCAATTGTGCTAGCATAAAAGCAAGTACATACAGATACAACATGTAGGTTGAAAATTTTCAGTGTAAGGAAGAAGCAGCACAAATATCCAAAACTGAGTTTGATGAAGGGACCATAAACTGGGATGCTTGGAAGGGCAGGAGATATGATTTGGTGATAAATATTTTATCTTTTACTATGTGAGCAACAAGCGTGTGTGAAAGAAGGAGGTTATGAACAGTTCATAGCACATTTCATTGTCTGTTATATTTTGCAGTAAATCTTACTTAATTCAATCAACTATCATTTCATACATGACTTTGTAAAGCTCCCGCTCCTATTAGAAGAGAGCAGAAGCAGCTTAAGGATTTTTTTTTTCCCCTTATGGACTGTATCAGTGCAGTTTGCTGTTATTTTGTGTGCTGCGGTCTAGAGAGGTATCAGTTAATGAGGGATGGCAAGTTTAAGCTCTCATACTTGATACCTACTCTGGTAATATTACTTGTGCCATTAACTGGCAGCACTGTAATTTCTAACAAAATGTTTAGTTTCCCTAGCCAACTACGGATTGTTGTAAAGCTGCTTCTGTTTATGCTTAAATAATACCTTGGATTTTCTGATCTTATGCCTTCTAGGTTGTTTTTGGTTGTTTGCACACTGCTTGTACTGTTTTTTAACATTTACTAGATGTGCTGAAATAGCTTTCCTATCTTATATGTTGTTGACTGTGCTCTTCTTTTAGTGATTAATGCATGGTCTTGGAAGCACTTGGTAATCAGAAAGTGCTTTAGCTCTTTAGCAGTCGACATTAGCAACTTGATTAAACAAGCATATACTTGCAGAAGCCCACGATGTTGCAAGGGGATGTGGTGACAGTTCCCAGAACATGACAAATATAAACATTTGAATTGCATGTGCTACATCCTCTCCGTCAATCCCCATCCCTATGGAAGGGAGCTGTAAGCTATGCAATCTAAGCAGATGTCATTTTAGGCTGACAGTGGATGTGGCTTTCTTCTTCCACTTGAGGGAAGGCTTGGACTTTTAAGTACTTATTGCACCTGTAGTGTGGAACAATGCAGTTACAGACACCAAGTGATGCCACTATCATGCTTTCTTTGTTAAACTATTGATCTAGAATAGAATGTCTTTCCCACTTGTCACTTGAAAACCTTTTTTTTTTTTCCATTGTGTCTACCTGCAGCACCAGTGTGGCATTCTTTACTCCTGTTGGTTCCTCTTGAAATTTATTGATTTTGGTTTCTTTAATTATTCTATACACATTAGTCTTCCTGTTAATTTTTAATGAAATGAAGTAGGTGAAAAATACCTTTAGAAACTTGAAGTCCTACTCCCTGTGTATTATTTCACTGACCCTGGACACTGTTGCTAGAAAACAAACAAACAAACAAAAAGCCATTTTCTGCTTTTCCTGCCAGGAAGGCTGAAGCTCAGGTCTTCTGATTCCTAGATCATTTTCCAATAAACAGGATCAGATTTTGTCTTCTGATGGGACTTTGGTGTCAAAAAGACAATCTGAGTTTCTTTAAACTGTGGATGTATAAATTAATATGTGTATAGGATTAAATAAATGACTGCACATTTAAAAAAAAAAAAAAAAAACATACCTGGTTTCAGCATGCTTTGGTTTTGAGCAGATGACTCCAGATTGCCATTTGAAATAAACTTTTCTAACTCGTAATTTAAAATAGGTTTGGTAACTAAATATGAAGATGTACATAAAAGCTGTTTGCTGGAATTGTATTTAAGATCAAATATATTACTATCAAGACTAAAAATTCAGATAGTCTTTTACTTCCAAAGTATTTAAAGATATGTTGTCTGTAGTATCAAAGATGTTACTTTATATCTGTGATGCTTAAGAACAAATTAGTGGTACCATTCTAGAGTGCAATATGTGATTTTACTGACAGATTTACCTCTCCAAAGGAGTTGTTCATGTGATCATGTGTTGAACTCTTGAGTAATAATGTAGAACACTTCATTTGCAAAACACAATGCTAAAACTTTTTAATTTGCAGTTCTCTAGTAACAAAACACATCTAAGGAATATTACGCATGGCCACTCTTCCAAAAATTGTCAGTGGTCTAACTAAGAGAGGAAAATGCAAATAGTGAATTATAAGCTAAAGATTCACTGTGAACACAGAATTAAAAATATTTTTGAAGATTGACAACTTACATATGAGAGTGTTTTACCAGCTGAAGCATCCATGTTTAATTGTTTTAATTGTATTCTTTTTTAGGCAATGATAATGAAAAGAAATTTGTTTGTTGTTAGTTAAGTGTTTGTTGTTAGTTCGCAGTTGTTCCATTAAAAAAAAATCCACTCATGAAAATTGTAAATAATAATGATAACATTTTACAGAAAAAGGTGACCTTTCTTTCTAGAGTTCATATGAAGTCAAGTTATAGGCTCCTTTGTGAAATACAAAAGGAAACCTAATCTAAAACTGCTTTCCTGATTCTTCTTGCTTCTACTGCTGATCTTTTGCAGGCCATGTAAGGATTTATTTGAGGGCTCATTTTAAAATAATTCTGGCAGACTGAAATGGCTGCAAATTACATACATGAAAAATGCAGTCATGTGCCCTTCACATTTTTGGAACATGTAAGCAGGTGTGAAGTGCTGACAGCAAGTAGGCTTCTGCTTTTGAGGGATATATCTGCTGTCAAAATTCTCAAGTTTCTTGATTGTTAGCATCACTAACAAAATGTTTCTTTGGCTGTTCTAAATCTAGACAAATGGCCAAAGTAACCTCAACCTAAGTTAGCTGCCTTTTCTATCAGTTCGTAAAGTGTATGAGAAAAATAAAACTTCTTTCTGAACCTATAAAAGAAGCCATTAAAAGCAGTGAGAAACAAAAAACCAACCAAACAAACAAACAAAAAAACTATATCATATAACCAATACTTAAGAATAAAATCGATTGTGAAAGTCAAACATCCAACTATCATTCTTCTGCATACTTTTTCTCTCTGAGTATTGTAGCTACTTAGATTTAAGGTTCCTTAGGAAGTTCAGTAAATAATTAACTGATTAGTTTTTTTCTGCTTTGGGGTTGATGTTTTTAAGTATGCTGGTCTTGCTGAAACTTTTACAAGCCAGTCACTAAAATATAAACATATTTGTATTATGCAACAGAAACTGTCACTTTTTGTCACTTCCTGAATGAGTCAATAAAGGGCATACTGTATCGAAGTCCGGTTGCCTTAGTATGGTTAGCTGCACTTACATGTGCCATGGGAAATGTTGGCATGGGATGTTTCTCTTTTTTCTCACTCCCTTGCATGTACAGCTAAAATTTCCATTACTTTTGTATCTGTGCTGTTTGCTTTTCATCTGTTTTAGTGGTTTGGCAATACATTAATCACTGGTCTTTCTTGCGTTTGGTCTTGATTATGTGGGAACAATCTGATTTTCATTTTGTTATTTACTTATGATGAGGCTGCTTGAGTTTGTATCAAAATAAGTCTTTGGATGCTGCTACTATGTATAAATCCAACTTCCAAAGATCAGTGCATCCCTGGGAGCACTATTTGATGTGACATGTTGTTGTTTTTGTTTGTTTTATTTGTGCTATTTAAACTGCTGGTGTTGTTTAGTGAACAGCCTGGGATAGCTGTACACAAGGCCTTCGTGTGGGCTGTGGTTACATACAGTTAGCATAGTTACATACAGTTAGCACCATCAGGTTTTTTTAGTAGACTGGACAGTAAACCACTGTAGGCCACTGAGGAACCTCTAATAAGATAAGAAATTGTTCGTCTGTTTTGGGCATGTCTGACATCTCAAACGTACCTTGAAGGCTTTCTCCTTGACCAATATGGTTAAGAAAAGAAAGTAAGTTGAGACAATGTCCTAACACCAACTTTAGACAGGAAAAAAAAAAAAAAAAGATTATTCAGGATAAGAAATTTAAAGAGAGAAAAATCAAAGTCTTCTGAAAAAGACTAAAAAATAGAAAAATAGACTATAGATATAGAAATAGAAAAATGGACTACAACTATGAAAAGACTAAAGACTATGTAATATGTAGGTGCCTGGTCAATACTTCTTACTGTGGTAGTGTTGCCAAAATCTCATTTATTTATTTTTTAGCAAGTCCAGAGCATTAAAGATATTGATTGATCAGACCTTTTTTAATGTTAAGTAGTGAATTAGAGGAGCATGGGCCACCTGCACCTGTTACCCCCATTTAATGTGTGTGTGAAATGTTTAAAAAAAAAAAAAAAAGAGAGAAAAAACCTGTATGCTTATTTCAGTTATTTCAGAAAACAGTTTTGGAATGTGTTTAGGCATATCATTTGATTTATATTTCCGTTGAGAGCGCCAAATGGGAAAATGCTCATGTTTTTTCTTTGCCTATTTTCTACTCCTTCAATTTTATAATATTGTGTATTCAGTTCATCGATATTGTTTTGCTGATTTGCATCCTATATGCATTTTACTGTTTTCTGTATGTTTTTTTTTCTTTTTTTTCATATGATATACTTGCTTTTTCAATGGAAACTATTCATTGTCTGCTGTTCTGCATTCCAGGGAAATATTTTGCTTCTTTAATTTGACTGTTTATATTTAGTATCTTCCAGTATTTATTTTTATGAGTTCTATTTTTTCCATGTATATGTATAGCAGCAAGTATTACATGGCAGTGGAAGAAAAATGCTTTGCAAGTCATCTGCTTGTAGCCTAGTAACACTCTTGAAAAAAATAAGCAAAATGATATAAATCTTTTTGCTTTTATTTTTATTCACTACCATTCCAAATCCTCAGTTCCACAATTCCCAATACAGAAGTATTCTTTATAATTGCAATAAAACCATTTTTTTTCTTATAAACTGCAACTTTTGAAATAGAGAGTTTTGTAGTATTTGTTAGTGTTTTCCTAAGTATGGCATTGTTATTAAATTTGGATATCCAGGCCCTAAACCTGACTTTTGTGTATGGAAAATGAAGCAAGGAACTAAGACTCAGTTCAAAATGATTTTAAATTTTCCATTTTATACATAATAATTAGAAAAAAAAAAAAGAAAGAAAAGTTTAAATTCATTAATTCCTGATCTGCTGGAGTTATGCAAACTTCTAATGAAATAATCACATCGTATCAGATATGTAATGCTATATGAAGAGAGTGAAAGTAGACTTAGACATTTTTGCTGCACATATCTACCACTGCTTCATCCTGGGCAAGCCAGAGTTGTTTTTAGGCAAGGTACCTGTAGCACAGGCCCAGTTCCTGCCTTCTAGGTGTGTAAACTCCTGCTCTAGCCAAGAAGTGTCTGCACATATGCTCAGTTCCTTCTGTTCGGTTTCAAAGATGAATCTGTCCTTCTCTAAAACCTTGCCTTAATGATGCGAAGATGTTTTTGAGGTAGAAATTACAACTTGGCCCCAACAGAAGGGTTGGTTGGATGTTTCTTAAATCACATATTTTAAGACATTTTCATTCTGCTTTTCTTTCCAGGATCAATCCTAAAGGCTCTGTGTTTCTGATTTCACCTAGAAAAGATCGATTTCATTTGAAATCTGTTATGCATAGCAGATATTTCTCATTCAGGCAAAATTTAAGGGACTTTTTTTTTTAGTCAAAATGGGCAACACCTTCTGGTTGGCTTTCAATACACAATGAATATTGCTGGAATGTGCACTTAAATACTCCATGTTCATGTGAGACAGACAGCTTCAGGATCTTGTCTGTCTAATTCAGACCAGAACCTTGAAATTATCACACTCATCTTAGGTGGATGCTCTTGCCATCTGGTATTGTGGTGTGACAGTTACTCATTTGCCTCTGTTAGAAACTGTTCTGTGGGACTTCAGAGATCCAGAGAATCTTGAAACCGTCAACATTTTTCTTTCCGCAGCAGCAAAGTGTTATTCTGTCCTGGATCCTGTGCTGCTGTTGTAGGGGAATGAGGATCCCTTTGTTTTGCAACAAAGGATCTCAGGTTTTGATTTACCTACTGAAAATCTTGTTCTCCAGGTTCAATGAATTATTCATATGCACAGAAAAGATGGCAGTTGTTATTGTCCATAAATGTTTACATACATAAATTCTACAGATAAGGAAATGAAACAAAGTCTAGTATTGATATAAGCCTTAAAATTTGTGTGCCGTTAGCTTCTATTGAAAGAACATTTTAGTGAAGTAATTATTATTTTTTCTATAAATATTTATGGGATTTAAGTGGTAGGTGTTTCCTTGTATGGAGAACGAAAAGTCTGGCCTGTGTGTTAACCACCAGAGTAACTCTATTACTCGACATCAGATATGTGCTTAACTGCTAATTTACACGTGCATGTGTGAGATATTGCTATTACGTTCGTGGATTTTGACATTTGTCAGTTAATCTGACATGTCTACTTTTGAAAAGATCCCTGTCTTCATTTTGTTTTGATGTGATTATCAAGGCGTGGATTTTCTTTGTTCCAGTTAACACTGGGCTACCTCTTGTTGCGGTACATTTTTAGATTTTGTTTTAAAGTATTATTGAGTTTTGTAACATCACTATAGCACTGAACAGCAAGTTGCAGACAAACCCTTTTGAAGTATGAAATGTCTTTTTCATCTTTCCCTGACATTACCACGTTCAGTTCCTCAGAATGTTTTCTCTTTCTGTGATTCCTTTTCAGCTGCTGCACATAAAGTGTGATAATGATGAACATATGTTTCAAAGACCCTCTACTTTTTTCTGGTGTAACAATGAGGATTCACCTCCTTGTTTAGATATCTCTTCCATTACGCTTACTCCTAGGAGTTCTCCTGACTCTAGACTACCAGCTGGATTGTTAATACCACCACCTTCAAAAAGTGGTCTTCCAAAGACAACCAGTGAATACAGCTGCCCGAGACCTCGTGTAATCCTGCTGTGCAAAAGCTTTTTCATTTTTTTTTTTTTGGCTTTCCTGTGTTCTGTTGTGTATTAACTTGTGTTAAAAATTTCACATTTTGTACAGTGGTTAAAGGACAGAGCAGATGTATCTTGGATTCTCTAGCAGTACTCTTAAAATATGGAATTTGCAAAGGCTTGCTCTTGTTTCTATGTAGCTTTTTCTCTCCCACCCCCAAAACAAAATTCTTATTTTTCCAACATTTTAAATTAGTCCATTAATGAATCTGCTATCTATCAATCTTCTGTTGAAATTGTTATACTAAGAATAGCTATTCAAATCAAGCAATTCTGAAGGTCCAGTCTGAAGGGCTTTTTTCCTTCATGAATTAATAGAAAAGTAATCAGCAGTTGTCTACCTTTTAGTATACTTTATAAAAACTCTGTGCAAAATGAAGGTTTAAAATTATTTTTAACTATAAGCAATGCTTTTTCATAGCAATATGCTAATAAACTCAATTTCTCTTCCATTTGCAAGTACCATTTAGCTGTATTTGGCAATCCATGGCTTTTTGCATGTGTTCACTAAATAAAAATGCTTCTTGTGCTTATAGGTATTTAAAACACGCATTTCTTAAAATAACTGACTTATAGTTTTACTTAAACAAGTAGTATCAAAATGTCCATCAACTTTAACAAAATGGCATATAGACAGAAAATGTCAATATAGAGTTTTTTTGCTGTTGTGCCAAAAAGGCTCATCTATGACTAAACATAAATACTGCTTATTTATCCATCTTCTATGCAGCAATAAACACTTAGCAAATAAGAAGAATCCATGTTAGTGTTTACTGTTTCAGAGTCTTTCCAGGATTATCAATGTTAATTGTAGATTAATATATGGCAAGTACTTATGTATTGAACCAATCCCACCTTCCAGGTGCAGACAAAACCTACCTACAGTCAGACGTGGTTTTGTTTGTATGATGAATGGGATACGAGACTCTTTGTATGTTTACTTTGGGTCAAGCACATACATTGCCCTGCTTTGAGTAAGATCAGATGTCTTCCTATGATCTCCTTCAACACAAATTATACTGAATCTCTGACCATGCATGAAAGCACCAGGAGGTTAATGTAAGGTCCACAAATGCAGTAATACGGGACAATTGTGTCTAAGAATATTCACTGAAATCTTTTCACAATAAATATTTGAAATTGCTGTGCTGTTTCTCATATTGAGGTCAGTAGGGGATCTGTGTATGTAAAAATCTTTAAAACTAGTCGTTTTAAGAAGCTCAGCTCAGGTCTGACAGGGTATACCATGACAGAGGGAGTTCTTTTGTTTGTTTTTCTTTAAATAGGGGTAAAAATAAAATAAAAATAAAGCAGCCTATGACAATGTGGCTTGCTTTTATGCTTGGCATTTCAGTATACCCAGTTAGAAATATTCCTGTTTTTTGGAAATATTGAACTTTTTTAGATCTCTCCTTGTCCAAATTAAAAGTATGGATTCAAAACTCCTAGGAAATATGTAATGTAGGACCCGAGAGTCTAGTTTTCTTTTAGCACTGTACTGAGGAAGACCATGCATCAATATCCTTTCCTTCTCAGCAGCCACTGCAGCTTCCAGATGTAGTTCACGGCTACCTATGGGCTTTGCTTAGAAATCTGTGTAATGTGTCGTGAGTGGGCTGCTGCAGTTGCTGCAGCAGAGACACTAAAGAAAGAAACATTGCAAATAAGACTTAGGGCCATAAAATTCTCATGGACCAGCATTGCAAAAGACAACCCGTTTGGCAGGTTGTGGTATTCATGTGTTCTGAATAGAAGAATCCATCTGACTTAATTTAATCTGTGCTTAAAAATTTTCATGTGAATATTTTAGTCAAATTGGGCCTTAATTAAAAGTAGCAGATTTCCCTGGTGCACAGCAGTGTGTCATTCTTATATGCAGAATGTAGGTTTTTGAGACGTCTAATTAATACCATTGACATTAGTTTTCCATATGCATTTTGCCTTCAGCTTGTCAACGTGAGTTTTAAACTATTTTGTCACCTGTTTTAGCATTCAGTATGCTTTGATTTAACTGTGCCTAATTTGTGTCCTGAATTAACGGACAGATGGCAGGAGGAATGAGTCATTAAAAAATAAATATGACTATAGAGTGGTAGTTAATTGTCATGTTTGGGGTTTCTTTGCTTATCCAGTATTTTTTAGAAGCCTGCCAACCTTCTGTGCTTTATGAATTTAGTTCCTTCCATTCTACATGAAGGATGAGAGTTTTATTTTGGAAATCAATATTCACTGTATCTCGTGCCCCGGTTGTTACTTATCAAAAAATACATGTGAAGCTTTGATCACAGTGGGGTTTTTTTGATCACAAACAGAAGAAATAGTAAAGAAGTAACACTGGGATTTTGTCTTCTAATTTTAGCTACTTGTTCTGTGCATTCAGAAATGTAGCGTATTGCTGTTGCCGTATTTCCTAAAGTGGGTCTTGTGAAAATAACTGTATTCATACTTCTGGAATATAGAACTGCTTATCACCAGCTTTTTCAGGTTTAACCATGATATATTCCTGGTTGTACAGGATTTACTGAAAATGGAAAAATAACGATGCTGCTTATGTATTGGGGAGTTTTAGCATGTTTGAGACTCTGAACTGCAAATGCCATTCGCTTGGTGTCAGGAGCTGTTTTGTGCATGCTGATGTTTATTTTTAACTTTTTTGAAACTGTAGCTCTTATCTGCATGCTGAAAAATTCAGTGTTGTGATTTTTTTCATGTGAAATATTGCCCTAATATTTATTGTCCTTATTGTAGGCAGGCAGTGTGACACCTAAATCACCCTCCACTGACATCTTTGATATGGTTCCCTTTTCTCCCATATCCCCTCAGTCATCAACACCTACTCGCAATGGTACACAGCCTCCTCCAGTACCCAGTAGATCTGCAGAGATCAGTAAGTTTTATGACAAATGACCTACTTTTTTCTTACATTTTATGTATCTTTTAAAAATAAAGCTTCTGAAGAGGTTTGCATACATTTTGCTTGAAAAGCCGGGTATGTTTTTTGTAAATCACATTTGATAATGACATTTAATTTTTATACCATCTTCCCAGTCATTGATGTTGCTGCCAAGTTACATTATAAACAAATGTATTTACGTGCTGAAACTGTATGGGGACTGTAATTTGCCTTTTCTTTTATAGTATGTTTCTCATAGTTAATTCAGAAAATATTTTGACTTCCCTTTAGTTCTTTCCTTGTCAAGCCACATTTGTAGCACCTAAAATCTATGTTTCTTGGGAAGATAGCAGGTGGAATAAGTATGGTGAATGATGGCAGAAGAGAAAGAGTTTAAGAAATCCCTCAAACTGTAGATTCTTGGAATAATATTTTTAATACTACATTTCATATATCATCTACAGGTTTGTTTTTCAGTTATAGTTGATGAACCTCTCAACATTAGAGATTTTCAGGAATTGCCCACTAAAAGATGATTAATAATAGCAAATGTATTTTCCAAATGTTTGAAGGCTGTTAGATTAAGATTCTCAGCTTCACTGGAAGTCATTTAGGAGTCCACAGATTGTTTCTGAAAGCTTTGGAAACCACTTGGGGGGAGGTGAGGGAGAGGAAAGCAAACACACAAACAATGTTGGAGTTTGTAGCAATGTCAGTATGAAGGTAGTACTTTCTCTCTGTCATGCCTATTTTAGTATGGCTAAGGAACATTAGTGTTACTGTCTGCCACCGTACACCTATTTGAAGGGTTTCTACCCATCTTGGGGGAATGTTGCTAGTACATAGAATTTTCGGGTATGAGTGCAAACTGTGCACAATTATAAAGATGCATTGTAAAACTTCAGTCAGCAAGCATCTTCCCCAACACCTTATGTACACACCTTTCTTTTCAGTTGCTTACTAAGATTTCACCCTCTGAAGAGATGTTGAGGGTGTGGATTTAATAATAAATAAATAAATCGAATCTATTTCATCATATTTTATGATTTGAAACAAATTTGAGTTTTTTTAAAAGGTCTATTAACAGAATTAAAAAGTATTAAAATAGTTTATGTTCATAGTTTAGTAGAATATTAAACCAAATAGTTTACTAGAAACTAAACTGTTATAGTAAGATTTTTTTGTCTTTGTAAAGAACAGAAAAAAAGACACCCCCCCAATATTAACTGTTTTTGTTTTTTTTTTCACAAAAATACAAACTTCAGATATTGTCATAAAATTTATCTCAATATGCATATCCAGATTCAAAAATAGTAGCTTGAATTGAATTATAAGACAAGATTATTTTAGCTGTTATCCTGCCCTGGTTCCACTGCAAGAAATTGTGGGTTTACATGGAAGTCAGCACCCAAAACTGAGTGGTTTTGAGTATTCCACCTGTGTGATTTTTTTTCTTGATTCACTGGACTTTCTAATAGAGAAAATATGATAAATAATGATGTGCACTGTTTAAAAGTGCTTTGTTTATTTTACACTTGATTCATTTGCATTTAAATTAAGCTTACAGAGTTCAGGGACGTGGCAGGCAGTGCCGCATCTTGTCAGCTGCCTGTTAATACTGCATGTGCTCCTCTGTGTGCCATGCTTCCCAGGGAGATTACAGAATGATATACTGTTCTGTGTATACTGTTGATCCTTGCTCTTTCAGTCTATGTCCTGGTATAATATATGTTGCAAACTGTTGCATTCATCAACTATTAAAATCTTTTGGCATATGTCAAAAATGCACTTTGAAACAGAAGAAGATTTTGTATTCAAACAAGGACTTAGTGTCTTAGATGAGAAAGTTCAGATCCCTTAAGAACTTCATTCAAGCTGTGTTATGTTGCAGTATTAATAATGTACAATAATGCATTGTTTTATATGTTATTGCTGCCGGTAGAGGCAGGCTGGCGTTTCTTTCTCCAGTACAAGTCAGATAGGTGGCAACCAAAATGAGCCAAAGTTTTGAGTCTCTGATTTTCTGAGGTCTTCTTTCGTGTTCTTATCTCTTCTTTCTTTGTCACAGCATTTTTTCCCATCATTTTTGATGAAATTATAGGATGGTTTTATTGTTTTTTATCATTTTTATAAGTGACGTCTTTTGCTTTGATTAGTGCTCAGCAAGTAGTTCATGAAGCCTCACACTGTAAATACTGGAAGAAGAGTACAGCACTCACCTTTTATTGGAAAGGTTATCTACAAATCATTTCAGCTTTTTTAAAAGGGAAAAGATTCTTGCAGTTTTCAATTCTTATTCAGCAGTAGAGCAATATGGCTTCTCAGTAAATGTCTACACAGTAGTGGATATCCAAGTAATAGCAAATGTTTTTTTTGTTTTATTTTTTTGACTGTTTTAAAGGAGAAAAGTTCATGCTCTTTGGGAAGGAATTTGTAGATTGGTCATATACATGATGTCTCTTTAGATAATAATTACAAAAGAGTGACTCTTTGAAAAACAAAAGACCTTTCCAGAATTGTATTTCTACTGAAAATGTTTCTGAGAATTATTTCTTTTAATACTGATTTTACAGTGACTGGCTTGCAGGCTAAACAGAAATATTGCAGCCCAGTACAATAACTATTTAATTGAAAGATTGACACATACTTAGTGCAACCAAAAATACAGTGTTAAACACCATACTGCTGCTTCCTCAGAGCATGGGGTAAGGGACTGCAAGTGTTCTTGTAAGTTATTTTGAAAAATAATTAATTTGTGTATTTCTTGTTGGCACAGCATTATTGTCTTATCTCAGAGAAGAGTGGAGAGGAACATTCTGTTGAATTGTCCAACATTATTTCACTCAAAGACATCTGCAGTAATCCAAGGTCATAACTGGCAGATGTAGAAATCTGCTCCAAGGTGCTATCTTTCCAGAGTCCGTTGTCAGAATAATGGTGGAGCCATTTTTTTTTATGGTATAATAACTCTCACACACACACACACACCTCCCCCCCACCCCCCACCCCCCCACCCCAGAAAAAAAAAAAAAAAAAGTAGCCTGCAGCTAAGGGAAAGGTTTCCTGGACCTCACTGCCTCAGCTTATTCCAAATACTTTCTTGGGTCCTTATCTTCAGTGTGATTAATTTTTGTCATCACAGCTGCTCCAGGACATCTGGGGAAAACATGTATCAGCATAACTCTGTATCTGGATGATAGCTAATGTAAAGAAGATTGGGATGCAAAATACAGCAGAAAAGCCAAATATTTGTAGAGTTTTGTTTGCTTGGTTATTGCTAGATTTGAGTTTACCATGGACTGCAGGCTGCTACTCTCCAGTATTACTTTTTTCTTGTCCTGAATGTCAGATCACTTACAGAAACAAGAATTTATTACCTGTTCATGTCTTTCTGTGGTTTGAATTATGCACATAGAACATTAGCATTTCATGGTTTTGAATTTGTTTGTTGATTCTCAAGCAGTGAATTTATTTCTTCCCAAGAAGGAATGGGATTGGATAGAATGAGGGAAAGGAAATTATGTGTGCTGTTTGAGGAGATTGTTTTCAAAGGCTTACTGGTTGCTTTGTATTGGAGAAAGAAATGCCTATCTACACTACAGTTATTTTTGAGTGTGTGTCAGGCAAAATATTCTTGTTATATTTAATATATTGTCATGCAAATACTGTAGCATGAAATGAAATATTGCTGGTTTCTCTTGTCTCTATTAAAAAGGAGCACCAAAGCGAAAAGTAGGGTGAATACCGGCAGAGAAGCTTATGGAGATCCCATACAACAGTGGAGCTCTGTAGTGACTAAATCTTAGTATTCATCCAGTTTCCACATGTTCTTCAGGTTCTGTTAAAAAGAGAAATACTGATGATGATATTGAAAGTATTTCGTGGTACATTACTTCTCCCTGACTCTTAGCAATGCAATCTCTCATATAACACACAACCTCTAAATGCAGAAAAGCAGTTGTACTATGCACTTTTACAGCCATTTCACTGAAACGGTTGTCAAATTGAGAGAGTTCCCAAACTATTTCACAGAAACTCAGACAGGAAATACTTACCTATTTTTAATTTGATTACATACAGTTTTAATATGTTTAAAAGAAACTGTTTTCATCTTTTTTTTTAATCTGTTTTTAAAAATCTGTTTTAATAAATTACTCCGTGGATAACATTAAAGTTGGCCTTGAATAACAATATGAATAAAATAATCCTTCATGTGAAGGCATGTTCCACTTAAGGAGCTAAAGCTTCTGCCGTTCTCCTGCTAATTAGCTTAGTACTGTCATTAATAAAAGCACAATAATTAGGCATGAATAAGAAAATGTGCAGAATAATGTACAAAATAAGTGCGTTCAAAAATAGTGATGAGGCCTTTCAGTCCTAAGAAATGAAAGAGTTGTTTCTTTCATAAATACATTCTTCGAATATTTGTGAAGGCTCAGTGTTGAAACTGGCTGCTTTTAGCTGTCTGAACACACACAGAACTGTCAGTTCCTTTTTCGGGTAAAAATAACCTATGAAAAAGAGAGGAGGGAAAAAAAAAAGTGGACCTACATACTGAACAAATAGATTTATGAGAGACATAAAGCATCATCACTTTCTCCTCAGTAGAGGTTAGTTTGAAAGTTAAAGCTGCTCCACATCTGGAGGTCACCAAGTAGGAGCGTAAGAACATGTAAGGACACTGGTTACACTGGAGCAGACCCATTTTGGATGTGAGAGAGGCAAGGGGTGAGGTAGATCCTAATTTTTACATTATACTATCCCGGTTGAAGTCTCTTTTGCATAAAGGTGGTCTGCCTCTGCCAGGAAAGATGGAAAGACTAGATTTTTGGGGGGCTCAAGTGGGCTTTTGGAATAAGGTTCTCAGATCTGGGCCATCTTCTGTTCTCATGTGACAATTTGTAGCTGCTAGAGGTGATTTTAAATGTGTAATTAACCAAGTTCTTGCTTGTTTCTGTACTTTATTATGGGAATAATGGTAGCTGCTAATTATTTAAAATATATGCATATATTTTAAATATGCAGCATGGTAACATCAAATGATTTAGGTCAAAACCCATGGACACTTGTGTGTACAATAAAATGTTGAAGAGCCTAGACAAGTAGAGGTCTAAAATTTGGACTCCGTGGATGCCAAAATAATTACTTATATTTACCCTATACGAGCCTATGTACAGCCTTTTCAGCATTGACAACATGAATGGTTATGCTGACATGGATTTTTTGTCAGGTTCTCAATTGTCAGCTTCCATATCTTGTATGTTAAGGGTAAAATTTTGGGCTAAACCAGAAAATCAGCTATTAATTTCCAAGATATTAATAGACCTATTCAGGCTTTTAAGGTAACACTTTTAAGTTAGGTAGTATGATTACCAAGTTTCTTGCTGGTCAAAAATGAAAGTCAGAATAGAAGATAATGGTTTTAATATTTTCTCCAGCAATGATAAAACTGCGTTAACTTTGAGTGTTGCCACCAACGTGGTTGGATTGTGTTAGAAAAATGAGCTTCATACTAGTTTTGGCCAAGGCAATGTGAGATAGAACATGTGTATATAGATGGCACTGTTACTTGTAGAGAAAAATATTCTTATTATTGAGAAAAAAAATATATCTATATATATTTAGACTGTCGGATGTGAAGAAGTAGTAGCATTACACTGTTCCAGTAAGAAAAAAAAAGGAAAGCTATTAGAAGTGTTTCTTATTCAGATTAAAAAAAAAAAAAAAAGGCACTAGAAAGTATCCTGCTTTTAAAAAGTTTGAAACTGTATGTTGTGACAGAGAGAAATTTGTAATCATTGTATTTATGGATACAGGTTTAGTGGAATTTTAGGGTAAGTGAGCTTTCATGGTCTTCTACTTTCTCTTTCACTCTTTTTTATTTTTTTTCTACCTGTTCTTCCTTGCTTGGGTTTTATGGCCCTGGTAATTAGTTGTTACTACCAGTTGTGCACTGAGGTACTCTATCAAGTGACCTTCAATGAGTAACGGTAGTCATCTGTCTTTACAAAAGGCCTTAACCTGATGGTGAGGAGTGGCAGACAGGAGATAGGAAGGCTACTTTATTTGTGAAAATATGCTTCTGACATAATGTTAAGATGAAATTTGACAATTGACATGCAGTTGTTCCCTCTTCATTTATGAAACCCCTATATAGCCTGATTCCAGAAGGCACTTCAGTAGGAGCTCCCTTATTCAAATTGGAATTTCTTCTCATCGGGTCCCCAAAATTTCTCTAGAAGGCACAAGCATTTAATGAAAACTACATGGAGGCTCAAACAGAAGTTGATGGTGTTCTTGGAAAAATATTTGAGTATAAAGGTTTGGAAAACTAATCAACACAGGACTTTCAAATATGGATGTTAAAAATTGCAGTTAATCAATTGCATATCTGGACGTGCTATTATTCAGCTTTTAAGGAGAAGTAAGCTGACTTTTTCAAGGAGCTATTGTCATAGATCATACCTTTTCTCTCAGTGACTCATTTTTTTGTTGTTCCAGAGAGAGACCTTTTTGGAGCAGAACCTTTTGACCCTTTTAGCTGCGGAGCAGGAGATTTCCCTCCAGACATTCAGTCCAAACTAGATGAGATGCAGGTAATTATTGAGTTGTTAATTATGTATTTTTCTATGGCCATATGAATATTATTGAAATACATCTTTAGAATATTTTTAAAATGTTTTCTAAGCTGCACACACACAAGTACCTGGGGAAAAAAAATCTGATGGTTTCTTTTTGTACTCATGGACTTTGAGTTGGAATTTGAATTTGCCTGAAATTCCTCTCAAATGTTAGCCTGTGGTATTAAAACAGACACCTGCACCTATTTAAGGCTTCTCAGCAGTGTAAGCAAAATGGATACTGCTATTTCTGCCTGGGAAGGGACTGAGTGAAGTTTAAGAAAGAGCTGAGGCAAGAGCCCTACAGATGCACTGACCATTTTATTCTTCAGCAGTTTTCTGCTGTCTTTAAAAGTATCCATATTTGACTATGGCATTCTGGGACTTAACTATTAAGAGTTGATTCAAGAATTCTGAACTGATGTGTTTTTTCATCAGAAAATGTTTGTTGTCTCTGAAATAGTCTATGGTATCTGTTCAGATATTGACCCAATTTTGAAGCAGTGATAGGAGAAAACTTTCAAGTTGTGGACTAAGTCAGTCTTCTCAATCAGACTTTCCAAACTGCTAGTTCCTTGCAAACTTGCTTATCTGTTTTTTCAGCAGCCTGCCAGCAAAACAGAAGGCTGAAAATACTGGGAACTTGAATTTCTAGATTCCTGGCTCCTCAGCAGGAAGTGTTCCCAGACCCCTTGTATATTGACAGCCTGCAAAGTACAAGAACTAGCTCTCAGGCTCTCGAAGTTCCTCATTTTTAAATGTCTTTAATACAATTTAAGTACAGTTTAATTTTCCAAACTAAAATTTTGGAATTCCTGTTCATGGGCAAATTTAATTGTTCATGTCAGTTTTAGGGTGGCACCACTGGCAAAATCCATTCACTGTGAGATATAAAATGGAGATTCTTGCTCATCTGCACTTTGGCCTGCTATCATTTCAGATAGTACCAAAAAGTCAAAGCTGTCTTCTTTGCACTTCTGTTAAAATTACTTATGTTTTGTGAATGCCATGATGTGGCAAAAAAAAAATCCTGTGGTTATAGGTAAGTTCACATGGTAGGAGTTCTTATTACAGATGATGTTCTGACAAAACTGTAAATTGTTAGGCCATGACTTCTAAGTGTCATCACTTTATAAAATATCAGTAAATGGGTCAGTAGAAATCTTTATCAAAGATTTTTGAAGCCATAAAATGGAAAACTTCTTTCAGCTTTTACTCTGACCTAAGAAAAAAAAATAAATAAATCTTAATGCATTGCTATGTCCTGTTGCAAAGAATATTGCATTAGTTTGCCCTGTACATAAATGTTTATTTTTTCTCACTTTTCTGTGTGATTTGTAAACTAGTCTCACAGAGAGTCTAGCATACCCTGACACCTTTACTGAAAATGAATTATTAGGTCTGTGTTGGCATAAAACTTGTTCACATGTAATCCAGTTGAGATCAAGGGCAAAGCTGACAGGATGAGGGGGGGTGTGGGCAGAAGTCAATTCTGAGATTGGCCAAAGCAAAAGCTATGTCCAGTTACTTTGCTATGACAACCTTCAATCACTTTGTAAGTCACCGTTAGATTTAGTTGCCATGCAGAAGTTCTTTCTATAGATTATATTAATATGAATCAATGGTGAAAAATACTGATGGAAATGTGTTTTTTCCTAATATCTCTTTTATCTTCTTATGCTTTCCTGGGTGCCTAGCGTCAGCGATGGTTGGTATAACATATTTTAATAATGGTATTTAAATCATTTACGGATGAAATGTGCACTTATTCATGTATGGGGTTTTTATTTTTATGAATATAAGTGTGTGTGTGTATGTATATATATAAAAGCTTTTAAGATTTGTATTTTATATGTGCAATCTTGTAAGTCAGGAACATTTTCATTTTTAGAAGCCTACAGTTTTTAGATAGAGACAGCTGATTTTAGTTTTCTTTAGTTGACAATACTAAGTCTTCATTTTCTTTGCTGTTTGTTTTCCATGTGTTCTAGAGAAATGTCCAGCTCTTTTCTTTGGATTGTCATTGATGAAATGGTCTACCCAAACGTGATATATAGATGGTTTTTTTTTTTTACTAGTACAGTCAGTGATGTAAAAGTCCTTATAATTGGAAATACTTACTTTAAAACTTGCAATGAGCAGAAGATAGCTGTGCTAGAGGTCAGCGGTTGTTAGACACAGCCTATAAGGAGGAAGAGAAAAATGGCTGCTACAAAAGGCAAAACCACAAAGTATGTAATGTGCTCTGAGAAATCTAAAATTAGGGAACATGAAGGAAAAATATAAGCTGCTTTCCTTCTCTGAAGTGCCATGTTAAGGGAGATGTTGTCTTCACATTTTCGAAGTACAGCCTCAGCTTCAGTAAATATGTTATTTCAATAAATGTACAAATGTTAGTTTTTTAATAAAATATCTAATAGTTCTAACTATAAACTTATTCTGAGAGGGTATTGTTAAATATAGCTTAACCTGCAGTCAGAGTGGCAAGTCAGCCAGCCAGTGGTTGGAGTAGCTCAGTCCAGTCTGTTGTCCCATTCCTCATATTGAGCTATGTCAATTGTCATGCCCCAGTCTGAAGAAAAGCTGTTTCATAGTACATGTGTGCTGGAAGGTGCCATGTAAGCAAAATGGGAGAAGAAAGCACAGCAAAGCAGAAGAGGCATTGGGGAATAAACTTTTCAGTAGTGGGTGCTTTTGCTTTGTATCCACTATTCTGAACTTAATGAGATCAGATCAAATTCCTCGACTTCTGGGGGAACAGCTTGCATTTAAACTTTAGGGAGGATCCAAATTTCATAGTTAGGCTCTTTCTATTCCATTTCTCAGTCCAACTTCTGCTGATCTTCTTGGAGAGCTCTATACTCCAACATGTGCTGAGATGTGAGTTTTACAGCTCAGACCTCTCCCTGATGACTCTCCAACCTCCTGTTTCCCCACCCTTGTGCTGAAACATATTTTCATCCTATTTTGACTGCATCCAGGCATTAATAAAATAAATCTATTTTCCCAGAAATCTTGCAGTGAAGGGAAGTTTCCCTGGATCTTGAATCATACTAGCAACAGCTGCTATGATTTATTAAAATCTCAAGGTAGTTAATATCCTAAAGCTTCCAGGAGCTGCAGGCCATTCTCCCTGCATGGCCCAAAGCAGTCAGGAGGCTTGTCTTATTTCCATCGGAAGTAAGTTATGCTCAGCCCTCTAAATTATCTTCTCAGAGACATGTAGATTTATCATTCATTGGGTTTGGGCTGAATTAAACTCATTGAGTAAAGGCAGGTGGTGAAGGGATAAACAAGCTAACCTCAGGAAGAGCCATAAGGGTTGACTTTGACATATTTACCTTGTGATAAAATGGATGTACTTGTCCTTTTTTACTGCTTGTTTTTTTTAACCAGAATAGTTCACATCTTTATATCATGAAGAATCAAAAAATAAGTGGGAGTTTTGGAAGAGGGGTTGTTTTCAGGTTACATTTTCTACTGAAAACAAGCTTTGCTTCTCTAAGAGACCCATCATATCTGTTAGCAAAATATTGTCATTTTTCTGGGTAACTAAGATATTCAGTACTTATGTTAAGTCATCTTGGAAGTTAAAAAATTACTTGACACTGTTATTATGGAGATATGAGCACAGAAGCAAGGCACGATACACTTTATAGTCCTTCCTCTTCCCATTCCTCTCCAGTATCTGGGGATGGTCTTTTTTTGTGTTCCCTAAAAATCAGCTGATTTGAACTGTTCTCTGAGTAAATGAGAAGTTACTGTTTCCCGAGTCTTTAAAGTACAGGAAGCCATGGTGCACATGTTTTTTAATGAACAGGCAGTGTGTTATGCTAAGAACATATATTTTTAGAAGCTGAAATGTTTATATTAAATATTTTTAAATTCTGAGTATTAAAATTAATGCTATCTATTTTATATATACAGTACGTAATGTGTACCAAGTGTTGACGATATATCATTTTAAAGAAAAAGTATTCTGCCTAATACATTAATCCAGTTTATTAGAAAAGGATACAAATGAAACAATTTGTAACTCAATTTTTGACTACTCAGTGATTCCAACTGACATCATTATTATTACAGCTGTGAATGCTGGGTTTTGGAGCGGAGAGTAGAAGGTAGGCACATACTGTATGATGGGTATTATAATAATCATACAGTAACAACAAGTAGGAACCATAAGAATTGAGAGAAGTGTGTGTATATGAATTGTATTCCTGAAAGTGGATGTAAAGCTGTAAGTGTTCTGCATCACCATGAAAACTACAGCACAGGATGCTGATATTCTTGCCTGCATAAATCACGGCTCAGCTGTGTCTTGATATAAAGTAGAATCTTTTCTTAAAAGCTTGTCTTTCCACAGCTTGGTTGCTGACAGCTGATGGGGTACAATTTTTAAATTATCATATATTTGCCAAAGTGGAATCTGCAAAAATACAGAATTATTGAAGAATTTGGAGTTAGCTTGAAAAACTTGTGGGGCTGGGAATGGAGATGGATGTGGGAGGTATCAAGTCTGTGCTTTCCTGATCTTCAGGAATTTGATTGCAATCACTTTGCCAAAGAGTCTGTTGGAATAGTACATTATGATTTTTTCCCTTTTTGAGTGCCACATTTAATTTAATGGGAATTTTGGTTGAGGCAGTCGAGCTTCCTTTGAGTGTCCTGGTTTATAATCCTACACACTTCTTTTCCTCTACCTTAAATACTCTTAAAAAATAAGTCTATATTTGACATTCTTTTGAGGTCTGAAAAATGCCCTGGTGGCTATCCTGATGTCCTGTCTGTGGCTGTTTTTTTGTTTGTTTGTTTTCGTTGACTCTGTGGTTGCCCTGAAAGTTAGATCCTACTAGTAACTGTAGAATCTGACCCTGTGATGCCAGTGAGTTTTTGTGTGATGTAATAGGTGAACATCAGAAAAAATCCTCCATGATCAACATAGCAGCAGTAAGATAAGCACACTTACAGATCTGATTTGCTCTTAGCTGTCCAGAAAAACAGCACTGGACATGCAGCTGTATGAGACACCAACAAACAGTGCTCAGAGGAAAGATAAGAGCATTCAGGAGGACATGAAAAGTATGCGTGTTCAGTCATAGGGCTGGCACAGCTTTGAAAGTGCTCTCCAGAGGGCTATGTAAGAACTTGCATGTCCTTGTTAAACCAGTGTATTAAGCATCTCCAGGTTGAAGCACTGACTTTCCCTTTTACAACCTCAAAACTGGAAGCATTCTTTAAATATTTAGACAGATTATGATAATATTTAGACAGATTAAGATAATTATATATTTTTTTTATAATTTTATAATTTTAAAATTTTAGACAGACTAAGATAATATTTAGACAGCGTTTAAGATGCGCAGAAACTGAGGGTTTTATGATTCAGCAGGCTAAAATGTAGGGCTAATCCTAGGATTTGTGCCCTTGTGTAAGCAGTCCTCCTCTGTTACATCAACAAAACTGCATCCTTTGGGTAAATGAGCAATGTCCATTTATAACAGGTTGTGTTTGACTTGGAGCTTCACGCAGTTTGCTCAAAATATCTTCTGCATTGAACACTTTTCCTGATAGCTTGTTAAAAAGCACAGAGGGGGGAAAAAAAGTCAAATATAGCAGTGCATTTTGGCAGCACTATGTCACTCAGGTAAGGCAAGTAAGCACAGTTGGAAAAGGTTTACAATCCAGTAATGCTTTGTCTCACCATCTTATAATATGAATATTAGGAAAATGTAGATTTTGTTTGGAAGATCTGAGATCATTTAGTAACCATTTCCAGGAATTTTATTCTATTTCTCAGCATTGCTCTTCTGATGGTAGTAGCTGGTGGAGTTATTAAATATTCATACACTTTTAAAAATCTAGCATGTGGTTTACATTTGTTTGAAATGAAGCTGATGTAATTTGTGATTTATCTTTTAAAGCCAAAAGGTATCCTCTTGAGGTACTCCTATGCATTATGAGAAAAGACTTGAGTTTATGCCCAGTCCTAGTACGGGCTGCCTTACTAGAAGATCTATTTTGTTTACAACATGCTTGCTTCATAAAAGCACATAGTATTGATTTCATAGCACATGATCAACGTTGTCCAAGTGAACTGTAGGCTCAGACTGTACTGAGCTGAACATTGGAACAGGTGCCACTGGAGTCGATGTTCTCATGGCCTTTCTATTCAGAGCCCTTGTTTCCAGTTGCTTGCAGCTTTACAATATTTTCACCTAAAAGACCAAAATTTTCTGGTTTTAAAGGTGACTTTTCTTTTGGAGGTCAAGACGTAAATAATCAGCTTATTTCAAAGAAAAAAGAGAAATGAAAACAAGAGTGTTTTCCCCCTATTAAAAGTGATGTTGTTATTTTAGAATTGGTGCAAGCTAAGTACATTTTGTAAACCTAATACAGGTACTTGAGAAGTAAGTTATTTTCAATAGAACGGGTGGTAATGTCTACCTTGTCTTAGTGCTTCTGCTAATAAAATAGAAGAGACATTTTTATCTGAACTTTTTAAGAATTCCTTTGCTCTTTCTAAAGAGCATCATATTTTATTTCATTGAGTGTTACACGCCTTTGAAATTCACCTTTTGTTCTTTGCAATAAAGCAGATATGATTTTATTTGCCTTTTAGCAAGGCTCAGATGACCATAGGCTGTAAAGCATACACCTGTCAGTGTAACCACACAGTGAATGATTCAGAACAAGCCTCTGAGATTTTGTTGTGTACCACTATGCTTTCCGTTGAAGTACTTCTAAGATAAGGGATTACTGATTGTAAGAGAAATGTGGAATTAATAACAATGTCCATGACTTAGATCTCCTTCAAATATAAATATAATAAACTTTTTGCTTATATAGCAATCTGATCTTTCCTGCTTATAAATCATGTTGAATTTTACTCAAGAACAACATGGTTCAACTTATGTAAACTAATATTCAATATTTTTATTCTAATAATACTTTCTTCATTTCATATACAAATGTTATTTCTTTTGTTATACCACAGATAAATCCTATACATTAATGACTAAGAGAAACTTAGAAAAACTGGCTGACCAAATAATGTAAATGTCTGTGAGTTATCCTGTGAAGTATCCTTTCAAAAAATCATAGAAATGCTAATGCTCAGAATTTGACCTAAAGATAAGCTTGAATGTACATGTTTGTAGAAAGAGGTGATATTCCTCCTGAAATTGCTTTCCTTTTTATTAACTATGTCTTGTTTCATTGCAGGAGGGGTTCAAAATGGGATTAACTCTTGAAGGCACAGTATTTTGTCTTGACCCACTAGACAGCAGATGCTGATGCCAAGAAAATAAATGTGAAATTCCTACGCAGTGTTTATATTTTGAACACATTCACGAATATTATCCATGTGCCAAAAATTGCTTTTTTCAACATGTAAACTCATACGAGGTTTGCTTCTGTAAAAATCCAACTTAGTTCCAGTCTTTCCCTGTACAAATGTAAAAAGTTGTATTTGTTTATGAAATATGAATTAAATTACACTGTTGTGTTTCTTTCTCTCAAACATTTGCCCAAGTTTACTATGCTTTATGACTATTAGCCTGGAGAAGTTCTTCAGAAAGCTCACACATACCTCTCTTTGCAAACATGCAAGCATGATTTTTACATAATGCTTTACTTGGCGGTATTTCGAAATGAAATTTTTAAGCCATTATTTAAAGTTCAATCAGTCAAATGATTAATTGCAACTGCAGTTAAGAAAGCAGAAAATACCTACCATTAATATATGCTTAAAAGAAATCTAAATGCTATGTAATTAATTTCTATTACCTTGTACAGTTATTACACTGTATATCTGTTGTTACTAGTTTGTAAAATCCATAAGATTTTTAAGTCCTTAAATCATGTTTTAGAAGCTAACAAATTGTTAGTCTGCTAATTAGTGTTTAATGAGCATAGAAGAGCTGCTAAATTGCAGAAATGACAAAGTCACTGCCCTTTGTCTTGATATTTTATAGCTAAACTGTAAGGTGTATAATTTGGAATTCATTACATGCTAACAATAATTTGAAAATGAGATTATGATCTTGCATTTACTTAGAAATTTCTGTAATTTTGTGCACAAGCAGGCACTCTGTTTACTGGGATCAATTCTGTAAGTTGGTTTCAACATGTGAGCATTCACTGTCAGGCTCTGTTGGATATTATTTTCACGGACTGCATCGATATTGTGTCTTAATATAATTTTGAAGCTTGCTGCAAGAATTGAATATGTTAATAAGTCCTTCATACTTGCTAGTTGTTCATGTTACACAAACAACTGCAAACCAAAATTTTCAACTGCTAGTGAGTTCAACACTGACCTGTCTATGCATACTCTTCACTAATCTTGAACATAAGCAATAAAATAATATGCTAAACTTATATCATCATCAGTGTTTTGATGCCCGAACACCACCTTAGTTCAATTTAATCCTTTTAAAAATTCTCTTATTTTCCCCTTATAAAACATAAAGATGTGGAAAAAAATAGAGCTTTTTGTGTATTTTTTCCTTTTTTTAAAGAGAAGTTTTTTTGTGATAGTGTTATGGTTTTGTCCTTAAGAGTTACAGTTTACACAAAAAATGTATTTTGCAAATTCACCATCACATATATATCTTCATGCCCTGTTCAATGAAGTACTTCTGCAAAGGCCTTTGAAAGTCTGCTGAAGTGAATTCTTCCTGAATGGATTATTCCTCTTCTGAATTTGACATGTGCTCAGGTACCTTGCTGAACAGGGGCCTTAATGCTCTACATTACAATAGTCTTCCTCTCTGTTAGTCTCTTTTGAACGTTCATATAGAGTATTATATATAAATATATATAAAATCACTAACAAATAGAATAGTATATGTTTCATAAAGAAAGGTCTTTATAATTTTGTTTGTCATATAGTATTTTGGAATTTGTATAATGAGGATGTTTAGTAGCCATAGCAATGGCCTTTTTTTAACAAATAGAATTTGTATTTTTATTGTACTTTAAAAAGCTTTACATAATAAGCATATATTTAGTGGTCATTTATTATCAATGGTAACATTAATATTTGCACATTTTAAGAAATGTTTTTCTTTACCAATTTTTATGATAGTTGACTGCAAATGGCATGGTTAATTATTGCATAACTGGTCAATCCATACAAAAACACTTAAATCAACAAAACAGTGCATTTTTAATGAAAAGGTTCTGTGATCCAATTGGAAACTGTATTTCTATGTAATCTCAAATGTCTGTTTAATTTTGCCTAAAATAAATGTTTTTAAATAAATTGCATCCTAGAACACAATGTTCATTCAGTTAAATGCTCAATGGATGGAGGGAGGGGAGGTGTGTAAATGTCGGGTAAGACCTGCCATGAAGAACAGTTCAGTCGCCTTGGTAAGAACTGATGAAGAACTTGTAAGATCTGATAAGAGTTAAATCTACTGGTAAGAATCTGATGTCAGATGGTGTAAAATTGCAGACACGTTTTCTGGCCTTTGATTTTGAGTTTGGCCTGATCCGTAATCAGGAGAGAAAATCTGTTTTATATGCAGTTATCTAATGCTAGTAATTAGAAATTTATAATTCCTCATTCCTTTCCTTTCTTTCTGCAGTGCTTCATGTTTTTAATAGACTCTTGCCTTTTTTTTCCGTATAATTAGCTAATAAATACAATAAGCTTCTAAATGAACCTATTGGTTAGTGAAGGAGTTTTTCCATCGCAAAAATTTTTGTCACGCTATAACTCAAAAGCTATCTAACCTCTTCTATTTGCAGAGTTGGGGCTTGGACAGTTTATAGGAATGAACGTTGTCAGGCTAACAAGAAAGGGGTATGTGTAATCTCCTGTGAGTTAAACATAAGCTATTCTTCTTTCCTTGAACTCGTGTATCAATGTTCCCACTAGTACTGGTGTTGTTCTACAGATAATGCAATAGTATTGCACTGTTACTTTATATATTTGAGACCAGTACAAGGGGTCTAGATGATCGCTCTTGCTCTCCTTAGAGGAAATGGGAGTTCTCCCATTGCTCTGAAAATAACTGTCTTTGGAAGCTCTCTTGTTACCAATTCCTAGTTGTTCGATTATCTTTTAAAAACATAATCTCTTAAAAAAAAAAAAAAAAAGCTTGAGAGCTTGTTTGTGAGAATGTCAAGTGCTTCTGCTAATTGTGTGACCTTGGGCATTACACTTAACAAAAGCTTCCTGTTTTCAAGCCTGAAAAAGAGCAACATCATCTACAGGATTAGACATATGGTGCTACATTACTTGTGAACGAGAAATTTTTGGATTTGCGAATTTGTCCTAAAATACCAGATTTGTGCCACTGCACTTTCTTCTTTTGTTTGGATATCTTTTTTTTTTTGCTGTTTTCTGTTTTAAATTTCTTTGAGCTCTGCTCACACTGCTGACCATGCTCTGACTGCATTACTTCCTGATGTGTCATATTGGATTTTAGTTCCACTTGTCAGCTGCCCAGCTACTGCACTGCCATATCACACCAAGCTGTATTAACAGCTAGAAGTAAGATTTCTCCCTTTCTATTTTTTATTATTTATTTTTTATGATGTGGACTGTTTTTTTCCTTCCCACCTACTTACTACACTACCACATAAGTAAATAAGGTGCTTAGGTTAGAATACTTCTTAAGTCAAATAAGTTTATACAGGGTTAATTTGTGTGTTTTCTTCAATGACTTTAATTTACTGAGCATCATCACAGGATGTTCTTAGCTTAACCCATTCCTCTTTATGCAGATTGGCTTGTAAGTGTCTGTCTTTTGTCTCTCCATGTGACAGATTTCTGCTAGATGTATAATTGATCAGGTCATTCAAATTGGCAAAGATACATCCTTCATGTGGCAAAAGGCATTATATTTTATTTTGGCTTCCCTTATGGAAAGGAGGAGAGGAAAAAGAAATTTCCCCAAGTCTTTTCACACTTCTAGAGGTAAGCGTAACTGTGTAATCTCAAAGGTGATTGAACTTGCCAAGAAATGGAGCTGGCTCAGAGACTTCATTATGATGATTATTCTTCAATTTGTTGAACTAAGCAGGGTCTCATTCTCTCAGAGTAATTCTGCTTCACATAAAGAGTCCCCTCTGCAATGGGAGAGTGTGCCACTGCCTGAGAATTCTTCAGTGAAACATCCGGACTCCCAGTTTCCCTTATATCCTGTTGGTTGCTGCAGATTGTCACCCTTTGGACACTCTTAAGAAATATGTTAGTAAATGCAGCTGAGCTATCAGCTTTCTTAGATGACACTTTGGGCTTTTGCTGCTGCTTTTAAAAACAGAGGATGCAAAAGTCACTCTTAAAAAATGCAGGTTAAAATAATCTGACTAACTAGCCATACAGTCCAAAATGCAACCAAAAATGCCTGCAAGCTGGTGTTCTGTAAGCTTCAGCTAAAAGACAACAAAGCAAGTAAGATTTAGTACGTAATTAACCTGCATTTTTTCCCCATTTTAAGACAAATGTTCTTATGAAAGACTGGGACATTATTTGCATTGTCATCTGGTGAAAATTCATGGTACTTCTCATCAACTTCTCATCAGTAGGATAGAGGAAAGGATCTCCTTTTGACCAATTATTTCAGATTGGAAGGGAACATTTTGTTCATAGTAAAGCCTGACATTTGTAAAATATGTGGCATTCTTGAGACATTTCAATATTCAGTGTCAGTGCAGAGATTAAAGAAACTGCCCATTTATTTATTTATCAGATCAAAACACTGCCTGGAACTTACAACATTCTTTCAGTGGGTTTCATAGACTGCATAATATTTGTGTGAGGTGGGGTAAAGGTTTTCAAACGTGTGAATATGCAATTTACCTTTTGTGTTCAAGAAATATCTTGAGAGTCTAATTTATATATAGTTTGGGCTACATAACTGAAAGTTTATTCTCCCACAGTGAATTCTGGAATGGATTAAACTTTAAGGCTCATATGAATGGCAGAATCAGTGTTTGAGTTTTCCCTTTTTTTTTCCCCCCACATTTTCCACTATTTAGTTCAGTAAAGCTTTATGCCTTGTAATAAAGAATAGGAAAAAGAAGGAGCAGAATAGGAAGGAAGTATAGCAGAAAGATGAGGTGGAAAAAAATATCATACTCTGCATCTTACTAACTTTGTGATTATGTTTATGAAACTTAACTGAGTTAATAACATCTCTCTCTGCCACATCAGCTTTTATGGCTATCTCAGTGTTGCACAAGGGCCACCAAGAAGCAGATTTGACATATTTGCTGTCCACGAGAACAGGTAGAACTATCTGAGCTAATCTCTTTATTAATCTCCTTATGATAAAAGAGCTTTCCCAAAACAGGAGTCTTGGAATAGACCCTGCAGGTTTTTCATGACTGCAGTTACCTTTGCAGTTTCATCCTAATGCAAGGCTTTTCTGACTAAAAAGATATCAGGAAAATCCATTCAACTGAGTCTTCTTGGGGATCTACCACATATAGCGTTTAAATAGTTGCAAGTTTTATTTCTTCTATTTTTGAATGTATTCTGCGAGCATTTTGTTCAGTTAAAAAAAAAAAAAGAGAGGTGTTTTTTGAAGCTTCTGTACAAAACCTAAAATGTCTTCTGTAATACTTTGTTAGATCTGAATTAGGAACACAAAACCTAAAATGTCTCCTGTAATATATATATATATATATATATATATATATGTATATTTAGATCTGAATTGGGAAAAAAAAAAAAAAAAGCTTCCTATAATTAAAGTTGGGGAATTTGGTTGTGTTATGTGGCTGTAGACTAACTCTGAGCCTGAAGACAAAAGGTCCTGTGGCAATATTAATTTGGTACAAGAAAGCACAAAGGTGACCTGTTAGAATTGGAATATTTTGAGCTTGTTTCACTGAAAATAATGAGTTCTTTAGGAATCTTTGCTGGTTCACTTTTGAAAATTTTATTATGTAGTTAAAATATATTGATTTTTTTTAAAAGGATCTTTATTTCATTGTTTTCAAATAGTACTTTTTTATTTTTTCCCATAGTGGAATAGAGCTACCATTATGGCAAAATAAAATCTCCTTCAGTTTTAATAATGCAGGATTATGTACCAGTGGACAAGTTCCCTGTGTTTTTACAACCATAACGGATTAGGATACTATGAAGAAGCCAGAATAGATCTGAATTTCTGAGACACTGAAAGCCTGGAAAAATAAATAAAAATAAAAAATAAAATAATAAAAAAATAATAAAAAATAATAAAAAATAATAAAAAATAAAAAAATACATGATCACAGTTGTAATTTGTGGCAGATTAATTTGGGATGCAAAACAAGCAACCACATTGTGGAAAGAAAAAATAAGGGAAGAGGGTTTTCATGAGGTGAGAGTTAATGAGAAATTTCACATGAGAATGAAAATTCTGTTTGGGATTTTGTCTCTTTGGGTTTATCCATGCTCTCTTCCCTAGTGAAGCAATATTTATGTAGTTTTAACTGCTGATCAGGCATACTGCTTCTGAGAAGCAAAAGCCTAAATAATTAGTGCTGTTTTCAGATTATCAATAGCAGTGTCAAATGATCAAAAGTTTTATTCTTGCCTTTCCAAGTTGCATGTCTGTTTTCTCATCGTTAAGGACATTAAATCTGTCCTTCAAGGTGTTTAAGGATTGTTAGCATTCACTGTGTTTTATTACTACCTGTGGATTGCCATAATATTTAATGTACACTGTAAAAAAATTAGTCAAGCCTGTGATCTGGTGTCATCAAAATTGAATGCTGTCATAACATCACAATAGACTGAGGTATAAAACTGAAATAATATAATGTTGTGGAAGGTTTGATTATTTAAAAGGCTTTTGAATACATAGGTATTTTATAAGGACTAAATGTTATTAAAAAGTCAGAAACGTGTGACTAGAGACCTAAGTAAGCAAGATAAATTGCCTGTTGGCAGTATAATAAATAAACCAGTAAGGCCACTAAAGCCACATGAATCATATAGCCAAAATTAATTTACTTGAAATTTAGGAAACAGGGATTATTTTCTCAGGACCACAGATTTAGTCTGTCACAGACCTCCCTGGTTAAGAGGTTGAATGGCAAAGGGGAAAAAAAATCCCACACAATATTCTAAACAATATTTGACTCTGAACCGATGTGTTGCTGCAGATTAAGGTTGAGCTAATAACATGATTATCACCAGCAATAATGCAGACTGCATATAGGGGCAGTTTAACTAGTTAGAAATAATAACATTGCTTGCAGAAGGCATTCTCCGCTGTAAAAAATATAAGAGAATATTATCACTATTATGACTTTGGCAGTCTTATTTTAAAGCACATGTGGAGGGATTATCCTGATTCTTGGTGTTTTCATAAGCAGACCTTATGGTCGCAACCAATACTGGAAAGCAATGAGAAAGGAAAATCAACAAGAAAAACCTGTATTAGCAGAGACCACAGAAGACACCTGTGATGTTTAACTGTTCTGAAAAGAAGATAAATTTTGAGCTTTTTTCAGCTTATAATTAATTGAGAAAATGCTGCTGAGCAGTATCTATCACATATATAAATACTACTATACCTTTGTATTATTGAGAGGTTTTATTTTTCAGAAAAAGTGGACAAACTGTGGGCAAACTACACATTTACAGTATCTGAAGTGACATTTTCATATTGATCCATTCACATGAGAATTTGAAAGCCAGTACCTGTTGCTGTACACACTGCTTGGTGTGCAATGCAAATAGTTAACGCACAAATGAGCGCATCAAATGCTTTTTGTACAGACACTGATGCCTCCCAATGCAGTTCCTATGTTAGGAGGGAAGTTTGAGGTGGTTAAACAGGGAGGTGCTTCATACACTGCAATTTCTAGACAGGAATAGAGATTTCTACAAACATCACTAGCTCCGGTAATGTCAAGTCATTCCAGACCAGGATTTAAAGCACAGTGCAAGTAACTGCAGGCAGATGTTGAAAGCATTCCAGACGCTGGCCCCCTCTGAGTTATAAAGCAGAAAACGTTTTAAATTTTCTTTTTCTCAGTCCAGTGTAAACCCTGGAAAACAGTACCTTTAGATACATTCCTCCAGAGTTAGGAATACATTCTGACTCCCCATATTTAATTAAAAAGCAAAAAGATAGAAAGAGAGAGAGTGTTTAATGGTATCTATGGTATCTATTAAAAAAAAAAAAAGCACTGCCCCTGTTTTATAAATGCAAGCTTTTGAAACTTGGTGCGGTTACTCGTACACAGGACATTCTAGCTTCTATGCATTTGACTAATGCTTATTTTTATCATAATATCTGCTTAAATGCTATAAAATTGTTTTTATTTTTCAATCTTTTAGTTCTTTTAGAAAACTTTATGGGAAAGTGTGAGGTACGCAAACTAATTATATTTCAATATTCAGACAAGAAATAATGGCAGACACCTTTCTTTCTTAAAACCTAAAACCCAGTTGTCTACCTAGGAATCAAAAATTGCACATTGATGTTTCCAAGGGTAAGCAAGCCTACCAAGGAAAGCTGGAAAAAAATATTATGGTTGGCCCTGACAACCATGCTGTCTTCCAGGAATGATAAATTAGTTTGTAATCTACAGCTCCATGTGTTCTTGTAGTTGTGCTTTTTTCCACGCTGTATGCAACAGCATCACATGGGTTGAGCGTTGCCTGAACCTGCTCCAGTATTACATGCCTGGAAAGTAGTCCTTGTGGCTACTCGCCAGGAGAACACCATTTTAAGCATAAACTAATGAAGATTTTGTACTCCTTTAGGTGTAAATGTACAGGGAAACAAGATGTGTATGTACTAAGAGCTGTGGAGGCACAGGGAAAGTTCAAGGTTTTTGAAGCAGTATAAACTTCTTGAACAGCTGTGCTCTGCTTTTTCTGATTTTCTGATGCAAGATACCAGAGGCAGTTAACCCAGTGCTTAGATGACCTGTGCAGGTTGACTACAACTTGATGTAGCCACTTCTGAAAGTATTTTTATAATATATTTTTGTATTTGGCATGAAATCCTAGGAGCTTTCTTCTTCTTCTTCTTCTTCTTCTTCTTCTTCTTCTTCTTCTTCTTCTTCTTTCTTTTCTGCAGTTTGACTAATTTTTTCAATCTTTAACACCTCTTTTTAGGTAGGATAATGTTGTTACAACCTTGTGGTTTATCTTTTTTTTTTTTTTTACCCATCTTTTGGATATTAGCTTTATGATGCTGTAGTTTGTCAAAACAAAGCTTAACAAATATATGCTAGAAAAATTTTGACTATTTAAAGCAGGGAAAGAGAAGTGCCATACTTCAGTTTTGTAAACATAATTTCTGAGCAAAATTACCATGTGGTGTTCTGAGATTTTCTAAATATTAGCTTTTCAAAGCTGATTCGTTATGGCAAGTGTGTGTTGACTTTCCAGTAGAGCTCCTGTATTGCATGTTTCCCAGTTTCTTTACACTTGTTGATGTGGTAGGATAAAGTCAGAAAAATGCTTCTGGCTCTTTTTGTATGTCTTTGTGTCATTGGCTTGCACACCATTCATGTATTATCATATGTACCTGCATATCTAGATGTAGACATAAATAACAGTATATATATATATATATATATATATATAAAATCTGTCTTTTTATATCATTTCACCGCTGTGGAATTATTCCCTTAAACTAAAAAAAAAAAAAAAAAAAAAAAAAAGTCAGTTTTAAGATTAAGATTTAAGGCATTAGACACCCTCTGCATTGGAGTCAAAATTAGACTTAATTAAATAGGAGATTTCCAAATTCCAGGAGGGCACAGCATTAAAGGAGATTCAACCAAGGCTGCTGGCACCACAAGGCCACCTGCTGGACATCACTGTCCCAATAGGGAGTTCATCAGACCCAAATATGCAGGAAGGGTTGTGTGGCCCAGCTGGCACTTCTAGCTCCATCTTCTCAGAGATGGTGACAGGTGCAGTTGAAGCAGAGACAGCGAGGAGATGTTCCAGTCAGAGTAGGAACAGGAGGCCAAGGCAGCCCCAAAATCCCAGCCCTCACTGGCCTTGTTGACTGTGAAATACCTTATGTTTTAGGATGGCTTGCATGCGCTGATGGAATGACTGCATCCCAGCCTGAACTTAAATGAGCTTCCATTTGATGTTTCAGCCCTGGATTCCTCCTGACAATTCCAGCTTACCTCTTCCTCACCCCAGCCACCCCTGGGCAGGCACCAGAATCATGCTTACATAGTCATATCCGCATTAATTAATCTGGTCTCGAGTAGTTTATACAAGACTTTCTTTTCTCCACTTGAAAAGAAATCATGTATTGAACCTCTGTTGATATGGCTTAATTGGTTTTTTATTTATTTATATATATTTTTTCCCTCCACAAGCTTTAATTACTTCCTGTGGAGCATCTGTCTCTTCTGAGAGAGAAATGAGGCTTCCAAATGCTGCTGCTTATAGGATGTGTTTGAAGTATAAGTATTCAAACCTCATGAAAGACAGACCAGATACTTGTGAATCAGTCCCAGCTTCCCTTTAAAGGCTGTCTGGAACTCCTTTCTTTATGTGGCTGCCACCATGGTCCTCAGCAGTTTGTTGGAGATGCTGGCTGAGGCCAAGCCAAATATACTCTTGATTTCCTCAGTGCTCTCCTAGGACCAGTCTGTGGCTGTGGTAGACTAAATGCATATGGAAAAGCGAATAGCTGCTCCACAGGCTTGGCAGGCTCCACTGCCCAAAGTCCGCCACCCACAGTATTCTCCGTTACCAATATTCAGTTAATATTTTCATCCTCTTGTGTATTGCTGAAGGCTCATGTGCTATTTGTTAGAAATCTCAAAAAAAGGGACCAAACGCCTCCTCTAAATTTTGCATTATGTCAGGGTAAGGCAACACATCCAAGCAAACAGTAAAGCTTCCAGCTTCACCTTCACCACTGATGAATATATTGACTCCCAAATGAGCCACTGCCTCTGGCTGCCATGCCTAGCTGTCTCAGGTCCTGGGCACTCCAGGGCATAGTCAGGATCCTGTGTGAGGGATTTTCTTGATGGTTGGAAGAAACATGTCAAACAGCAGTGAAAAGACAGGCCTTAGAAGGTTCTTGTGGTAAATGTCTTCCCACAAACTTCTTTCCTCATCGACTGTATTTAAGATTAATAGATTTTCTTCTGAGTCTTTGCCAGTGTGGCCAGGGGCCTTCCTGACTTCTGCTGCGTGTTAAATACTCTTTAGTCAGAGTCACTCTTTGGCTCTGGTGGAGAAAATGAAGATGTGAGCTGCAGGCCAGCTTCTGGGAACTGTGGGGCGCAGTATGTCTACGCGAGGCCTGCCAAGGCTTTTCTTGGGCCAGGCCAGGTTATGAGAGTTTTATCAGTTTCCTTTGGAAGCTGCTTCTGGAGCTGGTGTCTGGACAGTCTGGCTGGGCAAACAAGCACAACCACAGTGGTTGGTGCGAGAGGTGGTTTGGGTTGGGGACAAAAATGAAGGGTTTTCGCATCAGCAGCCTCTTATTGTGATTAAAAGGGAAAGGCAGAGGAAAGACTTGCAATTGAGGACAGTACAGGGAAAGGGAAGAGAGAAAGCTACCCAATTCTGTTGTTCAGTCACTATTTCGACTTTGTGTCAGTATTTTTAGCAGCTGACAGAGAAGAAATGAGCCACGTTTATTGTCTGCGTTTATGTGCACAGTACATTTCGGTTAGACCTTCTGTGACACAGGGCATGCCCTTTCGGCTTCGTAAGTATTCGCTGCCTGACTTCATATCTAATGATGCACATGCATGGGGCTCATGATAACATATGGAGAAAGCCATCCTTCTCCAGTCTATACATTTCACAGTCGTGGAACTTACTACTTGCTAACTGCAAGGAGTTCCTTGGTCCGAGGGATATATTTATGTCTGTGCATGGGAATACATTTTGTGAGCTATCAAAGGACTATTATGCATTCAGGTGAAATTATATTGTTCTATTATAGCCTTTCTTGACAAAGTATAATGAATATCTCAAGCTGACAGTGATTCTCCCTGTAGTTGTCCCATAGATATCCTTAATTACTCACTAGGTAACATAGGCATATGTTACATGCCTAGCCTAGCACAGGCAGACATTATCCCCTCCCTATAATAATTAGCATAACATATTTCTAATTTTGCCTCTAGGGAAACTAGGTTATTCTTGGTTATCTTCCTCTGAAATGAGGAAAAATGTCTAAGTTCATAAAGAGTAATACAATTTTCTATGTTGATATGAAGGTAACATTCACTTTGGAAAATCCAGTACAAACCTTTTGCATTTTAAGATTATGACTAGAGTTAGGTTATCAACAAATACATTAAATTGCTCTTGTCTTTAATTGTGCAAATACTTATGTATATGCCTATAATTTCAAAGAAAAAAAAAAAACACTCCTGGAAGATCCCAGAATAGCACTGCAAGTAAGCAGATGAATTAGGACTACAAGCTGTGGTCTTCATCACTTCCAGATTAATGCTGCTATGAATCTTGTGAAATAATATTGTCCAGCCAGATTTTTACTGGAATCTACAAGCTTACATACCCTAATGGATCTCAATTTTTATGATACATAATTTATATTAGCTTTACTTTGGGGATCTAAAATGAGTAGGAGAAAATAGGAATATTTTTTATTTACTCCAGCTTTTTCTGTGAATAATAAATGTGAATTTGCAAGAAATTGATAAAGAATGTAAAGTTCTTACTCAACCAAAATGGTGTTTTGCCACAGTTTGATGTCTTATGATGCTGGGTATATGTGGCATATGCTGTTAGTCTAAAATGGCTAAGACACTTAGGTAGAAAGCAAAACAAATTGCAACATGCTAGAAAGCTAAGGGTGGTTTTGTCAAAAACAAGCACCATATTTTGAAGGATTTTCTTAAAAGTGAAATCAATACATTTCACAATTTAAGCAAAGACAGCTTTAATGATATGCAAGAGGTGTTCTCTCTTTATGCATCTTTTTCAGATGTATACATCCTAATACTAGGTTTTTTATTAAACAAATTGTTAGCATAGTTACCTATGTTGTGATAATGCAATAGGATGCAGTAGACAAGTGGCTGCATTCCTCAGGTGTCCACTCTTCCCACTGTCTGCTGATTCTCCCTAATTCAAGACCATTTTCTTTGTTGAAGACTTTCACCCAGCTTGGCTTTCAATGGCTGACTTTGAAATTTGCCAGAACCATCTTCTGAAGAAGCTCATTTTGTGAGCATTTTCTCCTCACAGACCTCCTTAACTAAGGTTCTTCTTTCTCATTCACACAGAGATACCACTCAAAGGACAAGATTATACAGCAAGCCTTGAGGTGCAAAAGTGGGATGAAAAAAGTGGGATGAAAATTTGAATAACGTGGTTAATGCATTATTCATTCTTCAAACACAAACAGATCATCATCATTCAAAGCCACCATACAAAGGGTTAATTTTTTTTAGAAATATGATTTCTCTCAATCACACAGAAAACTTCCTCATGTTCTAAAAGACCTGGAAGAAATAAAAGAAGGAGAAAAAAATATCAGGGATGCTGCATCAGATGTGGTAGATCGTGCAAACATTTTAAAGTATGTTCAAGTATTGATGCATATTTAATGAAATATTGAATGAACAGAGAAACCTTTCCCTCTGTATTTGTAGAGTAGAGACCTATACCAGTGTTTTAGAAAACACAGGACTGTGAGTCAAAGTTTAGCTGTGTTCATTAGCTGTGTTGTTGTTGTTGTTGTTTGTTTGTTTATACTAAGCATTTAAAATAACTGATGGGTGCAGAAGTCTTCTTAACCTTCACATTTCCCTGTGCAGATAAATCAAAAGTACAGCTAAGTGTAAAAAGGATAAAATATATTCATATCCTTAGATTAAATAAATAAATAAATTTCAAAGTTCAGCATTTTGTTCTTAATGAGAAAGTAAAGCAGGGTATAGTAAGCGATATTCTGTTATGACTGCATCTCCAGTATACTAAGTTTTGAGTTGTTGTATGGTTGTCCACCCTGTCCTAGATAAAACTGTTGCTAGTTCATAGGTTAAGCTGCAACGACACAGCAGGGACACAGGGCTGGCTGCTGGCCTTTGAAGAAATGTCCCATGCCTCTAAGGAGGGATATTCCATAATCCTTGATGCAGCCTTAAGCCTATTTTCCTGCCTTCAGTTTATTATCAAAATGAAGAGATTATAAAGTACTTATGTGTTTAATAATTTTGTGGTAACATGTATTAAAGTGGAAATACAAAGTTTAGTTCATAAGCAAAAATAAGTCAAAAATATCGATTAATAAATTATATTATTCTTCATAAATATTGCATTTAGAAGAAAATAATGAATTTATGTAGATGAATATACAGCCAGCACTTCGGGGTGGGTGGAGAGCCCAAACTATTAAAGCAATGGAAGTGTTCTTGGTGCTTTCTTTGTTGAGCCAAATTGTTTTGTTCTCTGAGTTGATGTTTTAGCTGTCATTGGTAGCACATGCCCTAGAAAACTTTAGTTAAAGTTAATTTCATTAATACTGCCAGGCTGCAAGGTTTTTAGGTCAGATATCAGTGAGCATTTTTTGCATCTCATTATATCTCAACTTATCTGTGAACAGAGCTTTTACTGCTGCCACTAGTAACCTGACCTTCTTTCATATGACGCAACCACAAGCTGAACTCTGCAATGAAAATTGACTTTTGTTTTGTCCCTGATCTGAAGTGATATCACATTTCCGTTGTTTCTGGGAAATCTCAAACGCAAGCAAAACTCCAACATGCTCTGCGGTTTTGATTCAAGTCTGAATATGTAGTTTGCAAATCTTCGACTGCTCTGCTAGGAAAACCTTGACAACCATCTGCTTCATTTTAGTTACAAAAATCTTAGAATAATTTTTGTCACTGGCCTAGCTTCATTGCTTTATACAGAGGGAAGACAGGAGTGATGGGATTAAAGATGAGAGTTGAAGAAGACAGCTAGGACAGAGCTCAGGAAAAAGCAGTGTTGCCACTCGTCTATACCTCTTGCTAGAGCTGTAAACAAGTTAATTTAAACCACCTTGTTATAAAGCAAGAAATTTTAAGCTTTTTAAAGAAAACAGCTCATGGAGCTTTAGAGAAAAAAATGTAATAATAAAATATATTATAACGTGGGTGCTTTTTATTATTATTATTCATTAAAAATGAATTTATCTGGCATTATCTTACTGTAGACTGAAAAGAACTATATCTTATAAGAAGAGCCTAGTATATTTCTGTGGTTCTTTCAGCTACCAAGACACTGAAGTTATATAGGCCGCTTTCTTTTACCACTTTAAAGTGCGGGTATAACATCTGTTTAATATGAATATGGGTAAGTGAATCACCACTTATTCTCACACTGAAAGCCCATGTCAGGTTCAGGAGCAAACTGTCCGGTTATGAATGATAGCACAGAAAGAAGTGGCAGGGGTAATGTTATCTAAACCCTAAACAGCACAAGGATCTTCATCTCAGCTGTTTCTGTTTATTACTTTGGCTGTATTGCTCATCTAATCCCATTGCTGTCCTTCTCTTTAATAAAGCATATCACACAGCTATAATTTTAAACAATTACTTGGGCCACATATTTATAGGAACATAACATGGCAGGAGCCTGCAATGTTTTGTAACAGCCTTTCAAAATGATTGCCTGGTGACATGCTGACCACAGCACAGTAGATGTAGTTTCTATCACATGCAGATGGCTCTCTTTGTGTGGCTTTCTTAAATGTAACAGCAATCTATGTCAAGGTGACACTGAACCAAATTACAACATGAATTAAAGAAGAAAAAACAACAACAACAACAAAAACAACTTACTGATGTGTTTATTAGACTGTTTTATTTGGGATGTTTGTTGGTTTTGGTTTTATGTATGTCCCTCAGTAAAATTCAATTTTTCTTTCCTCAAAGTGTTTCAGATCTATAATTAATATTGCCAGAGACTATTAAATTATTTGGGCTCATCTAATGTTTCCATCTGTTAATAGAAAGTTCAACCACATGCTTTTCTTCTTGATGATTGACATTATGTGATTTATTTTGAAAATTTTCTATTTGCAAGAGTCCTTATGTTAAAAACCTGGGATGTCTGAAAATCAAATATTATAAAAACTGCATTGAAAGATGCTGAGTGTAGCTGTAACATCTGTTAGATATCCCCGCTTACATGCAAACTGATTTCTGAACATTGTTAAGGCTTTTTTTCTCAGGACCTATGGGGAATTCAGAACCCAAATTCCACAGAAGTTCAGAGGAAAATACCAGCTGATGCAGCTTGCTCTAAGTTTAGATAGTGGCAGTGGGGAGACAGAAGGGCAATTCACAAGTCTGCCAAGAAGGAACAGAGCTTCTGGGTACTTTGAGGCACTTGAACTCTATCAGTCCTGAGCTTATCCCTGGACTTAACTTTGCTAACTCAAAGACTCCATTGTGCTCAGTCTTTTCTTTCAGCACTCTCTGCAGCATGTTTAACCCCAAACCCCCATTCTCCAGTACTGTCTACAAGTGCACAACCTTTGCCAAGCCTTCTGATGAAATCCTTGCAATTAAGCTGTTTGGCCATCTCACTGTGCCTGAACAAAAGGAATTGTCCTTGGACTTGTACAAAAGCTTTTGAGGGTTACTTTTCAGTATTTGGTATCTGTAGCCTCCCATAAAACTGCGGGAGATGATGCAAGCTCTCCTGTATAAAACACATGCTTCCTCATTGGAAAAGTATATTAGTTCCTATGTAAAGAATACAGATGAGAGTAGATAATGGTGGAGACTTGGATTGATTTTGAACTTAAATGAAAACTCCAAAAAATATAGGTACCTGCAATAAGGAGTCTTCTGAGACACATTGTAGGCCAGTCTTAGCGTGGACCATGGTAGTTAAGTGCTGAGTTTTCTCCTCATCTATTGTGGAAAATTATGATTTTTCTTCCATCACAAGGCAAAGATGTAAATTTATGCCACAAATCAAATTACTGAAGAGTCCTATTTAACAGCGTTCAGGCTTGAAAAACAGCTAAGTTCAATGGAGTCCTTTTCCCCTTATATCACTGGAACTGCCATTTGATTCACTTCTTAGCTAGCAACACCATTCTGCTTGGACTGTCATTCCAAACCTCAGGGATATATACCCTCTCATTTCTTTGTGAGGAGATTTAAGCAGGGATTTCCTGTTGTGGAGATCTGTAGAAGAAAAAGCCAACGTGACAGTTCCCAATTTCTTTTCTCAGTTACTCATTATTCAGAGACATCAAGTAAATCTATATTCCCTCTGTATTGTGAATCTCACAGCCTTAATGAACTTGTTATACCATTTTATATCAATATATCAATCATACAAATATTTCTACCAGTAGCTCATGTAGCCATTACATAATAATTTTGCTCAAGTGCAAAGATTCAAATATTCTCTTGTTTCCTAGATGTCTTCTTTGTCATATAGATTGAATCAGCATGTACTGCCCAAAGGGTCCATCCCAAAGCATGTTCGTCCTAATTTTCCCTTGCGCCTCCTCTAAACCTATTATGAATATCCTTTTTCTTCCCAGCCTGTTAGACTTTGTGCCAGGCATCACTGGTTATACTTATCACTGGTCTTACTCTGCACTCTTTAGCATCCTCACTTAGTATAAATGTAAAGCTTTCTTCTTTATGAAGCTAATTCAAGAATAAAAATACAGGTGAAGCAGTGCAACTGGTATTTCTTTTTAGAGGATGAAAAGAATCAGTATATGTGTGGACTTGACACATCTTTTCCATTTCCATCTAGCAGTCATTCTGCTAACCCAGTCCATTCTCATGAACCATTATAATTAAAAGGTCTCTGCTACATGACTATGCTTTGTTTTACTGTCTGCAAACTGTAAGTAATGTGACTTGATGGCCTGCTGATTCATCTTAAAGTTCACATGAATGCAATATTGCATTTGAGCGGCTCTGTGATGGCTAGTGGGAGAAATGTGAACTGAAAACATTGAGCAATATCTAAATAGTACAAATAAATAAATAATGTAAAAGTAGGTAACAAAATACATAGTTTGTGGTCTTGAGTTGAAAGCAGACACAACTTAAAAGTGCTGTAATTAGTGTTGGTGCATAAAATGGTAAATAAGAGACATTAAATATATTTATTCCAAGGACTTTTTTTTTCCATGATTCTAGAAAGCTATTCTGTTTGTTATGCTATTTTATTGGGTAGTGTCTTTTAAGTTAAATTCTGCATAGCTGTGTGTTTAAATACATTGGTAAAAATAGGCAGCAATGCAGTCTTCTAGGACTTTCTAAATTAAATGTTGTAGTCTCATATCATTTCTGTTGAACCTTATTATTTGTCTCAGTATAAGTCCAGAAAGTTCTCACAGGGAGTCAATTCTAGAAAATCTCTATAATGTTGTATAGATTATTATAGTAATCTGCGGATTTAGTCATTATTGAGATCTTCATTTAGAGATTAAATACATGAAAAGGTTTTATGAGCTACAGAGAAAATCATCATTTTCTGAATCAAGGTTTCTCTTTTCTGGTTCTCGTGGTTCCATTTAAATGTATATATATATATATATTTTTTTTTTTCTCCAGAGTTCTCTTACCTCTTAAATTTTGTTCACGAAAATCATCAAGATAATGCCTTACGAAATCCAATGATCTTCCAGAAGTGGGACTTCCTTACTCAGCGAATGAATAGAGGCCATTGTTCTTTTTGAATAACTGTACTTTCAGAGATTGTGTCAAGTATGTTGATATCAGGGTTTTGTGTGTTATGCAAGAATTAAGTGATGATGAACAGTTAAAACTGGAACATCAACAGACTCTAAAATGTGAACTTGGTCAGACTACTTGGCTCAACATGAATGTTGACACAAAGAATAAAATAAAATATCCTGCAGGAAAATAGAGAAAAATTGCACTGAAGACTAAAATTTCTGGAAATGTGGCAGACTGACTGAAAAGTTTTGAGACATCCTTTTAAGTGCTGTGCGGGCCAATGACAAAGGATGCTATCAGAAATTGGCTTTATTTTTGATTTCTAATTCAAAGACCCCTGAAGTAATTCTCAGCTCAACTGTTTCCAGGAGGAAGAGGAAAATTATGAAATACAGTCAGGGAATTCTGAACACCACATGGAAAGAAGGCGCTGAAAATGTAATAAAAGGCAGAGATTGGGATCCAGGACAAAATTTTGTCAGAGACTACTGCAGGACCAGAACAACCCCCTGATAAAATAATTAGAGGTTGGCTCGTTGGTCACGTTCAGATGGAAGGTGTAGAAAGCAGATTATCTTCTCACATCCATAAGATGACAGAATCAAAACCATTTCAGTGTAAGAAATTCAAGTGCATAACAAAAAGTATATTGTGCTGTCACGTTTGTCACAGCACATACAAACCAGAACAGTGGTCAGCCTCTGTAAGAAAGCACACACTGCTTTGTAAGTGCCAGAAGAACATTCAATGGATTGGCAGATAGGGTCACAAGAGCGCAATTAGTGTAGGAAGGATGACAAGATCCCAAGTCAGGCAAGATTTTTCTGCACTCATGTTTAAAGAAAACATGCAAAAAAGAAAAGGAAAAAAAAAAAAAAAGAGAAAAAAAATCATCTTTTTTAACATAATATCTGGAACAAGGTAACTTATGAGACAGATCAAACTCAAAATAAAGCAGTTGAAAATAGAAGTACCTGAAAATAACCTTAGCGACAATTGTGAAAATTTCAAGATGAATATAAACATATAGGATCTCTGATGCCTGATGAAACACTGTTCCAGTTGTATGGAAAAAAGGCACTGGTGCAAAGAGTGAGGAACTATACACAAAAAATAGAAACCTGCCCAGGCTCCAACAGAGTATGAGCAGCAATTACTGGACCTCCTGTGAAGGATAAGACTCAGTGAAGTGGATTGACTTTGCTAGCATAACATGGTCATTAGAGGACAATATTAGTCTGCAGCAATCCTTGATGGAATTTTTGGTATTAATAATAATAATTCTAAGAAAAATGTTTTAATTGACATCTAAAGGTCATTTAAGGATTGGAATAAATAATAGATGGCTGATGGTGGCCTCAAATAAACAGAAAACATCAAGGAATTTATTAAGGCTTTTGCTCATGCCAAAGATTATATAAAATAAAAATAATAAAAAAATCTCAAAGGAGACCATGTGAGTAACAGAAAAATCAGCTCCCTGGAATAAGTACAGATAAGTTTAGGCTAGGGAAAAAAAAAAAAAAAAAAAAAAAAAGGTGTGAGAGCAATTTGTCTTAATCTCAGGCAGTAAGAATAAATTTGTGAGAGTCCACTATTGCTAGATATGATATATTTTAAATGAGTGTCTGGCAGCTGGCAATAGTTTAGTGAATACCTGAAGAATTTGGGGCTCTATGGAGTAACCTCTAAGTTTTTTTTAATCTTTAGTCTAGCAGGCTCGTAAGAAAAGGGTGTTGAAATAATTAAATGCCTACCAAAAATGAGGTGGCAGAATAATATGGATATTTTGTTTAGTATTGAGTCACTGTGTTAGCACTATTAAAAAATTCTGTAGGATTCCCAGGGATTGCAGTGAGAGAAACAGATCAGGCAGAATAAAACACAAGAAACTGAGGTCCAGGAGTTTTTTCTGCTTTATCAAAGTTTCAGTCCAAGGGGAAGCAATGGTGAAGAGTAATTGTGCTGTATCTCAAACTGTGTATTTTTCTTCTGAGTTCTAATTTTTGTTATCCACAAAGTGTATTGCTTCTCCTCCCAACCTCCTCCCCTTGCTTCATGTACTTTAGTGCTCTCAGTTCCTTGTCCCCTTCCCTAGGTTACCCTTTTCCCACACGGTCTTGTTCCCACTTCCCTTCCCTCTCTTTTCCAAAATCTCTCCACTTCAGGGGCTGGTTATTTCCCCAGTGCCTTGGCTTTAAACCATGGCAGTGGCACAGAATTCTTTGTCTTTCCAATGGTGACTTTTTAATTCTACAGATCCTTTAAAATAGGACAAAGGAGGAGGGGGATATACTGGTTAGGCCAATTTTCTTCTTTCTGGGAAGAAAAATTGTGCATTCATCCCTAATGGTGTGTAAAGTTCATGGACAGAGTGTAAAATCAAACAGCTTAATGATTTCTCTGCCTAAATAACTCTGGCTAGATATATTTTTTTCATTTTATTTATTTATTTTGGATATGGCCACTTGATGCATTGCAAATCCCTCTGTCCAAATGGAGAACAACACAGTCACAGGCCAGATTTGAAGTTGGTTTATATTGCCATAGTGCTGTTTTATTTGACTGAACTTTGAACACGGTCTAGCTATGTATCTAGAACTTAGCACCGCTACATCCTGTTTCCTGTTATCAACACATGAATCTGTATAAATATGGATATTTAATCATGTATTTTCTAATTATCAGACACGGTAGTATTAAGAAGAAAGAGAGTGTCATTTTTATTCTTTTCATTTTGATAGCTACTTATTTAAATAGAATATAACTTTTGAAAATAATTCAAAATTTATTTAGTAACTATAATTCAAGCTCAAATACCTAACAAATACAAAGCATTTTAGAAATTTAGTTCTCAGAACTTTGTAACAAGCAGTGTCTGCAACTGAGAGAAAAAAAGGGAATATAATTTCTCATGTTGAAATAAACTCTACACTCTTGCAATTTGCTTAGCCAAAACTAGATAAAGTGTTATACAGGGTTGAAGGACAGGGTTGTGCCATTAATGTAACTGCCTGCTGGGTCATCCAAACTTCAAAATGTCATGCAGTTTCCTCCACCTTCTCAAGGAGGTGCTGGTGCTTCAGAGAAGTATCTGACAAAATTATATTGTTGTATTTTGTCAGGAGGCAGTTCTGTCCCTTTAATTTAGGCGTGTTACCTTTCATCCCTTTTAAATGCACAGCAACACTTACTGTTCTATAAGAACAGGATCTGCTTTTTGTAACAGAGGTTTATTCATTTCCCACTGTTCTATTTCAGTCCACAGCTGTCCCTTAATGACTTCAAAACCAGCAGTCGACTGCATGGTAAGATGTCAGTTGCTGACTAAGAAGGGGGCTACTAGGCTTAGGCAAGCATTCAAGTGACAGGAACAAAGCTATCTTTATGTAATTTTTAGAGCTTGTTATTAGCTGCACGCGATTCTTTAAAGCCAAGAAGATGGGTTCTAAACTGTAGTGACTGAAAACTAGAAGCCTTGGAACAACATCCCCTTGTGCTTGTTGTTATGAATGATTATAGGCTAGCTTATGTCTTCCTTGAAACGTGAGTGTTTCACAGACATAGGAGCTGGACAGGCACAAGGAGTAAAAATAAGAATAAATAAATAAAATCCCATTTTACTGACTGCAGCTTGATTTTTTTTCTTTCGCTGCAGAACAGCCCACACAAAGTAAAAGCAGTGTTTATCTTTTCACATGCAAAAAAATATCATTATTTGCCATGAGAAAGTCAATATGCCCTGGAGAGAAACAAAGCTAGCAAAAATTGTCAGCCTGCCTTCTTTCCCATTTATCATGAGAAAGCCATCATTAACAGTCTGGCTTTGTTGCTTTCCACTCAGAGAACCAAAGCATATATCCTCACGTTCATCTCTGGTAGTGCTGACCCCTTGGTGAATGTGACACGGTCAAGGTCCCCTTTGCAACCATGCCTACTTTTGAAAAAAAGTTTGCAGAGAAGACACATGAATTTTGTTGTCAGTACTTTGCTTAAGGGTCATTACATAAGCTGGCACCAACATCTTGGCTTTCTAGACTCGGAGAACTGTGGTGACCATCTGTAAGATCTGAAATTTGCAGCTGGGTTCAATAAGATGCTGTTGGACTAAATCTTGGAAAAAAGTGGCTAAAGCCAAGCTGTCTATCACTGTCAGTTTGGCTGTGCTTTAAACTTACAAATATAATTTTCTCTGAACAATTAGGAAACCATAATAAAGTCAAATGTCTCATTAAGCAATGCGTGTTTCATCCTAATGAACGTATCACATAGGAGATAAAGGATGAAGCATAATTAATTGCATGCCCGATAGCACAGAGGTTGTCTGGACTGTCCTGGCCTATCTTCCCACTTTAGGTCTGAGAAGAAAGTGGTTGCTTTACATAAAAAGGGCGAGGTCAGCAGGGCTTGTCCAAACCAGATTTGCCAAATAAACTGAATTATGATGGTGGTGTCATGCAGAGAGCCACTAACTGCAGACTGGCCTTATGTAAGGTCATTAGACATAAGAAAGTTTCTCATTTTTTTTGTGAGGCAGATGGGGTAGTGCAATCAAAATCAAATGCAGCAAGTAACTGCCTTCAAATCAGTCAGGCTTAAATCAGTTCTCAACTTTCTAAAATAAACAAAAAAAAACAACTTACATATAACAAATTTTATAGGTCACCTTGCTCAAGATCAATGAAATATAAGGCTGTCAAATGTCTGCAAGAATGGAGCTGATCATTCAACACTAATGATGCTTTTTTCTATTGACTTCATGGCCTTGTATTTAGATGTCACAGGGGTTTTTTTGCTTTCTGATGGTTAAAGTAGAAACAATCAATTATTACATAAAAACATAACCTAGTAAAGGGAATCAAGGCAAAAAAGCAGAAAGAAGGATTTGCTTAATACAAAAACTGATTCACATTTCAAGTTGCAAACTTTATTTAAAATAGGGGAAAAATTGAAGATTAGCAAATGCAAGTATAAAAGCTAATTTCTTATTGACTCTATTATTTATTTTCAATAGGTGTTTATATTCTGTAGCATATTTTTAGTGACTTATTGCTATTGAAACTTAATTAGCGAGCTCAGACTATAGTGTAATGTTAAGTACATTAGAGAAATGCAAATTCACATTATATGTATTTTCATTATTAGATTTCTTTATTACTGAAGCATCCTACAGTCATCTTAAAACTGTTATAAAATGCTTCTTTTGTTAATGTTGCAAGTTCAAACAATGCCAAAAGTATAATATTTTTAAAAAATAATAATAGAAATGGCACTTTTCTGGGAGCAACTTCAGCTTGCAGTGACTTCTGCCTTACTGCTGTTCTTGTTCCAAAATGTGCAGCTTGAGGTATAGTTCTGACTTTCTTATTGTTTCATTTTATACTAAAGGTCAAATAAAAAACATTTTAAAAACATTTTGATATATATATAATCACCCCACAAATATGTAATCAGTGGAGATTGTTTCGAACTGAGCCAAAACCAAACCTGGCATTAAAGACAGTAAAATTTGCAGTACAGGCACTCTTAGTCTGACTAATGCGATGAAGAAATGTTTCATTATTTTCCAGTTTTCTCATGACAGGCTTCATATCTCTGGAGTTTTAATTCTAACAAGCAGCCAGATGATTCTTCCAAGCCAACCTACGATACGTGCAAGATATGACAATGTTTAATTTAAGTAGTTTTCTGGGGCTTTGATATATTCTCCTAGCTCGCTTCTCTGCCCCTTTTTTCATTTCAGACTAGTGTAGCCCCGAGCACCCTTCCAGGCAAAGACGTGACAGGCCAGCAGAAACAGTCTGTGCAAAGCATCTGTTTGGGACCCGTCCTAAACACAATTCCTGCCGACCTCTGATGGAAATCATCTGCTGGAGAGCAGTGGGTGTGAGTCATGTCACCTCTTGGGGCTTAAATACCAAAAAAGAAAATTGCCTGGGTCCCTCTTGCTTGAGGGCTGCTTTTATAAAAATAAAATAATAATTAAAAAAAAAAAAAAAAAAGAAAAGTTAAACATGAACAAAGGAAGCAGTTCTGAAATACCTCAGTATGAAAATGCAGCTTCTACTTCAAGTGTGTAATTTGCACGGACCCACACGATAACACATTTATGTCTGTGAATGAAGACTAGTTAAATAAAAGGGAGATAGATTCCTCCCAGTCTATGTTTTGGCACAGTATCAAAGCAGGTAGAATGGAGGAGATTATTCACAGTTTACAAGTTAGATCATGGCTTTCAGGTATAGCTGATGGCCAAAAATAGCTTTAATATATCAAAGTTTATGGAGAAGGGCAGCTGAATTGTCTGCACAAGTTTGCCCCAACAGCACAGTTATAAATAAGCATGCCTGGTTTGTAAGTAACCCAGAATGCCAGTGGCTCAAGATACCATCAGCAGCACGTTACCATGTCAGAATAACCATGAAAGCTGGTGAAGGAAAGATGTACAACATCTTGATTAACATTTCTTCTCCATGCATGACAACATGAAGGTTCACCAGGTACTGGGCTAAGCTTTCTGTCTGTAGCTCAGAGGAAAATATATAGGTAGTGCTTCTGGTACATTAACAGTGGCAAGAAAGCCACAATTACCTTGTACAGCTGTGCTTATACATTTAGAAGCAGCATGTGTTAGCTAATAAAATCTGTTTTTCTGGTGGAGAAGGGAAGATCTTTGTGGCAGTCTCAGTATCAATGCTAAGGACGCATAATGAAAAGTTTGCTTTTCTCAGCAGCTACTACACAGCTGAGATAAACTTTGTGTACAGTAAGCCCGTTGAAGGTTGAAGTATATGAATACATTTCATTTGTTTCTGTTGCAAGACTTTTCTGAAGCAATGTCACAACATATAAGCATAGTATGTATTTTCTGTCAATCTTTCCTGAGGTCCTCCTTACTGGCAAGAAAGCAGATGTATGAGACTAAGGGAACTTCTCTGGTTTGCTACCAGGATAAGTATACTGACTCAGTGACTGTCTGAAAGTATTAAACAGAACTTGGAGAAGTCTCTTCCATAGCAATATTTGTGATCTCACAACATTTTGTGCAGTAACTTTGACAAACTGTGTTTTTATACAGGAAATTCCTAAAATATGTCTGGATTTTGAACTAAGATCTTCCATGCTTTAGCACAAAGATGTGCCTTCTGGCCATAAAGTAAGCACAATTTATATTTTCTGGGTGATACAGCACCAATACACAGTATGTGATGGAACTGGGACTCTGTCAGATAGATGAAAGCTAAAAACCAGTGTAGCTGAGGAGTGGCTCCAGAAAGGACAGGCTAAAGGTCAGGCTGGAGGAAGAAGAAAATCTGCAGGAGTCCAAAGGCAGGATGCAGACAGAGAGCATCTTCTTTTTCAAAGCACTGGAAGTGTCTTTCTAAAAGAAAGCCTGAAAGAGTAGAAGCTGGACTCCCAGACGGTAAAGAGACCCTAAAATAAACATGCGATATTTGGAGTACAGGGATAGCCAGCAGGTTGATGGAAGTGATTATTCCTGTCTGTGTGGCACTTGTGGAGCCACATCTGGAGCAGTGTGTCCTGTTCCAGACATCCCAGGCCAAGAGGTTTCCTGACAGTCACTGGGGAGCCCAGCAGAGGTCCACCAAGATGGTTCTGATTGTACCCAGTCGTGTATGGAGGGGCTGGGGGCGTTGGGCGCATTCAGCATGGACAGCAGAAGGCAGAGGGCAGCTAGTTGCTGCTTTCAGCTCCCTGGGGGGCGCACATTGCAGGGAGGGCAGAGCCAGACTCTTCCCAGACATGCAAAGCCAAAGGGTGAGACACACTTCTAGCGACAGCAGCTAGGGAAATGTTGCTGGATAGAACGTCAGAGGTGAAGTGGTTCAGCACTGTACCAGGGAGCCTGGTCCGTCCATCCTTCAAGGTGTTTGGTGCTGCATTGGACAAGGTCCTGAGGAACCTGACCTAGCCCTGAAGTCAGCCATGCCTTGAGCACCTGACGGGACTGTACGGCCCCCGGGGACCTCCCAACCTACCCGATTCTGATCCTGATGCAAGCGGGCAGTGAGCCTTGTTGCTGTGGTCTGTGAGTCCCAGCAGGTGGGGAGAGGTTCGCCTTTGTCCTGGGTTCAGAGAAGAGACATGAGGAATAAAGCAACAGTAATGTGCCATAGTTGTTGGTAAGTCAGTACCTGTCTCATTTTTTCACTTCAATAAATAAAGCACGCATTTTCAACTCACAAAGCTAAATGCCACCTGGTTCTGTCTATTTAAATTGTTAATTAGTTATGTTCAAATGAGGATCAGGCAGCTTTGAAGGGAGAGTCACCAGCTCCCATTTGGCAAAAATGAAGGAAAGAAAATATTTTCAAATTCACACTATTCAAGTAACGTGATTATTTGTACTGCAGGTTGCTTGTTTGCTGCTGTTTGCTGGTGGAAAGTTTAAACAGCATATTGGAACTGTTCTGGACACAGTTGCAGATCTAGAAGTTCTCTAGACAATTTCTAATATGCACAAAGAAAGCTAACCACAAATATATTCAATTATTTCAGTAGATGTTTAGTCTATTGTTTACCAAAAATAGCCAGATAAGAGTATTAGAAATTGTATGTTTATAATTTATAGTCCTACAGATTTTTCAGGGAAAAAAAAAATCAAGAATTTGTGATAAGCATCTTTCATTTTGTTTCTCAGTCAGTCTGTTTGTATTATATATTTTTTCTATTTTGTCCTCAACTACACTTCTTTCTGGAAAGTACTCATGGGACTTATGTTTTGAATGCCTTTATTTAACCTTAGCTGACATGGTCATCTCTAGAGCATACACAGATTTGCAAGTTTATAGACCTGGTGTACGTGTTTTGAAAGGCATGTCTATCACCACCAGTCTGTAATTCAGAAAGCTTTTCCAGCTCTTCAGGGCTTTACTGACAGCCTGGCTTGGTGTCTTATTCTTTAATTATGTTTTCTCTGAAGGCTGATTTCCTTTCCTATGTTTTGTTTTTTCTCATTTTATAAGCCAAACTAGTTCTTCAGCTTAGTTTATTTCCTTTCTCTGTTAATGGAACAGAAATGTTTTTAAACATATATGTTCCTATTTGTAAAATATGTTAGCATTTATTGCCTTCATTTATTGTATTCCATGTTGGGAACTGTTGCCACTTATAGTTTTGTCTCCTGCTTAGTCTAAATCTGTATTACTGGCACAAATCACGTCAACATCTTTTGGAGGATCAAGGCAAATATTTTTGGCTGAAGGGTTAGTTTGGAAACACATCCTCTGAGTTTTGAGGATTTTCCATTGAAATGGAAAATTTGCATAAGCAAAAGGACTATTCGCTTGCATGCATGCTACTCATGTGAGTAAAGGATTTTAAAATGTCCATTTCTCTTTTCTAAGTCAGAAATACATGACCAAGAAGGAACTGAGGATTAGATCCTTGTGCCAAACACAGCAGTTTCACCACCCTCAGCCTGTACCTTTAATTACATTTCAATTAACTTTATTAAACTACATGAGGTCTTTGAGGAAAAGATTTTCCTGGCTACCTCTAGGATTGATAAAAGCAAAAAGGTTGATAAAAGGAAGCAGTATTTTAATGAGGTTGAATACATTCAAAATAGTAATTATTTCTATCAACCACAGCTCAGTAAAAATATGGTGTCTACTTTGTGAAAGACTTCATTATCAAACAACACTATGCTTTTCTGCTTCAATATCCAACAGTGCTTGAATAAATTAACAGCTTGTACCGAGTGCAGATCATTTAATTCCAGCTCTTTTGGGGTTTATAGAAAACTGGCAAATGAAGTAAATATAAAACACTTTTCTGGCAACTGAGTCTTGTTATGAGTAGATATGCATAAACATCCAAGAAGTTTCTCTTGATGGAGTTCCTCCCTCAACATTCCAGCCTTGTGGAAGAGGGTCAGCTCCTATGGAAAATGGGCAAACATTTCAACCAATAAACCCCATATTTCTCCTCGGTGCGTGGGAGGCCAGACCTGGCGATGGGAAAGACAAGTTTATGCTAACTGAGGTTGCTGGCACCAAAGGCAACATCTCCTGATAGGCAGAAACTGTTCTTCATTGCCAGAGTCCTGCATACATTGCAGCTACCACTAACGTGATGTTAAGGGCCACAGTTTGCTGCAGGCAGCCTTCTAGAAAACAATTCTGTTGGAAGCTGAGGATATGTACAGCTCCCTTTTAAGAGAAATTCCTGAAGCACAGAGAATCACATCTTTTTTTCTTTCCATCTGTGCTCATTTTTATCCTTTACTTAATTGATATTTTAAGGAAATGCATGAAATTTGATAGATACCAAATGTGCTATTTTAACTGTATTTTACAATAATTCAGCTGAATAATTCAGCTTTATTCTTTTACTTACCCTGCCACCTGGGACATAATTATTGTTGTTTACAGACTCTAAGTATTTTGGTGCAGTATGAGCTAATTAGATCCTTCTTTTGTTTAAATCCTGCCCTAGTGCTGAGAGGAGTTTTGGCTTCTCACTCAAGCCTCTAAATCAGGATCTCCGTTAGCCAACTTCACTTATGTATCTGGGATTTCACCAGTGATGAAAAAATCTGCATCTTCTGGTGGTGAAAAAATCCACATGTTCATGACATGCTTGTTGTTTTGTTAAAAGGGCAAACAAAGAAATGTGAATGACAAACTATAAAGATATAAAATGGATAACCCAGTCATTGCTCCTGTCATGTGGTAGAGTAGGATATCAGGATTTGTTTGCTTTTGGTCATGAAAAATAATGTTTCATTAATCCTGTGCATTACTTGTGATTAAATCACATCACAAAACAGTGATGCATACAAATGCATTTACGGGCCACCCCACACATGCTTTTCCACTCAGAGAAGAGATTAAGGAGAATGAGACACAGCAAATGCTAATGGATTTGTCGAGGGCACTTGTGGGACCTGCTCAAGCACCACAGTGAGAGCATAGGTCATCTTTTCCTCCCATTCTGAATGGGAGGGTTCCAATCTGTGACTGAATGGTCATAGATGAGCAGCAAAATACAAACAACTTTAAAAGAGAAAGAGATATCTACTTGCCATGAAAGATGGATCTGTGTGTGGACCCATCTGTGTCCTGCAATGACCCAGCTTTCAGGAAATCTTCCATGGCTTATCTCTAGTCCAAAGCTTTTAGGAAAGAAAGGAATCTGGAAAGGCAATGTTTTTATAGCCAGAATTACAAGCTGACCCAAGGGAGTTTTCTTTCCTGGAATTGGTGAACATGGGCTTAGCTAACTGCATCAGTAAGCATAGTGCTGAATGCTGAATATGTAATAAATAATGTGTAATAAAATATCTACTTCCCCTGATAATTTGTACCAACCCAAATGAATAATAATACAGGAAAAGAACAATAGCTGGCATATTTATAGGAAATTTTGCTTATGCTACTTCTAACTATGTTGCATGTGACAGAGAGATAGCACTTTGTGGATTAAAAAAAAAAAAAAGTATAAAAACTCATTTCTGTCAAGGTGCATATTGGAAGCTCCATGCAGATGTTGGCTTTGACCAGCATAAGAAATGGAGCATGGACCAGCTAATGCTAGATGTCTGCTCCTGGTCCCCACGGAGATGACTTGAGTTTATTCACTTTGTCACTTAATTGGGCACCAGAATTTTCAGGATTGCAGCAGTGCCCTCTAGTCTGACGGCACATTTAAGTTCTCTCTGTTTGGAGATTCCCTGTTTAGTGGTTAGATAGCATGATTTCACCTATGAAACATGCATGTTTTTCTGCTTGAATCAATTCTTCAAAAAGGCCAATTTAGCCTTGTGTCATCTGTCCTGTCTCTGAGGTCCCATGGGATGGGCTGATCCTAGCAGTGACCCCGAGTTTGTTCTGTATTCTACTTTTCAGTTATGGCCATTGGGTGCTGATTTGCTGCTAGTAACTTTTAACAGCATTAAACTGTTGTGAATCCCATTCCAGAGCCTCTTTGGTAAAGCGATGTTTGATCTGAGCTCTTCAACAACTTGCAAGACAAGGCTGCTCGTTGGAAAGGTAATCCAGTATTTGTGGAGGCAGTGTTTTGCTCAGGGACTTGTATAGGACAGCGAAATTCTGCATGATGCTTGACTCTTTCACAACAGCTGTGTTTTATACCAGGGGTCCGGTGACCAAGAATATGACAGCAGACCAGCACTCGGTTGCTTCACTGTATGACTGAATTGGTCCTGAAGCTGGGAGCCTCTTGCTATGTCCCCAAGGTCAGATATTCGCCTGGAAGGCCAGTTTCATCATCCTTAGCTTCTTGGTTTAAATCAGTCAACAAAGCCTCATGCAGGTGGGTGAAAAAGCTCCTGGCAAACAGTTCTGTGCTGGGAGCAATGCCTAAATGGTCCGCTGGACACAAGGACAGGAGCTATGGGCAGATGGCAGACAGGTGCATAGGGTGGGAGTCTTTTCTGTTCATCTGCACTAATTAGACATGATGGATACTGTGGGTTGTGTTAGTTGCTGATCTGTTTAGGATTTTTTGTTGTGTAATGTGCTGCCTACTGCCCCATACCTCTGGCACAGCATGCTCTCAGCAGTGCTAGAGGTGAAACACGTGGCAGCTCCTGCCAGTGAGCTCCAGGGGCTGGTTCCAAGGGATATGGCCACACGCCGTGGGAGCACCCATCCCAGCCGCTGCTGGCCATTTCACCAAGCACATTTTGCTGTTTGCTTGCCTAGAAAGAGTGGATTGCTTCATTCTGCTCCCTGCTGTAAGTCTGTGATGGTGTTATCTGTATCACACTGTAATCTGTAATGCTGCAATCAGTGTGGAACGTAACTGGATGTTTCCAGAGCATTTGAGGGGCTAAAAGGTTATTTTTATGTGCAGTTGGTTAAATCATTCACACAGTTTCCTCTCTAAATAAAGTTTCATTGCAATTTTAGTATCTGTAGACATCATCCAGTTGCTAATGAATGTGAATTTAATTAAAATATAATTCTTTGCTAATAAGAGTGAGACAGTAAGATACAATAGCTAACAGTGCCAGGTCTACTGTTTGTTTACAGCTCTATACTGGTGTTAATTTTGTGAACTATGTACACGTTAAGGAATTAACAATTTCAGTCTGTTTGCTCTGGCTTATGAGATCTGTTTTTCCCCTATGAACTTTTGACAGATAAGGGAATAGTTGTTCCATCATTTATTCTGATAACACAGTAAAACATTATTTCACAGAGCTCCCTAGCAGTAGATAATTGGGCTCTCCAGTCTATAGTTTCCTCCCCAGATGAGTAGAGATCTCAGAGACCAGAGGTTAATTTCAGAGATCAGTTATATCTACAGAAAAGGTAAAGGTATCCTATGAATTTTCCTTAGCCACGTTGTCCAACAGTTTGGAACACTTCTGGTACCAAAAGAGAGCTCATGGCACATGGCCTACTTCATTTCTTCTCCTTCTGTTCTGTTATCTGTTAATGATAGTCTTCAGGTTTACCTTTTATGGCCAATTTTATTTATCTCACCATTTTGCGAGATAAATAATAGTTCTTGGACAATAAGAACAGTTCATCAGATAAACTCCCCTTTGGCCTTCACATCCCTGCATGTGCTTCCAAGCCCCGAGGACCTTTCTGGCTAGGACAAGCACCTCTTGCTTTGTGTTGATCTGAGCTTCTGACAGTGTTATAGCCCTCCACACAGGAAAAGAAACATTTAATGTGTTTTAGTGTGACTGTTTTCATTTATTTGATTGTCTTCATTCTGGCAAGCTTAATAGAAAACAGAGAGCTGGCAAAAAAAACACTTAGCTCTGCCTAATATGTTGAGATGCATCTATATTTTGAATAAGAAAAAAGTAATTTGAATATAAATACTACAATACATGAATCCTTCCTCTGTGTACCTATATGATTACAGAGTAAATCATATAGGTACACAGGGAATAAATTCCCCAATTATCATGCAGTTCTTGGTGTAAAAGAGAATGAATGTAGTCATGCAGCCAAGGCATAATCATTCAAAACCATTCAAGAGGCTATAAATAGACAAGATAGAGATTTTTTATTTTTCTAATTTTGTTTTTGATACAAGACCATGCATGTAGTTTAGTACCTTCACAGGCTATAGCACAGGAGCTTCCAATTAACGAGGACACTTTAGTTAGGCAAACAAGGAAAAAACATACTTTTCAGTCTGAATTCCTTTTAGCGAGTGAATTACTCATGAGAGACCCAACTACTTAAGCCCCAGCAGCGTGGGAGCTGTCTGCTTTGACTGGTAGAAAAGTGAAGCTACAATTAAAGGCAAGATGGCTGTTTCATGGACCTATAGATTAGACAGAAATAGATCCAACACATAACCTACAGGAGGTTTTGTAAAGGTGTTGCTGTAGGGCCATTGGAGATATATGCTGAGGTGCTGGTAATCGAGATTGCAGAGTATGTGCAATCTTGAGCAGTGTGAGTTCTAATATAAGTAAATGAGTGATGAAAGAAAAGTTTGAGAGGGGGTCCTTAGTCGAGCTTTTTAAGAGATAATAAATTGTTTAAAAACAAATAATTAAAAGATTAATGAGTAAAAAGCAAGCAATAAGGGTAAAGCAGGCTTTGCCTATGTTCTGCCGACACCTTATGTTAGAAGAGTAGTACGTGCTTAAAAATAAAAAAAATAGAAACAGAAAATTAATTACCACATTAATCAGTTACAATTTTAAATGTAATATAAATGGTAAAATAAATTTCAGGTATGGACATCTGCTGCCTTTCTTGTGTCTGAGCTTCACTGAAAATGTCTCTTTCTGCATATTAACCAGGTTGCCTCCATCAAAGGACAATCAGGTACATTTCCATGCCCACAAGGAATCCTTGCAAGAACCTTTCACTGAGTACTACCTCAGTTAATTACATGAAAACATCTGGATATTACATAGATCACTTCCCCTTCTGAATTTAGAAAAAAAAAATATCTGAAGATATCCATTTTAAATTAATTTAATTCAGTAAAGTGGTCCATGGCTGAATGGTGCATTTCCCAGCACTCTTTAAAAGTAAAGTCAAGGAGCACTTCTTTTTTAGTTGAATTAATTACTAGCTCTGAACATACCTCAAATGATGTGACACATATTTTTTTGTCATCCCTGGTATAGAGCTTTTGGAATGATGCACGGAAAGATCATAATATTCATAAATGTCATAATTATCATAATATTAATAACATTCATTCCTATTATCATAGAAATAAAATATGACTTTTTTTTCCCCTAGTCAGTCCTTCATTTACTTCCTCATTCTAAAATTTCTTTTGAAGGATCAAGTTATCTTGCAACTCTGCTCTTTTTTGAAATGTATTTTCTGACAACTGCCGTAGTCAAGAGCTGCAAGGTCTGGGCCTGTAATTCTCTTATCTCTTGCCTTATGCATACATATAAACAAAATTAAACTAGCAGAAAGTGGTGCAGAAAAAATGAAAACATACTTTTGTCTGCTTGGTTGTTTCCCTCCCTGCAAAAAGAGAAAAACGAGAACTTCGCTCCACATATCTCTATTTGACTAAGGCAACTAGCCACTGATTAGTATAATAAAACAAACTTTCCCAAGGGAAAAACTATCAGGCTAACAAAATAAAAATACAAAAAGAAATGTGGTGAACATGCAACTGGTGACAACATCATTCAGCTATGTCAGGTCTGCACAAGCATATTTAAAACACTGCAACATTATATTTAATGGCATGGAGTTCTGATTATGTTTACTTTTAACTTTGTGAAGGCAGTGGTTGGTTTGTTTTGTATTTGTTTATTAAACTGTAAATGTCTTGACATAAATCAGTGAAGTATAACTAAAAATCTATTTTGTGTATTTAAAAACAAGTTATTAATGCATTATTAATTCATAGACACTTTCTTCATTGAAAGAAGCATATGAGAAAAGAAGTGTGGAACTTCAAGTTGGTGATGGCAAAGTTGAGAGCCTCTGGGTAAGGATTAAGGGATGAACAAATAAAGGGGATGTTGTGGGAGTCTATTACAGACCACCTGGCCAGGACGACAACACCGATGAATTATTCTTTGCAGAACTAAGAGATGCCTCGAGATCAACTCCCCTTGTCCTCATGGGGGATTTCAACTTGCCAGACGTCAACTGGGATCACCACATGGCTGACACGAGCAAGTCCAGGAGGTTCATAAAGCACCTAGATGATAACTTCTTGGTGCAGGTGCTAAGGGAACCCACTAGGAAAGGTGCCCTCCTAGATCTGTTGCTGGAGAACAGAGAGGGTCTTGTGGGAGACGTGGCAATTGGCGGCCGTCTCGCTCATAGTGACCATGAAGTGGTTGAGTTTAGAATTTATGGTGACAGAAGGAAAACTGCCACCAAAACTTCAGCCCTGGATATGGGGAAAGCAGACTTCAGGCTGCTCAGGGAACTAGTCAGCAAGGTCCCCTGGGAAACTGCTTTTGAAGGCATTGGCGTCCATCAGTGCTGGTCAATCTTTAAGCACTGCCTCGTAAAAGCACAAGATCAGGAGATTCCAAAATATCGGAAGTCAGGCAGGCAGGGCAGAAGGCCAGCCTGGCTGACCAGGGATCTTCTACTACAGCTTAGGTGAAAAAAAGAAAGTGTATGGCTGCTGGAAGGAGGGTCAGGCGAGGAGGAAGGAATACAGGGATGCTGTTTGTGTTTGTAGGGAGAAAATTCGTGTGGCCAAAGCCCAACTAGAGTTGAAGCTGGCCATGTCTGTGGGAGACAATAAAAAAGTTTTTTTTAGATATGTGAACTGAAAAAGGAGAACCAAAGAAAACATAGGTCCACTACTAGATGGGGAAGGTCTCCTCACAGACAATGACATAGGCAAAACAGAGACGTTTAACGCCTTCTTCGCCTCTGTCTTCAACGCTGATGATGGGCTTCGGGACCCAGGGTACCCTGAGCTGGAGGACCATGACGGTGGGAATAACAAACTCCCAACCAACCCTGAACGTGTGCGGGATTTGCTGCTCCACCTGGATCCATACAAGTCCATGGGTCCGGATTGGATTCATCCCAGGGTGCTTAAAGAGCTGGCTGACATCATCGCGGGACCTCTCTCAATTATTTTTCAACGATCTTGGGAATTTGGAGAGGTCCAATTGGACTGGAAGCTGGCAAATGTTGTGCCAATTTTCAAGAAGGGTAAGAAAGAAGACCCTAGCAATTACAGGCCTGTCAGTCTCACGTCAGTGCCTGGTAAAATTATGGAGAGGATGATCCTTGAAGTTATTGAAGCGCACCTGGGGGACAATGCAGTCACTGGTCCCAGCCAACATGGGTTCATGAGGGGTAGGTCCTGCCTAACAAATTTGATTTCCTTTTATGATAAGATCACCCATCTAGTCGATCAAGGGAAACCATCTGATGTGGTCTTTTTGGACTTCAGCAAAGCTTTTGACACGGTTTCCCATAGGATCCTACTGGACAAAATGTCCAGCATACAGCTAAACAAAACCATCATGCGATGGGTGAGCAATTGGCTGATGGGCAGGGCTCAAAGGGTTGTGGTAAATGGGGCCACATCTGACTGGCGGATGGTCACTAGTGGGGTCCCTCAAGGCTCCATTTTAGGGCCAGTCCGCTTCAATGTTTTTATAAATGATTTGGATGTAGGACTAGAAGGTGTTTAGAGCAAATTTGCCGACGACACCAAACTTGGAGGAGTTGTGGAGTGGACTTGGATGAGGGTGGAAAGGCCTTGCAGAGAGATCTGGACAGTTTGGAGAGCTGGGCGATCACCAACCACATGAAGTTTAACAAAAGCAAGTGCTGGGTCCTGCTCCTGGGGTGGGGCAACCCTGACTATACGTACAGACTGGGCGATGAGACACTGGAGAGCAGCCCCGCAGAGAGGGATCTGGGGGTTGTGGTTGACAGCAGGTTGAATATGAGCCAGCAGTGCGCTCTGGCAGCCAGGAGGGCCAACTGTATCCTGGGGTGCATCAAGCACGGCATTGCTAGTCGGTCGAGGGAAGTGATTGTCCTGCTCTACTCTGTGCTGGTCCGGCCTCACCTCGAGTACTGTGTGCAGTTCTGGGCACCACAGTTCAAAAAGGACATGAAACTGTTGGAGAGTGTCCAGAGGAGGGCGACGAAAATGGTGAAGGGCCTAGAGGGGAAGACATATGAGGAGCAGCTGAGGTCACTGGGCCTGTTCAGCCTGGGGAAGGGGAGGCTGAGGGTGGACCTTATCGCAGTCTACAACTTCCTCGCGAGGGGGAGTGGAGAGGCAGGTGACCTATTCTCCATTATCACCAGTGACAGGACCCGCGGGAACGGTGTGAAGCTGAGGCAGGGGAAGTTTAGGCTGGACAGCAGGAAGAGGTTCTTCACCGAGAGGGTGATCGCACACTGGAACAGGCTCCCCAGTGAAGTCGTCACTGCACCAAGCCTGTCTGAATTTAAGAAACGATTGGACTGTGCACTTAGTCACATGGTCTAAACTTCTGGGCAGACCTGTGCGGTGCCAGGAGTTGGACTTGATGATCCTTATGGGTCCCTTCCAACTCAGGATATTCTATGATTCTATGAATGCATTATTAATTCATAGGCACTTTCTTCATTGAAAGAAACATGAGAAAAGAAGGTATGATATGTATAAATTTAGAAAGAAATCTTACTCTGAAGGACTTTTTGGTATTGTTTGAGTGGTAGACTAGTGAATGTTTCCTATAATTGTTTTAAACTTTAGCACCTGAGCCAGTAAAAACATTTGATCAGATAAATAAATTCTTTAAGCACTTGTTGCACATCTCATACAATCTGATCAATGTAACTTCTAGATAGCTAGCAAACCAACAGAGCTGTGAAAAATAGAAATGTGGTTAGTCCATCCCTGCTAGTTCAACCAGCATTTACCTTAAGGAACATTTTATGTATAGCTCAGTACCAAGAAAAAAATCAAGAATAGTATGTATCTCACAGAAGGTCTGCAAGCTCCCATGCTATTTCTACTCTGCTGAAGTGGGAATCTGGTTCTCAAGAATCACTGCTTTAACTCAAACAAGAAATATAACGAGTTCTAGTGTTAGAAACAAATGACAGGCATGCCTTCATATTGCTCAGTCTTTATTGTATGGAGAACTTGCATTTAACAATTAATCGTATTTAGTTAATGTGAAACACAGACGCTAGGACCTGTACTTTATAGCTGTAATATGCTGTTCAGTTATTAAGAGGAATGTGCAGTGCATCCTTTGTTAACAACAACAAACCAGTTGGGGATGGTCACAGAGTGTAGGCAGCATCTTCTCCACAGCGTTGCCACAGAGGTGCCAGCTATAAGATGCCCGAGTCCCAGGGAAGGTGGCTTGTGCCCATCCACACCATAAGGTGGATGGATTACAATCTGGATGGATTACACCCTGGTGCATGGGCAGCCATGATTTGCCTCTGCATTTCCAGTGAAGAGAGGTCTCCTGGTGATGCTTAGCAGCTGCTCTGGCGGCATGTACTCTTAGCTCCTACAGTTTGGAATATCTCCCAGACCCAGGCACTACACCTGTCTTCCCTCCAACATTCAAACAGTGCGTAGACTAGCTAAAGTGAAAAGTGAGTGTGAAGCACCACTGTGGAGACTCAATTAATTCAAGCTAAAGAGGTGGAGTGCTATTAAAAAAAAATACTGGCGCATCTTGAGTAAGGCAGATCCTAATAGGGATCATGAGTACAATTTTTCTTTTTTTAATTTTAAAGAGTGAATAGAGCTGACACTTCCTGGAAACCAGAAATCCCTCCAGACACTTTCAGTTCCAACTCATCTTTATCTCATTAAATAACTAAGACGATCCAACCATCCATATCAGCATGAGAAGCCCTCAGTACACACAGAGTAACTCCTTGTGCTGCAAGTAGGGCCTTGCTTTGAACTTAATGGTATCTTTCTTTGCAATGGTCTACAGAGGATTTGGACACTGACATCCGCTGCTGCACAGGTATGTTAGCAATTCTAGAGGTTATTTGAAAATAAATAAGAAATGTTTTCTGAAAAAAAAAACAAAAAAAAAAAAAAAAAAAAAAAAAAAACACAGTGAACAGACAATTAGTGTACAAGTTCTGCTTTCAGAACTACTGAAACTGCTACACAACTATGAAGGCTTTCAGGCTGGGCAGTGCTACCCGGGCACTGCCAGGCTACTGTGTAGTGGAGATGCTCACTGTAATGGATACACTCTCATCTGTCGCTTCTGTAGAAAAAACAATAGAGACCTGTCCAGGTCCCTAAAAGCCTTGTGTGTTTGCCATGAGGGTTTTCAGAGGTCTTAATAGGCTTAGAATGCAGCTTCAGTGAGAATGCAGCAAATGAAGTGTAGGAGGACAAAGTACAGCTTAGTCCTCGGGCAGCCAAATGGCAGAGCTTGAGCACAGCACTGTCTAAATTCAGCGGTGCGGTTTCTGAGCTGAGCTGGGACGCTCACAGTGCAGTGGTGTTGGGTTTGCTAGCTCGAATCCCCAGAAGCTGTGAGCCTCGTGCTCTGCCTCAGGTGGGACTTGTGCTTTGGCCAGGCTGTGCTACTGGTATGCCCCAGACAGAGGCTTGCTGCTGATCAGTTATTGTTGAGTCAAGGATGCTTTTAGCTTGAGCTGCCCGCTGCCAAGAATGAAAATGCACCAGATATCTTCACTCAAATTAACTTGTTCTCTGTCACATTCTTTCTCCATCCCAAAGGTTATTTCGACATCTTGCTGATTTGTTGCATTTACTTTCTCTTACTCATCATGTCTGCTCTTCTTAGCACAGGGAGAGCCCATTGCTTTGCTTCATTAGAACATTTACTGTAAGGCTGAGATCACTTTCACAAGTTGCATTAGATGGAAAGCACTGGCTGTATCCTTTGTCTCTCAATATTCATTCTCTGCTTTTATCTAAGGACAACTTTAAGTGATCCAGTCATATATAGACTGATTGATAGCCTGATGGCCTCTTGCTAATGATTTATGCACTCTACCAGCATGGTCAGAACACTTCTGCTATAGAATGTTTTTTGGGTACCCAGCCATTCATTACTTTCTATGCCTCATTTTAAAGACCTGTATTTTTTTTCAGGTAGCAAGGTTGGCCAAGATAACAGCGTATTATAATGACTGATTAAGTAGGATAAATCCTAAAAAAAAAAAATCTCTTCAGGAATCTTATCATCCTAAGGATCTTATCGTCTCAGGTTTTTGGGACTTTGCTTCTTTAAGAACTGAAACCAGATTGCACAATGTTGTGTTTTAACTCTGCATCTGTATAGTTTTCAGTCCCATTCTCCACACTCCCAAGCCACAACTGTAATGAATAGGGATGATTTACAGATGGATTATGAGCAAGCAGAGGTCTTCCTCCTGCTGCTGTCTGCTGACCACTGACAATTCCACTTCAGACTTCCATTCAAAACAGAGTGGGCTGCAGGAAGAAGAGTTTCTTTGAAAAATAGTCAGGAAAACATCTGTAGTAGAAATGAAGAGAGGCCAGTAAATAAAGAAGCTTCAAAAAAGAGTCTGGCTATCCTCTTTTATCAAAGAAACCAAGAATGTTTGCATCTCTTTACAAGGTAGTTAAGGTAAATTAAATGCTTTTATAAAAATGTATCCAGCCTTATTTCTTTAGCTTTCCTCTTACCAATTAAGGAAGTAATGTCATTTCTTAGTCTCCAGAAGGTTCAACTCTCATCCCACCGTGATTAAACTCAGTCGCTGTAAGAAACAACTATATATCGTATGTGATAGCCTATTCCAATTTTATCTGTCTATTTAAATAATTTCAGAGTTTCTCCAGGATCGTGCTTTTCACCCCAGGGGCAGAGGTGATCAAGAGGAATCAATAACATCTGTGTGGTGCATGTGACATGTCACAGCACACAGGTAGCAAAGAACTTTCTGCTCCTTTTTGGTTGCAACATGTGCCAGGAGGAGAAATCTAATCGTACAGTTACACTCCCTGCCTGTGGAAGAGCTGCAGAGCAAAGAAAATTCTCTGAATTGGCAAGCAGTTCTCTGGTACTGTTATGTCTGCTCCTGTTCTTTTTTCAGGACAAGAGTCATAACTTCTGCACAGGGAGAGCAATCAAAAGTCCCTACATTTGTAAAAGGAATGTACTAAAGCACATAAGGAAAGCTTTCAAGATCCCTGATAAAAACTAATGTGCATTGATTCTTACTAATGTGAAATTGCATGTGATGTTGTGCTTCCATTCTTTGTTACTGTGTCTTCCTAAGGAGATAAATTTTAATTCAAATGCAAAGAAAATTCTTCTGGGGATTTCAGTTTGGTCTCCAGTAATCCAGTGTTTGGGGAACATGATGGTCTGTCCTTTATTTTAAATTGAACTGTTTTTTCTTACCAAACACAGAAGGTATTATTTCATCCTACAAGGCAATACCAATGTCAGCATGGATGTTTATATATTGGAAATGACCTGTTTTTTAAAGTGGAAACAATTATAGCAGAAATTGAGGTTTCCTCATAGGATTTTATGATTCAGAACAATTCATGACATATAAACAGAATTGCTTCCAGCCTGAGAGGACACGTATCAGTTTTGTGGAATGATGATCCCCAAATGGCAAATGGAAATAAAGATCTACAGTAGAAATTAATTTTATATTTAATTTTCATGTTACTAATGAATTTGCATAATATGTAAATATCAAATATAATAAAATCAAAGAGAATAATATAGCTTTTAGTACCTACATTATCCCAAAACAATAAACCTTACATAAATAGTTTATCTCAGCTAGAAAGAATCCAGCGGTGTTTGTACAAGCGTATTTTTTCTATACAAGTTATATTGGACATAGAGAGCTATAGCACCGCTCACTGCATCAATCTTATTTCCTAACACACTGAAGTCACTCAGCAATATGTGTCTGAACCAGTGTTCAGGCACGCCGGATCCCTGGCAGACAGTCAAGGCATTGAGTCTGACACGGAATTTCTCAGCGACTGCACCCACTGGCAAGCTACGTCTAGCTAGGCTCCTTCTCATTGTCTTCTCCTATAGGGTCAAGCGAGGCCAGAAGAAGCTGGCTGAGAACAGGCTTCTGCCTCACTTGAGTGCAATGGGAATTTGAGTGGAGAGACTCTGATGCCTTGCATGCATATGACAAACCAGCTATCCTTCCTTTGTTACCTTGTGGCTTTGGGATTGTGTCTTGTTTACATCCTTTCTTCAGCTTCCTCTTGCCACTGGAGCATTACTCCTGGCAATAAGCATCTGCTCTTTACCACATCTCGTACTATCTCAGTTAGCAGAGCAGGAATGACCAATACCTGTCCGCTTCTTTATGGTGTGATCTTATCCTTTCATACACGTACAGTGTTCCTTCAGGCTCAGCTGGTCCATCTGTTGGACAGACTGCCTCCCACTGTTGACATGAGATTCACTGTCTATGCAGAGTCGGATCACAAGTGAATAATGGGATAATTCTGGCTTGCAATTTGTTCTGAGTGAGGTTTGTACCAGGTCCATGTTTTGTGCTAGAGCTTCAGCAGATCTCTGAGATATCGAGTCTTGTTGGAAAGTCTCCAAGGACCTGAACATCTCTCATTGCATGAAAAAAAAAAAAAAAAAAAAAAAAAAAAAAAAAAAAAAGCCCCGATAGCTAATTCTTAGTACATTTTGATTTTTTTTTTATACTTGAACAGGAACTTAGTGCATCTCATTTTGCATATAACTGATAAATTAAGAATGCTTTGCTACTTTCTTTCTTACAGATCATGATCAGAATATTTTTGACAAGTCAACCCACTTGATCTCCATTAGCATCTTGTAAGGTAGGTTTTCCGCTTATTGCAAGATTGTTGTGATTCTTTTATGAATCTTTTTGGGACAATAAACACCAGAACTATACAGATCTGTAATTTTACTGTGGTAAAACACAGAAAGAGCTTCTCATGATTTTCTGTATTTCCTACTATGACTCTGTTCCTGTTAACTTTATTACCATAAGCCTTCTGAGTCATGTTTTTCCTAACATAATTCCTAAACACTAGGAGTGTCTTGCCTGTTGTGTTGATACTTAATTATGTAAGTGGACAATAGCCTTTTGGAAATTATGTGCTGCAAAGCTTTGAACAAGATACCTTCTGGTTCTGTTACTCTGATAGCCTGTGTATGGAATAGAGGGGAGGAGGTGCTGGGGTGAAAGAGGGAGAGTGTGCTGGTGAGAATTATTTTGATGGAGTTAAATTCTAAAGGCGTCTTTAGGAGGAGAGGTCCCTGGAGGATGTCAAGAGGATGAGGTATAATGTATAATCACTTGGGTTTTCAAAATGATCCTCCCAAGCAAGCTCAGTAAATAGCATTTACACCACTAAAGAAGTCTATTGTCTGTGAAGTGAAAAACATAAGGGCCGTCATCTTTTGTAACAGTTTCTTAAGAGAAGTTTGAAAAAAATGTTGGGTTTGTATGTCACTTTTTTCTGTTCTTGTGTCTTTGTTGTTGTTTCTTTTTAATTAGATGAGCTGACTCACTTTGGTTGTGAGATATTTATGCAAGATTTTCTTAAAAGTTCTCCCCAGCACATCAGTAGAACTGATAGGATGCAGTAAGTAGCCAAAATAATTCCTTTTCAGTTTCTTACAGTTTTCTGAAAACACAGGCCTTCATGCTTCATGCATTCAGCCATTCTGAATGAAATATAAAGTGAATAATATACAATATTTCATTTGGGGGGGGAACCTGACGTTCAAACTGATGACGAAACACTTTTTTTTTTCCAGAAGTTTGGTTTGAGTGTGCCCTATTGAATTAGGTCACTTCCTTTGGAAAAGGGAATGTGTTTCTGAGCATCCTCTCACATTCCTAAATCACCAAAGCAGCATACCTGGGCAGGCTGGGTGAGCGATGCGTGCTGGATGGGCCATGTCATATCAGTAAATATTTAAGCCAAACTACAGCGAAAGTGCAGCATCTCCTGCTCCAGTGCAGATGTTTTTCATACAGGAAGTCTCTAATCCAGACTTTTCCTCCTCTCCTCTTGCTGGCCTCACATGGCCTCATCGTGCTTTTTGCTCATTCTGAAACAATTATATACGTTTGAAAGGCAGCCAGATCGTTTACAGCCTGTGTTTTTCAAAAATTAGTCATTCGTTCCGATGATTACATTTAGCAGAGCATTCAAACACACCAGGCTGCAGGTAGAAAATATTTTGTTGTTGTTAGAGAGTATGACAGCCCACTATGCAAATCCTCTGTCTTCCTCAAGATGTTTCCCATACATCCCGTACTTGGGCACAAACCCTATATATGGATATGTCTTTATTCATACTAGCAGATTTTCTTGACTTTTAGAAGATACTGAGGATTGCACAAAGGAGATATTTGGCAAAGCATTTTTCTAAAGGTTTTCTACATTTGAACAGAAAACAAGGCAAGCCCTGAAAGATGCTGTGCAGCACTTTGTTTATGTTATACTTTGCAAAGTCCAATTCAACAAACCAGTTTTCCTGTGGTGAGTTACAGTCTTGTCACGAAGTGGCAGGATGTCAGAATGACATAAATTGCTTGAAGAGTTGAATACCAGACCTGAAATAACATGTTGCAAAGGACATATGTACTCCTTGTGTTTCCAGAATTAAGAGACACTTTTGTATTTTTTTCCCACTGCCAAAACACACAGGAAAGCATGCGTAATCTACTGGAATTCAGTGGGATAAGGGAATTCTGAAATACTTTATTTAGATTTTGTTCTGTTTAGAATCCACCATCAGTCATGGGTTGGTTTTTATTTTGCAATTTTCTAATGTTCCCATTGTGTGTCTTACCTACAACATGCTTCTTGCAAATTAGCAAGTTATTAAACAACCCAAGCACCTACATTTATTCCCTCCCTTCCACATCACACAAAGACAGAACAGCGCTATCAGATGTTCTATTGCTGCCACAGAGATTCCAGGACACCATTAAGGGAAGAAGGATCATAAATCACACCCAGTAAATCTGTAATCTGTTGGCCCCTTGAAATGCTGTTGTCTATATTAGTAAATCCATGTGTTCCTGGGAACATTTCTGTGTGGAGTGTGAGTGTCTGTGCTAGTAAAAAGAAGTTTACCTGGCACAAATTCAACCTTCTGTAAATAATACTGTACCCAAGCAATTTCTGGGCATGTTTTGGTGCTTTGGCTGCTAAATTGTTGTAGTGACCATTCCCTGTTGGCAGACCCCTAGAAACTCTTGTTTTGGAGGCCAACAGCCATTGTCTACCATAGAGGTAGGCCATGCCAGGCCCCTTGGCCTCAGGGCCTAAACACATTCTCATGCCTAATTACTTGACTAGAGCAAATATAGCCAGAGGACTTCTACAAGAACTAGCGGAAACTGATATTTCCTGGGAGCCTGTGCTGTCATGGAAGGATATTTGGAAGAAAAAAAAAGAAAACAACAACAATAACAACAAAATTTTCTCAGATAAAGAACATCTGTTCCTTTGCGATTTTAAAGGCATAAGGTAACATACTGAACTAACGAACTGATATATCTCTTAAGTTTGTGACAACTGACTTGATTTTTGAGAGAAAATTTTCAATTGAAATATTCCCATCTCAGCCTTCATCCCAGTTTATTTCAGTTTCCCACAGACCTGCTGAGCTTAGTGTTGTTGTTGCAGATGAGTAATGGGAACAACTACGATTATCCTGAAGTTTCAAGGCAAGATATGTTTTGATAAAGAAACTCATCCCTCTGGCTACATAGTGGACCTCAAAGGAGTGGTTTACAGAGTGCTTCAAAGAATGAAAACCGTATTCTGCTAAGGTTTGTAGCAGGATTTGGCAGGTTGAAGATGATGTTAGAAAGCCTCAGGAAGAAGAAAAATGTTGACTGATAATTTAGTGCTCGTTGATTTAGGATAAATTCTTCTCATGAAAAATAGCAATAACAATAATTCTATCATTTAATATAACAAGGAAAAATTAAGATAGAAGCTGATGAGTTAGGCTATATATTAAACATTTGAAATGTTTGTCATATACACCATTCCTAACTAAAAGCTAGAGTAGTAACATGGAATGATTTGTGCCTCAGACATCAGAGTTTGATGCAGTTAGCGGAGGCTTTTTTGTTATAGTGCAAAGCCAAAACATGACTTTTTTGAGTAGGTTGCTCATGCCAGGCTTTCTTCTAGGAAAGACAGAGAAAAAATGTTTTTAATCAGTAGCAACAAAGTAAAATTAAAATGAAATAAAACAAATCTCCAGTGTGCACTGCACACCAACATAGGTACACCTTTGATACTTCCAGCAATGTGAACTATGAAGAGAGGAAGCTCAGACAGTGCTTCCAGTGAGCTCAGACATCATGCTCTTTCCCAGCATTAAATAAAGAGTGGAAGTTCCCCAGTGCTGCTGATGGGCTTTGAGATCAATGGGCAGCCCCATGCCTTTCCCTCCCAGTCCTTCACTTGTAGCTGGCAGGAGGCAGAAACTCTGGGAACAAGAGCAGTAATTAACAGCATAAAAGTCTCTTTGGGTTGTCTTGGCAGAGTTGTGTTCAAACCTTGCTTTTCGACTTTGGACATCTAACTTGCCATGTCCTATTTTCAGGATACAGCAGGATCACTGATTTCTGCCTGGTACCATTTCATGGTATGTAGCTGATTCCAGCGCAATAGAGAGGTGGTCTTCCCTTTTTCTAAGGGATATGTCACAACAGTTATTGTGGACTGACTATTGCATAAAAGAAGCCATTGCTTGGAGTTTGGCTTAATAGGAAACCTGTAGGTATTGTTCTATCCCGTTAAGTTTTGTTTTCAGTAGAAAGGAGAAACTGAGGTAACTGAGCTTTATGGTGGCAGTATTCCAGATGATATTCATTTATTAAGAGCAGCTCACATGTATATTGCCTAATGCAAGTTAAAATGTGACCTTCTTGAATGGAAACCACGAACAGAAAGGCAGCCTTGTCTGAGTGAATATTGTTGGACTGTATTAGTCCAGAGACACCAAGCACCTGGCATCTGATATTTATCTGATGGTTTGGCTTTGGGTACTGATCTTGGCAATATTCAGGACACTCATGAGAGAGTTCAAACAGTTGTGACACTTATCATAATTTGGATGAGCACTGTCTTTTCGTGTGGGCAGTAGGCAGTACGATATTTACTTTTAGCAGTAATAATTATATTGCAGTTCTTCTGTTTAATGAGTCACCCATTTTCACCTTTGATTTTTACTTTGTATAGAGTATGAGTAAGCTGTATTTATATTAAAAAAAAATAAAAATACTGCCATATGTCTCTCAGCTGGTATGTCTGACACTAGCCAAAAATCCCAGTGAGAAATCACGTGAAGTCAGAAAGCTTCCACCAAATTACCAAGCAAGGGGAATTGCCAAGTAGTTACCTGTCTGACTCTGACCAGCTGGTATTTTTCATTCTCTGTAAGCCCGCAGTGCCAAAGACTCAAAGGCAAACCCTTTACATTTCCTAGTGCTGGCTTAACCAGCAGAAGTAATGAGGCTACTGTCAGCTGACTGAAGGTGAAGCTTCAGCAAGCTGAGATGCACAGACAGAGCATTACTACAAGTGGACAACCCCTGTCATTCAGTCAGAGGTGGCACCTTGCTGGGATAAGGGAAACTGGTAAGATAAATGCAAACCCTCTGCTTAGGTTTTTTATGATTTTGAGTCTAAAAGGCAGATTCTTCAAAACAAATAATTCTCTTGGTTTGAGTCAATTTATTCAGCTGCATTAATGAATCACCAAGAATGAATGCAGGAACATGCATGTTGAACATTCATTCAATGAATGCAGGTGAGATTTTGCTGAGGTTTTGGATTCAGATGATAGGAGTTGATAAACCAAGATTATTGTAAAAATAATTCAGAGATAGACAATTATAGATCTGGTTCTAGCTCAGGTCCTGAGGAAAACTAGTAAAATAAAGCTCCATTTTAGGACTAGTGATTGTATCAGGGCCAGTGTTTCAACTGACGAGGCTTTATAAAATAAGTATATTCTGTCTGCAGCGGCAGCAGTTGCTGGCCTGTGATTAAAGTTAAGGCTAATTCTAGTGTTCGGGTTAAGTTTAATGCAGACAACAGCCAATAAGCAGCTCCATATGAAACTGCTTGCCCAGTTTTGACAGTGTTGGATCCATTGCCCAAGAGGATGCTCAGATAGATTCAAATCTGTGTTTTAGCTGGCGGTGCTTAAGGAGCTTGAACTACATACAACTGTAATATGTTTCACCCTCACAGAAAAAGATCTAGTGCCAACAGAAACACCCTAATTAGGTTATTTTAGTTGCCAAGAATTTTGGATTAGAGGAAAATCAGTTTATTGCTGGGTTGAAATTAGGGTTCAGGTTTGTTGAGGGCTGTAGAACCATAACTCCACAGGGGAGAAAAGCTTTCCACATGGATAAATCAGGCAGAGACCTCTTGACTAGGTCCAGGCTCTCCAGCTCATGTTTAATGCGGCAGTTAAAGACTCGGGACAGCAAGGACCTGACTAGCATTGAAAAAGACTTGGAGAGCCACTGCAGCTGGGTATGAGCCAGTGCTGGAGCTGGATCTCATAGCCATGGTAGCTGATTTATGGATAAATACAGGATAACAAGCAGGATTCAGGATTTTGCTTGATGAGGGAACCAGGAATTAAGTTTTAAATTATCAGCATTTTGTTGTACCTAACGAGTTTTAAAGCAGTAATGGATGTGCGTTGACACACGGTAAGGGTTAATGATGTGGGGTTAGACATGATTGAAAAAATGTTCCTACTGGAGGCTTAGTCATAGCTCCTTGGATTTTCTCTTTGGTCACCTCTGGCTGTCCAGAGATCTTAAGCTCAACTGAAGACTAGAGTTCGTGCTGGCATGTAGCCTGGAAGGGCTTATGAATCAGTGTTACGCACGAGCCAGCCAGCACAGGGACTTCATGCAGGAGGAAGTTTCTGTGATGCACACTGGTCTTGGATATCTAGGGGCTCCGTAGCAGGGGTTCAGCCACAGCAAAAGGGATGATAGAAACTAACATTAGCCAATGGGCCAATGCTGGTAGAATTCCTACTGATAATGGAGATTTAGGACTGGTACTGAGGGAGCCAAGCATATTTGTGTCAGTCCAGGCTAGCAAAATTCACCATTTTATGCATATAGACAACTTCTATAATTTCTGTGAATCTAGAAGAAAGCACTTAGCTTTTTGCCTAGAAATATTGATGGGTTTGGTATGTGATTCTTTCCCTTACAAAGCAACAATTCTAGTCTTTAATCTAAACATAAGTCTTTTCTGGTCGGTTTCAGAATTCTGGGAAAAAAATCTGCAGAATAAAATAATTACTTCTGATTTTTAGTATTACAGTTTTCAGAGTTAAATCATGTGTTATTAAGAGTAGATGCAATCTATTAAAATAATGCAATAGCAGCAAATTCATACTGTGTAGTGTTAACCTGGGACAAAAGATAGATCCTCGGTGTTGGCACTGCATTTCTGTGTGGATGTGTTAAAGTTACTGTGCTGGATGGGTAGTGGAGCAGTCTCTTGCTTCCATGTGAGAGGAATTGCTTGCTCAGGAAGTAACTTTGAGAAAGAAGCTTGAATATATAACCTCTTCCTATTACTGGAATAGAGAGAAAAGCATAATAAAAGGCTGCAGCAGAAAAGTTCTCACCATAAGCCTTCTCACAATAAACAGACATATCTTGTTTAATGAGTTAAATTTGCACCAATAAACAGACCATTTGTTCCCACAGGAACATGCCCAGGGCAGTCTTCCACAGTCTAAAAATTATCCTAAAAGTGATCTGAAAAATGCCCCGTTATCAAAAACAACAGACCTGCGTCAGTGATCGCTGCACTCTCTGCACTTGTCCTGCAGTCTAAAATTCTTTTTAGGAAAAAAAACAACAATGGTGTGCCCAAATTGTCTTTATCAAAACAGATTCTGAGACATCCAGGCATCCAGGAGCAGAGAAAGCCAGATACTGAGCATTTTTCAGTACAGGAACTCTCAGGAGAGAGAAGTCATGCAGATGATATCTTCAATGCCAGCTCTTTCTCGAACTGTTGACAGTAGGCTGCATTGAAATGAGGTACGGATCAAGTCTTTCAAGTCCATTACTGAAAATAGATGCAGTTTGCTATCTGCCTCAAAAATTTGCCTTAGTATTTGAATGTTTTTTGTCTGTCTTTTCTGAAATGGGTAGGATGAGGCTAGCCCCCAAAAATCTCTGCTTTTTCAGTTGATAGAAAACCCCGCTTATGCTTGCTGTGAATTCATGATTCAGTAACCACCACATGAACTATATTTCTCAATAAAAGCTCCTCTAGAGAAGATTCTAGCTGATTCAAAGTAAGTCTGGGAAGAAGGAGGCTTTCTTGCAGGTATGAAATTTAAATATCTGAAATGATTTAATGTACAAAGCCTACAATTCCTATGAAGCACATGATTAGAAGTGTTAAGTTCAGCATCTCTGTTGAATGAGGTCTGAGGGATCAGGGCTGTATAGGTTATAAATATTGCCAAACATCTCACCATTCCCTTACTGTAGATATTTATTTAATCTACATATCTGACAGTAAAATATGACTTACTGCATGCTTATTTTCAATAGAAGCAAAAGATTACCTACTGAAACACCCAGTTTAAAAGAATTCATTAATGTCTTTGAGTAAGTAGTAGCATAATTTGGTGCCTCTTTCTCACTTTTTTAAAACATCTTCCAGGTAATTCCAGCACTGGGTGCTGGGTAAACCATCATGTTTATCCAAGAAGGCCAAAGCTTATATTTATTATGCAGTAATAATTCGTGAAACAGAGTAGGGAATCCAAACCAGTTTGTCTCACGTTTTTGAATAAGTTCTGTCTGCCAGAAACAAACAAACAAAAACCTTCAGCTCCTGTAAATGCTTACATATTTCATGTTTCCTTACTATTTCCAAGGTGGTATTTCTGATTGTGATCACCTTTGTATGTCCTCAAAATGTTCATGGAACATTGACTAATTCTGGCTTTTTTATTTCAGAAAAAAATAATCACTCCCTAAGGTTCACTTCTAATATGAGGTTTCCAACTCTAAGGGTGTCCAGGAGATTCCTAAGTATCTGATAGCCTCAAAGTTTAGAAAAACTTGAAGAATGGGAGAAAAAATTTATTTCATATAGTTTTATTCTGTTTCATCTGGAATAATTTTTTTTGACCTTTTGATTATGTTATATTAAAAATGAAAGATGTAAGAGTGAAATGCAGAAATAAATGACAAAATATTTAGATACATGCATGAATAATGTTCATATTGACACCAGTGGAAATATTCACCTACATAATATTTCAGCCATTAAGTATCAGTGTGGTTGATAATTAAGTGCAATGTTGCAAAAATTTATGTATATGACCATTACAAAATAGGTCCTATGACAGGCTCATTCTCCCAAATCAAACCTTTTAGAATTTTCTGTATTTCATTTGGATGTAAAGCCTGTTTTATATGATGCTGAAATACCTTCATCTTCCTTAAGACCTGACTTCTTTTTCCTTGCCTTACTTACTCCCAAACATGGAAGCTCCCCATGTGCAGAGTTCCTCCTTCTTTTCTGAGAAATTTGATTATTATTTTTTTTTAATTATGTGTTAAGATGATGGCACGGCTAATAGTAATGACTTCAATTTTTCCAATAGCTGCTTACAAAGCTGGTATTTTCTGTAAAATTTAAGGGAATTAAGTCAAATCCCAATAAATTTCAGTAGATGTTGGACACTGAACTGGCTCAGCTGCTTTGAAAATTCTGAAAGGCTAATGATTTTCTTTGTTTCTACTATGCAAATTTAGTTGTCTTTCTAAATGAAATGTTTAGAAATGAACTGAAATACCTATTCTGAATGGATCTATACAGAGTAAAAATTTGGTAGCATAGCTCTTGAAATAGTGTATATATTCTCTTTTCCATAACCCCTCCTTTTGTCAGCTAAAGACCCAAAGAGCCAGCAACTGAAGTTAATGGAAAGGGAAGATGCTGAGCAACTTTGTAAACAAACTCTCACAGCTCAGTGAGGTATTCAGAGTAATATATCAAAATTGCATGTGTTTGGTTTTTTTTCCTGTTGTTTTTATAGTGTCTAAAAGCTTGATCACTGATACAGACTCCAAATGCAATTTCAATAAAACTTTGAAGGAAAGGATATACATTAGCCAGGGTTTTCCTACAGTCTCTCAAACCTCACAGGCGTACAGCAAAAGTAATTGTGAAGTGGGACCCTTGAAGGCAAAGGCACTGGCAGGTATGGATGCTCATTACTTCCAAAGGAAAACTATAGCAGAACATGACTCAATGTTCATAGTAATTTTTACTATTTATTTTCACAATATCTACCGTATGCTATAGGATATATTCATGTCAGTGTGTGCATTCCATTATTTTTCAAAATTGTTCTATTATTTCTGTAGTTTTAGTGCAGAGCATTTCCATGGGACTACTAATTAGAAAGTTTTTCAAGTACTAAAGCGGTATTTTTCTGCTTAATTGAAATTTAAAAATTATGATATGGAAAGTGGCTTTTTTATTTTCACTGTTTTTGAGAATGTATGTAACACTTTGTGTGCTTTATCCATCCACACAAGTAGTCATATAATGTTCCACTTGAAAAGGAGTGAATTTAAAGGCCTTACTTCAAAGTGTGGCTTCAGTCATCTGTTATAGTTTGTTTTCTGTTGTTTTTTTTTGTTTATTTGTTTGCTTGTTTTTTACGAATATATGGCTTCAAATGATTGATTGCATTAATAGCATACACTGATTTCAAAATACTTCAGAATCTTAGTACTTAATTTCATAATTACAAATCCATTTCCTCACTTATTATCAGATGGTGCATCTTCAAATAGGCATGACCAAAGTATCTTTGTGGGGAGGAAATAATAGTTATTTATCTCCTTTCACCTATTCTTGGCTGACCTGCTTATACTCACATTCTCTAAAGGCTGAGGAGTTAAAGCAAGACCCACAAAAGCTGTTGATTTTGTGCAGTGCTGGGAACTTAAAAATATGAAGAACAGTGAAAAATATTCAGATAGGAAAATAGATGATATGTGTTCTTCCTCACTTCATGATTCCTGATTCTGTGAGGTGCTAGACTTTTCTGAAAGGACAATTTTAGGGCCAAGATGAAAGTTAGTGTGGGTGGGAGAGCTACAGGATGCCAACTTCTCCCACTACATCTTGGCTTCTCTGGCAATCTAGTCAGCTGCAGATCCAACTCACGCACATCAGAAAAAGGCAAGTACATTTATTTAGGCCCAGATCCATGACTTAACAAGTTATGTTTTTTTTCTGTGTATTCAGGGAAATCTGATGATTTAACTTTGATTTAATGGCCCTACTGGTGTGACCTCTCAACACCTGTTATGACTCAGCTAACTTAGGATACCAAAATAATTACAATTATTCAAGCATTTTATGTCCTAGTTGACTGTTTAAGTTGCTAAAGGTGTGCAGTGCAACTGTGATAAGGCAAAATCTTTACTATTAAATAAAAACAGTAAGAAATTAGATGTAGCAGTTATTACCTTTGAAAATTGTGGGTCTAACACTCAAGCTTATACAATTGTATAATATGGTGTATATAGACCCCTTTAAAAAGAAAATAGATTTTATTTAGGGTGTATGCAAACAGCAGGCAGACACAAAGCCATGTTCAAATACTATGCCTGAAGCCATTCCATCTGTACAAGACACTTGCTCAGTGGTGGTGAAGGTGCGATGCATCCCAATAATAGTGCCCAAAGGATCAGATGCAGGAGGCACCGGTTGAATGGACTGCTAAGGTAGAGGGGGTTCAAACCCCCAAAGAGCATGAAACCCTTTTTATCTCTCTTGTTGCACAGTGACATCACTTCAAAAAGAAAACAAGATCTGGCAGAGCAGAGAGAAAGGTCAGCTAACAATGCATCCACAACCCACCAGCGATGGCTGTCACCATCATGATGAGAGAGGCAGCCTCAGGCCAGCTTCAGCCTCAATGATTGCATTTGATGATTTGGCTGCCAGTGGGACATGTGGAAGAAGCTGGGACTGAAGACTTTTCCTACTAGCAGATTCATTACATGGTTTCCATCATGCCTTGCTTGGCCTCTTGCAACTGGTCTCTCTCTAAAAATAGATATATAATGAACAAAAAGTTAAGGTGTTAAAAGAACTGCCTACCCCCATAACTTGCCAATTAGAAATGAATTTTTCTGCTATTTAATTTTTCCTATCTATCACGGTTTTCACATCTCACTATTTCTTCCAGAGAGCTGCTTCTCATAAATTGTGCAATGAGAGTATGATTCAAAATAAGGATAAGAGATCCCCACCAAAGAAATAATTTGAGGCATCAACTAGATCGCTCTTGTTTGAGGATATATAAAACATTATTTTCAACATGCCCCAGCAAAAATAGCTGTGCTGCAGAATGTCTAGGGAAGTAAAGAAATTCTTGAGAATCTGGCAAACACATTTTGTGCTGGAAAAGTCATAGAACTCACTGAGAAGGAAGCTATACTAGAAAAAACACTACAAAACAAATCTAAAAGCAGAGAAGGTGAAGAAGTCAGCTTTCAGAAACCAGTAGGGTGTAATTCTTCAATTCTCTTCTGCAGATCTCAGAGTAAAAGCTCGTCGACCTCTCTGTGGGAAGGTATAAGAGCAACAGAGGAGGAAGCAAATGAAGTGTACTATCTACAGCTGTTGGAAGGAAACATACTAATTTGTTTAGCATTAGTCTTGCAGAGCTGAAGCTAAAAAAAAAAAAAAAAGAGAGAGAGAGAGAGAAAAGAACAATTATACAGCTCAGTGAATCTTTCACCCATTTATTATCTTAATGTTCCAGAATGCACAGTAAGGCTTTAGAAAAAGGTTGTATAATTGCCATCTATACAGTAATCTGAGTATACCAAATTGAATCAGACCCTTGCTGATCACACATAGAGGTTTAGGAGTCCCAACAAAAAACAAAGTGTTAATTGCAGTGTGCCAAAATTGGAGGAAATTGACATAAACCTATCTCAAAGCGAAACATAACTCAAAGTACTCAGGTACCATTTTATACAATTGTTTTCTCTTGCTCTTTTGTTTTCCGTGTCTGCAGAAGGATATTTGTTCTGCTATTAAACTTTGCTAGCTGATCACTAATCTTCTACTGCTTTCTTTAATAACAGATCTAGCACTGTATGTTCGACGGCTGATGCAGGAGCCTTGGCCTGGGAAGCCATGAGCATTGCTCAATGAATACTTCCATCGCGGGTCTGACTCTGTTTCTCCACGCTGACTCAACAATCTATCCAACAAAACATTGCATTATGTAGGCTCCGTGGGACATGTGGGAGACAGAATAGAGAGCATAAAAGGGTAGGAACACTCCACTATTATTTTCTTACTATTTTGCAGTTACAGAACGTTTGGCAAATGGTGGTACACACTGTTGCAAGGCAGATGCTATAAATTGGGTCGGTATGATATATAGGGCTGCCAAGGAGCAGTTTAAGTACATTTTCACTGTTTCCAGCAAAAATAACAAAAAAGAAGCGAAGACATCCTGAAGTAATTATATCATTTGGAAGGAAAATATGGCCGCAATTTTTAAAACGTACGTGCAAAAGAAAGAACAAATTGAACACGTACCGTGTTTGAAAACCTAATGGAAAAGAATTAACTGATAAACACAAAACTGGAGCTCTTGAGTTAAGGGTTATCTTACCCTCACTTAACCCTGAAATCCAAATCAAATCTTATGCAGGGTCACCAACAAGCTGAAAGGTAGGAACTGCTGTCTCTAGTTTGGATACCATTTGTACTTTCCGCCAAAGGAATAAGGAGGTTTGTATTGGTAAGCATGTTAACAAATTAGAAATTAGTTAAAAGAATAGAACATCTAAGAGAAAGTCAGTGAATCAGTTAAGCTGTTATTATAGGCCATTTATTCAGTGTCTGAAATACAGTTTAAAATCATCATAGCCTGTCATGATAAAATCAAATCACACTTTAAAAAGCTATAGCCCTTTTCTAAAACAATAGAGAATAAAAGACAAACAGTTTGCTTGACTGGGGCAATAGGTTACCGTTCACTGTGACTTCAGTTCTGAACTGATTATTTTTGGACTTTCATTCTCAGATCCATCAATAAAGGCTTTGGGAGTTGCCAAAATATCTAACCAAGAGAAAAGAGTCAGACTGAAAGGCCTTCATGCTCTTCACTAGTAAGTAGTTATCTTTAAAAGTTCTTAATCATCCATGTGGAGACAAATGTTAAATTAGCGTTGATCTATCTATTGTGATAGATCCTAATGCTCAAAACTAGCATTTCAATGCTATCATGATGACTCGGTCAGGGTGATGTTCCAGTTGTAGCCCACATTTTGGTAAACAGTCACCAGTCAGCAATAATTTGCAAACTATCAGCTAATGATCCTCTTTCCACACCACTAATTCCAGACAATTGTATAATTGTAAGACTATAATATCCTAATTTTATGGACTTGATGGCTTTTTGCATTCCCTCCTCAATAAAGAGAAAAATCTTGGAAACCTCAGAGTGATTCCCTCTGAATTTACTTGTGTTTCATCTGAAGACTAAGTTCTTATATGCAATACCAAAAGCCCCAGTCTTCCCTTTAAGGTCTGTCCACACAGGATACGTACTACACTGCTAAAATCTCTATCAGGAAAAACAAAAGTGAAGTGGAATATGTAAAATAGCATTTTTCAAAGCTTAATGCATGCAGAAGGGAGTAAGGGTCAAACAGTCAATGTCAAAGGACAAAAGGATAAAAAGGAGAAAGGGGACACCATGTAAATCTCATGGGGAAACTTCCCTAATATGAGTGCCAGAAGACAGTGCCATGGGAAAATACAGTGAGAACCCACTTAATAATGGACTGGACTGCAGGACTGTGTCTATGACTAAATAAGTCCTAAATGACTAAGTAAGTCCTTTCCATCTCTAATGTCTCCAATAAAACCTCTGCCCTAACATAATAGATATCTGTAGAGAAGCCAAAAAAAGAAAAAGATGTTTCCTCTAAAAAGGACTCCAGGGCCTTGAGGGAAATGAAAATTAAAATGATTTTGGTTTGGAAGGAATTAACATTGTTATGGGCTGTGGAGACAATCAAAATCCCATAAATAAATTTAGTAATAGTAAATGCCTATCACCTATAAAATTAAGGGAGGTTAGTTAGTTGCGTGACTTGAAAATACCTCTGAGACATCTCTTGAAGACTCATGTATCTTTCAGAACACAGTCCTTTGTTACCAGGCCCAAAGCTGCAAGTCATCAAGGAGACTTTACATCTTTTTTTTTTTTTTTTGGTCATGGACTGTCTGATGGATTTTTAGGATTTGCCAGCAAGTTTTTGTTACAAATTTCCTAAGCTCATTTTCTAACATGTTAAATTTGTCATGCTGCTTTCCTGAGGCCCATCTAGTGTGTTATTTCACAGGGAGTATAGTTACTATGAGCTCATTGAAGTGTTCGGCATTAAAAAGAAATAGCTAGCACTGTCTCCTCCAAGAAGAATTAATACCTCCTATCTGACTCTCTTAGCATTGCTTTTTTTCTTTATGCAACTACGTGTGAGAGATTTATAGCCAATGTTCTACAGCATGCAACTTTTCATGCTATTCCTTTTTTGGTGTGGAAAAAAAAACCAACAACAACTATACTCTATAATTCTGTATTACTCACAGCAATCTTTCATATTTAACCATTTTCTGACACTGATTATGGGTTTGATTTGTGCTTCAAACTTGCAGAGTCACAGCATTTCTCTTGCACTCACACTGGAATCAAATTCTGCTCAGGTTCATTCCATGTATTATGAGCCATGCATTTCTTTGAAAGACTTCTCATAATGCTGGCTTTTCCTTCTTGAACCTTTTTTTGAACATCCCTTCTCTCATTGCATCATATGAAGCAAATCTGAGCAGATGTAGCAAGAGAGAAAACATCAAGAATACCTAGAAGATAGGAGAAATCTTACAGGAAGGTTTCACAGATTAGTAGAGCTCTCTGAAGTTGAAAGGTTGAGCCATTAGTAAAGGTAGAAGAAGGAAGAAGGAATTAGCAAGCAAAAGATGTAGGTATAAGTTCCACAGGCTTGGCTTCTATCTCTGTTTTGTTGTTGTTGTTGTCGTTGTTTTGTTGCTTTGTTTGTTTGGTTTTGTTTTTTGTTTGTTTGTTTGTTTTGCATATACAGAGCGCGATGAGAAATGTTTCTTGCTCAGGACTTGCATCCTCATTATTTTATTTATTATATCCCAGCAGCATGATGTGGTGTGCCAAGATCTCAATTGGAGCTCTGGCCCAATCTCCAAAAATTAAGCAAGTAAATGGATGCAAGTCAAGTTAGGGCTTTTCAGAGGGCTCAAAAGTGAATTAAGCTGTCCTGTAGATACTGACTCAGTCCATGTTGCCCTGCTTTCAGTAATCACTGAAATGAAATACAATGTGACACTACTGACTTGGGCACAGATCCCACCCAGCAATTCTTGTCTGCTTTTTTCATTCAAGCCACTGACCTCCAAGGGGGCTTTTCTTGTAAATAATGCTCTTTCAACTTCCCCGTTTCTCACCAATAACAGCCTTTTGGCTTGCTGGATCTAACAAAGCACTAAAAAGGTCCTTGAATAAGTTTTGTTTATGTCCATGGTAAACTTTGCCCAGGTGATAAAATAAAAAAGTTATTTCTAGTAGCTCCGCTGACAAAAAGAGCAAGCCACATGCCTGTCAGAACAATCACGCATCCAGAGCAGCTCTGAAGTTACACATAAACGAGTACTAAACTACCCTAAGCGTATGATGGATGATGCCTGGCAATTATTTTCTCCTTCCTATTACCACTGGGTAAGAAAAACTGGCATGAAGTATGCAGCTACAGTTGAGCAAATTTTTTAAATTTCATCTGGTTTAAATAACTAAATGCCTTTCTGTCATCTTGAAACTATCTTTATAAATTCTCCCAATATAGGGCTTTGAAATGATAGTTCCTATTACCCAGTAAAATGGCATGTCTTGAATTGACAGGATGGGTAGAAAGAGAGCTTCTCTTTGCTATATCTACCTTCCTTTATGAAAGGGGTGGGAAAACTGGAAAGGCAACAAGGCAGCAAAAGCTATACAGGCACCATAAGATGCTCTATCAAACGACCCGCTGTTGATGTGAAGAACACACTATTCACCAAAAAGGCAGTTTTATTTTTCACAGGGGTCATAAATTGTTCTTTGGTGCACCATATCTAAGTGTAGCATTTCTCACTGATGCTATTTTCTTTTACAGTTTGTCATAAAAGCAGTCCCAAACCAACAACTATCTACCGCAGTCTTGTGTGGGATGTTCCCATGGCCTTCGAAGTTTCTTCTGTTCTTGGAAAGCAAATGCTACTATTCACAGCAGTGTGTCCTCTACACCAGGATAAAGCCTGGCTCTTCAGGGTGAGGTGTGTTTTGGTTACAGGTTATGGCTCCTGGGTCGCTCAGCATCCCCACAGAGCTGGAAAGAGGCTGCTCTGGCAGAGGGTACCTACCTAGACAAAGCAGCTGGTGACAAAAGTAAAAGGAGGTAACATGGAACAGGGGGAAGTGTAGATAGCCACAGCACTTGATGGTGCACTCACTTCTCTCTGCTGTGGCCAAAGCATTTTTATCTGTAGTTCCGCCTACAAAAGAGAAAGAGGCCATCTTCCCTGAAAATTAGCATCTATTATTTTGTTTGTTTATGGGGAACAAGGTGGAAAGAAAATCTGAGAATGGCCAGGAGCAGTGTTGGATCTCTGTCTCCAGGACGTCTTCGCTTCCAGGACTGTTGCACAGAAAGCACGTTAGGAGCAGCTGGAAATTCAGATACATACAGGATGCATATGTTCCTGTTCCTGGAGATTAAATAGGATTTCAGGAAGGAAAGGGGGAGCCAATGAGGCAGGGAAATTGAATACTTTGTAATGCTGGCATGCTTGGAGGCATTTTGCAACTTGATGAATTTCTCAAGCGATATGTGCAGAAATCCCTGTCCTGGCCAGCAGCGTGGTGTCTGTCCCAGCAGTGCTGTGAATGTAATGCAAAATCCATCACAGCCTACTGGCATGGAAGGGTGCTCCTTGGCAACCTATAGCATCGAGTCAAAGCTCTCAGCCTATTCTTTTCAGAGACCATTATCCCAAAATAGGCTGAAGGCCTAAATATTGCTCCTCCCACTACACACCATTCAATAATATTTCGAGTTTCAGCCTCCAGACGTAATATTTTGGAGTAAGATGCTTTGTTCATTCTCTTCAGATGGAAAAAAAACATCTTTCATAACATTTTTTAGCCCAGCTTGTTCAGTCTGCCCTGAAGAGATTTCCAGAAAAGCTGTATCTGGACTTTTCCTCCTGGACTTGATGCCAAAGCCAGGCACTTGTAACATTGCCTCTCTCAGAAGGAAACGCTACAGGAAGGGAGCAGGTGCAAGGCCAGCTGCATAGCAGAGTTTTGCTTTTACTTCCCTGAATGAGCCCCACAGTGGTGGCAAGGAGGGCAAAAAAGGAAAAAAAAAAACTGTCTGAAAGGCCATGTGATATTTGGCTTGGATTATCAGCAAGCAAAATGTGGAAAACTGCTTTGAAAAGTATATGCACACAAATGCTTCTGTAACTCAGCCCTTGTTCATGGGATATGCAGAGGGATTCTTCACAAGTGCATTGTCTGAAGACAGCAAATAGCTAATAAAGTCTTTTTTTGCAACATAGCTAATATTAACATTAAACTAAAACAAAGCACATCTTTTTCATACACCTTTTTCACACACCTTAAATTAACGATGTAACAAGTTAATTATTATTTAATCAGATTAATTAATGCATTTTGTATCAAAGGCCTCAGATATACATCGAAATTACTGGCTTCATTTTCAGTGTGACATTAAGGACTTGTTTCAGACTTAGATTGTATAGAGTCACCTAGTCAAAATGAAGTAGGGATGTTTGGGTGACTTGCTGCTGCTTGGTAGAAGTTATGCAGTTGCTGCAGTTTCTAAAGTTTAAGTACCTGGAGAAATGTACTTAGGAAGTCCAGAATTCAGAGGAAATGCTTTATTCTTGTTTCACTAGAAGCACACCAGAACAGGAGCATTTGAGAAAAACAATGGAAAGGTGGATACATTACTGTGGCTAGACATGCTAAAGTCCAATCTTTAATAATTCCTTCATAGGAATACATAAGGGATGTCGGTGTTACTCACGCTAGAAAGAAGAACTTTGATTTATTTTTTTTTTCATTTTATACAAATGTGCCTATGCTTTTGTTGCTTCTTAAGTAACAGTAAACAGATCCTGTTAAGGACATACAAATGATGTATATATTAATTTTGTAATCTGTTTGATTTACCAAGGATAGCATCTCTATGAAATAGCAGCTTAAGGAGAAAGGGAATGGTCTTGGGCACTGCAACAGGAAAACACAGGAATTAAAGTTGTGGAGGAGAGGGAAGAGCTCAGCCAATCACTGCAAGCGTTTTTTTTCTATAAAGCTAAGAATGATAACTAGTCTATTTTTAAAAGCAAGCTGTACCTGTAAATAAACTCTATTAGGCAAAATATTTTAGTGAAGTAATTAAATGTCCCATTGGCTTGATTGCCCCTAATTGGGGGTCTCTGTATAATGTTGCATTGTGTGGTGTGGGTATACCCATTCCTTTGCCCTCCAGTCTAGCCATATAATTGATTGATTGTTTTTAAGCCTCTTGATAATTTATTTACTCTACAATATTTCCTCTTAATGTGGAAGAGAAAATAGAAAACTGCTAGAGGAGCTGCTCAAGTAATCTGTGATTTATATTATGTCCTTCCTTGATTTTTGTTCTGTATATAATCATTGTTGCAGCAGAAATAAATAAAAAATTCCACTTGCCAGTAATGAATTTCATAGTTATACATAGGTAAATGGCATCTAGGATGTCCTTCATCTAGGATATCCTTTGGTCTCTGCACTCCGTGCTATAATCTCTTCAGATCTGTCAATTTATGGCAAGAGGCAACACCTGGAAAGGAGATTTAGAGAGAAAACTGCAGCAGAAATAGCACTGGCAGTTCAATATACATCAATCACCCTTCCATGTCAGTGCTAAAACATTACCCTTTAGTACAGTATTAAGGGAAATAGTACTGTTAGGGTGGCTGAGTAATATTGTCTCTTCCAGTATCTTTATGCCAAGTAAAAGGTTGAAGATGCATAAGGTATTCTCAAAGCCTCTTCCTGTTGAAAGAAAATTGCCTTGGAATAGGATCTCTGTCAGACAGCTGCAGACTGCTCTCCGGAGAACACCTTCTAGGCTCCAGCACGCCAGCTGAGGATGGAGCCAAAGACGAAGGCTAGAGGAGCATGCCAGCAGCACAGCATTAGCATTATCCCAGTGCAGATGTTTGGAGTGGCACTGTGATCCACCAGCACAGGCTGAAATGTGGCCCAGGCTTTGTGCTTTTTAAGTTATATTGCAGTTGTGAAATGTGAATCAGGTGGACGTGAGAACCTTTTAATATTAACTTTAGCTACTGCTTTTTCTTTTTCTCTCCCAACACCCTAATTCCATGGGCTCTGTGTACTATGCATCCATGGCCTCTCCTCACAAGAGAAAGATAGTCAGAGACCTCCAAGCTGAAGATTAACAGAAATGGTCACGATGCATGTGTGTGATGCTCCTTGCAAGCTAATTAGCTTTGCTGAAAAGCAGCAGTTTTCAGCTTTGGCATCACCATTCTTGAGAAAAGCCATGTTTAGGAACCTACACAAGTAATTCTGCATTCGTGCTGTATTCTGCATGATTGGTACTGGCTGGTTTTTCTCAGATACTATTCCCCCCATTTCCGTGCATTATATTCTGCATCTAAACCGTCTCATTTCACATTGCTTGTGCTGTTCAGCCTCAGGTATTTAATTTCTGTACCAATGCATCATCATCCTGAAAATTGCCATCAGTGCAAAGCAGATTAGAACAGGCACGTATAGACTTCTGATCTGTTGTCTCAAAAATTGGACAAGCCATATATAACTTTCAACACCTTGAGGGGAAAAATATTATAAGGTCTATGTGTGATTCTTAGGGTAAGCAGAAGAAGGGTCATGGATAACTGAAATTACAAAAATTCTCTATAACAATATCACAGTGTTTCCAGAAAGATGAAGAAGTGTAAAAATGGATTTCAAAACAGGTTGGTAGAACCTATCTCACTGAGAAGATGGTCTTGCTATACTGTCCAGTCAAAAGCTTTCCAAGCAACATAGATAATTTTTTTCCACTGTTATTTCAATTATATTTTTATTCCAATATGATATATTCACTAAATTAATACGCGTGGTATATGTGACTATTGGCAGACTGGAAAGGAAACCTCTTTTATTAATGAATATCAGGAAAATCAAGCACAGATTAATCATCACTGATGGATTTTTAAAGAATTTCCATCAGTAAAATAAATTGTTATTTAATTTTAGTTCTGTTGCTATAGCAGCTAATTGCTCTCATTATAAGGTTTTTCAATTAGCTATCTCTCTCCATAAATAATACAATATTAAAACAGATTTTTCTGGATTTTAGAGAGGCAGCTGTGTATACAGAACTTGTGTTTTCTTTGCTCAGTTCATTTCCTGTTTCTGTAGAGTAACCATCTTCTTAATTGTAAGTTCAGGGATCATTTAGCATTTAAAGTTCTCTTTTGCTTCTAATTTCTTCTTGGTTTATTGCCTAAGACTGGACTTCATGAAAATCAAATCAAGCACAGCAATTTTAGCAGCTAGACTTGCTGTATGATTTGTTCAACAAAATGATCAGGTAAGCCTAATGTCAATATAGGCATTAAAAACTTCTGTGCATATTAACATTACATTTCAATAGAAGCTACTTATTATTTCATGTTGGCGTAACCAAAAAGGTGCAGCTTAAAGCCCTCAGGTATTTAAAAAAATAAACAAAAATTTAAATAAGTCGTGTTTGATGATTAGTAGTATTTAAAGTACCAGTTTAAAAACTATAGGTCCCAAGAGGTTTGTGAAATGTCACTGGAGCATATATAACATTGGCCTGCAATAAGCCAATCAGATTTTATTTGCTTTTTCATATTTAAGACATTGATATAAAATCATTGTTTTAAGAGCCATTTAGCTATCCTGTCCTAAATTCAAAATTTATTATATTTGGAGTTAGTCTGAGTATAATGTTTAACTAAACTGTCAGCTTTTCAGCTTTTGAGAACACAAAGATAAAACTATTAACATTTCAAAGAGCATCTATTGAAAGTTTTAATTTACAAATCATTTTTAATTTCAACTTAAAAAATAGAAAAGGAAAAATCACTTTTTCATTATCATTCTTGCTTAGGTTGTCAGTAAAGCCAAATGAAAATATTCTTTATTCAGAATACGTGACAACATGCTGAGTTAATATGTCACAAAAATGTCATGACAGCCCTCCAATAGCAGTTCTGTCAAAAATTGCTGACATAATGTTAAAACTAGTAGATTTTGCAAATTATCAAGTACATCTCAAAGTTAATTTTCATAACGCCCTTCTTCCTTTTTATAAATCAGAAACAGTTCTCTGGTATGTCCTTGAAATTTTTGGTTTCACCTGTTGAAGTAAATACTTTCTGCCTCGCCTAAAATGAGGCAAAACCTGATTTATGACATATTTAGCATTGACAAAAACTTATGCTAACTAGAAGGAACCTAAAAATTGTTCAGCCCTGAGGACTTCTTTGAAGCATAATGCTAACACTTTCTAAAATCATTGTTATTTAGTGTCTCACAAAAGCTGGCACATCCCTGAAATACAACATGGGAAACTACAAAAATTTTCATGCTTCATTTGTGTAGATATTTTGCATCAATTCTGTTAAATTGAGTTGGGGATCCAGCAGCCCTGGATTAGGTTTTGAACAACCCATAGTCAGGTACAGAAGGAGAGTGGAGAGAAGCATGGCTGTGACTATTAGGCACATGAAAGAATTATCTATTATACTTCCTTAGTATGAAATTATTCATAAATTTGGTCATTCTGTTGCCTACAGCTGACAATTACATACAACAATAAATTAAGGAAGAAGAGGGCTACAGAAAGCTATTTCTAGGGTTAAGCTTCCTGAATGAGTAGTTGTAAATTATTTTTGGAAAAACAGCTGAGTCCATATGTGGGTACTCAGTGAAAAGAAAGAAGCTACATTTTATGCAGGCTAGTTTGGAGGCTAGGAGGTATTCTACAGTTTGGAATTTAAATTTAGAGAAACAATGCAGGAAAAGCAAATGTCCAATGCAAGTTTCTCTAAAGAGTTTTTATTTTGTATTTTATTTACTTTGTGGAAGACATCACTGTTCTTCATGTGATTGCTATCTCTTTTATCATCTCATAAAAATAATATTTTTTGCTTTAATCTGTATGACACATATATATGAAGCAAAATATAGAATTTTCATTAATTTGCAATCTCATTTAATCAATTCCAAAGAAAACTTTCATATTCAAAGAAATTAAATGGCCTTTGTCCTAAATATATCTGCAAATAGGAGGAAATTCTTCACTGTAAGTGTAGTGAGGCACAGGAACAGATTGCCAAGAAAAGCTGTAGATATCCCATCCCTGGAGGTGTTCAAGGCCAGGCTGGATGGGGCTTTGGGCAGCCTGACCTAGTGGAAGTTGTCCCTGCCCATGGCAGGAGGGTTGGAGCTAGATGGTCTTTAAGGTCCCTTCCTACCCGCACCATTCTGTGATTCTATGATTGCTGTTTGATAATGATAAAATCTGCATATGGTATTCTAGATTGAGTTATCTTAAGAAAAATATTGATTAATCCCAGTCATTAGAAAATAAAACCTTTATGCCAAATATTAAATATTGTCAATTACTTATGATACTTTTAGGAAAAGGAAAGGATTTTATTCATTTTTCTCTTTTATTGAGAATTCACTGATCAACTCTGCTGTATCACTAAAACTCTTTATTAGCCTATTCTGAAATTCAGCAAATGCAGAGAGGAATCAGAGCTGTTCTGGTGTAGAAATAAATTTCCTGACATAAAAAGGAGCATCTGGTTTATGGAAGAGGAAAAAATAGTTAAGTGCATGGCTCTCAGGTAGAAAAGGTTAATATTCATGGGCTTAGCTTGTAATTTTGAGCTTCAATGGAGGTGATGATAAACCCACCAACTTCATAATGGAGAGTTTATAATTTATATCATTTCATGAGAAACACCAGGAGAAAAATGTGACTTGAACACAATTATTTTGCTGTTTCTCAGTTATTGGAACAACGGAGTAATTTATTCAACCCTCTTGTAATTTTAACACACCCTCCATCATAAATCTGGCCACATCTGTTACCGACGCACAGGGACCTAGTCCCAACCTGTAAAATGTCATCTTTTATGCAGGTATATGGACCTCATGGCCTCCTCTCTTCACTGCTGTGCCTGTAGTCACCACTCAGAAGGACCAGCAAAATCGACTATGTTTCCTGCTGCTATTACACATGGACACGAGGCTTGAAGGTACAATCAAACCTTTACAACATCCTACTGGCAAAAGAAGCCAATCTTTAAACAAGCCATGTCTGGGTTGCCCTCATGTCCCTGAGCACTGCTGCACCAGCCTGTGTGGACGACAGCTCACAAATGAAATTATATTTTGGTGTCATTGCAAGATCTAAGCTGAAACCCACTGAATTTCATGGAAGGCTCCCATTTGTTTCTGTTTAAACAGACATTTCCAAAATGAAGCACAGTGATTCTTTTAAATCAACTAATGCACCCTCTCACCAGCAAAGGGCTAGTCATTGTAGGGTTTTGCTCAGTCTGACCTTGAGAGCAGTATGTCAGGTAGCTGCTTCCTACCTGCTGAAATGGGGCAGGAAATTGGGTGGCTGAGGTGCCAGGGTAGGAGGAATTTCTGTCTTCACAGAATCACTGGTGCAGTAAATCATACATTAGGTTTAAATTCAATTGTGCTGAAATAAATGGATTGCTTTCTAAAAAAAGATTACAGAATTACTAGATGAAGAAACATGAAATAAATGAGCTAATTACATGCCCGCTTACCTCTGTGCTAAGCATGATAGATCAAAATGAATTTCTGTACACTTATTATAGGCATACCGTAGTTCTCTGGTTTACATAGCAGTCTTAATTATTTTGCAAACTATTTGATATTGTATCTTTTAAATTCTACTCCCAGTCTAAATTTTCTGGATTAGAAAAATCACAAGGACAGAAAGCTGGATCAAAGACTGCAGACAATGCATAATAATAAATAGGACCAAACTAGCAAGTGTGTGGGTAGGTAATAGTGAGTGAGCATCCAGAAACAACGGCAGCTAATATCATGCCTCCATTAACAACTTCATACACTGTCTGAAACTGAAAGTAAACAGTGTCTCAACCATGAAGTGCACAAGTTGTACCACATACAAAGAATTTGCTCACTGCTCTTGGTAGTGAAGAGCATGCTTTTTGCTTGGACCATAATTTCACTGATTCCTTGTTAATTTCCAGAGTGTTGATCTAAAGTTTAGAAACTTGTTATATATGATTTAAGTCCTTAAACTGATGGATTCCCTTCCTTTGTTCAGATAGTTCAGAGTACAGACTGCATTCATCTGAAGTGCTTGAATTGCACTAAGCACGATCACCTCACAGTTTGTGGGGAGTACCTATATTATAAGAAGCAGAGATACATTAAGTTCTACAGTTACTCTGAGAAAACCTCCTTTAAGGAAACTTAACATTTCCACTTGTCATTTTTTCCAGCGTTATGAAATAGTACACTGAAATCCCTGTAAAGTCTTGCCAGAGAGAGGACTTCTGAATTTCTACAGTAATGCAGGCTTTCACTGCATGCTGTGTCTGTCCCATTGACACATCAATTGAACCATGCACCACATTTTGTTTTAAACCAACACAGAAATTAATGAAAGAGCTGGTAGCCGTTTTAAGAGGTTGGTGTAACTTTTGAAATGTCTCGGAATCACCAAGTGTGTATCCATACAATGTGTAAACAAAGTTTTATTTTGCAAAGCTCTGTGATACAGCTGTTTCTCATTTTCATCTTGCAGATGCTATCTTGCTTACAGAGCAGCTTAGTTAAAAAGCTGTGTTGACTCATAAGGCCAAGATGTACAATATTCAGTTTTGGTTGAAAAGTGCATAACTTCTTTATCATCCACAGGCAAAAAGCTTCATGGTAACAACCCCTATGTTCTACTAGGAGCAGAAGACTGTAGGTGTGAAAGTGGTGTCAAAACTCCCTTTTTGCGAGAAGCGGGCATAGTCAACTATAAAAGCCTGAAGAATATGCTTATTCATCTTATTTTTATGGAAAGTCTTGGTGACTCACTGCATTGGCGAGAGAAGAGGGTTTAGTTTAGTTATTACTGTTTGTAATTCACTTTTCCGTTAAGATGGAAACAAAACAGAAACAACATGTAAGATTCCCTGAGCACAAGCGAACATGCCTGCTGCCTCTCGGTGTTCGCATGCCCTTTGGGCAGAGGAGCAGGGGAGCTGCGGGCACATCCCTGAGTGAGTCGGTCACTAACTGTGAATGAGCTGTGCCTCGGACAAGAAGAAGAAGAAAAGAAGTTTCATTCTCCCCAGGACAAGGACTTGGAGCGATAGAATTTCCCTCGTGGAGAAGTGAAGACATCACGTCTAATTGCTAGGACATAATGACCCCAAGGGAGAGAGCCTGGTGGTCAACAGGGCAGAAGAAAACTGACTCCCGTGTTCAGAAAGATAGAGAGGAGAAGTGACTGAGTTCAGCGCATGTGCAAAGAGTTCACGCGCCCAACCACAGCCAAAAGAAGGCTCAGGAGTATTGAGGCAAAGGAAGCAGAGATGTCAATGTTAGCCTATTTTGCATGGATTTGTCTGTCTGAATGCACACAGGTGTTCTCCAAGTGACTAATAAAAGACAAAACTCATGAATCCATATTTTGTTTGCTTTCAACCAATACATATTTCTGTAAATACTGCAGTGAATGAGATCTGAGAACAGATTTTTTCAAGCTCCTGGAGAATCAGAACTAGGCTAGATAATATAGATCTAGGGAAGGAGATGCAATGTCAGTGATAGTAGTGACCAGGGAAGCTGTTCCCCTCAGTGTTGAGTGCCACAGGAAGAGTGGGAGCTGAAGATTGCTATTAAGAAAGCACTTGGCTGCTGCACCAGCTTCTATACACAGCAAATTTGCACATTCAGCTCTGCTAAGGTTGTGAAAGAGAACAACATTTGTACTAAGAGATAAGAAAAGGAGTTATTCTCAGTAAAGAACTCACTGCAACTCTGTTTTATCTGTTGTTACCAAACCTGACTTCTTCTGAAATGTGAGCGCTAGCGAGTCAAATTAACAATCTCTGAATTAGGTGTTAGCGCTTTCCCTAAGGAATGTAAACCAGCTTGCAGAGAGTTGAAACCTTCATGCTACCAGCATTTCCCCTTCACATCTCGCAATCCAAGTTTCTTTTCTCCTCAATGAATTTGTTGTGTTCGTGACTAAAGTGCAGGTTCCTTTTTTTCCCCTTTTTTTCCCCTCTGAGTATTCCAATCAGTAGAACTTTGCATCTGAAGAAATAATGTAGGTTCTAGCTAAGACTTCCCACCTTTATTTTCAACTTTTACTATCCAGTACACAATATAGCATGGAAAATATCAAACCTCAGAGAAAGCAAAGGACCAAGATTGGTCAGTAATGCAACAAGATAAGTCTTCCAGAAATGCTAACAAGTAAACGCTTTAGTAAACGCTTTAGCTAGGAGGATGCGTGGGGGTACTAGTGAGCTGTGGAGTCAAACAAGTCACACAGGGACTTAATGGGGAAATAATTATATTTTTTGAGAGTACCTTACAAACACTAATTATGTCTTACTCCTTAATTTTCCAGGTGAATACAAGGAGCTAGAAACAGATTTATCATCTTGCTAACATCCTGGAGCAGGTCAGCAGCAAGCTTAGCAGAAGGTCTTTTGAGTTTTCAATCTTTATTGATTATCACACATCTTAAAGCCGTCTCTCCCTATGCGCCCAAGACTGAATACCTGTATTCACATGAAAGAGGGCAAAGGAAAGTTACATAAAAAGACGTATTGGAAAGGTACCAGCCAGTTTAGTTAAGAGTGCAAGCCTTCTGTGTATCCACGTTGTTAGTTTTTTTTCACTTTCCCCTTCACTGTCCTGAAGTAAAAATGATGTTGGACTCAGTTTCATTGGAAAAGAGATCTCTTTGATAAGTTTACACATCATTAGTCATTGCATCTGGGAGGTAAGTTGCCCTTGGCTTTCTGCATCTGGCCCCAGTGTAAGCAGATAAAGACAAATGCCTTCCGAATGCCAGGACTCACAAGCACACAGCCCAGCCTACCACGGCTCTTATATTTCTCGTTGCAATCTCTTCAAAAGATGCTGTGCTTTAGAAGAGCCAAGTTAATTATTTTAAAAGTTCCAATAGTTTATTTTTCAGTAAGATTCTCAGACATATGAATCACCAGGAATAACCGTAGTTCAGGAAAAATTTCTGGGAGTTGGACGTAACTGCTAACACTTGGTCAGAGTCAATTACAGGGGACCTGGAGGCAAAGAAAAAGGGAGAAGCAAGGTTTTGCAGTACCCTCTGAGCACACAGGGGAAAAAAAAAAGAGGCATCTTGGCTCCATTGGGTGTCATAAATGAAAAAGTAAAAAAAAAAAAAAAAAAAAAAAAAAGCAAAAGTTTCTGACCTTGATTTCATTAAGCTCTTTTTCTTAAAACAGAGCACTTGCATGCATGTATACTGAACACTGCTTGAACAATATAAGCATGTGCTTAAGAGATTTGCCAAGAGGGGAGAAATTTTGGTTGTTTTGTTGCATTTTTCTTTCTCTGTGTTCAATATTCCTTATTATATTATATTATATTCCTTCTTCCAAATGAAGGGATACACCCTCAAATGACCGGTGTCTTAGAGATACATTCTTGAAATGTAGCAGTCAGTTCATAGAGCTCACGTTTCTGTTTTGAACTAAAGCAAAACTGGGTAGACCAAAAGAACAAGGGAGCTAAAGTGATTTTCTCAAACTTTTATACCAGTACATGCTAAGCCTCCATATTAGTCATATAAAATCTGTGCCTCTAATAAAAAGTTCAAGCAACAAAAAGTAGTTTTAATATTGAGTAGAAGCAATAAAAATGAGAACACAGTTTATCTACACCAGCAAAATATGTTTCTGCACAGAACAGAGCATTCACAGGGTTCATGGTAACAGTATATGGAACCAATTTATGCCTGGCAAGGAAAATAAAAGTATAACATTTCTTTTGCGAAGTTTTTTCCACATTCACTCCAACAGCGTTTGTCATTAGTTACATCTGTGACAAAAACATCACTTAAAACAGGCTAGGAAAGGGAAACCTTGGCTAGCTTACACTATTACTTCATCTCTAGGGTTTGCCCCAGTGCACTTTTCCAGTAATTTGATATTTGGAAAGGCTTTGCATTGTCTTATATAAAAGAAGTTACTATAATAGTATCCCCATAATCTGTGGAGGATCTATTATTCTTTCATTGTTAAAAAAATTACATCCATTAATTTGATAATAATATAGAGGTTAGCCCACGTAGATCAGTCTTACTTGTTTATACGCCAGATTAATTAGCAACTTCTCTTGGTTTAGGCTCTTAACTGGGGTCCATCCCTGTCGTTGCAGACTGAAGGTTCTGTGTTCGCTGCTGTCATTGTGGTTTTATGGCAAATATAAACTGATTCCCAGAGTGGTAACATGATTTCATTTGTAATTGTTTATGAAAATTGCATCTGTAATGAGATTATAAAAATGTGAACTGCTGTAATGTTATTTCATACTCATGTACAATCCACAGAAAAGTTTTAAAAACAAAACCGAGTCAATTGTGTGTATTTCATTACTGAAATGATTAAAAACTTTCGTTACTTATATTACTAAAACACAAAACTGATTTTTCCTTTAAAAAACAAACAGGCAAACACTACAACAACCAATTCAATGTTTTTTCAACAAGACTTGACAGCAGCCAGTATCATTCCTTGCTGAAATGTTATATACTTATGAGCTGTTTGCTGTTATATGTAATTCAGTGAGGATGAAATGCAGAAGCAAATCTGAGAGAAGGACTAGGTAACCGAGCAATTTGCACAGAAATGCTTAATGTTAAATGTCACCCTTGAGAGTCCTCTCATCTGTGAATCCTTAGTGAGAGGAAGAACTCTGAAAAGAATAGGATTTAATACATTTAATATTTCCTGTGCTTAGTTTTATGTAACTCCCTGTTCTCATGTGCAAAAAAATAATAAATAAAAGGCTCTTAGAAAATGGGAAATCCACAAAATAGTAAAAAAAAAACAGGCAGTTCTGATTAAAACTCCCTGTTGTCACCAAGGAAGAAAGCCAGCTGGTCTAACACAGTGGAGTAAATGAGACACAGGGTATCTGCAGGGACACATCCAAAAAAAAAAAAAAAAAGAGGCAGTGGAAGAGGAGGGGATTCTGTATACCTCAGACTATACCTTTTCTACCTCTCAAATTGCAGTTCTGAATTCTGTAGAGTGGCTGTATAATGAAAACACCCAAGTGTGCAAGACCCTCAAGCTGGAGGACAGTTGGGCTCCTGCAGCAGTTGTAGCTCAAGGTCAGCTGTGGAAGAGCTACATGGCCTCTAAATCACAGAGCCAAATATCGGCAAAGTGGGAAGGTCATTTTAACTTATTTTGTGCATAGTAGCTTGGCTGTCTTTCTTTTCACCCTTTCCTTGTTCTTATTTATATTCTGCAATGACAGATGATTTATTTTCCTGGGAATTCCTACTGCAGGAAGTCATTTGTTTTTATGCAGATTTCCTTACTTTCAAATGAAACCTTGCTGTTCAAGGCACCACTTTCAGATGACACTGATGCTTACTGCAGTAAGCTATATAACAAGAAGTTCAAAATACTATAATGTTATAAGGACTGCCCCAACAAATCTGACTACTCTGAAAATTCCTTGACCCTCAGTATATAGGCCGAGTGTCAGATAATGTTTTTGTAATCTGTTGAAAAAAATAATAATCCATTTGCTCTGCTTGAGGGTGAAATTAGGCATTTTCATTTAAGAGGACTTAAACAGTCTTATGAAACTGTCTACCGAGAACAAAAGAAAGTGTACTTTTTAATCCATCTTCTATAATAACAGCTAATATATAATCAGGACATGACAATAGTGAAGAAACAAACTACAAATGAAAACAAGTAGAATCCAAAGATAATTAAATTCATACTTTTGTAGTAAAGAGTTGAACTTTTCAGCCTGTTGTGGTACAAAGTATGGAATTATCCATATCTACATTATACTACGCTAGAGAGAAAAGTTGGTCTATCAGATTCCTTATTCATCAGCGCAAATGCTCATATATTGAATTAAAATTAGAATTATGCTAAATCTGAAGCTGCCTCCAGAAATGAATGCTTGGTATAAATGGAAGCGTATGTACCGCTCTGTTGTCTCTAGTCCTATCCCAAGAGTACTGTTAATGTTTTTGATGATCTTTTGTGTATGTACAGATGCTGGTAATACCAACATTACTAGAATTCACTGTTTCTTATGCCATCATTGATGACAGTGTTGAAGTGCAAAGTGAGTTCACTTTTCACCAATTGCACTTCTATTTTTTCCCTATACTTCTAAGCAGGTGTCTAGAAGGAAACTTTCCTCATGGCATTCCAAGATCTCTTAAATTAGCTGAAGGAACCTTGGAGAAATATTGTACCTTTTGTTCCCAGGTAGGTCTAATTTTTCCATTACCCTGAATGGTCACAGGAGGTCACTAGTATAATACCAGCCTCACAGCAGACTATAGGAAGTATTTGATACTGATGGGCATTGCATGCATCCCAAGCATTTCAAAATCTCACTGAGGATCTGGTTCCCATGACTTGAATTCTGGGTTTAAGAAGTAGTAAGACACATCTTTTATAATAATAATTCCACTACAGGGTATGGTTTCCAGGAATTCAGTATACTTATCGCTTTAAATCCAGGTTTTCAGAAAAAAATTAAATCTCATGTTAAAAAATAAAATATAAAAACAGGAGCACTTGGATCTTCTAGCTTGGAAAGGAATTTGTGAAATATAGTTTCTATTCTTCCAAATTTCAAAGGAAAAAAATGACATGGAAGAAAAATTGGACAGAGTAAAAGCTAACATATTTCCACATAGATATTGCAGTATCAAACACCTACTCAGTGATTTATGTAATCATGAAGCTTGCTCAAATAGTTCTTGTCAGGCAGCAGCAACACTAGAGCTGCCAAAAGCTGTTGTAATTAATACCATGCTTGCGTCCAAATTGCTGTCTTTAAACTCTGTGTAACCCCAGTATAGTCACTAGGACTGTAAAGCATATAGGTCTGCAATGAAACACGAAATGTTTACTGTTTTATAGACTTATTCATACTGAGAAAAACAATCCATTGGTGTATCCAAACCAGCTAGAAGATAACTTGCATCATGCTCTGCCTGACATGTACCGCAGCAACTCGTCTTAATTAGTCTTTTTTTTTTTTTAATTTATTTATTTATTTATTTTTTTGCTTATGTTGCCCTGAATCTCAAACCATCAAGCACAGGAAACCAGAAACAAGAAAATTCTCTGCCTTTTACCACTGTCTCTCATCTCATTGCTAGAGGAGGGACAGTGAAGTAAGGGGTGGGATAGTCAAATCATGTCTGTTATTTATAATAGTGCTGAGAAGGGGGGGGGGGGGGGCAGGAGCTGGGGAAAAAGTGAAAATAGCTGCTCTAGAAACTTCTGACTGCTGGATGAAGCCAATGTGCTCTCTCTATCCAGATTTATGTAAAACACTGCTCAGATTTTGACCTGTCAGGGTTTAGAGGGGCCCAATTAAGCAGAAATGTTTTCAGAGTTTTCTTGCATTCTTTTGCTCTGACACGTATTTCTCCTTTGATGATTGCAAGGGTACTGCAACCAGGTTTGCCAGCTGTGTGAGTGCCCGCCTGCTGGAGAGGAAGGAGTTACAAGGAGAGGAGATCAAAGCAGCTGGGATCTATCAAGCTATCAGGGCCCACTGCCAGAGAAGAGAAGGGACTGGGGCTAAGAGGATGGCTTTGATCCCAGGAAGAGAGGGCTGTGGGTCAGGAAGCATGAAGTAAGGCTAGCTTTGTTTACTTTGGCCCTGTTTTTGAGAGGTACTTCTTATTATTATAATTATTTGAATTAATTTTTATAAGTATGCCATCTGTTTTTGCTGTGGCCTCGATTTAAAGTTTACCTGTATTATAGCAAACATGAAGGTGGCTGGAGAAGCTGCATTGCAAAACTGTGTCTGCACAGAGTAGGGTGGTTGTATGTTTGCTACAGCTTTATAGGAGGCTGGGTGGGGATTTTGTTTGCTGAAATGAAGATGGAATTGTCCTAAAACTAGTATAGAAATTTGTTCTAAGGGAGATGCTGAGAGGAATTTTGCTCCATGAAGATAAATATAAGGTGGAATTTACAGTACTGTTAGAATGAAGAGTCACTTTTCTTGCAACAGAGGATTCACCCTTCCATAGTTGTCTGTAGTTGAGTGGGGGTTTTTTGTTTGTCTTCATGTAAAAACAAAATCATAGAATCGTAGAATATCCTGAGTTGGAAGGGACCCACAAGACTCATTGAGTCCAACTCCTGGCTCCACATAGGAACACCTAAAAATCAAACTACATTTCTCAGGGCATTGTTTAAACGCTTCTTGAACTCCAGCAGGCCTGTTCCTGGGGAGCCTGTACCAGTGCCCGACCACCCTCAGCGTGGAGAACCTTTTCCTAACGCCCAGCCTGACCCTCCCCTGTCCCAGCTCCATGCTGTTCCCTCAGGTCCTGTGGCTGTCCCCAGAGAGCAGAGCTGAGTGCCTGCCCCTCCGCTCCCCTCATGAGGAAGCTGCAGGCCTCTGTGAGGCCTCCCCTCAGTCTGCTCTGCTCTGGGCTGAACAAACCGAGGGACCTCAGCCACTCCTCTTGTGTCTTGCCTTCCAGACCTTTCACCATCTCATTTGCCCTCCTTTGGACACACTCTATTAGTTTTATGTCCTTATAATGTGGCACCCAAAACTGTACGCAGTGCTCAAGGTGAGGCTGCACCAGCGCAGAGCAGTATGGTAATGTTATTCCTGTTGATGTAATATTATTGCAATTAACTAACCTCTTTGTCATGACCACATGGTAGGTGCAATGTTGTCTGCTTTCTGTGCATTTTAGATTCTTTTCCACAGCTTCTCTGTGTACAAAGGGCAAGCCTCAGCCATTAGGATGATGTTTCTGGCATATTGTGTGTTCTGTAAGCTTCATAGCTTTTTAAAAGTCTTCCATTAAAATCTTCATCCTTTGGAATTAGGAAGTTTTCTGTATGCACAACCACGTTTGTGTTGAATCAGGTTACACAATGTCCACCTATATAGAAAGGAGAAACTGTAGCTGTTAAATCATATGTATGATTCCTACTCCTGACCGTAGAGCAATCCTGTACTACTTAGTGTGGTCTCCAAAGATTTTTGTGTCTATATTGATGTTCAAGTGGATGTAGTTTGAGCCAGTGCACAAGAATGCTACATAAAAATTGGAGGAACTGTGAGTGTGTATGTATGAGTAAGTTGGTGTTGTAGCATGTACCACAATCCCCCATGGAATATTTTGGCAAGGGGACAACTATTCATGTGTTGAGCATAAGGACAGGATGCTCATTAGCATGAATCAGAGTTGAGAGAATGAAGTCAAGAGTAAAATGGTGAACTTTGCACTTAAGGCTCCAAGCTCTGGGAATTAACAGGTCTTCTGTTTCTTCATAAGAACACATCGAGATCAATCATGGATGACTTTTTCCCTTAAGTTATTAATTTTCTAATGTTTTTAGAATTCTTTTATTCATATATAAATATATAAGAGAAAAGCAGCTTTGTGGTGTGGCTGTTTTTTGTTTATTTTCTTCATATAAAGTTTTAAGCCAGAAACAATGAATGCAAAGTTTGTTGTACTGCTTGTTAACAGTATGGGGTGGAGTGGAATTTGCTTCATTAATAAGTTAGAGGAGGCTAATGCCTTGTGTAGATAAGAGACACATTTATCACGATTATTTAAGAATACAGGAAAATTGCAGCTGGTGTTAAAGTTGACTTCAACTCTGCAATAACTGTCAAATGCAAGAATACATCATGTTCAAAATCTGTAGTTGGCACTAACTTGTTCTGGCATGAACTGAGATTTTTTTTTTTTTCCACAGTGAATCGCCTTATTAACAATAAAAGATCAGAGATCAAAATACAATGGAAGGACTAAATTAATCTGGAATGCATTTTGTTATAAATCTGGGTGATTCCTAAAGTGAAGTCAGATGATAGTGTACTCTGAGATTTAAAGAACTAGAAAAGATGTTGCTCAGAATATCACAGCTGGAGAGTTATAGAACCTTGTACATATTGAAAAATATGATTTTAAAACAAATGTTTCTACTTATTTGCTGCCTTAGTTAAGGAATAGGGTTGTTTTATTTTTTATTTTTAAAAATCAGCAGTAACATTTGCATGCCTGCTTCCAGAAGGCACATCAAGTATTTGAATTTTCTGCAACATATAGACTCCAAGACTTTCAATGGGCATTGACTTCTATATACTCTATTGGTCTTAGTGCATGGTCTTTTAAACTTTGAAATTAGAAATGTAGCTCTAATTTAAGATGATGCTGAGGTAATGTGAAACAGGGAGATTTCCTCAAAGGGGGGGAATTATACTTAATTTATTTGTACAAGTGTAGGACACAAAAAATACTGCCTTAATTTGGGGGGGGGGGGGGGGGCGGGAATTAGCAAATCCTTGATAGATTCCTGAGGGAATAGGGTGATAAATGATGTAGTCTACATAACACTTCACTGTTTCTTGTTAGTTTTTTTTTTTAACTGGAGGAAAAAAGTGTTACTTTTGTCATTTTGTCAACTGTAAGTGTAACGTAGCATTTTTTTCATTCTCACTGTAGTGACATTGAGCTCTGCTGTTGAGAATTATAGAACAAATATTTTCTCTTTCTGAAGACAATAGGAAAATGAATTCTTAATGTGTTTATTAATGCCTCCAAAGTACACATAGTGGAGTTCAAACTGGATGTAATTTCAAATATTTTGTTCTTCCAAGATAAGGAAAGAAGGGTATTGCATAATGCTGATATTGATATAGTCTGGGATTGTTTTTAGTTTTCTATGATGCCAATTTAAGGATTTGTTTCTACGATTACTTTGGGCCAGTTGCGGCACTGGGAGGTTAATATTACAGGCTAAAGTACTTTCTGCTGCAAAGAGATAAAATACCAGACTGGTGTTTTGAGTCATCGGGAGTTTAAATGAGTTGCAGTCTCGAGGTATTGACTTCCCTTACCTCTCTCCCATAAGACTGCAATTGCATTGGGCTGCTTGTGTAACTTGAGTTGCAAAATCTAATCAGTCTTTCTCATCCCCATGATAGTGCTAGAAATGACTGATATTCTGTAATAGGAGGAAGGAAAACACAGATAAGTAGCTTTATCAGACACCAGTTGGCACTAAAAATTTCTTGATGCTGTGCACTGTTGACATGAAAAATCCTTTTTTTTTTTTTTTTTTTAGGTCAAAATGTAGTGTTTTATCCATCTTTTCATTTTTTTTCACTGATGTGTGAAATGAACTTTGTGCTTCATCTGCTTTTGGGACTAAGAGGGCAAAGAGTATTTTTGCCTGGGGGGGGGGAACACAAAACAGTAGCTTTGTTTCAGTGTCTAATACTCATCAATCTGGAGCTATACATGATATATCAGACCTCTTGGTTAGAAGTTCAGCATTTCATTCATTTTCTTGGACAGTGTTTAAAATCCTGTGTCTTCATCACAGACATTTATAGTAAAGTTATGAAGTCTTGACATATAAAAGAACTAAACCCCATAGATATGAGTTAACCTAAAAATATATCAAAGAAAGCCTCATCTGGTATCAAAGCAAAATGTCTGTTTCTAAACAGACTCTAGTTTATTTAGAAGCCATAACTCAGTGATTTTTCAAAAGGCCTAGGGACTTTCAAGTTAAAAAGTCAGCGTGACTTTTCTTCTAGTTTTCATTCTTAAAAACACATGGAATTGATTGTAGCATCTGTTGATCCCAAAGCAGTATTTTTCTTGCACAACTTTTTTTTTTTTAAAAAAAGACTTTCACAGGAGTGCTATGGGACTTGCCCACTCTTTTGTAATACATTTAAACTCCTCTGGTGATAGGTATTCTCCTGTTTCAATGCAGCCAAATCCCACTACCTAATTCTGTTTTCACATTCAGTGTTGTCAGTGTGATATTTTTAGCACGATTTAGGAAAACAGGCTAAATGGAGAGTCCAAGAGCAGGAGGATGTTTCCCAGGTTCTAGTGAAGACAGAGTTATTTTTTTTCCCGGTCTTCCTCCAAAGTGGGGCTTGTTCCAAACAGTGAAAATTTTTAGCTCTTGATATCCTGTAGGACCAATCAATTTATGATCGGAAGTCTCTAACTCTAAGGAATTAGAGTAGATGTATGCCCATATGTTGGGTGGATACAACTTGTAAATTGCTTACTGGTGTACTTTTAGAATCTGCTTACAGTTTGCTAGTATTTGACTTTTTAAAAATACATTTAAAGGAAAAAAACCTTGCAGGTCTGTTGGCATGTATATACTTCTAATACATGGAGGTTTGGCCATTTTGTGGTATTTCTGTTGGCTCTGTTTTAGTAGCTAAATGTATTTAATAGGGAGATCACTTTTCATTCTGAATTACTTTTGTTATTATAGGTTCATGTGCTCATCCAGCATAACAAACTTTTGAAGAGTGATTAGGTAGTCCATAATGGACAACTCTCAGAATCACAGAAAAAGAAATGAAAGACACCTGACAGACGACCTAATTTTCCTGAGTCAAGGCTTATCTGGACAGGACTTTTGTTGTTTCTGTGCTCCTAGCCTTTTCATAAAATTGTTTGGTGTTGAAGACTATGTCACCTTTTCAAGCAACCTGTCCTATGGCTTTTCTATCTTCAGTGTTAGGAAATATTGTCTAGTCTGAATTTTCACCTCTGGCTAAGTGGTGGTTATTTTCACCACTTACTAAGTTCCTTTTGTCATTGTACAATTCCCCCACTTTTCCTAGGATTCAACTCACATATAGTATGTTAAATGTTTAGCACTTTTACCTTTTTTCAGTGTTCTATAATTTCTATCTGTTCTCAGTAGTAGTTCTTAAGGGCTTTGAGGTATTGAGCTAATTTTCTAAATACTTGATGTTGCTGTTTTGAAACACCTGTTGTAATTAAGTATCTGTTAACCTGGTAATTCTCTGCTTAGCTCAAAATAGTACCTTTTTACCACCAGGATTAGCTTTTAGTCACCTGTTTGCTATTGATATATATATTTTTTTCTTTATTATGTAAAAATTGATGGGAGGGAGGGAAGAAACATAGGACCAGCCTCAAATGGTCTTCCAACAACTGACTCCTGGGAGGTTGTATGAAAGCTCGCAAGCCAGTTCTTTCGGCTTACTGAAACCTGCCTCTTAGAGATACTTGATTTTTATTTTGGTGGTTCTCTCTTTCCTTTTCCCTTTTTTTCATTCTGAAACTTGTGACCATTTTCACCCAAGATGCTATCCATTAACGTTCTCCAAAAAGCTGTAACAAAGCTGTTCTGGGAATGTGTAGATCAGTCGCTACCAAAATTTCAGGTCTAATTCTGTTTACTATCTGTTTGGGCAAGTGTATATGATTTTTGTAGCACAGAAAACCATTCATTTAATCCCCTCTCCTCTGAACAAGCTCTGAACTTGAAATTAAATATCAGGAGATAAATAGGCTATAAGCTAGAACTATAGCAGGTTCCTTAATGAACCCCACCTCATTTAGAGACCAGTTGGGCATGCAAACAGCAAGCATTGTTCTTAAATATAACCTGGAAATGATTCTATACATTGCAAGATATTACTGCCAGACTTCCTTTGGTTGACGTGGAATCCTAAATCCCTGTCTTCTCTTTAAAAAGTCTTTCAAGGCTCAAGTCTTTAAAACCTCTGCTGACCTTGGCTTTCCACCAGGTAGATGTCCAAAACACCACAGCATTGTCATCTTCTGTCCAAGACTTGAAGCAGGAGGCATCAATTTGTAGAGAGAAAACAGGCTCAAACTTTTGGGTGTTTTTTGTTTGTTTGTTTTACTTTTGTACTAGTTTGGGAAGCAGAAAAATATTTGAACCCTGCTTAGATTTGCTTTTGGCCTCAGCGTCAGAACATCAACAAAATTCTAACTAAACAATTTTGCCAAATGCAGGAAAAACCCTGAGGTACATAATGAGAAGTTACTGTTCATAGCCATGTTAGAATTTGTAACAAAGCTTAAGAAATGTTCCACCAAAATACTATATTTTGTGTTTTAAGTATCTCTTCCGTTCAGGACTTAAATTTGTAGTGATATTTATAGGAAAAAGGAGAGCTATAACATTCTTTAGAAACACACTTTCTGTTGGCATGTCAGTTCTGAAAAGCAATTGATTCAAAACATCACAGAGACAAAAAAAAAAAAAGCCAAATCTTGTTCTTTGCATGAACGGATTTGACACATTTTTATTTTTGAGAAATGAATGTCCTATTAGAACGCTAAGGGTAATCGGTTGAATTGAGAGTCTGTTCTGAATTACAGCTAAGACGACAATCCCAAGAGATGGATTTTTTTTGGAAATAAGTACTTTTTTTTTTTTTCTCCTATTACTTCTAAACACATGGGCCATCACCAACAGTACATGCTGACTTACATTTGCTGCAGCTCAACATCCTTCACCTAACAGAAGTTGAAGTCTGGTTACCTTCTGAGTAAGTGTTTCCACACGTTTAATTTTGACCCCTTAGCAGTTCACATGAAGTTTGCAAGCGCTCCTATTTAGGCAACGTCTACGTGTAAGAGGCAGGGCAGTGGGTATGGTGATTTAAAAGAATGCCTTGCATGCTGTGCCTGTGCTTGGGAGTGTCCACCATTTCAAACACTTTTATAGGGTAGTATGATTCAATGCAGACTCTAGATGAAATGCATGCTTAAAGACGAAGTCTCTGGACTTACTGAAGTCAGGAAAATTTCCACTGAACTGAAATGAAAACAGGATTTCACACGTACCTTCTTGGTATTTTAAAGGTCTAGTTTATCAATTTGAGGAACTCCTGTCATAATATCTATAGAACTCAATGCCCAACTTCAAAGCTCAGTTGCTGCAGTTCTAATGTGATTTTAAGGAACAACTGCTTTCATTTATCATCTACCACATGTGCCCTTTTGTCTAGAACATACTGTAGAGGGAATCAGTAATATAAGACTGGTTCAGAGAAGAGCAACAAAGCTGGTGAAGGGACTAGAAAAAAAAACAAAACTTGTAAGGAGCAGCTGAGGGAACTGGGATTGTTCAATCTGGAGTAGAGGAAGCTGAGGGGACACCTCATCACTCTCTACAACTACCTGAGAGGAGGTTGTAGCGAGGTGATTGCCGGTCCCTTTTCTCAGGTGACAAGTGACAGGATATGAGGCAGCGGCCTCAAATTGTTCCAGGGGAGGTTTAGATTAGACATCAGGAAGAATGTATTCATGGAACAGGCTGCCCAGGGAGGTGATGGAGTCGCCATCTCTGAAGGGTTTATGGATGGAGCACTTAGGGATGTGGTGTAGTGGTAGACTTGGTAGTGTTAGGTGGCTGGTTGGACTAAATAATCTTAAGGGTCTTTTCCAACCTAAATGACTCTAAAAGTGGAATTTGCCTGGGAAGCAAGAAGGCAGTACTAGTGTAACTGCCCAGAAAGTATAGTTCTTCTGTAGCTCAAGATAGAACAGGGAGATATAACAAGAATGCTTTAAAGTATTTCTTAAATAAAGAAATAAAAATTAATATTTACAGAAAGTGCAGATGTTCTTTTAGGACTACCATGCCTCTCCTACTCTTTTTTTTTTTAATAAGAAAATCAGCTAGTGTGTGTGAAGTTTTGGTTTTGTTTTTATTTTTTTCTTCAGCGTAAGGAATGTGTAAGGGAAGAAAATCTTTTAAAAAAAAAAAAAAAAAAAAAAAAAACTATGTACCTAAGCACTAGCTTCTAACTTCTTTGCAAAGTCATTGGTATTTTATGTGTTACTATAAGATAATTGTACTGGTGAAGCTGTATTAGCTCTGGAGTATTAAAGTTATCTAGATTAACGCAACAACAAGAAACCAGAGGTGCATTTAATCCTTCCTGACACACACAGGCTATTGCCTATGCACTCCCTACAATCTTGCTGTATGCATTAAGCAAAAGTTACCAGTTGCTAGAAGAACCTGGTGGGCTTCAACTTCAATGATGATAACTCAGAAGGTCTCTACTGTTGTTCCAAGCTGTTTGCTAGAGGGCTCTTTCTGTGGTGGAGGTTGGCATGAGAATAAAGGTGTAAAAACTGGATCAAAGTTGTTTTAATCTGGAGAGTAGAATGAAGCTTTAAAACATTTCTGGAGCAGCCCCACACTAAGAATACTAGAAATTTAAGCATTAAAAAACAGCTACCTTTCAAGAAAAAAAGATTTTGAGTTTGTAGGCTTCTGCTGCCAAAAACCAGACTCAAGAAACAAGATGATCTTGTCCTTAAAATCCTCAGAGTACTGAGTCTCAGGAGACTGTATCAGCCTCTGTAGCATTGAGTCATTTGTCTGAATCCTCTGTTGTATACACACTAAGGTTGTTTTTTTCACTCAATTTATATAACTGACACTTAATTCCAAGAATTCTGAGAAAACGCTCAACAAATTATTAATGCACATAAACTATTGGTCATTAATTTATCCAAAAGAAACTTTGGCATTACTTTTGTTTAAGAATGCACCTGACCTTTTCTGTTTCTTTGTACAATGCAAGTATGAGTGTCAGTAGGAGTTTAACAAGACCCAGACAATAGAAGGCTTGCCAAAATCTCCTTACAGTATACGTATTTACTCCAGCATCAAGATCCTTTTATTCATGAGATGCTAAATGTTGAAAAATATCTGCTTTCCAGATAAACTTGGAATGCTGGGGTGAGGAGGGAAGGATGGGGGTTTGGAAGCCCAGAAACATGAAGCAGCTCACACCCTGCTTTTACTCTGTGAGCCCAAACTGGAAGAGCCTCACTTGAACTGTGCGTTGTGGTGGGAATACTGTCTACATAGTCTGTATGAAGACTTTTCTTATATTGCAAGTCTCTGTGATTATTTCTTAAAATTTTTCTGTCTCCAGACCTTACCTGCTTCTGGTCTGTTCACACTGACTTAAAAATGAAGGCAACAATTCAGTATGCTTTGAAGCACAGATTTGGAAATCACTGGAGAGACTAAAATGGGATAGTTGATATTTAGACAAGAAAATCCTGTAAATGATAGAAGGCAAACATGGGACACTTCTAGAAATTTGTGCTCTGTGGAGTCCTTTTTCCTCATGTCAGCTGTTGGGCTCACATGGTGTGCTGGGAGTAACTTTATTTGCATCTTCGATATGACTTTCTTGGGAGAAAGTAGTGTTGTTGCACTATAGCCTGCTGTGTTTGCAGGGAGGAATTTAATTTATTTTTCATGCTTCAGCCATAAGTTATTTGGTTTTGGCTCTACCTGTATCTCCACTTGTCTTCATTAGGCAGTTTACTCTTTGCATGCAGAGCATCCTTCAAAGTGGGACTTCTGCACATGCAACCAGATGACCGTCGCCAAGCCTTTCAATGGGGTCTCCACCAAGGGTCTGTGATGCAGTAATGTGCTTCCCATCAGGTCTGCTGTAGCACCGACTTGTTAACAGCCTGGCCATGCTGCAAATTACTTCCAGTTATGGAAGCATTTGCATCCAGGGTTTTATTTTCTGTCCCTGTCACAGCAATGTTTGGCCGTACAGTGATATTTATTGCCCTCATGTACAAACTACAGCTGGAGTTCCCTGCCAAACTGACAGCAGAAATTTTTGTTTGCTTTTTGAGTATAAAAATTATCAGACAAATTATATCAATCTTTTCTTTAATCTGAAAAAGAAAATCCCTGAAAGGAGCATTTTAAATAGGATTTTACGGAATTCAAGATAAATTCATTTGAGAGCTTCACAGCAAAATGTTCTCAGTGGAGGTTCCTATGGCTAGCTTTTCACAAGTCAGCCAAATGACCAATTCCTATTGCAGTTTGGAAGATCTTCACCTGGTAGTTCATTCCTAGGAAAAATCCACTTTGCATCATTCACTGACAGTGACATAAATCTGCAGGAATCACAGCCAGTTTTACCTGTAGTTCAAGGTGCTGTGTCACCCAGGATGCTAGTGGAATGGCAGCATTTGTTGGCTTGAGCATATTGTGTTTGTTTCCCAGCAAAGTTACAAAACAAAGCGTGAGGGCAGCTCCCAGATGGTTTTGTCCATTAGGCTGTGTTAAATAGAGTTCATGCCCCACTTTAAGCAACAATGTTTGAATTTATTTTATGTAACCTTCAGGCAGTATTTAGGTGATCCTCTTTACTCTCTGTGGCTTGCTGCTATGTGCATTTGTGTATTTCAGGGCTTGTTCCAGTACCTAAAATTTCCTGGGTGTCTTTTTCAACTGAGCCTAAACCTAATGTCAATCTCCTATATGACCTTGCATCAAGTCAAGTCAAAAACCCCGCATTGTCCTTGACCTCAGCTGTGCCTTGGATCTTTGAGAAGTGAGGTAGTTCTGTTTCTAGGCCAGATGAGAGTAGATCAATGTATGAATCAGTCTAGATGCATGAACTATCTTCTCTTGTGTTAAACATACTAGGAGTTTGGGCAATTTGATATCAGTAGATATTAGCTTACTTTCTGTTTTCTGTGAATTATTTATACCTTTATAACAGCACTAGATTAATCTGTATTTTTAAATAAATTTCCTATGTTCTTTATTATATGTAGTAATGAGTGATGTATAAGTATACTGCATTTTATTTCTTCTGTATTATGCTGTCTCTTCTACATAGTTCTTTACAATTTGGTAACATTTAGTGAACATCTTTGCATTTATTTCAAACAGCAATTTCAAAAAGTATGTGGTTGGAGGGAGGGCATGATTTTTAGGTGAATCTTGCCAAAATTTTGCTCCAGTATGCACTTGTGCCCCGGGAAGGTGGAGACATGCTCTGTATGGCAGCACTTGGACTCTAGCTCTGCCTGTACCTGTCTCTTCAGCAAAAGAAAATGCACTCTGGTGCATGTGGGTATATCCAGTTCATCATAAACTCTATGACAAAAACTATTTTAGACTTGTTAGTGTTTACCCCACAGTCAAAAATCACACAGATATATGTCTTACTCTGTTCTGCTTTACAAAGAAAGATTCCCAGCTTCCACACTGCAGACATATAGTCACAGAAAACACTGAGGAATGAAAAATATGCTTATTTTACATTAAAAAATATATTTCAATTTCTGCATTAACATCTTTAAGAACTTCTTTTCTTTTATTTCCTGGTTGCAGTGCTAAAAGGATAATGCTTTTAATTGTCAGCTGCTTTAAAGGAGGGGAAAAAAAAAACAACTAAACACAGAAGGTTGTTATCCTCTGCCACTAACAAGTTAAAAAAATGTGAATTTATCCCTGCATATAAAGTTGCTAAAGCAACTGCCATGAGCACAGATGTCTTAGCAAGGTATTTCCAAGCAAGGCAAATAGCCAAGGGACAGAAGGTTATATGTAGACAATCCAAGTAACGAAGTATTCTTAGGTATAGGGAATAATAATGCAGCCAAAAAAAATTAAAAAGGCTTGCACAAAAAGGCATAGTTTCTTTTAGTTAAATGAAATACATTTAAATACTGTGTTCACATAACGTTCTGGCTGGGTTAGTTGTATGAAAAACAAGAGAGTGCCAAAGTCAAGTCATAGATTGCACATATCATCCAGAAAAATAGAGTAAAAATGCCAATTCTGCCTTAATGTGCCTAAAGCAATACTGCTGTAAACATGCGAAGATAATCTGTGGCAAAATTATTGTATGCAGCTCTCATATCCCTTAAGGTAAGGTTCAAAATTTACTTAAATGGTGTGGTTATCTTCTTGTATTTCACTTGTTAGAAGGGTGGCATTTAGAGTAGATGGATCCGATTTTGGTTGCTGCTATATCCTAATTATAACCATAAATGCTTTTTGTGTTATAATGGGAATCTCTGTAATGCATGAGACTCAAAAACGAAGGAGTTGTTTTAGACCTATTTGTGCATGTATATTGACAGTAAACGTGAATGGGGCCCCTTATTTCAGTAGAATAGCATGCTTAGGAGTTAGTACGCATAAAACTTGAATTATATCTGAACAGAAGTCAGAATTGTACTAAAAGATAAAGAAGGTGCTGTAGTGCTGGCCTATTTGCAGAATGTCAGATCATCAGAATATAAGGAACGATGTGACATTTTTGGGAAGAAATGGACAAAAGATTGAGGAAGACAAGGGAAAAGTCTTCTGAACTCTGACAATTAGTTACTAGAATTTGCCACTTGTTTAGGGTATGACTTTTTTGTTTGTGTGTGTTAGCTTTTGCAAACTTGCTTTTTGCTAGCTTTTCTAAGGTAGGCCAAAATACAACAGCATTTTACTATTACACATCACTTTTTCCAGGAGTGTTGTTTTTAAATTGGGAAAAGGAAATCAGGTCTACACTGTAGTGCAATTCTCTGAACATAGCTCCCTTTGCTCTTGGTTGGACTGACAGGCTGTTACCATATAACTCTAAAGAGATTTTTTTGTTATAAAATCTAAGTCTGCAGGAATGTTGTTTAGTGCCTGGGAAACGGAGTAATTTGGCTGAAGCATTCTTTCGAATAAAGTTGTTGTTGACAGGTCAGAAGAAAGAACTTGAAGAGAGACTGCTTTAAAAAATAATTCAACAATTAAATGGTTAAATTACAAGTGAATCACTGATAGGAATAGAAATATTTAGTAGGCATCTTATGATTCTTCCTTACTATTGAGAATACCTTCCTAAATACAATGTCACCTGCTCTGTGCCAAACCCAGAACCTACTGCCAGGATAATTAAGGAAGCAATAGTATATGAAGTCCTTATTTAAACCTTTGGCTTTGTGCTTTTTTAGTACTGGCACCTCACTTCCCCTATAAAACTGTTCTCAGTGAAGGAATTAGCTATAGAAGCTAACTGGGCAGGCAGAAACATCGGGAACTCTCCTTTTATGTGTGCAGTGATTCAGATGCAAGGAAGTTCTGCTGGGTCTGGCCAGAGCGCACAGCCTGAAAAATGGAATAAGTGATTTTTGCTTCGAAGAATGAGACAAACTTGTTTTCCAGTTGCAAACTTTTTGCAGTCAAAAGACCTATTGAACAAGTAAAACTGTGACATTTTACACCAGACCTATAGCTTATAATCTATTTATAATCTATATTACTTGAAAGTGTTTGCTTTCATTGCAGAAGTTAATCTGCAAACAGTGAAAACAGTTAAGTTTTCACTGCATCTATCACCAAAATGTAGTTTTAATTCAGACTTTACAACATCGCAATATTGAGCTCTTAATCTGCCTCTTAAATATATAACTAGGTGTACTATGGAAAGATGGAAATAGGGTGGTATTTTCCTATACATCAATTTTCTAAGGTTGATATTTCCACCACCAAGGTACAGTTATGAAAATTCAGTCTTTGTCTTACTGTAGCTTTAAACAGTATGGTGAAGGTTTGCAAAATCCTTAAGTGGCACAATTCTAGTATGTATTTTTTCTTTAATATTGGCTCTTTATTTTCAGTTTTGAAGGCTTTTTAGGTCTATCACACTTTGAGTTTTATTCACTTGTATAAAATACATATACACACATATATATGAGAGGTTTCTCTCCAGCCTGCTAAAATAAAAAAAGCAGCTGAAAAGCAGGTACCAGTGCTGGACTCTCGGGAGCAGCAAATACTCAGTTATTCTGGAGAAATTTGGAGAGGAAACTTTGAAGAGACCCTGCCAGCTCCTAGAGCTGGGCCTAGCTGAGCTCTTCACCTCCACATACATTGATATAATGTTGGGATGGCTCTAGAAAGTGTAGCAGGGATGATTGCCCCAAACGATCTGGTGCTTTCAGATAGCTTGAAAGCTGCGTACTCTGCATCTTTGTCCCAGGGTTGTGACGTGGCACTGGTTTCCAAAGGCTTTTGGAGGAATCATCAGCAAGTCCTTCTTATTGGAGAAGATGGTTGTGGTGCCCCAAAGTGGCACAGGAAGTGGTCCTTATGTTTTCAAAGCAGGAACTGTGGGCATAGCATATCGTCTGCATTGACTTTGCAGCACTACTTTTGCAGTGCAGTATTTCGGGTTTGCAAAACACTTCTGGATGCTGTCAGCATAAGTTTGGACTCAGTAATGCTGTTGGCCATGGCTTGTATACACGGGTAAGATGTTTTTGGAACTCAGAACACATGCATGGAGCTCCACCAAGATGAATCAGCAGCTCAGGAAACTTGGTCTTAGTACATCTTTCTAAAGCCAATTTTTTTTATTATTTCTTTTTAACAAGTGAAGGCTTAGTGCTGAACTTTTTTTCCTTCCCAAAGTTCGTATTCTTCTGCCAAAACTTTGACCATCTCTGAATAAATGTCTGGGATGGTCAGAATAGTGGTGATGCCAAGTGTCTGTTCTTACCAGAATGCAGTATTGGACTCGGCTTCATCACAGTGAAAATATACTGAATAATATTACTTACTAACTTATTAGTCTATATTACTAATGGGTTTAAAACCGTTGATAAATGCTGTTCAGTATGTCTGCTTTTTAGGGTAAGCAGAGTTATGGCTTGGATGTGTTTCATTGTTCCAACTGCACTTAACTCTCTATGTATGTACTTCCACCTAAAATATTTCAGGCTTTTACTAAGGATAGTGGTAGGAACAGTGTGTCTATTTCCATTAATTTCACAGGAATTAATGGTCCACATAACATACTTGATTATCTAACCGCTTTAATGTATGCATTATCTCTTGGAGACAGAAGTCTTCTCTCTCACTGATGCTCCACAGTTATATTTCTCATCTCCAAATTCAGATGTGTATTTCCAATGTTAAATGTTTGGCTTTTAATATAGAATATTTGCAGAATAAGAGAGAGTGCATTGCTCTTCTGATGATATTTCTCCTTAAGAAAAATATCGAAGTGTGTTTAGATGTGGAAAAAATACTTTATTCACACTGCAGTAAACTTTGCTGGTTCAAGATGATGGCATGTTTTTGTGAAGGGGGCAGCAACACCAGCAATTTTACTAAGTTTCATTCTTGAGCAGATTCTGCTACCTGGAAATACCAAAAACATGGAAATAAGTTAGTCCATGAAGAAATGGGAAAAGATCAGTATTTCTGTGATAAGCTTCTCTTATCTTTCAACTCATGCAAGAGTTCTCTGAAATTTTTCACATGCAGTTAGGCCTCTTTCAATTTTTAGTTTTGTAGTGGTAGTCATGTCCAGGTGACTTCCCCATTGGTTTCTCTTTCTAATGCTTTCTTTCCCCCCTGTTTGTATTACCTTAGTTGCTGTAGTGAATTAATAAAATAAGGTAGCTGTAGTCTTAAAATAAATAAAAATATGTGGTCACTGGAATAAATACTGCTCTTTCAGTCATTCTCATTGTCCCTTAGTGTTATTTTTCATCATCCCACACAATTTCAAGTAAAATGTCCTTAAATTCTGCAACCTCTGGCCAGCCATCTGCTTTTCCTTATATCACATAGAATCTCCTAGGTCTGAACTGCCATGTAGTCAACACACGAAAAAAAAAATAAAAGTCCGTTTCCACTTAATAGTAACAAAGTAGATGTGAAAGAAAATTTAAAAAATGAGGAGACTTCAGATGGAAGGAGGAGTCATGTTCTTCCCTCATATCCTCTCACTCATGGAATTCTTTTATTTATGGAATTAAAACAGTAAGAAAAATAACCTGTCCAAAGTAAGCAAAGATGACAGAATATGGCAAAAAATATTATTTTTAGATAGCAAATGCCTCAGTCTTATTTATCTTGCTTTCACTAAATACTTCCTCACCAAGAAAGGAGAAATTCAATCTGTCCAAATCAGCAGTTTTACCAACAATTGAACTGTTTTCCCCTTGTGTCCCCCACCCCCTGATTTCACCTCTAGATCGCATTTACCAGGAAATTATAAATGGTCTTGAAGTAAAGACCATCAGAGGAATCCCTGTTCAACTGCAGGATATCTTTGCTAGCCTTCAGATGCCATCTTCAAAATGTGTAAATTAATGATCAGTCATACCAGCACTATTGGAAAGCGTTCTTACAACACAAGCTACTCTGGGTGTTCTGCAGTAATTACTAGATTGGATGAATGTTCAACTAAACCTTCCCTCAAAACCTAATGGTCAAATCTCTTCTTTAGAGGAGGTTGCACAATATGTTCTTGTGAAATCTGTAGAAGAGTGAGTAATAAGAGCGGTGAGAGGTAATTGTCTGAGGATAAAACAGTTCAGCTTTAACTAATCAGTATAGCAACAGGATAAAAACAAATTGGTGTGTGCTCATATTTTCAAAATAGTCAATGGTGACTTAAAATGTAGCGGTAAGTTTCAAAAATGGTAAGACATAACTTTCAGGGTGAAAGTAGTGCTGACCTCCCAGGAAGTTTCCAACAGCCTACACCTTTCAGTTCTCCTCAGTGTTATGGGATTCCTGTCATCCAACTTATCCATTTGTTTGTAATAGGAGGCAGCTTTTTTCCAATGCTGACTAGCATTAGTCTTCGCTTCTGAGTTCAAGTCTCTTTCCTGCAGTGTTCTCATTTTCTTTCTGCAGACTTAAATTAATGTATATTTTAGAAATATACAGAAAACATCTCATATTTTGTGACAATATGAGGCTGTCCTTATACTGGAAGGCGATGTTCTATTAACTCTCAGCTCACGATTAAAATGCATATCAAGTAGAAGTACTTGATTTGCCTACGTTTGTATGTCTGGTGAGGGTAGTCTCTGCTGCTTTCTCAATTAGTCTCAATTTTCAGTGTTGTGTCTAATTGAATACTCATGATACCATAGTTTTTGAGTTTGGGCTAACATAGAATATTGCAGAATCTGCCTACCATATTTCTAGACCAGGAGTTTGCAGTGTCCCACAACGAGTGGGCGAATCCACTCTTCCAAAGTGATATTCCATGACTTATGGATGACCTCCATAAAATTCTTTGTAACAAGTGTTTTACCTAAATGAGTTTTGGTGTTATATAGTGACCAATTCTGTCTTTAAAAGAAAAAGAAAAAAAACAACAACAACAAAAAAAACACCTTCAGCTAAGGAAAAACGTTTGCTCTCATAAATGCTACATCAGCACTTGTATAAATAGAATGAAAATGTGGACGAAACACATGTAAAAATCACTGAGGAGGACAAAATGGTTTTAACATAGGCTTCCTGTTATCCTGATTTAATTCTTTCAAACACATCAAAGAATAACTGCAATGCAAAAATAATTTGTCTGCACTGTACTCAGAAGCTTCTGCTTCAGGTGATAACATATAATACCCTGAGTAAAAATCGTTGAGCTCAACAAGAAGAATGCTGTTAGTGCCTAGAAACTCCAAGAAACAGCAGGGAGAAAACAGGCTCAGGTTCCTAAGTACAGTCCCACCTCCCATGCTCCCCCTTCCTCCTCCTCCTTTGCTTTCTAGGACACCAAATGTCTGGTGACAAAATAATTCAGGATCCTCCTGGAAAGAAATAAATCCTATTTGTGTCTTCCTTTGTTTGCTTACATGTATTTTTACATTGATTTCTCTTCAAGCTACTCTGTGTTAAGAGATGGAAAGGTTCCAGGCAAAAGGCAGAAAAGGTATCTTCCTTCGAAGACTGGATGTGATCCCAACCCAGGAAAGAAATTCTCCGTGCTTAGGTATCCTGACAAGTAGTTCCACTGATTTCAGCGAAAACATGTCAGGTATGACCTGATAATGTTCTCACATGATTTGGTGGACAACTATGCAGTTTTTAGTTTTGTTCCCCCCCCCCTTTATAGTACAAAAATAATTCAGGGCAAGGTGAAGTTGTACCGAATAGAAAAAATATACAATATATACTTTTTGCATGTGAAGTCTTAATCATAGTTAAGATGGCATGGTTCTTATTGCAGAAAAATGTTTGTACCTGGAATTGTAAAGTGGAGAGCACCATGACTGAGCAGCCTGGGTACATTAATATAAACACTACAAAGCAGCATGGCCAAGTGCACACACTTGTGTCTTCGTGCTGTGCTTCTTGAAGTAGTAGTTACTGAAGTAGTGGTTATCTGTGTTGGGGATGCTCGTAGCTTGCCAGAGGTCCAATGAGTTCTTCAAGGGAGATGTGTGCAGTTCTCACATCAGCTTCTGCAGCCTAGCCCTTGATATTCAGGAGAAACTGGAGGTGAAAATGCTTTAGATTTTCTTCTGGGACTCCCATGAGTGTAGCAGCATTGGTGGGGAGGAAGGTCCCACTGTGCCCTCAGGGTATGCTCAGCAGCTCTGGGAATTAGAGGAAAGGACGGGAGATATGCAATTGCAGCAGGTAATTGCATCCTAGTCCTCTCCTTCCCACAAACTGTCCTGTTTTATATTCCTTCAGATAAGTTAATTGCTTTGGGTGTGCTGGGGAAAGACAGTGCTGCTCCTCGACACGTTGCAGCGTTGCTGTGGAGGTTTGCAGCTGGAACATCAAGGGACTTTGAGGTTGAAAGGGATCTGGGGATGCATCTTTTTCTTTTCCTCAGATTATTTCAGTTCAAAAGATGTAGAAAAGTGATAGTCCATAGCTTTTAGAACATTCCTAAACTCAGTTGTCATACTCTTTAGTTCTTAATCTTGATTTTGGAAGTAATTTGGCGCAGTGGAATACACCACGTCCTTTTCCACTGGTGTTCAGTGTTTGTGCAAAACCAGCTGAGCCCTTCTCTACCGTTTAATTTATCTGACAGAGTGCCTGTAAAAATATTATCAAAACAGGCTTGTTTTGGTCTTGCTTGCCTGTTTCCCAAATAGGGAGGGCATGGAAGGCCGTGGCCATGAGGTGGAACCCTCTCTTTCCAGGGAATTTGAGCAGAGCAAGATAGGCCTTGGAGACCGTGCTGTGGTCCAGAGATCAGGACTACTGCTCGCAGCTTTTTCCCCCCACCCCTTTCTTACAAGGCAGTCACAGATAGCAATTCAAGTCAGGCAACGTACTTCACGTAAGTGAAGTCATGTGGTTGCAGAGGACTTTTAGGGATGCTGTAGGGGTGGGTGGGATAACCAGAATAAATCTAATTGTCCATGGAAGCAACTGGGGTGCTCTGAAAGCTGCTAGGATGCCTCCCATATATGAGTGCGTGTAGAGCAATCATAGCAGAACAGTCTATATTTAGCCAAAAAGAGTAAGGCACCAATGACATTGAAAAGTGCCCTGTTTATGGTGATGGAAGATTTCCTTTGAGTTTTCCCTATAGAATTATATGAAAATGGAAATTACTGTGTCTTCAGGGACTTTTGCCAGTCTAGCTACGTTAATTACTGGCTTTTTTTTTTCCACTTCTCCGGTTCATTTAAGTCAATAAGCCTTTGCTTGTGTGACACACTTGAAGTCATAAAAGAAATATGTAGTGGAACAGGAACCTGAAGGCATCTTGTGTGAGCCCAAATCATTTGTCACAGCACTGTGCAAGCAGTTTGCTGAAAGCGTTTGTAGATTTGTAGGATGCCTGTGGAGTTCATGATTACCTTCTTCCAGGCCTCAGCATTTACTGTGCATTACTGCTGTCCACTTAACAAGAAATTCTGGATTAAAAAAATATGTATATTCTTCTGTTTTCTTAAAACAGATAGGGTGCTTCATTGCTGGTAAGGATCAACCCACCACTTTTGCCTATTTGCTCACTCCCCACCCTGCCCTGTCAGGACTGGGAGAGAGAAAGGCAAAAACAAGAAAAAAATCCTGGGTCAAGATAAAGAAAATTCAGTAAATTAAAGGGGGGTGAAAAAGGAGAGAGGAAAAAAAAATGATGCAAAGGCAATCACTTGCCACCAGCAGACCAATGCTTAGCCAATCTCCTAGTAACAGCTGCTATGGACTCCTCACTCCACCCCGATCCCATATGTTATTGAGAGCATGGTGTTATATGGTATGGGATATCCCTTTGGTCAGTTTGGGCCAGCTGTCCTGGCCATGTCCCATCCCAGACCCCTTGTTCACCCTCAGTCTACTTGCTGGGGGGCAGAGTGAGAAATGGAGAAGGTCTTGATTTGTGTGACCGCTGGATTTAGGCTCCTTTTGTTGCTCCTTTTGGAGGAGGAGGGACTGTTTATTCCTAGTCACTTGTAATTACTTTTTCTCCTTGATTGCCATGGCCATGCCAGTATCGCTACAAAGCGTCGTTCTCTGTCTCCGGAGTTGAAGACTTTGTGATGCTCAAACCCCCATCATAATCACAGCTTTTGTGTGTAAGGCATTGCTGAGCTGCTCTCAGGTGAGTCTGCCCAAAGGGCCTTTGCATGTGCTGATAAACATTTTCTTGCGAATCTGAGCAGTCTTGCTTAATGTATCTCCTTTCTCTCAAATGCAAGTGATTAAAACAAGAAAGAGAAGTGAAATCTGAAGGGAAATTCATAGTAACAAATGCATGATTTCTCACACTAGGATGTACCAGGCGACACCAATGTTCCAGTGGTCGCTGCCACAACACCTTTAGCTTTTGGAAAAGCTGCACTTTTCTATTTTCCAACCTTTCCTGCATTAGGGGGCCAGCTGTAAACCAACCATTGAAACCTCTCTTCACTGTTACAAGAGTTGAAATCTGTAGAAATGATTTTTCTCAGTGCAGTTGCAATAAAATTATTCCCCTGCAATATGGTATGAGTTAGTCTGAGGAAAATCTATAAATACTGCTGACAGCTTATAAATATGCATATTAACCCTTCTGCTGCTGAAATATATTTCAGATTGCTTAAAAAACAAACAACACAGCTTTCTGCCCTTGACTGACATCTTCTACCTTGCTTAGACACTTTAATTTTGCTGTAAAATCTAGGTGTGTTATAAACTGTGCCTAACAGGAAAAAATCTGTTTGGCAAACTGCTAGAACTTGAGTGATTGGTGGGAGGAGGAATATCTCTGTGATGAAGTACTGTGCAACCAGGACAGTCCCTACCCAAGGCACTGCATAGGTTACCTGTTCAGCAGGTCAGTGGCCAAGGCAAAGCACTTTCTGTCTGCAGTCCCGTAATGGCAACCAGCTTGCTTTCTCTTGGCTGCCCCCAAGGAAACGGAAAAGTGGAGCCTATGACTTCAGCAGTTTGCAGAGAAATGTTTACATGTTTGGGAAATAACCTTAGTTTTGTTACTAAGTGCAGTGCTGTCTTGCAAATCATTTCCAGGTGACAATGAACTTTTTTTTTCCTTGTTTCTTCAACCCAGCATACATTTTCAATCAGTCACAGTGTGTTTATAAATGTATCACAATGTGATTTCGTCAGAGGCGCCTCTCACATGCTCCTCTGTGGAGATACTGAGACTTCCCAAGGCTTGTGGTTCACTTTCAAGGACACAAATAGAAACTGTCTTAGGATGTGGCAGAGCTTGGAGCTGCAGGGTGAATGTAGGCAAAATATGGCCAGTCTCCTGACAGCAGGAGAGAGCACTGGAGGACCCAGGCTTGCCAGATTTGTTGTTTGCAAGACTAAGCCTTGAAAGAAGGATGCTGTTGTCTGGCCACTTGTGTTCAGGCTTGTAGGAAGTGGCTTTTTCATGTCCATGCCTTGTCACTACATTGTTATTTCTATTGCAATATCAGCCAAGGACATTACCCCTCGGTTGCTGTATTACCATACTAGCTTCTGTTAAGCTAGGGCTCTATTAAAGCAATTAGGTCAGTGTGTATGACATTGAATTATCCTTTTAGAAACGTTCGTTAGTCAGAAAATTCACAACATAGTTTTCTTTAGTCAATGGAATCATCATCAGAATGTGCAATGTCTTTTAAAAAAAAAAAAAGAAAGAAAAAAAAACAACAACAAAACCAACAAAACTTGATAAACCACAATGGATAATCTGCAGTTTCTTTCCTACCGAGATCAATTTTTATAAACCAAAATGAGACACTAAAGGTGATTTAACGTGGACCTTCAACAAACTACCATTCCATGTAGGAACTAAAGGAGTGCTTAAAAGAATCTAAATAGTGTGACTAAATGAATGTTTTGATGTGAATTATAACTAAATCCGGAAAGAGAGAAGGAAAAAGATAGCTGTGCCAAAGTACAGTAACAAACAATGTACTTGTGGTGATTACGAATGTGTACTTGTGTGTCAACCTTACAAGAATCATCTCGATGTGTGCCTAAAATCCTGCAAAATCATTTGCCATGAAGTCTGGAGGATGACAACTATGCTACGTTGCTGTTCTAGAAATGTTCTGGTATGCACCTATCAATGACTTATCAGTCCTTTTTTCTAGTATTTTTCACTTTTGCTTCTAAGTTGCATAAATAAGAAACATGACCCATTTTTTTAAATTATATTTTTCCCCTTAGTGAATTCCCATCGGCTCCTGTGGGACTGTACAAGAAACACAGGAGAAGCTACCTTGAAGATTTAGATAAAGTCCTTCTTTAAAGGATAGTTTCTTTCCTTGAAACAATTGAACTAGATCTCTTTATAATAGCATTTTGTTACAAATTCTCTTTGAAATGAGGCTGCTCCATCAGAGATTTCACTGTTTGTTGAAAACCGCTTCATTAAGCGCTGCTTCATTAAACTGAAGCATGATGAACCTGAGTGCTGGGCTCCTGTAGTGGGTGCATAAGAGCTGCAATTCCCACGTGGTCTTGCATGACAGCCGGTATTTGTGACTGGTGGGGGAAACCCTCATGCTTTGAAGATTTCCTTATATGCATACTTATATTCCCATTAAAAGAAATTAAAAAAAAAAAAAATCCCATTTTTTACTTTTAATATAATCTGAGTAACTGTACAGCTTGAGTGGGAGCTTGTGTCATAAAATTTGACTGCTCACCTCACTTAACCCCAATTGCACTGATGTCTTCCCTGGCATTAGTTTTGACTGCTACGACTGTGAGATCAGAATTTGTCCATTTGTCAAAATAAACTGTTTTGAGGCACAACAATGAAATGCCATGGCCACAAGATGGCCTTCAGAACTGCCAGAAAAAGAATTCCATTCGGAAAGCGAGCATCCGTGTACAAATACTGTTTGTTTTTATTGTTGTTGTTCAGTGTTTTATTTTTCCTAAAAGCAATCATATACAGTGTTCCATTGGGAAGACTGATGGGGTTATGCTAACCTCAGAGAGATAGAGACCTTCCAGAAGGTCAGCTCTTTTTATTTTCTTTTCTTTTTTTTTTTTTTTTCTGGTGAAGGATCACCCTATTCATGATCAAGTAGTACTGAGTCCTTGTGAAATGGTTTTTGGTAGTACCATCTGGACCATAAATTGCTAGTTGTCCTGAATAAATCCATCTGAACTGGGCCCACAGAGATGAGAAATGAAGGTGTCTTGATAAAGATCTGATACAGATCTATTACATATGAAAAATGTCTTTTCTACAACTCCAAAAAAATGAAAGGTCAGATACAACGTAACGTATTACCAGGTGCCAATCTACCATCATCTTCAATGACACCTTTGTCACCTTCTGCTCTTATATGCAGCTCTGACCTGTACTTTCACTACTCAAGTGCTTCTCCCTTTTCTGCAGGTCAGGAAGCAGAATAAGAGAAATATCAGCCACCCTACTACAAAATTCAGTTTTGTTTTTTCTAAGAGTTTTATTAGTATTGCAGTTTTTGATATTAACACACTATAAATCTTTCACAAGTTCAAAGGCTTTGCTGATAAACCCCAAATGTACTAAACCTTTATTCAGTACAGATTTTACAGCTTTTGCTATCTGCCTTTAATACCTGCTTACTTCACAGGTGACAAAACTATCTAAATAGCATAATTCACTTCTGACTTCAAAGATCAGAGAAAAATATTTTTTTTTACATTACCTAGTTTTATAGTACATTAATGCTGCTTGTGCAGCTGCTTCTCTCAAGTAAAATGAATCTGATTCTATTTAAGCTGTGATAAAGATTTAGTTTTAAAATTTTCTGGTAGTTCAATTTTGTGAAATGTATCCTTCCACTTATGTTCAAGTAGTATTTATGTGGAGCAGGTTGTCTATGCACAGTAGACAAGCTTTGAAAATCAGAAATACTATGAACTTTAAAGTATTATAGCATCAAATTAACCTAAAATTCCCAAAATGAACAAATTTATTTTGATAGCTTCATTCTAGGCATGCACTATAAGCCATGGGCATAAACAGCATTAATCTATTTTCTTCAGCATGTATTAATGTTGACATATGAATAATAAGGAATACCTGACCAGATATAATGCATAAACATCTGATGGACTGTAAGCTCCCCTTATGCATATAATTCTCTAAAATTGCTTCTGTGAGCTACTCTTGGAAATAGCAAGTGAATTTTTCTGCTATGGTTAATCACGGCATATATTAGGTATGTTTTAACTGTGAACAGAGACGTACAGAAATATTTTAATGAAGCTTCAGCTGTCTAGCTTCAGAGAAATTTCTTTGTGGATGTCACTGATAGGATGATCTATGCTTCTAGAGAAATTGGATTGATCAGTATGGCTTAATAACATTATTTTGCTCTTCCATTTTCTGGGAGGAAAAAAAAAAACAGCCAAAGAAACCAGTGATACTGAATTGAAAAGACCTATATGTTTATGTGAATATACAAAAAATATATCCTTCAATCAACTTTTTAGTGAGATTTTGGATGGTAATGGTAAACGTGAAACTGTTGCTATTGAACTCACTACGTTCCCATAATATATATCTATATGTGGATCTCTCTCTCTCTGAATGGAAGCAAGAGACACTTGACTAGAACATAAAGATAAGGGGAGCAAACATTTAAGCAATGTTATCTATATTTCCTTGAACATAAATCTGCAAGGAAAAAAAAAAAAAAAGTACCCTGGCAACTTAGAAAGTAAAATAATCCATTTCATTGCACGGAATACGGTAAATTCTAAACTAAATAAATGGGATCATATCTCTGTGCAAATATAGAGGTTGATAGAAGTAGGACATAAAGCAAAATACACTGTACAGAGAAGGAATTATGCACTGTTCAGCATATTTTACATAAAGGGAAATTATGTTGTAAAAATACAGGAACATATAGGAGGTTTGAAGAAAGCATAAAGCTTTGTAGTACTGTTCAGGGATACTCTGATATGTGAGGACTTCACAGTGGTGTACTGTGCAACTTTTTACAAGAAAGATTTTCTTTTTATTCGCTGTGGTTATCAGCAAAGTATTCTCTGTCCTTTGTGGATAATGCAGAATGGCTTTTACCTTTGGTAACATAAACAAAAACTTCTTCTCAAGGCCATTTAAGAAGTACTAGCATTTCACCGCTACTTTTCCATGCCAGAATTTTAATTTCAGGTGATAACCAAGCAAGTATCTTGTTTCTAAAGTAGTTACAAAATTAGTATAGTTTTTGAGGACTCAGCACCTTGATTTATGGAACTCCCATGATCACGTGAGTAGTAGTATCAAAATTTAACGTGCATAAACTGTGTGAATCCTGTTTAGGTTTCAGTTTCCGTGTTAATATTCTAGCCTACCATTTTGCTCTGAATTGCATAATTGTATTTTAGTCCACCCTATTGATGATGTTTGAGAAACACCTAGTAGACTTTTTGGAACCCCAAAACATTGTCAAATATGGACTATAACCTATTTAATAAAGGAACCTACTACTGTTGTTATGGTCTTGCATTAAAATGAGGTTCTGAATCAGTAGCCAAAGGTTTCTCTTTGTTTAGAAAATGGTGCTTAAGCTGGTACGTAGCTGCTTAAGCAAAACAGAAGTATACAGCTGCTTTTTAAGCTACTAGTGATGAGAAGTTCTTAAGCCTCTCTCTTATCCCTGTTCTAAAGCAAACATTTTCTAATTCCTTAAATCTTCAGTCATGGTTTTACTGATGTGGCATTTTCTTGCACATCCACTAACAGCTGTAGGATACTATTAATGTGGTCACTTCCATTAATGGCTCAGTAATATCTAAATTATACGTGAATGTTGCCTTCACACAAAATACACTCTTAGTTAATGACTGATTGTTTATACAGTTAAACTCACACCACATCAAACATTTGGTTTGTTTCATGTCATGTAACCCTAATTTTGAAATAAACTGTAGACTAGACTACAGCTGTCCTAAAACCTCCATAGTATCTTTCTCTCCTTGTTTTACACCTTAATAAAGTTACCTTGTGTGCATTAGGACTTGAATTCTGTGGCACCATGATTTGAGGGGATCAAAACTATTGGTACTGACTGAGGCAAAGCACTGGCGCTTTGCTATCTAAAATTTCTTCATGTATACTCTGCAAGACGATTGACATGACTAGCGTAAATCAAGGTAGGCAGAAGATTTTGGGCTTTGAATTTTTTTTTCATGCCTTTCATTGCCCATCATGGTAAATGCTCGTCTTCCATTTCTAATTAGTGGCTTTGGTACCTAAATGCCATTTCAGGGGTCTTGCACAAAATTTATATGAAATGCCAAAATCAGGAGAGTTCTTAATGCATCATCCAAGCCAATTATAAGAACAGTATACTGGAAATCTTTGCAAGGTTGGACTCAGATGGGATGATATTCAAGCATGCAGACTGTGAAATATCTCCCAGTATACTCAAAAATTTGGCTGGTAGTTAAGAAAGCAGCAGCACAAGCCTAGAGTTAGGAACCTCATTCTAGGTTTTCAAATTGCTCTATGTTTCTACCTGCTTTTTTTAAATCTGCAACGTTGCTTTCAGTTTTCAGAATCTTTGATAAACACCAAACTGTTTTAAAAATGTTGTATAGCTGAGTCTTGTATGATATCCATTTAACAACAGTAAGGGACACAAATCCTTTATTTATAAACAGGGCTATGAACTCACTGAACTGAAAGTGGGGCAGCTTTTTGAAAGTTCTCTTCCAGGTAAAGCTTTGCCAAACCATGATTACAGCTGATATTCGAAGATCTTAAAGGAGATTTTTTTTTTCCATGTTGTTACTTAGTTGTGATCAAAGATGAGTTTTTAAGAATGAGTGAGAGTGTAATCTGTAGACATGGTGTAGTGGAGAAAAGGGAAATTGGATTATATTCAGAAATACCATGTCAGAGGAATCTCTGACAGAAGCTAATTTCTGTTTCCCAAATTTTGGGGGAACAAATGATGTTTTTCACTAATATTCCATGTGTCTAAATTGCAGAAAACAGATGTTGTGATAAGAACTAGTACTGAGTTCTTATTAAAGATGCAGCGTGAAGTTTTCTTGTCTCTTCTTCACGTAACATATGCTGGCTTCTGACTCAGGAAACATAGCTGAGATAAAGTTAATAGAAGGTGATTGAGGGTTTGCGTAATATTGTCTACAGCCTTCTTTCTTTGCGACTCTTAATTTATGTAGTGTAATACATAGGAACAGAGTAAAACCAAAATACATTAGTAACCACTTTTTTTTACTCTCTTTGTCTCTCTCCCCATTTTATGTCCTATGATGACTCTTACTCCCTGGATCAACTCCTGCCTTATCCTCATGTACCTCAAATAAATTAGTGATAATTGTTTTTAAAAATTTACATTTTTTAAACCGAGTGTGCTATAACTGAAATCTGAATCAGCAGTGTTTTAGGTTCTTTCACTCATCATCGTCTGAATCAAATGAATCCTAAAATATAGGTAAATCCATTATGTAATTGCAGTATCTTTATCACCTGTATACATGGAGTTTCAATTTTACCCACTGAAGTTTATGGGAGATGTACTGCTGTACTAAGAAATTGGCAGTGACGAAAATAGGCTCTCTAACAAATTATTTTTTAGTGTCCTAGTCTTGTTAATACTAGCAATTCTCAGTCTATGTCAGAGAATATCTAGCTTTCAAGAGTAGGCCCCACACTGTTTTAAACACTGTACAAACAGTGTAAAACATGATAGCATTTATTTTGTTACTACTCTAGAACCGTATCCTAAGCATGAAAAACCTAAAGCAACGACATCAAAATTAAGGGCAAGGCTATGTGTGTATCTAAATAGTGTCATTTCTGTTAATTTCATTAGCTTGGTACATATCTAACATCAAGGGGTTTTCTTTTCTTTAACTGTTTTGAAATATTATGAACTTCACTGCAAGTTGTAACGATACTGAGTTTTACTCTTTATTCTCCAGATACTAAACATGAAAAATTACACCAATATGGAAAGAGCCTTGATTAATGCACTTCACTGATGGTTATGCAAATGTTTTCTGGCTGTGCTGTCCTCTAATTCAGTATTAAAATAAACTGTTCATTCTCATTACAAACAATAGGGCAGTCAAATAGTATGGTAGTCAAAAGATTAGACTGAGGAGAGGGAGTACTTTCAAAGTAAGTGAATGTAGTCACAGTTTTCACATCTTGTGTGACTAGAAGTAGTCATAAAATGAGTTGTTATAACTGAGCCATGCCATGGGGCACGCACCACTCTGGGAGATGCCTACATCATTGTTACCCCTCTTTTTTTACATTTGTGACTGATATTAATATAACTAGTTGCTACAAAAAAAAAAAGTCCACGTACTTGATGATGATGATACAATCCAATGCAGAAATAATATTTGACTTATTCCTTCACGTTGATGTCATCTGGCTTCAAAATAATTTCTGTTCATTAGTAGTGCTGGTATACCTCCTAAGAAGAAGAAGTTAAGAAGTATTAGCGTATTTATGACTATGGTCGTACTTTCTAGCTGCAAAGATTATGACTGACCAAATGGAAAATATATATATATATATATATATTGTTTAGTCCTATTAATGATTACATGCATAGTATGTAGCAGTACATAATATTTGTTAGGAAAGATGTACTGTGCACATTTGTAGGACAGACTGAAGTGATACCTGCAATTCCTATGGAAGGCTATCCTAATTCTCTTCTAATTACCGTGCAGTTCATCCACTTTTATCAGAAAAAAAAAAGGCAACAAGCATAGCACAAGAACAGCAGCTGCATTTTTTTAATTAAGAGACTGGAGAAACGGTAACAGCACTAATGATATCAACCATTGAACTATAAGTAATGCAAATCTTGAGATGTAGAGTTGCTGTTAAAAATAAAAATAGCCTTAAAAAAGAAAAGAGCAGAAAAAAAATAGAAAACACCCCAATGCCACAGGGTAAGCATTGGAAAAAAAATAGACATCTGTGTTATCATTCAAAGTAAGTTTATCTAATGGAAGCACTTGCTGCTGTCTTAGTATGGTTCCTGGGAAGACATTGTCCTCTAGTGATTTTGATGGGAGGAAAATTAAGTCAACACTGAGAGCTTTGGGAAGAGCTGTTTTCTTAATGGATATGTTCATCTGTCTACATTGCCATTTATGGCTTTGTAGGCTTCTGCCTCATAATGAAAATAGTGTTTGGTTTTCACCCATTATCCAAGAAAGAAGATCTTCAGATTTTCCATGTAAACATAGATGAAAATAATAAAAGACTAAAAATAAAGAGGATAGGCAATTAACACTGTAAGACAAAAAGTGGTAAGAGATTTTAGTAAGGACCAGAGAGAACAAATGCAAATGGTTTACCACTGAAAAAGCAGTTTACTGTTCTGTATTTATACATATTAATTTTTCATAATGTATTTGTATCTTTTGCTAGTATAAGTTAGGAGCAGTTTATTGACTTCATAACAAGGCTGATATATAATAACAAGGAATCCAGCAAACAATGTTCAGCATAATGACCTAATGTTTCTTCAGCCTCCCAAATACAAAATTAAATGTTTGCTTCATTATATGCTTTGCCCTTCTGAGTTAATTGACCAAATATGTTGTGGTCACTTTGTGAACAAGCAGATATCTTGTTATTATTTCATTAGTCATATATGTGCTGAAACATCAGTTTAAAAACAAAAAAAAGTTTATGTAGACTAACAAGCTCGGTTTCTTAAAACAACACAGGGAAATAAATGTATTAACCTAAATTTCTGCCACCAATCCAAATGTATAGCAGATTACTTGCGTAAAAGTTGAAGAACTGTTTGAAAGATGATTTCAAGGTTTCATCCTGACCATCATCACCATCAGAAGTTCTGATGGTGTAACAGCTGTTTTCTTAAAATAAATAAGTTTTAGGCTGAGAAGTATAAAAATTCCTCTGGAGATCTGTAATTCAGCACTTAGAGAAGGAACCTGGAACATGGGAGTAACAGACCTAAGCATTTTGCAGCAGTGAAATAAGAATGGAAGGATCTTTCCTGATCAAACAAACCAGAAACCTTCATCTGCATCTTCCGTATTCCTATTCACAGACTTACTGACTTCAAAACTCATATTTTGAAATTCTACACTCATGTTTAGAAACTCATTTAGAAATGTCTGCTCCTGCATGCTTCTGGTTACGTATGGCATGTGGAATCCCACCATCGGTGGAACTTCATAGTGCAACCTTAATTGCATTCAACCACTAAGAATAAACGTGCTCCTAAAAGGATCAAATCCCTCCCTCCCTCCAGTAAGGATTATAAATCTTGATAAATTCATAGAAAAGCAAAATTTTGTCACCTTGCAAGATAGTAAAATGATTTCCTATCAGTCTAAAAATCTTTGTCTCTGTTAGAATTCATCTTTCTTAAACATGAGCAATCCAGACTGCCCGCCCAATGTTACGGTGTAGTTTCCAACACTGCATATTTATATTATTGTTGAGGACATGATATTTGCTATACTGAGGAACTCTCTGTTGTCCCTTCCATTCTTCAAGTGAGTTATTGTACCATTTCTCTGGTGTCAATGGTCCGTGTTCTTTCTGTGATTGCCTATTGAATCTCAATTCTAATCCTCTTTTGATTTTAGCTAATGAGATTGTTCTTGCTTTTTTTCTGTAAATGCATGGGGTTTACATTTTCTTGTACTTAGCTTCATCCCCTTTCTCTTGCACCTATTGTCGAGATATCAGATCCGATAGGATCTAGGCTTTGCAGATTTGTTGCAGTATTCCCAGCCTTAAATCATCAAGTAATTTACTCAAGTGTTAATGTCATATAAATGCACCCCTTAACTAACCTTATAGGGAGTCCCATTTCCTTCTTTAGTGGTACTACTAACTACCTCCCATTTAGCCAAACTTTCTTTTCTCAGCTGTTTTTGTATACAAAATCTGGAACAACTAACAATATACTATGTGTTGCAATATTAAATACTGTGGTCTAGAAAGACTAGATCTATTTAACTTCATTTGGATTACCATTTGTCTTATCAAAGACACTCTCTTGCTATGATGCAATCTATGTGAGGTCTGTGTTTCATTCTGCCTCACTTTCCAGTCATATTAGTGTTTCTAAATTTTCTTTTAAATGTATTTTGAACCTTACATACTGCTGAGGTCAGTCTAATAGGACTGTAGGTGTCTGTTGGAGTAATCATTTTTCCATTCCAATATGGAACAGAATATTTTTGTTTTATGTCTGGTGAAGAACTATAAAAAATTTAGTCACACTGTTTTAAAAATAACAAAAAAAACATTTCCCATCATGCTGGAAAGAACCAAGCAACTCCTGGAAAAAATGTGCGTGTTTTTTTTTGTTTGTTTGTTTTAACCTTCTTTTACTGTTAGCTTGTCTTTTTTGTTGTTGTTTTTTTTTTTGTCAAATGTTTTGTCTCTGGTCAGTCTGCTGGTGCTGTCCATATCATATATGCAGACACAACACTGACTGTTGATGCTTTAACTTTTTCTAAATCTGGTTAGTCCAACAACTCTTGTTAGCATAATGTGCATTTCTCCTGCCAGGAACCATGTGTTTCCAGGGATCCCATTCATTTTGGAGAAGTAGAATTTGGTTATTTATATATAATTTTTCCTAAACTTTAATATATGAACCGTAGGTTTTGACACAAGAATTTGTGAAAATAATACAAGGAAATTACATAGAATACGAGAGAAAACAATGGAAAAAGCTGTAAGAAAACTGACAGCTAAAGTAAAAAAAAAAAAAAAAACTTGAGGCTGCCACACTTCTTTCTGAATCCAAAAATCTATAATTTCTGTGGTGTTTTGTTAGAACTGGGATTTCTTCTACATTTTATGGCACGTGTTTATCTCTGTAAAGCCTAAATTTATAGTTAGGTAATCAGTTTCATAAGACCATAGAGCAATGGAAAACTTTGTGATGGCCTATTGGTTTTCTTTCTGTCTCTGCAAACACTAGACTTTTTTTTTTCCCGAAGAATTAAATAATTAAATGAATATTATGTTTCACTGGAGCCTGTTGAGTTCTGCTTGTTGGATTTGCTGTGAGAAAAGCATAAAGAGAAAAATGTCCTTAAAGCAATAAAATACAGGCCAACAAACTTGGTGTTTTAGTGGTTTTGGGTATGTATTTTTCTTTTGTAAAACAGTTGTTTTATACATGTGAATGCTGTTCTGTCCCGTTTTGGAAGTTTAGCTTCACTGGAGAAAATGTGAATGTGTTCTGATGTGGGTTATGGCTAGATATAGTAGCGTAACAATAAACAGTGTCTTGTTACTCACTTTTGTGGTAGCATTGCAGAGACTTTTGTTTAGTCATCTTTCATTTACAAAAGAGGGTGCAATGAGTCTTTCCACTGTTTAAAAAAAAAAAAGTGAAACTGTGGCTTGAGTAGTGCAATTGATGAGACTGTAGCTCTTGTTTTATGGAAGTTAGAAGAATCCAGATGGGGAATAAAAGATTCTTAACGTAGCTAGATAGCTCCTAGTGGAAATATTTAGGACACCTATGGATGACAGTGATTGATGGAGGATTAGTGGTCATAAGCTACAGCATCTCGCAGATGATCCAGCTTGGATTTTGAATATGCTTTAACTTATGCTCATTAGCTTCACATGGCTAATTGAGTCTTTCCTGAACATCACCACATAAGCAAGCCCAGATGTTCTTTAAAAAAATCATGAGAAAATTCATTTAAAAGCCCATGAGAAATTATTTGTAGTCCTTGATGTGTCTGACAGTATTATGAAGAAGTCATCTACTGCCTGTCCTAACCACAGCCTTAATATCCAGTGTAAGGGTATGTAGATGAAGAGTGTCTACTCCTTCAAGGATGTCTGGTCAACGACCTTTTCCAGTGCAACAAGAAATAATAAGAAAGGGAGGTGGTGATGGGAACCAAACTTGGTCAGTTGTGCTAATTGATAAGGAAAGACTTGGATTGTGTTCAAGCAAGGATGTCTGAGTTAGGATCTCTGGATCAGGATGACATGAAATAAAGGAGGAATAATAAGCAAAATGCTGAGACACAGACCTGGCAAGGCAAAAATGGAGACAATGACAAGAAATAAACCTCTGAGTTACACCAGCTGATGAGTTATCAAACTTCCAGGAAGACCAACCTGAATTTTGCAGCTGATAAGGTTGTGAACCAGAAGGCCTGGACAAGGAGGGCACAGAAACTGCAGAGCCCTGCAAACCCATGTGGAGTGTGCAGGGGTAAGGGGGAGCATGATGATCAAAGAGGAGGACAGAGAGAAAATGGTATAAAAGGCCTGGTCACATCAAATAACACTGATCAGCATGCATGAAGGACTGAGCCCTGCAGCTGAACACCATAGTCTGTCCTGTCTTCTTATATTTCCACATTAAATCTTTTCTTAGCTTTCTATATTTGTACTCCCTCCCATGTGTATACATGCTGAAGGACTATGTGCCATCTCCTGATGAGACCAGCACGTGCCTATGTGAAGGCTGGTGCCAGCTATTGGAGTCAGGCTGTGGGAGTGGGCACCCCAGCCTGTGGTGTCAGCTGCTGGGGCGAGTGGGCCCCATGTCAGTGGTTGGAAGGGCCACTGCACTCTAGATCTGAAAGGGTCCTACAGACTTTGAGCCCAGCGTGCCAGCTGCTGACTGTGAGCTGGTGCCAGCTACTGGAGTCAGGGTAGGTGTGTAGGCCTGCAGGCTGTGGTGCCAGCTACCTGAGTTTGAGAGGGTCCCAGTGACAGTATTTGCAGGATGCTGCCCAGAGGCTAGGAGTAGGAGACCGCATTTGGGCCCGTACCATGGGGTCCATCCATCAGGAGCAAACTGCTCCAACACTGGTCTCCACAGGCAGCAGCTTCCCTTAGATCCCCTGGTCCTGTGTGGGCTCCTCTCCATGGCCTACAGCTCCGGCCTAGGGTCCACCTTGGCAGGAGCCCTCCACAGGCTGCAGCCTTCTCCAGGCCACATCCACCTGCTCCACCGGGGCCTCCTCCATGGGCTGCAACGTGGAGATCTGCTCCATGTGGGACCCATGGACTGCAGGCGGACAGTCTGCTCCACCAGGGGCCTCTCCACGGGCCGCAGGGGAACGGCTGCTTCATGCCTGGAGCACCCCCTGCCCTCCTGCACAGGACATGGTGTCTGCAGGGCTAGTTCTTACTCCCCTCTCTCTCTCTTTTTTCTTTTTTTTTCCTTCTCCTTTCTTAAATCCTCTCTCACAGAGGCACAAACAACATCTCTTATTGGCTCAGCTCTGGGCAGTGGCAGGTCCCTTTGGAGCTGGCTGAAACTGGCCCTTATTTAACATGGGGCAGCTTCTGGAATCTTCTCACTGAGGCCACCCCTGCAGTTCCCTTCTACCAAAACCTTGCCACATAAACCCAACACAGTTATGGTGAAGGCAGCCTTGTCAGTGACCAGTCTGTGTGTCTCTGGGGTATGTGCTCAGCTTTGCTACCAGTTCAGCCTGCAAATGGAAAAGTGGTAGCCACATTCCTCAGCCTGTCAGAGACCCTGGGTCCTCAGGCCTGGGCCTAGGCAGAAGCAGCCAAGCAGAAGCTGTCCTAGGCCAGAGCAGCTGGAGGAGGCAGCTGTGCTCACTTAGCATCCAGGACAAAATGAGAGTCACACAGATAACACCTCTGCCAGTGATAACAAAACAAAAAACCTGTTGCTCTGAAGTACTTGTTAAGCAGGTGTGTAACTAAGTATTGTCAGCTGTATTTAAGTTTTGGTACATATTTGTTGGGGAGAAAAGATGATTTTGGTAGTATCATTGAAAGGAAAGTAAAAATCACAAATATGCTGCCCAGTCAATCTAAATCAAGAAGGCCAGTGGCATCCTGGCCTGTACTAGAAATAGTGTAGCCAGCAGGAGCAGGGAGGTGGTCATCCCCCTGTACTCAGCTTTGGTGAGGCCTCACCTCAAGTACTGTGTTCAGTTTTGGGCCCCTCAATATGAGAAGGACATCAAGGCCCTGGAGCGTATCCAGAGAAGGGCAACAAAACTGGTGAAGGGCCTGGAACACAAGTCTTATGAGGAGTGGCTGAGGGAGCTGGGGTTGTTTAGTCTGGAGAAGAGGAGGCTCAGGGGAAACCTCATTGCACTCTACAACTTCCCGAAGGGAGGTTGTGATGAGGAGGGGGTCAGCCTCTTCTCTCAGATAACTAATGACAGGACTCGAGGAAATGGCCACAAGTTGCGCCTGGGGAGCTTTAGTTTAGATATCAGGAAAACGTTTTCTCTCAAAGAGTGGTCAGGCACTGGAACGGCCTGCCCAGGGATGTGCTGGAGCCACCATCACTCACAGTGTTCAAGAAGCACATGGACAAGGCACTAGGAGATATGATTTAGTAGCTTAGTGGGTAGTATTGGTGATAGGAGGACGGTTGGACTAGATGATCTTGTAGGTCCTTTCCAATCTTGTGTTTCTATGATTCTAAATATAGGTCGTGCATCAAAGGTGGGGCCAAGGTAGAGAGAAAAGGAAGAAAATAGAAGATATTCAGTATGGGCATGTCTTCAAATATGCGTTGATATTCCGATTTCCAGAATGTTTCATGTCTCCTTACTTAAAAAAAAAGTGTTGTTATAGGTACGGAATCAAATAATATTTCACATGTTTTTGAGCCTGCCTTCTTTGAAAATTATGTGTGGAGAAATGAGGATAGACATGCTCCACAGATTTAAAAAATAAAAATAAAAATAATAATTAAAAAAAAGTTAGACTTGTTATCCCAGGCACACTATCAATGTGCCAGCACCAGCAAATACAGACAGGAGTTCCTCTGCCCTTACTCAGACTGATTCTCTGCTGGCCAGAAGCTGCGTGGTGCGGTGTGGTGCTCCTGGCAGGTGATCTTAGCTACACCATTACACTAATGCAGATAGACAGATTCTGTATTGGAGTTTGTTTTAGCAGATCAGCCAGCTTGCTGCATGGATTAGCATACCCAAATGGGAAAAACAAAAATTGTGCCAGATATTTTCTTTCCTGGCAGTGCTTACTGAAGTTGATGTGACTTCTCCATCATGTTACCATACCATGTGAACAGCCCCAACACGGTGGGAAAGTGAGAATCACAGTATCACTTTTTAAACAGATTTTTAATACTGAATTGCTGGTGCACGAGGCAGACTGGAGATCAACTTAAAGATAATATCACTTTTTTTTGCATAGGTCATGTTCTTTCATAACCTGCTTACTTTTCTAATGCTTGATGGTTCAAGAGAGCAGGTTCTTGGTGTCTTTTTGCCAATGACTTATAAACAGACCATGCCCATTTGCTTATTAATGAAGGATTCAAGGACTTGTATGAATTCCATTGCTGAGATTTTGCTCTGAATGTTTTCTTGAAATGGCTAAACAAGTTGTTCTTTTGCATGTTCATCGATACGACTGAAATACAAAATATTGCAAGCGACAGCATACAGTACTGCGTGCTGTTTTGCCAGGTTGCAGAGTAGAAATATTAAGAGTAAAAACCCATCTACCCCTCTCTGGTTGCCCAGTAATCTCTCAATTATCAAATATTTTAACAAGCTACTACAGAGGTTGTGCTTATCTATATTTGGAATCAATGGTGTTTTTGTTTTAATTTAGTTTAAATTAAAAGTTCTGTGGTAATAGTTAATTTCTTATTATCTGAACTATCAAATAATCATTATCACATCTATATTAGGTGACCAGATGCTAATAAAAGGAGAGTTAAAAAAGCCTGAAAGATGGTATTAAAAGATCAGTCAATTTTAGAACACTAATTCAGTTTTTCACAGATGTAGTTTGATCTCTCAAAGACACTAATGGGACATGTTGACCATCAGTAATAGAAAACTGGGGCAAAAAGCAATAATGTATTACAAAACAGAACCATGTGCCATTAAAATGTAGAAGTAGATGCTGAAATTGAGATAGTGCTCTAAAAATCAAGTGGACATACATTTTTTTTGAGATGTGTTTTGTATCTGAAGTAGCAATGCGGTTTTAATTTCAAGGCCTTTTAGCTTGTCACTCATAAAATCTTTTGTTTCAAATAAGCTTATTTTGTTGGGTTTTAGTGGTCTCCACTAAAATAGATCTCAGCTGATGTGAAGAAGATTGTATTACCTTTTTATTCCATAGAATACTTTTTTTCAGTCAGATGAATAGAAATAATTGTCAGAGAAGTTTATAAACCCTGCCCTTGACAAAAAGCTCCATTTAGATGGACTTGATAGTCTATCTGTGGCTTTCAGGCAAATCCTACGCAATTTATTCACAGAAGTTATCCCTCTGCAACTGTTCGAGTAACCCACACTGCTACCACTCCAATAGCTTAGCATGTGCAAACATATATTCCAAACTCCTTGGAAGAGAAGCCAGTTTTAGTGTGTAGCTTAATATGTAGCTTTATTGCAGTTGGCAATGAATTCTAGCTTTTCTAATGCTTTCAAAATAGATTTTGTCAAAATAAAAAATTGACTAACACATGGTTTCTATGCAGTTGCTTCAGTCACTCCAGTTTATCCGTATCTTTTCCTGAGCTGGGTTTAAAAACTGGATGCAATATTCTGGGTGTAGTCTAAATGCTGAACAAAGGCTAGTTGCTTCTACCTCATTATTGAGATCCGTGTGAAATGGGATTGGTCCCTGTTAAGATCCCTGAGGATTGTCACTTGTAATACACCTCCAAATAACATACAAAACCTTTGTAATGAAGACATTGGTGTCATGCTTCTATATAGTCTGGAAACGACTGTATTTTGGGAGGAGGAGGAGGAGAGCTTGTTTTTATGTAACAACACAAGTTCAAGAGTAACATAACTGTGAAACAATTTGTGTTGCTTCTAACTTAAAGGAAAGGAACATGGAAGAAACAAGTATGAAAAGGGGCATTACTGGATGAACTGTAATCTACGGAGGTTCTCGCACCTGTTTTGCTCATGTTTCATACCTATTGCCTGCAATCTGCAGCATTGTTTCAGGGAATTGAAGTGTTGTATAGGGATTTTGTAGTCCTTAGATAAGATGCATTTGATTTACTGAGGACTCTTAAGATATACATTGAGTAGGAATGAAAGTGCAGGATGAAATACTGATAGTAAAGTGGTGTGGGGGTTTTTTGTTTGTTTTTGTTTGTTTGTTTGTTTTTTGCATATAAATCTAATGTCTCCACATCCTCTTTTGTCCTCAGACATATCTTACTGCTTGGAGTCCTGAATACATAAATCGGTGAGTTTTTCTTTTCTGTCTGGGAAAGGCAGGGAGCTCATATGGAGGATTACATCCTTCAGATTCATCTAAAATGGTAAAAGGCATTTCAGCTCTTCATGCCTGTATAAATCTAAGAATGTTTAATACTGAAGAAGTCTGCTGTACAGTGAATGACCTTTCCCTTCATATTAGAAGTGCTTTTGGAGGAGCATGAGGATGTTGAAGCCATTTAAAAATAACCACTTTTAAGTATTTTCTTCTATAAGTACCATCACTTTTTTTTATGTGCATTTAGTGACACTAAACTCTTATTTTCTGGAAGATGTCTGATGTGTGAATAGATGTTTATCATTTTTGTGGCATGCTTAATATTTAGTATTTTCAAATTCACAGTCCTTATATTGCACCAAAATGCATTTTTAGTTGAAATGGTAGACCAATGACAAACAGCAACTGCTTTAAAACCAGGCTTTCTTCAAAGTTTCTGGGGGCATGATATGAGAACTCCAGTAAGTTTTTGCTAAAATGTGTTTTCAGAATTCTGTTACCCTTCTATTAGAAATTGCACTAGCTGAAACGTTGGGGATCTCTTTGGGATTTAGTGACTGTAGCAACAAGGCAGTGATGCTATTTATCGCTTGATGCTATCATCCACTGAAGCAGATGGATGGGGAATTGTTTACAAGGTAAAATGTAAAAAATGAAGTAAAAAATGAATGTAAAAAATGAAGTAGGTTCAGAAAGGTTTTTTTCTTGGAGGTTTTTTTATTATTATTTTTATTACAGACTTACTAAATTTGCAGTTGAAACGTCTATACTGTTTGCAAATGCTGTATTTATATCATCATCTTGGAATATTTCAATAATTTACATGTAGAATTTATCAGATAGTTAGATATAGATAATTAATCAGATAGTAATAGAGTAAAGGAAATGTCATATTTCTGATAATCAAATATATTAGCTAGATATTGATGGTAATCTGAAATGCCTACACCTAATTTAAAATCTTAGAAAAACCTTTGCTTGTTTAAAAAAAAAAAGTTGCATAACCAGCATGCAGTTATGTGTAACATCTCCCAGAAAAGTAATAAATAATAACTGTACATAATGAATGTACTTAGCTTTAGGCAGTCGGAACTGAAAAAGAGTTGCCAGAACACATACTCTTAACAAGTTTATCTTGGGGAGACAAAGGTAATCCATTGGCAAAGGGAACAAAACACATAAATCCTCCCCCGCCCCCTTCTAATATCAGGTGGTATTTTGTGTGTTTACAGGTCCCAGCAGTGGGGATGTATAAATATTTTGTGATGAGTACTCCTCTGCAAAAGACAATTGCTGTAATGTGCATTGTATTAAATGAATGCATCCTGAGGCCATGGCATGCTGGTTTTTATTTAGTCTTTCTGAGATTACATCTAGATCAGATTTGGATTTTGGAGGGGGTAAGGGGAGGGGTGGTTTGATTTCAGTTTACTATCAGCCTGGAGCTCTGTGCTAAAAGTACCAAGTATGGACCTCCTTGTCTTCCAGGGTTTCCTTGGAAAGCAAAACATCAGTTGCCTAACTGGCAGTTTTGCTGATGATGCTTAACTTATTTTTTCTGTAGATGCATTGTCTATAACATCGAGTGGACTATGGTTTTGGTCAAGAAAACAAGCAGGTACAAACTACAAATCAGTTGAAGTATTGTGGAAAGAGCAACCTTACCTTCAGTTTTTTATTGCATCTAAATTTAAATCACCCATTGTGGTAATAGCTGTCCATACAGATAGCTGCAGGGACTTTAAACATTTCAGACCTTCTTTGTATAAACCTGAAATAATGTTCTGCAGCACAAAAGAAAAGCCACGTTCTTTCAGACTTCGGTGTGTCAGGATTTTGCTGGAAAAGTATGGTAGCTATTCCTTCGCACTTCCTGTAAAGCTGAGGAGGCAGTGGGCTAAATGGATGTAAGACTTGATATCATAGTTCCAGGAAACTTATGGATTTAATTGGCAATTTCTAAATAACAAACCTAACTGTCCCTTGTCACCAAAAGATGACAACATAAGTAGGATGGAAAATCAGTATTCCACATGGCATTCAACATGGGAATGAATTACAAAGCCTCCATGTGAGGAAGAAAAAAAAAGTCAGAAGAGTTGCATGTTATCTTTTCTGTGTACATTCAGTATTTTTAGACAGGCAGTCTTCAGAAATAAAGATTAAGGGAAGCATAATTAGAATTTGTTGAAAGAAATGAATGTTGCTCAATGAAGTATGTTTGAAAGACATGTATCTGATCATCAATGCTATAAGAAATAATTCCTCCACGTGGATGAACTGTGGAGATACAGTCAAAACCTAGTGAAATCTCACTGTGCTCTTGCAATGTATTTTGATAGAAGAGCTGCCAAAATAGAAAAGAGATTAAGCAAAACAACAAGGACTTCTAAAACAAATATGAGATAAGGTGGCTAATGTGAAATATGAACCAAGTGAAATTGTAAACTATGTTAACAATATTTCAGAAATGAATAGCCAGTGGTGTAAAGAAAAAGTGGCACATTCCACATACCTTTAACCCTGGAGCTAGAATATGAGGAGATTAATTTGGGGGGAAAAAGACAAATGTTAGGAATGTTGAGAGAGAGAAAAGAATTTTAATAGTTTAATCTTGGACATTCTTTATCCCACTGAACCTTTTTAAGAGGAGCTTTCTGCGATCAGAGAGAAAGATGTCTGGGGACTGGCAGAAATGGAGAGAGAGGTGCCAGTGAGAAGTGCATGGAGGCTGAAGAACACTCAGTTTACAGGGGAAGATACAGGAAGAAGACTCCTCGATGCCACCAAAATTATGATCCTGGAAACAGTGAAGCGTAGTGTAGTAGATTTTGTTTGTTAAAAATCTTCATTCTTTAAAAAGGTGGGTGTGGAATTACTGAAATATTGGACGCTCATATCAAAAACGCTGGTAGGAAAAGGTGTTGATGAAGTCATTTAGAGGAGAAAGACCAGGTAGTTACCAAAGTCAGTGAGAAATCTCTCACTAAAATCCCTAGGGCCAGGTCAGACTTAGGGAGAGAAAAGGAGAGGAACAGAAAGCAAATAGCAAGGATTCCGATTAAGAGAGAATACCTAGGTACAACAGGGACATTGTCACATGTATAAATCAATATTAGCGGCTCCCTTATCTCTGAAGGGAGCAGTTAGTTTTCTCTGCTCAAACCATGTTGTCTGGTCCAGTCAAGATTTCTCTGAACATCTTTCGGTAAGCTTTCATGCTCTTCAGTATAGATTTATTTAAAAAAAAAAAAAAAAAAAAAAAAAAGCTTCTGGTACTGTTCATGGTTTTTCTTAACATCCGTGTTACGAAATTAAAGATCTATACAGAATTATTGTCCCTGTTTCCATGCATATTCCAAATAGCAAACTGCTATTGCTATTATCAGTTGGACATTTTAAAACCGCATTATTCTTTCATAGTCAGGAAAATATTTTAGTGACTAACTGTGGTTGCCTTCACTAGGGAACACCTCATTCGTTCTGTCAGATAGTCCCTTTCTGGCAGTGAAAAAGACTGCAAATACTTCCATATCCCACATGGGTATATGGCTAGCTCTTCTGTTTTCCAGTAGCTCTTTGGGGAATTCAGTTTCTTGCTTCAGACTTTCCCATTTGATGTAATGGGTTGTCTGCAGGTTGGTAACTATGTTGTAGGTTTATTATTAAAATAAACACAGTTTTGCAGTGGTTCTTGAAAGCACCTTAGAATTCCACAGTTACCGTAGGGTTGTAGTCTCCAAACAAAAGATAAAACAATGATAGCTGAAGAAACATAGATTTAAGCATTTGAGGAGGTTTGAGTTATTTCACTCTTGTGGATTTTTGCAGTATGGACATTGCAGCATTTTATCTGAAACTGAAATTGTGCACTTGCATTTGAATGCTCAGCTACATCAATCTGTGCTGTGAGTTCTTTAGGGTATTATCTTAGGGATTGTCTTGTGCTTGATGTAAGACATTAATCTTGCCTGGGATTCTACACTGTGTTTAGCAGCAACTGAAAGGATTTGCAAGTGAAATAATGCTTTCTTATATTCTCATTCCTCTTATGCTGTTCTGCCTCTGCCAGCAGCCACTTACTGATGTTAAGGTTCTGCACATAAAGCAGTTTCCTTTTTCTTTAAAATGCTTAAAATACCCTATAGTATTATCCAGTATGCTATGTCATCAGCCTCTCTTTTTCTTCTGGGACTTATACTTGTCTATTTTGCAAATTCCCCAGCAATGTGGTCTTAACTAATGTAACGACCCGAAGTATTAAATACAGTCAAAATTAGTCAAAATTAGAGGGGGAAATATGTATATTCATAATTTTTCCTTCTTAATGAATGTTTTTCTGTTCTGCCTAAAACACAATTTACATCCATCCCAAAAATATAGTTTACGCCTATTTCTTCACTGGGACAGGAGCTGAATGTGAATTTTCTCAGATGCTGACTGCATTCAGCTCTGCCTCAGCTCTTCTGTCTGGCAGAAGAAGGCATTTGTGTTCACCAGAATTAAACTGGTGCTCCATCCCCTGAAGACAGAATAATGACATTAAGAGGAGGTCATTGCATCTAGCTGTGGTGAAAACAGTCTGATGATGGTGATTGTGCCTGAAGTGAATATAGACCAATTTCACCAGTTTGTGGAAATCATAAGCACATAAAGCAGACCAATAGATTACTGTGCAATTTCTTATGTTCTCCTAAAGGTACAGATTTAAGCACTGCCGATAACTGTTACTAAAAGCAAGAGAACTTGATTCTTTCTCCAGTATTTTCGTATAAGGCAGAGAGGTCATTGTTTGAACATTAATGCTATTTGAGAGCCATCGTGGCAAATGGAATGAGGTTTAGCAAGGCCAAGTGCCAGGTCCTGCACTTTGGCCATGATAACCCCATGCAGCCCTACAGACTTGGGGCAGAGTGGCTAGAAGCCTCTGAAGAGGAGAGGGACCTGGGAGTGTTGATCAATGTTCAGCTGAACGAGTTGGCAATCTTCTCAGGTGGCCAAGAAGGCCAGTGGCATCCTGTCTTGTATCAGGAGTAGTGTAGCCAGCTGGAGCAGGGAGGTGATCGTCCCCCTGTGCTCTGCTCTGGTGAGGCTGCACCTTGAGTGCTGTGTTCAGTTTTGGGCCCCTCAGGGCAAGAAGGACATCGAGGCCCTGGAGCGTATCCAGAGAAGGGCAACAAAACTGGTGAAGGGCCTGGAACACAAGTCTTATGAGGAGTGGCTGAGGGAGCTGGGGTTGTTTAGTCTGGAGAAGAGGAGGCTCAGGGGAAACCTCATTGCACTCTACAACTTCCCGAAGGGAGGTTGTGATGAGGAGGGGGTCAGCCTCTTCTCTCAGATAACTAATGACAGGACTCGAGGAAATGGCCACAAGTTGTCCCTGGGGAGCTTTAGTTTAGATATCAGGAAAACGTTTTCTCTCAAAGAGTGGTCAGGCACTGGAACGGCCTGCCCAGGGATGTGCTGGAGCCACCATCGCTCGCAGTGTTCAAGAAGCGCCTGGACAAGGCACTAGGAGATATGATTTAGTAGCTTAGTGGGTAGTATTGGTGATAGGAGGACGGTTGGGCTAGATCTTGTAGGTCCTTTCCAACCCTGTGTTTCTCTGATTCTATGACTCTGTAATGCTGGTGTTCATGTGGTCTCAGAACACAGTAGGCCATTGGAGGGGCTGAGTGGCACTAGGTTCATTGACTGACTTATTCAGGAAGGACACGTCCCAGTAAATTATGTGGTCCCATTTTAAAACAGATTCCTAATCTCAGAGGAATGTTTTGTGAACCTCTTGGTTCAAACCATTGCATATTGGTCAAATCAGATAAATACTTGCCCAAGGCCTTAGGATTTCTGCCCTTTGGGATTAAGTGCAGCTTTCCTAGGAGAGCAGTACTTAAGATGGTGCCACAAAACGTTGCAAAGGATCTGCTGTCAACATGCTCACAGCTATTAAAACAGTCTTCCCTGTGGGAGAGTACATGGAGTACAGTAACCTGACAGTGCTCTTTCACAATTACTCTGGTAACTCCTGATTCCACTGTATTTGAGCTCTTTCTCTTGGGAGCTATTGAAAGATGAATCACTACCAGGAATGAAAGCAGCTGTATTTTGTATTCAGGGTCAAGAAAATTGGCAGTGGTTCTCCTCAGGAACCTGAAAAGAGAAGCACCTAAATTATCATTATTTATTGTGGTTTAAATTATCTAGTACAGTTTTATAGAAAAGCTTGTGTCACTACTTATATAATATTATAGCTTCCTTTATGCTGGCTGTTCAGATGTAGTGATTTTTTTTTTTGAGTCAATAAATGAACAGAATGATTGAAAACTTTTAAAGTAGCTCTTCTTTGTGGAATCTGTGTCAAAAATATTCTTCTTGTATGTATGTGCATATAAAATACTACATCTGGCATAGACAGAGAAAGTGAACTTCTAGTTTCTTGTTTACCTACTTTTAAAATCAATAGCATAGTTATATAAATCTTATCTGTAAATTTCTTTCAAAACCTATCTGAACACAACAGTTTCTAGAAGAGAAAAATTCTAGCCTCTCTGCAGCAGTTCATTATCAAAAAGTCCCAACAGATATTCCTTACAAAACAGCCAAAGGCAGGGAAAACAAATTAAATAAAATAAATAAATAAATTTACATAAAACTTGTACGCTTTTGAAAAGAATAAATATGCATGGGTCATTAAAAATCATGCTTAAATTTTGGAGTTTCTAAGCATGTCAAATCTAATCCCAGTTCTCTCTCTCTCTAGAGAACAGCAATAATATGTGTAATAAAAAAGCTTTCCAAAATGCAAAAGCTCAGTTTGGAGAGAGAAGACAGAACTCAGAATGGGAAGGGAGAAGATGAGTTATGGAAACTGGGATAAAACAAGAAATTTCACCGCGTCCTGTACAAAGGCCACCATGGTGACCAAACAATATTATCTGTCCATATTTTTTCACTCCATAGATAGCTGAAGCTTTTATTTTCTGCTAATGCCTAAGATGAATTCCATGTACTTATAAATACATATGTAGGATGTCCACACCTGCATAACATCTGGGTCCCAGCAAAAGGGGGCCTCAGCTGCTATATACATGTAGAGTTTGCCTGACAAATTTAGTGCATTTCTAAACAAATTTTATAAAAGCCAAACGTGAATTTTTATCCAAGCAAGGGAAGTTATCTGGAAGCAATGTTTTATAGGCATCAGCCAAACTGAGGACTATTTTCCTTCTCTGCAGTTGCAGCAAGAGATGAAGCCTTCTCAAGCCAGCTGTGGCGTACTAGGCCAGTGTTTTTGGATTAAAAAATGTGTGCTGTGACCCTGGCAGATTCATCATGCAGCTGATAAAGAATAACAAGTCATTCCTAGGAACAGCTGCTAGACTGAGTGAGGATTCCAGGCTCTCAAGTGTAAGCAAGCACTCTCAGGTCCTATTAATTTAAAGAGAACTTATTGTCACATGAACTGCAAAACTTCTCTCTCCAAACGGTGGCTTACTGTGCAGACTACTTTTCAGTTCCCAGAAGTCTGATCACCAGCAAAGCACTTCTCCCCAAAATTGTCCTCCAAGGTCTACTGCCAGCAGAGGCGTTGGTGTAGTCCCAATGGGCTGTTTCACCGCTTCATTGCAGAGACGGTGTGTTGTGTGTAGAAATAGTAAATTTAAATGGATTGTTTTGAGTTTCTGTGGTAGTGATAGTATAGTGTTTGTGGAGATGAACAGTGAGCTCTCCAGGAGTTTGGGTTTGTTTTGTTTCACTTTGCTTTATATTTAACACTTACCTTCTTGGTCTCCAAGAATAAAAATGGAGGAGTGAGAATAAATTTCACACAGGCAATGATCCACCAAAGCAGTTTCCTGTGAGCATCTGTTTGAATATTTCAGTAATAAATATGCTGTGTCCTTATGACTACTGTTTTTCAGAATAAGGAGCATTGTTTTGCTATTCCTGTAGAACCTTCTCATTCTCTGATTCAGCCTGTTACTGTGTTTGACTTGCAGTGAAAACCTGAACTTTTTGGGGTAGAATCCATGTCTCACACGCATGCTAGCATAGTGCCAAGCAGAACAAGGATCTGGCAGTGGCACAAAGTAATGGATATCACGGACAGGAGAAGGCAATCCAGGAGATTGTCCAGGACCCTAGGTCACTGGAGGACAGAGTGCCCAAGGTGTGCAGGTCAGCTTGGGGAATAAGAAGCTCATGGGTTGGATTTTACCCAAGACCAGACAAAGTCTAATGCAGCACAGATTATCATTTACACTATCATTTATGTAGTATTTATTGTTTATGGCCAAGTATTCCCAGACAAATATATACCAACATTTACATTTAGGGTCAGAGAAGGGCTAAATGTGGTCTAATAAATGATGCGTAAAGGTGAATAATTACTTCCCTTGATCTACTGGCTATGCTTCTGTTGATATAGCCCAGTCAACCCATTCCTCTAGCCTATGACTGTCACTCTTTTGTTCAGAATTACAGCTTTTCTTGAGCATGTCAACATTTCCCCTCCATTTGCACCGAAACAAGTGGGGCTGCCCGCACACAAGTTAAGGTAGATCAAGGCTCTCATTTTTAACATATGAAGTAGGGTGAAACCTACTGTGTTGCCACACATCCTGAAAAACAGAATTGTAGACTTTTAGAGGTTGTAAGCAAACATTGCCAAGTAATTTGTGAGTAAAGTCTTCATAAATAACAACAACTAGCAGGCTTCTCTTACAAGTGCTACCAGTGCACGAGCCACTTCATGAACAGTCAGAAAGATGTTAATTTTCAAACTTTCTGACTCAAATATCTTGGCTTAGTTATCTCAAATTTTCTCCAAAATAATTTCAGGGCAGCCACAAATCATATAGCATTTTGTTTTTTTCTTTTGTGAAAATATATCTCCATGGGAAAATCAAGACAAGTTAAAAATAGAGATTAGTTTGGAATGGAAATCTTGACTTCATGGCTGTGATGCTGTACTGAGGGATTAGTGTAGAAATAGAGCCCAAGTACTGTGGGGTGTTAGCACATGCATGGAGCCTCTTTGTTCTGGTGTTAATTTCAGGAAGTTCTGCACTACAAGTGGTCCCTGCAGAAGGTCCATGGTCAGATGTACTGGCCAGTTCTAAGTACAACAGAAGACATGAGGAAAAAGAAGCTCACCTAGACCCTTCTTACATCAGAAATAACCACCCGTTGTCTGTGTTGCTAATATTCTGCATGGATGCCATTCTCGATAAGCATTATACCTACTTGAAAAAGCTACCTGCTATAGTCAGGGGAGTTTGAATTGGAAAAGGGTCACAAATTAAATATTTAGAAGGAAATCAAGCTAGAAAGTGAGAGGGATAAACTGTAAAAAGGTTAGGAGGAGACAATGGGAACATTTGGAAGGACCGTAGAGTTCATCTACTGTATGGAGAACTAGTAATACGTCACTGCAGTAAATATGAAGGGTAAACCTTGATTTTCTATTGTAGTATGCAAACATTTTCTAGTTATGTCAGGTATGTATGGGCTGCATCGTCTACCCATGTCTTGAACAGAAGAAATCTGCCTGATTCTTCTCAATAAAATACTGAAATTTAAGATATCAATATTTGCTAACTGATTTTCATAAACAGCAACTGCCACAAACTGAATCAAAATCCAGAATATTGTTAATGGTGCAAGTATTTGTAAGACCAAAATCTAGAACAAAAGAAAAGTAAGTTCATGTCTTAAGCAATTTGACCTTCGTGAGGCTGGTAGGCAGTCCCTCAAAGGCCTTTAATTTGCTTTGGCATCTAGAATGATCAGTATCTTGTATACCTGTATGTTTAGAATGGTACATTCTGTCTCTGCATGTGAATGACCCATTTTTGTTACAAACCAGACTGTCAATGTATGCTAATATATTTTAAGAATGGGTTGATTTCTTTAGCTGTCTCTAAACAGGTTCTTAATTCCTTCAAATTTTCCTTTCTTTCCAATTTTATGCATAATGGTAGTTGACATGAATAACTATTATATGTAGTCTTTAGTAAACTTTTGTTATGGAAATTGGATTCTCTTGCATATTTGAGTCTATCATTTTCTAGCCTGGTATTTATGTATGATACAGTATAAATTGCTTAAATTTTTTTTTTTGGATCATCTTCCATCTATTTCTTTTTATTTTTGCACAAAATGTTATTTAAAAGTGAGTGAAGTCTGGTGACACTTAAGTTGGTGAGCCTTATCGACACAGTGTGTGTATGAGGATAGGAAAGTTTTTCTGTTAATACTGTATTTGGTATTTTCCACTGAGCAAATGTCTTCTGACAGTGGTCATTTTCTGGTTACATTTTTTAAATTCATTTTCTCTTCCTGTGCATTTATATCCCAAACCTTTCTCCCTGTGATTTTCATCATGTGTGACCTCATCAAGGTGATGAAACTTCAAATTTCATTCATTCCTTTTTCTAATGAATTTTCCCTTTTCCCAACCAAAAGAAAATATTAAAAAAAAAAAAAAAAAAAAAAGGTTTTAATTAAGACATGGTCCTTCTTAACTTAAGTAACTGTGCTTGACCCATTTCTGCCCTTCCTGTGTCATCTCTCTGGCCTTTGAAACCTGGACAAATATTGTTTAGAACTAAATGAAGGAGTTTTGAAATACCCCTTATTAAAACAGTGAGGTTTCTTGCACGAAGCATATAAAACTGGAGATGTCATTAGGCTCTTTTTTTTTTCCCTCCCCATTGGTGTACTGCTCAATGGAAACTCATTCTGGCAAAGACAGAAAGCTGTGGCTAAATGACATTAGTGGATGAGTCACTTAAACAGAACTGGCAAGGAAGGAAAGAAAAAAAAAACCCTCTGCTGCTTGATAAGAACCAGAATAGGTCCAGATGGTCTCAGTAAATCTTCCCATACGTGCCTGAGGAGTAATGGACAAAAACATCCAGGGCTATGCTTACATTTTCAGTAGTTCTTGTTTTGTTGCAACAGGAGCCTTCAAGCACATGGGAATTCTCTTCATCAGGTTTCTGTGCAGATTAAGATCAATGAGGCCAAGCTGAGCACCACATTGCTTCTGCAGGTGTTGAAACTTACTCACAGCTTAATAAGGATTATCAGTGTTGTTATTAGGAATAACAGTTTGATGACTAAAAACTTCACTTGTATGAATAACTGAAAATACAGGAGACAGACTTTGCAGAGCCCAATGCAACCCAGAGCTCCCATAGCAGAAGATCCCTGCTGAATCCTTGGCTATGTTCCAGCACAGATGGAGTCTCTGGAGTAATGATGATGGGGCAGATCCCAATAACTGCATGCAAGCTGTCATGTTTCAAATGTTTGTGCGTTGGACAGGTTTTGGTAGATTTTCACAAAAAAAAAAAAAAATGTTGGGCCAGGTTCTGTCAAATTTCAATCCTTTGCTCCCAACTTGGAGATGCTAAAGATTTTCAAACAAAGTATGACTTTTTACTCTTGCATCATTTTTAGAAGTGACAGAGCTGTTTTGTCTGATGCTCTTCCTTCCTCTTGCCCTTATTCTACATCAGTGTGAGACAGAGTTGGCCTGGGTAACTTCAACGTAGGGAACTAGAGCTGCGCAAGGCTCTAAAAATAGAAATAAGTGAGGGTACACTTGGAGTGACATGATAAAGGTGATGCTGAGATGATGGTGATGACACACGAAAGGAGGTGCTAGACCGCTATGGACTTGGGTGTTTTTAAAGTGTTAGTATGTATACTTTCACATCAACAAGTGTAAGTGCATTACACTTTTTACTGATTCTTTTCTGCTTACTCTTGTATTGTCAGGAAAATATCATTGAATTGAGAATTAAGAATGTTTTTTTGGTTGGTTGGTTGTTTTTTTTTGTTTGTTTGTTTTTTTAAATGCCTCTCTAAGTGCTTGGAGAAAGCAAGGAGAGACAGTTGTTACTGAAATGTTCTTTGGTTTTCAGATCATGACATGGCATAGGTTCACTGCAGTGTGTGTGAGAGAACCTACGTATATAATTCTAATTCATGTAGAGCTTCTGAGAGCTGCTGGTTGATGCTTCAACCTCTGTCAAACAAGACCCTTCACGTTTAACTCGCAGTTCTACACAGCCACTGGCTGCTGCAGTGGCCATGCATCACTCACCACTTCCTAATCAGCCCATTGAAATTCAGCACAAAGGATATGCAGTCTGGAGCACATTCTTCAAAGAACAATGAATGACATTATGCAGCATAACTTCCTTGTAGGAACCACCGTGTAAACACAAGCGTGTACACAAGTGTAATCACCTTTGAAGTAGCTCAGTTAGGTGTCATGTCAACAGGTTTGGGTCTGAAGTTCTTGGCTGAAAGATTTCTGTGAATTGGTGTGAAAGCAAATCACTGGTTGTGGGCCAGCATGAAGTAAAACTGCTGGCAGCTGATCTTTGAATTCATCCTACTAAGACTGTGAGCCGAAAAGTGATATTGTAAGACAGTGTCTTAGCTCGTCGGGGCGGCGGGGCGGGGAATAAAGGGAAAGAAAAATAAGCACTAGTAACTAGGGAAGGTGTGGATGCAAGCACAGCTGCCTAACCTTTGACAAGCAAACCACATAAAGATTCTTTTAATGTACATTGTATTCTGGTGAACTCCAGTTCCTAGTCTTTGGCCACCCACTTTCTCCTGACCACACACACTAGCCTATGACCCTGTTCAGCTTTTCAAGGGACATGGGCAGAGCAGTGACTTGAGGGACACCACACGAGGGTTTGCGGTGAGCTGCTGCCTCCACTGCACTTTTTCCTGACCATGCTGATCAAGCTCGCTTCCCCATAACAGAGATCAACCTGCAAGTGCTCTTCGGTGGTCAGCACAGCCGGCTTCAGTTTTGAAAAGGGCAGCACAGTAACACTATGTCTTGCTGGGAAGGTAATTCTGAGAGATTTTTCTTTGGATCTAAGCAAGCCTTTTGATCAAAAGTTGCAAAGCAAGTTCCAAATAGACAGAGATAGGAGAAAAATAGCACCAGACAGCCCTTAGAAACTGAAGCTTCAGTGTTTCCTTCATCTCAGTGCGATGTGAGAGGAGTTTCTGATTATGAAAGCTTGTTTGTTCTAGGAGTAAATCTGGAGGGGAAGAAGATTTGGAAGAGCATCAGCAAATTTAATGTAAATGTCTGATATTAATCAAGTTCATTTTATATGTTTATACCATGTGTGTTTATAGATTGGAATTTTTTGACAAAACTTGTGTCTATACGTAGGGGTGATGAGGTTTCTGACAACAGCAGAGGAAGCGTGTCAATTTAAAGTGACCATCTACTATAATGAAGCTGCGCAAAGGAAATGTTTCTTTACTTATAGCTTCATTTCCTGATTAGATGTTTTTGTGCATGAAAAAAATCTACTATGATTTCTTGATTATTTCCTTAGAAATATCACTGAATCACTATGCTTTTTGGAATGCAGTTTGTCAAAAGACAAGAGGAGTGGGCTAGACTTTTGACCTTTGCAAGGTCAGCCAAAAAATACAGTCTCTTGAGTTCTCTCCTTATTGCTTCAAGTATAAAATGGGTGCTGTGGAGGTGTTGAGAGCACCCATACTCAAAGATTTGATATCAGGATCAAATCAAATACATACAAATGACACACTGATATCTGTAGCCTTTTAAAGCACAGTTTTGAGTTTTTGAGAAGGTGGAATTGTCATCAGAAAGTGAGGGATGATCATTATCTGCAATATTTAAGGAATGAAGAAAGGAAGGGGGAAAAAAATAAAGCCGTATAAAATACAGTTGAAAATAATCCAGCCCTGGATTTGGCTACTTACACTACTCCATCAATAATATATGCTCCGTGGTTGAGAAAATGTGCTTCTTGTGTCCACTGGCTGTAGTACATTCCAGCGAGGAAGCATGAGATGCAGACACGCATTCTTTAGATATCTGTTAAGAAAAAAAATGGTGTCATTCAAGTTAACGTAGGCTGCAAATACCACAAGCAGCATAAAACCTTTGCTTCACATTCTTTCTAAAGAGCTCTGTTGCAACACTTTATAAATGATAGGAGCAATATTTATAGGACACAGGGCACATTAGGTTAAAAAATAAAAAAACATGAGTGACTTAAACCAAGGCATTTTAGACAGGTGGAAGTGGAGCACCTTCAAGATCTGTTCACGTTGTGGATAGGTGATAGTTTTCTTCCAGCTGACAATCAGCAAACAGCATGTAAAATGCAAGATTATTTTTTTTTTTCTTTTAAGCCTAGGTCAGTCTGTTCTCTGCTGTGTTTCTGCTCTCAGCTCTATTTCCAAGAAGTCCCTCCTTCGAGGTTTCTCATAAGCTAGCTGAATATTTTACTACATCAAGAAAGACTTGCATGTTATCAGCTGTGGGGCAGCAGGACCATGCAGCCATGAGCACAAGAGCAGCCAGAAAATAGATGGGCGTAGGTGCCTGTAGACTTGCAGATTCTGTACGTGTCTGTGTCACTCAGCAAAGCCCTTTGATCCCCTCTGAGAATTCATCAGATAGGATTAAAGTAAACCATATGCTTTAAATTCGCTGAAGAAGTTTAAAATGAACAATTGTCTGTCTTAAATACTTAGTATTGTACAAGAGGTTACCAAGCATCACAGCCTCTCTCTAAGTGTTTAGGTTACAGAAAGCACTGAGGAAAGGGGGCAGATATAGAGAAAGGGAAAGTAGATGTAGAAATTGGTAAATACTATTAGAATGACAATCTGTAGAGATCTCTCATGCAGTTTCATCAAAAGATTGGATGCAAGAGTGGGGGAAGACTTGGAGTGAAAGGGACAGGTTCAAACATAGTGTTTCAAAAATGAAGTCTGTAAAAGTGGTCAGAGAAATGAACAGCACCATGAATTTTTTAAAGGATGATAAAACTGGCACAGCTTCTACAAAACTGAGAGTTATGATACATTGACCTGAAGGGCAGGCTGATGGGAGTTTGGGAGAAAATAATCATTTCAGAGAAAACATACATCTGAAAAAGATTCGTGGCAAACAGCTGGGGAAGGTATTGTGTAAAAATGAGTCAGAAGTTCTGTTTATTTGGCACCCATGAAAGGACAGATAATGTAAATGCGATGGGACTGTGACATCTGTGCAAAAATTCCATGTTTCCATTATTCTGTAAGGGGAAACAGCTTAGGAGAGTTCATCTTGCACCTTGTGGTGGCTGGCAACAGGTAGCCACTTCTTCAGTCTAACAGAGAATAAGGCATTAGTGCTGATGATTATTACAGTCATCTTTTCAGAACTATCTTAACTAAGCTGCATATTAGTCAACGCTCTGGCTCATTTCTGCCTAAGCAAGAAGCAGATGGAGTAGTTTTGGGATGAGCTCATCTCAAATTAAGGAGTCGAAGGAATTTTGAATATTTCCAAAGGACTGGTCTTGCACACACACATATGCGTTAGCATGGTCTATATGACTATGAGATGCAAGTAGCCGTGCAGGCATGATCCAAAGAAAATGAGATGGTTATAGCCTCGGTCTCCCTTTACTTGCTGTGCTTGCCCTTTGAAATCCAGGGCTTCATCCCCTGAGGTAGTTATGTCTTTCTATCTGCAGGGTTTTGGATATACAGCAGTCTCCTGATGCTCACAGTTGCAAACTGCCACCAAAAAAAATCGTAACTGGTAGAAGAAAATTATCGCAACAATGACAGAGCGTTACGTTTTTCAGCAGAGAACTACAGTATAACTGTAGAATCTAAATGCATATAGCAGCCCTGAAGGAAAAGAGTGGGTCAAAACAGCTGTATTTATGCAAACAAAGAAAGCATGGCATTTCAACAAAGCTGGAGACCGATCCTAGTGCCCTTGCTTGCAATAGCGTATGCAAATACAACCAGTGAAGCGTATAAAGTAAGTGAAGGAGAATCAAAATGAAATCCCAGCTGTCTACCCTGCAGCACATAAATGTTTACAGGTACAAAATGCATTTATCATTCTACATAAATACAAACTCAAGGTGTGAAAGATCTACTAAACGGTTGTTTCATTTTATCCTACCTGGTACGGTTTCCATTGCTCCAAGTAATCTTGTATAAAATGGTAGGTTGATACTCTTCTCCAGCAGATAAGTTGGAACTTAGAAAAGAAAAACCAACTGTGCACGTGGTGATATGCCAGTCTTAGTCATTTTAATCCATTTTTTATTATTGTGGGTTATATTTTTTCTATTATAGAAACCAAGCAGTGTTTATTTTTAGGTTGATATAAAAATATTTAAGTCCTAAAATAGGCAGAGCAAAACAAGTCTAAGTGGGAATACTTGGTTAATGCAATCAAGCATTCTTATTCTGTACTAGGGGCTGTTCCACAACCACTTTCAGGGAGTTTGAGTATTCCCATTAATTTGTGATAATTTCACTCATAAAAATCCACTTCACTTGAAAGGTTCCTCTACAAAATATTAATCTTATGAGCATCAGTTCTTCTTGTAAAGAAATCCTTAGAATTACTTTGAAGGCATAGTTACATAGAACGGTTGTGTTTAAATAACATCAGTTTTGGATGTCATAATATGGTCTTAAAATCTGAAATATCTTTATAGTTTCTAAAAGGCCACACCAGGGAGGAGGTGATATGGGAGGGGATAAACATACCAGAGGAGAGTAAAGCATCAATTTAGCAATGTCTTACCCTGATAAGGAAATGCTACCCTACCAGACATGTAATTCTTCTGCAGTATAAACATTTCTCTCACCCTGGGGACTGTGTTTTTCTTTCTTTCATATAGAATTTAGTGCTTCTGTGGGGCCATAATTTATTAATACAAGTTTCTTCATGCTTTTCCACCAATAAATGGTCATTTGTAAAGTAAAACCTCTACATTTTTGGAAGAGGAGGTCATCACTATCAATTTATTTTCCGCTGAAATCTAATTAATCTTCTGAAAGGCTAAATTTCTCTTTTGCTAAAAGCCTAATTTTTAGAGCATATTATACTTCCTTGAGGTCAATGATATTAGCAGGCCTGGCATTGTGAGAGATTGAACCAATTTGTATGTTCCGTTCCACTTTTTGGGTGATATTATTTAGCTATTGGATAAAACTAGCTTTCAAAAACTGTGGGTGATATTATCACTCTGGGTGATGTTATTTAACTGTTGGATAAAACTAGCTTTCAAAAACCTCAGTGTCTCCATTTTTTGTTAGTAAAATTTGGAGGCTATTAATATTCAGCAAAATTAATCAAAAAAACCTCCATGGTTAACCATTAAAATAATTTTCTGGATTTGTTGAGAAAAGCAATGTGTTTAACGTAACAAAGCAGAAGCACTATTTGGGATCCCTCTGCTTTCTTTTTAAAGTTGTAAGTTCTTAAGATCTGCTAGCTGATTTAAGAATATGCTATATATATAATATTTTTGCTACTGCAGCAATCAGAGTTCACAGCAGAGTATGTGGATTTTCTGGATCCAGGCAGAACAAGTCTGCTAAAGACAAAAAAGAAAGCAATAATAAGGAAAATATTCTGGGTGAGTTGTTGTTGGCTTTGTTGTTCTTGTTGTTTTGTTTTTACTATAGCATCCCAAACCACTTAGATTAGAAGATTAGAAGCTTTCTGGCAGGCCAGCTATAAGCTGTTCATATGTGTATAGTACATCCTACGAGATGCTTTGTTCTCAGGTATAGGTAAACAAATGAGGGCAAAAACACAAGATGCAGCAGAAAGTTTGTGCGGAAATGTAGGAGGGAATACAGAAGAGTTTTGTATGAAGAAAGTGTTTAAGAGATTCAGTAGAGTATGTGAATGTTGAAGCGTAGGTGATAAAGGAGTGGCATCTCAGGTTTTGTATCCCTAACAATGGTTAGAGGAGAGAAAGAGGAATGGAGTCTGCTCCTCTGCAGTTAATGTGTGCTTACTGCCACTCAATATACTGTCGTAAAAGTATAGACTGGGTTACCTGTCACTGGCGCTTTTTTCTTTCTGGTGGGCTTCTACATGTGTTCCCCACTTCTCTAGACTCTTCCCTTACAGCTCCATTTTAGCCTAAACAGAGTTTGGCAAAAATGAGGTGTTGGATTAGGTAGAACCAAGGTCGGAATGTCAGGACTGAGGACGCATATAGCATTTTAGCAGTACTGAGAAAAAAAAAAGCCAAATCTGATGCAAAAATTAACAAAACAAAAATAACCCAAACAAAGAAAAGCCACAGCGTGCGAACAGAGAGAAACAAGGCGCTCAATAGTAACAGATCTTTAAAGATAGAATCAGTTATTTCACAAGAGTAAAACTAAGCATGTTGTATTTTATCGCATTTGTTTATGTTGAAAGGAAAGTCAAGTAGCTCTCAGATTCCTATCGCTAACAGTGAAGCTCCTGAGCTTCAAAATGGCTGTGGCTAACCATTCTGACACCGCAATGAGTCACCCTGTTCCCTTAATGCCTATCTCTTAACTGTTTCAGTTTGTTCAGATTTCCTTCTGAAAGAAGGAAAATCCATCAGGAATTAAACACAGTAACTTCTAAATGGTAACAGTTTGAAATACAGTTTGCAAAAATGCAAAGTTCCCAGCATATTGTGCAACAAGGAACATATGCCTGTGCATACATTTCTGTAGTTTTCAACAATTTTAAGTGATAGGTTACCTGCAGGTCTCATTTTAATCAGGCTAATGGTGAGGATCTGGAGCAGGGTTGTTTGCCTTTGAGGTCTTGTTGGTTCAGTTCCATTCTGCAGTGAATATTATAGACTTTCTGCTTCTAATGATTTCCACTTCTCTCTTTCTTCACTATCAAATCACCTGCCTGCTATATGATTTGGCCCCAAATCTTCTGTAACGTAACTGATGGTACAACTTTTAGGTCAGGAATCTGTTTGAAAGAAGCAAGCATGTAGTTCTGTGCTATGCAATAGTATCATGCTCTGTGATGGAATTTTGTCTTTACATATAACAGAAAAAATGGAACCGAGCACATCTAGTGCAAGTGACAGGACAGATCCCTGTCTAGAGTACCCACTGAAGGCAATGGAATTATAACTGGAGATGAAAGTAGAGTTAAAACCAACAGGTTTGCTCTGGTGGTTGTAATGGAGGAGTAGCAGTTGAAAAAATGAGACCTGGGGACTTTAGTGAGTTGTTTAATGTCATGTTTTCACAGAAAATTTCTATTTACAAAAATAAAAATATTCATATTTTCCTAGAGCTGAATGCATGCTCCAAATGTTCTAGAAACACAATAAGTGATTCTTGCATGCTAATTACGAGTAGTCTCTTCTTCTTAGTGAATGAATTGCTTTGCTTAATGTAGTGACGGGCAATGGTTGAAATGGAAATTAGGGGCACCCAGATATACGCTGTTCAGATGTATTAGCACAACATGCAGCAAGAGACACTGATGGTATTTTGCCATAAACAATTTCCATGATGCTGACTTTAAATTTTTGATTTGCTTACCAAAATATTCCATTTGGAATTTCAATAAAAATGTGTACTGAGGAATCAGAAAGTTTTCACAGAAATTTAACTGTCAGTCTCAGAAATAAATTATAGATATCAAAATATTTACAGTACAGTACAAGAAGAAAGTGTTTGGAAGGAATTGCATACAGTTGTACATAAAACTAGCCTTTGGCAATGACAGATCAGGAGGAAAGTTTAATTTTAGGGTTTGTTATTCTGTTCAGCAAGAATGTTTTCTGCTTTTCTTGGAAGCAAATGGTACCAACTACTATGGGAGATGAATGTCAGAATAGTTGGAGTTCTGATCCAATGCAGCAGTTTGTGTGTGTGACCAAAGCCTGTTCTTCCCTGTTTGTTTTTTCTCATCTTGAATATAATGTTTCTCTATGACCCATTGACCAAATGCACTATGTCTGCAAGAGTACAACAGGTGTGCAGTATATTTTATTATGCTGAACAAAATGTAATGGTTACATTTCTACGATTACATGAAAAAGCAGGTGGCTACCACTTAGCCAAATTATTTCAGTGAATGAAGAAAACTTGAGCTTGTTTAATTTTTATAATTAAAACAAACAAACAAACAAACAAAAAACACCTTCGTGAAGATGCAGGTTTCTGGAATGATGGAAGATCTACAGTTTGTAACTAATCCATAGACTGATTAGTTGCCTAATGAAAAGTAAACATAGTCTAACACTGAAACTTCTTTGGCCATTGCAATTCCATGTTTGCAGAAGCTGCCTGAGAAAAGATAAACAGACCTTAAGACAGAGAGGAGGAAAAGATCTTTTCTACTAGGCTGTGAAAGATCAAATCCTAAAAAGTAACAGCATGCTTAACATTTGCTCCAGTCTATAAGGCTGGAGTCCAGGCTTAACATTATGAAATATGTGCAAGGAAAGACTGAGGAGTAATATCATATCAAACCTTTTCTCTGAAATTAAACCTGAAAATAAAACTCTCTTAAATACTTTCTTATGATTTGAAAGGATAGCACTTTTTTTTTTTTTTTTTTTAACAAAGACTGGGTGTCATTGAGGTTAGTCTTATTTATGGCCTTTCTTTGTGAACTTCTCATTTTTTGAAGGCTTAAAATAAAATTAAGTTCCAAATGGAAATGAGGTAGATAGTCTATCCTAGCTCCTGAGGGGTGTTTTATACAGAATTTTACAGGACAGGATTTGTTTTGCATATATTTAACTATATATGAACTAATTGTACAAATTACACTGCCTGCAGTTTGGACAGACCCATTGTCAAATGTTGTTCAAATTAACAATGTTAATCTATAAATCCTTTATCCTGAACAGTTTAGGCTCCTTTTGCTCAAGTAATTCTTAGAGGGACTTCATACAGTCAGGCCTAGCAGCTGTACTGTAGTTACTGATTCTGAGATGTCTGATGGGTTGTGGAAAAGCTGACACTGCCGAGCTTTTGCCTGGCCAACCTCCCATTTTTCTTGCTTCAGGCCAGTACGGTATGGTGTCTCTGGGGCTCACCTTGAAGTCTGTTCTGGGGCCTCCATTCCCTCTAGAAATTGCTTAGATGCATATTGTGTGAAATGGAGTGAATGCTGGATTTCCTCTTGAACCTTAGGGAAGTTTGCCGTGGCACTGTGCTCATCTTGCAGAGAGCTGTGTGCATTGCAGGGGCCCTGACTGTGCTGGGTGGTGGGAACGTGCTTTTTGGGCAACACGGATCTGGGTCCTGTAGTCTACCTTCTCAGAAACTTTTTTGGAGCGTCATTTTCACACCCCTGTTCCCTTTTGTTATTGTAGGGTTGATCCTCTGATACTTACATGTTGAAGTGCAAAAACCTGATGAGTACTGACTGCTAAGATGGATCTGTATTATTTATTAATTATTTATTGAAAGCCATACTAAAAAGTACCCTGAACTCACTATATGACGCACTGTACACTGCTCTTGTACACTGTAGAAGTAATAGGAAGTAATAAAAACATTCCAAAAAAGTAACATCGACAAAGTATGATTTAGCTTTTATAGTTATTTCTACTAATGCTGCTGCTGTTTTCATTTCATCCATTATTATTATAAGCCTTTGGCAAAAGGAGCAAAACCAAAATAGTTCTCCACCCAGTATATTCCACGTTTTTGAGGCAAAAGAAAAGAAATAGCCTTGCTGTTTGCATATGATCGTAAAGGCTGTGTGGGGTAATGCATTTAAACCTGCAGCATTACCATCAGTATGCTGTGATAGTATTAAACATATATAAACAGCACTGTTAGTATTTTCAAATGAAGTGTAGGTAGGTTAGGCATGAAAGCCCTCTTCATAACCCTTTGAACTCTTTAAAAAGCACGAGTAATTTTCCATTCTTTTTGGTAAAACCTATTATAGACATGGTATTCTGTTCATCTAAATGTGCTGTTTGACTCATTGAAAGAAAGTAATGTAAATGAAATCTGAATTACAGCTGTTGTGTTCTAATGAGTAACGTCTGCTTAGAAAGACACTGAGTCAAGAACCTAGTATTCTGTGGAAGGAAAATATTTGTGAGTTTCACTGGAAAAGCTGACAGGCTTACATCTGTGTGCTCTGCTTCACAAGCTGAACACTAGGAATAATGCAAATTGTTGACTTGGCTAGGAGCAGTGAAAACATGGTTCGAGAATCCAACCATGTTCTGCATGACTGAGTTCAAGAAGCAAATGTAAAGTCTTGAGCAAGTGGTTTTTCTGTTTTGTCTTTTTTATTTTTTTATTATTATTTTTTTCCTCCCTGGCTGCTTGGTTTGCCTTTTATATTTTGTGCTAGTTGTGGTATATTCATCCGGACTTCAGTGTGGAATGTCTTAAGCAAAGTTCAGCAAGTAAATCAACACTTATTTTTATCCAAGATAGATAACTGATTAGCAAAGCAGGATGTAAAAGAGGGTAACCTATTATGGTCTGAATTTTTCATGTATGTGCATGCAGCTTTAAATAAACACTTTAGCTTCCTGAGCATGCAAATTGTGTTACAGAGTATGAGAGATTTGTGTGATTTATAGGAAGGCTGCCCTAAGAGAATGGTGTCTGTTTTTCAGTTTCACTGCAAGGTCAGCTCTGAGTATGAGCAAAGCTTCAGCACGACACTGGACTTTCCTCTCTTCATGTGTTCCAGTCGCTTAAGGTATTTGGAGAATGTGCAAGGGTTCTTCCAGTGTCATATGATAATAGTACCTAAAAATTTCTAAAAAGTCATCTAACAAATGTAGACTATTTCACCTCTTCCATTTGCATTTTATATATGCTTGTGTGTCTAATACTATTTTTAAAATTGCAAGCAGAGTTTAAAAAATGTTTAAAAATCATGCAAAAGTGTAGAAAACCTGTATGACCATGTAACAGACTGTGATGTACTTAGTTTTCCAGTGCTCACATTCAAAACAATGAGAGCTTTGTATGAAATGGAAAGGAAATAGTTATTCATTTTGAGCAGCTGCACAGTACCTAACCTGCTGCTGCCCAGTGGAGGATGGAGCACTTGGGGTACTGAATCCTGCTGCCTGGCAGGACCAGAGAAGGCCAAACACTGACCACATCAGCCAGAAATGGGCAGAAATTCAAAGCCATGCTGCCAATCCTGCTGCTGTGCTCTTCTCAGTTATTGCTTGACTGGCTACACTGGTGGTTCAGGGTCGTATAAACCTTAACTAGTAGTTACCACCTGAAGAAAGACTTGGATTTTCTGAGGAGAAAAAGTATAAAGGGTGCTGCCAGTTATCATCTGGGCAACTTTTGGTTTAACATTACAATTCCGTATGTACCCAGAGCATCACTCCCATGCATGTCCAGAACTGCCTTCATCTGGATCATTCAGAGCCTGTTTTCTACCCAGACTTGATTTTGGTCCAAGAACTAGACAGCAGAACAACTAAATACAAGGCAGCCCTGGTGCAGTACGTGCTCTAGGAACATATGTCATACATTCTGAAACGGAGAACTTTCTAGTTTTAATAGCTGTGGAAATTTAAAGAAGGGCAAAAGAGTTACCTATCACTGTAGGGAACACGTGTGAGTACATGTACGTGCCCGCTCTACTGTAGGAGACCACTTCTGGCTTTGTTTTACACAGTTTTATTTTTAAAAGCTGTAAGGAAGGGTCCTCTCTAGGTGTCAGGTAGGCTGCTGCAGGTGTGATTTCCATTTCCTCATCATCCTGTGAGGCTTAATGTTTTCATTTCCCTGAGGAGAAACTTTCACCATTGGTTGCCTTAAGCCTTTTCAGTGCTCCACAGCCCATCCTCTTTTTTTCCTACTAGGAGCTATGCCTGAGTGTTTTCTGTAGGTCATTCATAAAGGTAAATTATTTTTTTTTTTTTTACTTCATTCATTAGGAATAACTTCTATGAATAATGTTGGATGAACTCATTCTCCTCTCAGAAGAGCATCTGAGGAGAAAAGGAAGAAAGCCAAGCTGTTGGTATTCCCTTTAAAAGAACAACTGGATTTCTTGGGAGCACTGATACATCTAACACTTTTGTGTAGTGTTCTGAAATGGCAGAGCACATCAGCACCAGCACACACACCACAGGTTTGTGGGCTTACTCCTACTGAGGTCTCCACAGCTTTCCTGTTTGTACAAGTAGAAAGACACCTTTGCTGAGACTAATGCTCTTTAGCTTAAAATGTTCCATTTTATTATTTAATAACTAGTCATCTCTACATACCAGATTTGAAAGAGTAATGCTAGTTATATGTTAGAATATTCTCACTACAATGACATCTTAAGCCATATGTCATTATTTAAAATGAAAGGACTAAAAACTTTGTCAGTCTTCACCTACCAGTCATTTAAAATGGCAGTAGGCATAATCAGTCTTAATATATAGAGCTTTGTGACTGAATTTGGGTTTTAGAAAACTTATTTGCTTTAAAAGAAACATTGATGCAGTCCATACATGTGGGCAACCAAACCTTTTTGTAAATTATATCGCTGTCCAAACTCAGTTATCATACTTAGTTTGCTGAGGCTCTCAAGCTCTTAGGTGTTTTTTTGTGTGCTGCATCTTCACTCCAATTTTGACCTCAGTGATGTCTGTAGACACTAATGAAATCCAATGAAAACCTTTATAAAAGATTGTAGTAAAATTTGTATGCTTTAAAAACAAGATTCAGAATACCCAGGACCGAATTTCCTACTGCAAGTTAGAAACAATTTCACTGAGAGTTTTTCTTACCCAACAGTGAGAGAAGCGTCTGCCTAGAGCCTTTGTAGTTTTACATCACTTGATCTGAGTTACAGCATCAACTCCAAGCAATGCATGTTCCGTTTCTGCATTTTTGGTGTTTTTGCCTGAGAATTTTTTTGTCTGAAGTCTATGTTAGGTAGATCAAGTCATGAGAAAAAGCATCCTCTTATAAGTTCCTCTTATACTTGAACTTGGAAAAGATCTATTCAGAGGCATGAAATAAAATTAACGTATTTATTCCTGGAATTAATAATACTTTAAGTATGTTTAGGTCACTTTATTCTCCTTGAAATTAGGTCTTTGTGTTGCAAGAATGTTTCAAAGCTGCAATATAGGAGACAAAAATTCATTTTCACATTCTGCAAACTTTTAGTAAATCAGCACATCCTTTTTGTTTGCAGTTCTGTGAAAGGACTTTGATTCAGATCCTTTCAGTACTTCAGCCTTACTTAGGTGACCAGATTTGACTGAAAATCAGTCAAATTTGTGTCCTATCACACAGATATCAGGTAGCACTTGATATTCTAAATAATCAGAGCTTACATTCATTGAAATCCAACTTAAAATTTTCTCTATAACTCTTTTTTCTTTTTTTAAAAGACACTAACAACTGGCAGCTGCAGTTGTCAGTCGCCCTTGGAATTGCAGTGACACTTCGAAATGAGGCTTCTTGATTTATGTTGGCTCTAGGCAGGCCCTATGAAACTCTGAAGCAAGATGGAAGAAGAGCAGAAACAACGCAACCATTTAAAAATATTTCAGTGGAAATAGGCTTCTGGGAAGATAAAAGAATAGTTTGAGGTTCCATCACTTCAAAGGGAAAGAAATAAAGTTTTCTCTGAGAATACCCCAAGCAAATATCACACATTTCTCTCAAGATTTCATATTACTCTGCTTTCAGTCACTCTCTCCTGATTTACATCAGAAGTAAGCATAAAGGGAAGACAGTCTAAGACAACAGCCGCAGCTTTGATACACTGCCTCGTGACAAAATAGTTCTGTCAAATCTGACGTTCTGAGATAGTTTTGTGCTTTTGCATGAGGGGAGGGAAGCCAGGATGAACAGATGAGGATATTGATTTCAGTCCTCACAAAAGTCTTCATGCTTAGCACTACTTAATTTATGTTAAGCTTTTTTACTGCAAATGAGATGAGATCAAAACCCAATTCTCATCTTCATGTGGATGATTGTGTTGTCAATTGAAAGTCATGTTTCTCCTCCACTCCACGATGAGCTGAATCATAGAGCTAAACGTTCCCACATTTGTAGGGAAAGGAACTGAAACATAAACCAGGCATGAATCCTGTGGCTTAAGTACATCTCTATGTGTGATTTCTCATTCACTGATTTTTTTATTGCTTTTTTGCTATTAAAAGTGACCATCGCAGAGGTATAGGAAAGCTTCTACATCAGCCAAGTATAACCATCAGCTATATGCTCTGTTTTTTCAACCTTTACAGTTGTCATGATTGGAGAATGACAGACACATTTGGCCCAGCCACCTAAATGTAAAAAACACACTTATGTAGTCTGGCAGACTGAGTTGCTGTAACTTGTAGGCCAAATGGGAGAGAGACAGGAACAGCAGCACTTGTAGAAGGGTAGTCACCTAGGCCTGTGCCAGGGGGAGGGTACTACGAGGGTAGGCATGCATGACTTTGGCAACCTTCGGCAGTAGTGACATAAGGAGCATGAACCTCGTTCAAAGTCATGAACCCAGAATGCTCTGGAAATGCTCCAGAGCAAGATAACATGTAAATTGTTTGCTTTATCTCCAAGAGCTGAACTTCAGCTCAGTCACAGTAGCCCTTCCTGCTCCAAAGTGATCTACACAGCACAATTCGTGAGAGATTGGGAAGAATCAGTCAGGGTATCCGTGACTCCATGAGCGCTAAAAATGTCATAGCCTTGGGGCAAGTAATTGGTTTGACCCAGATATTTATTTGAAGAATAAGCACAGATCTGTGCTGCAGAAGGCAGCGGCATGCTTGCTACCAGCTTCTGGTTATCTCTGTCTGTTTCTTCTGTGAAGCCATAATGAAAATTATTGTTAATTTTATTGCTCACTAATGTTGTACTTAAAATTATCAGTCTCGTAATATGAGCAACCAGAAACTCTGTGGAGATATTCCACTAGAGTAGGAATGAAGCATGCAAAGGAAATACTTCTGAAACATCCTTCCCACTGAAATCGTAAATCAGGATCAAATGCAAAATGCTCAAGAATGTAAAACTGGTCAAATCTTCAAAGTCAAGCAATTCTTTTCTCTCATTAGGACACTCTGTCTGCAAGTAATACAAGTAAGCATGCCTGAAGAGTGGCTTTCAATGTGGTTTTTTGGTTGCGTGGTGGTGGTTTGAGTTTTTTTTTAAGCATAAATGAAATACAAGGTTTCTCGATGTATTATTTTGTCATTAAGAGACTATTTTCCAAATTCAAGAACATCATTATGAATTCTTGTTTTAAAATATCATTTTCTTTTAATACTGCTTATAATAATGTATCATGGCATGAATCTCTCTTTCATAAGTGAGAACTTAAATACAGTATATAACTTAAATGTGAGCCAAATCTCTGTAAATGCCATCAAATAACCTGGACTTCTATAACTAATTTTCCAAGTAGCATGTTCTGATTTACTGCTTTGCTGGAAAAACGGGAAGGAACAATAGGACTAGAATTTCTTCCAGGGCTGCCTTTTGACAGAGATGGTGAAGACTAGGTTCAGAAACAGCCTTTGTAGCATTTATCATCCCACTCCATTTTATTTACTTTTTTATTGTAAACCACAATTTAATTATTTATGTTCATGCGTTTACCTTCTTTTATATATGGGACAAGATTCAGGTGGCATAGGATAAAGCCAAAGTCTTGCTTCACCCTTATGACTTTCAAAAGTCTTCCCTCTGGCATTTTGCAGCTCAAGAATTCAGCAGTCAGTTCGAGAGATGAACGAGAAGGGAAAATTTCTGGGGGCTGAGCAGCAAAGCTTAATATCCAAAGCTGAAAAGACTCCCAGATGAATAGAGCAATCCAGACAACCCACCAGACACAAACCCTGGCCCATAACCTGCAGACATGGACAATTACCTACACAGTCCAATGATGTCAGTGGAAAACAACACAGAGGTAAGGATTTGAGGGCAGAAGCTTGGCTCTGCTCAGGTTAGGGAAGCTGTTCAGGTATTTCATTTCTTTATCAAGTGAGACAGACGTTAGATGCTTGCTTCCATTACATATTTATTCAGTAGACCATTATTCAGTTCAAGCCACTCAGAATTGCTGGCTGTCATGCTGAGCTGGGTATTGCACTTATCCCTTATTACTGGGAAGCTAGCTGCATATTTTAGACAAGGGCATGAGTGGAAATAAGACTTCTCATCCAACTGTGATCTCCTTTTGCCACACAACAAAGTTTTATTGAATCTTGCCCAGTTTTGGTCATGCCTGAGGAGACACATAGAGTAAGAAAAAGTGAAACTGAACTTCTAGCAGAGTGTCATGGGAGAGTTGGCTATTATGTAACTAAACCAAAATAATGATGCTATAATTTTGTGCTTTTGTGACTGAATTCTTTACACCAGTTTATAAATGCTAAAGTTACCCTCTATGCGTACTCTTTTATACTTCACTCATCACTTAAGAAATACAGGAGAAGAAATGTGTTTTATTAATTTACTCCCTAATGTTGTTATTACAGGCTTAGATACATATTTTGTAAATATTTTTAGCTCTGTTTCCTCTTATTGTCTCCACTTGCTTTCTCCTGTCCTGATTTTGCATGGTCTTAGCCAAAGAGTAACAGATGTCCCACTGATTACTAATGTAGAAGAACCGAATTTACTCTTGGAAGTCTTCAGAGGACAAAAGGGAAGTCCTCTGAATAATTCAGGCTTCCTTGTCTCTTTTCCATTACTCAATCTGTGCTTTTGTTTTTCTCTATAGATCCCCATGCTCCTTAAAATCATCTTTTTCTCACTATTTTCAGAATCCTCTAAAAGTGTTTTCTCCCAGCAACCTAAGCTGGTTTAGACTAGCTTTCAATGGACCAAACCTAGGAGATATGGAGCATGCAAACTTTTCCTTTAAATGTGTCATGCTTCTGTCAGGTTCAGCCCCCTGTTATTAACCTCGGAAGCTATTTCTCTTTGTAAATGTCACCCTACAAGAGTCTTCACTAGTATATAGCTGAGAAAACTGGCATATTTAATACTGAGCAGATTTTTTTTTTCCTGAAGTAAATTATTTCTATTTATAAATTACCCTCTGGTATCCTGTAAAAGTTCTGAGTTTGTGGAGTTGTTCAGGAAGCACACAAGCTTTGTGCATATTGAAAAGCAAGGTTTCTGGCTTGACTTTCAGGTGGGCAGAAAGGAAAAACAGGTCACGTGGTTAACAGCAGCCACCTGGAAGGTTTTTTTTTTTTTTTCTGAAGTCTCCCCGTGACTAGTTTAAATCTTATCTCTTTTATACTGATGTTCTCATTTTATTTTGTATTTCTTCTCATCATCTCTTGGTTCCAGAAATAGCTAACAGCTACCATTCATTTTGATTACAAAGATACTTGGGTACTTTTCAGCTTAAAAATATATTTACATCTATATGTAAAAAAAAAACAAACTGATTATCCTAATTTCAGTTTGTTACACTGTATACATTCGGCTGAGTTCGACAGACAACTTCTAAAGAAATTTCATGTTTTCATATAGAGTTCTGGCATCTATGCCTGTTTTCCTGCCAGATGTTTTGAGTTAACACAGGTCTGCCACTCAAAACCCCCTGGTTCTACCATCAGTACATCCCTCGGGCAGAATAATAGTCACTTTGTACCTGACATAGATGTTTGTAAGAATTACAGCTTGAGAGTTCACATGTACACTCTAAGATACCATGGTGAAAGCAGGTTGAAAGATGATGCAAAGTCATTATCGCAGAACACAGAAGGCTAATAATAATGAAGACTTTTTAGTTCATTATTAAACAATATTTTTGAGTAGATTAATTTTAGCTGTTGTCTGCTTTGCATTAATAAATAAATAAATAAATAAACATTCAAGGAGAATTACTGTAGGGAATAGGAGCAGTATGTCTTGGAGCACCATTATTGTGACGGCTTGGGTTTCCCATACCACACCACAATTTTAGTTCTGTGTGAACAGGGCTTTCAAGGGCTCTCAGCCTCTCCAAAAGGCACTTCATGTCTCTGTTCACTTTTAAAAATACAGACTGCTCTGATTTTGGCTAATTCTTTTCTCTGGCGCAGCTGAATTATTTTATAGTACACAAACCTTCCCACACTTCAGCTCACGTCTCTGGCAATGCAACCAACCCCTGCTCCTACAGAGCCAGAGTGCATGGAAGGCAGCCATGCAGCTGACTTAGGTTGATTTAAAAGATGGTGATCAGAGAGAGCAGAGTCCTCCAAAATGGGAAGCTCTCAAATGGGGCCGTAGCCACTGCACGTGACTGACCTTTCCATTCATTCCTTCTGGTCTCTGCTAATAGCAGCCCGACCTTCACAAAACATGCTTCCAAAAAAGCTTGGGCTAAGTGGAGAGGAAAAACATTTTGCCTTATGTGTGCAAGCCTTTTGCCTTAGGTGTTCCTCTTCCATTCAGAGATCCATAAGGTTTACTTCTTTCTTTGCTACACGTTCTGTTTCTCTTTCAAGTACTTACCAGACTGGAACACCAGGTAAATCCTCGATACACTTAGCCCACGCTATCTGCTGTGCATTCATGAATTTCCATACTGATATTGCTATCCTTTATCCTAGCTACCTTTTTAGTCTCTTGCTTCCGCGATACAGAATGACAGAATTGTAGGGGTTGGAAGGGACCTCAAGAGATCATTGGGTCCAACCCCCCTGCCAAAGCAGGTTCCTTAGAGCAGGCTGCCCAGGTAGGCATCCAGACGGGTCTTGAATATCTCCAGAGAAGGAGACCCCACAACCTCCCTGGGCAGCCTGTCCCAGTGCTCCGTCACCCTCACTGTGAAGAAGTTCTTTTGCATGTTGGTGTGGAACTTCCTGTGATCCATTTTGTGGCCATTGCCCCTTGTCCTGTCCCCACAAACCACCGAAAAGAGGTTGGCCAAATCCCTCTGTCTCCCACGCTTCAGGTATTTGTAAACATTAATAAGATCCCCTCTCAGTCTTCTTTTCTCCAGGCTGAACAGACCCAGGTCTTCCAACATTTCCTCATAGGAGAGATGCTCCAGGCCCCATATCATCTTTGTTACCCTCCACTGGACTCTTTCCAGGAGAGCCCTGTTTTTTTTTTTGTACCGGGGAGCCCAGAACTGGACACAGTACTCCAGGTGAGGCCTGACCAGGGCAGAGTAGAGGGGCAGGATCACCTCCCTTTACCTGCTGGCCACGCTCCTTTTTATGCACGCCAGGATCCCATTGGCTTTCTTGGCCACCAGGGCACACTGCTGTCTCATGGTCAACCTGTCATCCACCAGGACCCCCAGGTCCAAAAAAATATATATTTTAAGAAGCAGAGCCTCAAAAAATTCCACTACACTCGCGCTTGTTCCTCTCCACAGAAATCTTTAGTAAAAGGCGAAAGATTTATACGATCTGAAAAGAAACCAGAGATACACATATGATAATAACGTGAAATGTGAACATCCTTGGGTTTGTTTTGATTTGTTTTGTTTATTGTCTGAGTTATACATAACAAACAACATGAACTCAAAGGGATAACTTTCTTGATGATCTGTTGTCTGTTAAGTGCTGTCTGTATAAAAGGTCAGAGTATTTCTGTAGGCTACAATACTTCTTCCTGCAGGTCTTGTCACTGATACATCTCACCAAAAGTATAGTGCAACAATATCATGATGCCAATATTTTAACCCCATTTCTTCACTACGCATTCTGTTTCTTAAATAAAACAGTTCACATCCTAAGAAAGATTCACATTAGAGTATCAGTTAAGTTTAGATTATGTTAAACTTAGCCTAAATAGATAAGGTCAAAGTCTAGAAAACAGGGCTTTAGACCATGATCCGGGAGAGCTTTTGTGAAATGTTTTCCTGACCTAAATGGGATTATTTGGGTATTTAATCTTAAGTGTAAAAGCTTTGCCGAACTAGAGCACTGTTTAACCATAATACCTCTCTTGCTTTTATAGACTTAAAGGGAAATATGGGAAAGCTAAACAAAACAACCTCAAACAAGATCTGTGCAACTTCTTTGGTATATAAATATCCCTAGACAGAGGAGAGAGACAACCAGAAGCACCACTTGAGAAATGGAATTCAAGGCAAATGTGAGTAAAAGCCTTCTCTTGAAAGCTTGCACAGAAAACTTTAGAATACATTTAAGACAGATATATTTGTCACATTTCTTATTAACATTAAATCCCCAAAGCCTATTAGGGAATAAAGACAGTTTATTTTTTTTGATCAATTTTAGTATTACAAGCCTCAAAAATCCTGCCATTCCCAACTAAGGCTTAAGCATTAAGGCTTTCTCATATGCACAAAGTATCCATAAAGAAAGGAGTTACTGCCATCCTAGTATTCTGTAGCAATGGGCTCTACATTTTCAGTGTGATAATTCTGAATAATTTTTACACTCCCCTGGACCCGTAAAACTGGAAGGTTGCTGTTGTGATGCTTTACCCATGTGGACACCTCTCTGTTTTCTTTCCCACATCGTTTTTCGTGGTATTACCATCTCTTATTCCTAGTTTCAGAGAGCAAGGCTTAAGTCTTCTCTAATCCATTAGACACCCATAGTATTTTTTCCTGAATAATTTCCTTAAATAATTTTCCTTAAATAATTTCCTATACTATTTTTCAATTTTGAGAACGAGTGTAGTTTCTTGTTGCGTTTACTGTAGGTAATCTCAGTGTGGAGAGAAAAAAACAACAACAAAAAAAAGAGAACTGGTTCACAATTTTGTACTTTTGACAACCTTGGAAGAACAAGCAAATCCAAAGCTATAGCTCACACTTCTTAGTGTTTTATGTTTTAAATTATGTCCTACATTATGTTATGCTTTAAATGCATGTCCCAGCAGATATCATAGCCTGATTATTCAATCAGCATTTTGAAATCCTTGCTCTACTGAAATGATAAAGTTACAGTATAACTTACAAGAAATATTCTGGCACTTTTTTCTGTCCGTATCTGACCCAGCCCTCATTGTTGCTTTAGGTAAACTCTCATCTTATTTCAGAAGTCAGTGTAATTCTCATTCCTGGCAGGATGATCTATGTTCTGTCTACCAAACAGAAGCAAGTGTACAGACAACAAGCTAAACTTTTTTGGGGGAAAAAACAAAAAAGGAAGGGAAATGCTCTTTCTAAAGAGAAGAAGGGAAATTCTAAGTCCCTTTTACACAGAGCAATTTCATACCTTTGTCTCTCTGTTGCAAGAGGAGGCTGCTAGATTGCATGTTGTCTAGAGAGCCAACAGCTGGAGGAAACTTTTGCAGTGGTTTATAAAACAAAGAGGAGAACGAAAGAGGTGAATAAGGAATGGCTGTGAGCTGCCCTGAACTACAGGGCATCCAACGAGACTCTCAAGTGGCTGTATCAAACCACACAAAAGGAGCATTTCTTCACGCAACACAGCACAGTTCAAATGGTCAAGGCCATGAGCCTTCCCATGGTATCTTGTGAATGCTGTTTGTAGAGGTTCACAACCCTCCTGGAGGATGTGCCTGGGGGGGGAGGGGGGGGGGAAATGAAGAAAATCACATTTGGAAGCTATTAAACACCAAACAGCACTTGTGGCTTAGGAAATCCCCAAGCTATAAATTGCTAGAAGCAACTCTACTGCGGGAAAGTATCAGTTTATAACTGTCCCGCTCTTCCCGAAGGGTCTGCTCTCAGTCACTGCTCAGACCATCACGCAGGGCTGAAAGTACCTTTGGTCTGATCCAGTACAGGGAAAATAATATTCTTGTGCCAAATAAGTGGTGCATGCAGTGTTTGGTAGTAAAATCTATGATATACCATGTTTCATCATTCAAAGGACCATCTTAAGTGAAGTTTGATATGTTTCTCAGCATGTAAAACATTCAGTGAAGGAAAGAACGTGGGGTACAGAACAGTTAGTTAATTTGGGACTAAATCACAGCTCTCCAATAATTCTGCAGAAATATAGTATATGAGGTGGGTGTTTGGCATTAGATATTTACAAAGATGTTTACCTAGAAAAGACCCAGTTTTCTTATTGCTGACTTAGATTCCCTGTTATGTTTGTTTCTTCATAAAATAAGGTCATACTAAGAACTCTAGTCTGTGTGTTTTTAAATGGCTAGAAATATTTATGAATCAAGTGATTTCTCTTGCAAGTCTCAAGCATCTAGCATTTGCAGTTTATTTGCATATACAAGCATTGATATCTTCCTTGGAAAATTACAGGACTCCATGGATATATATATATATATAAGATATTATAAGGAAAAGCATTCAAGATTTTGGATGTCTGAAACAGTGAAGCAGTCCCTCTCACTAATGAGTTCTTAAAATTGAAATCAAAGTCTCATGACAGCTGATAGTTTCACAGAATACTCTGAGGGAAATGGGGGGAAATGAAGGAAATGGGTTATATGCTGTAGAGTATACGTAAGTATATAAGGCAGTAACCAGATACCTATGATTGCAGAACCAAAATAAACACTAAGTTCATAGGTTTTGTAAGGCTTTGTGTACATCACAGTTAACAGTGAAAAAACCAAGACCAGGGCACTTAAAGCACTGCCGTTGCTGATGCCAGTGTACCTAGATATGAATAACACATTGTACTGTTTTTCAAAATTACAGGAATTTGTAGACATCAAAATTTGTAAAAACAGAATAAAATTGAAGCTCATTCTTTTAGAGAAGAGAGGAAACATTTTTAATAATGACTTTGTGTCATCAGCTTAGAACATGTACAAGTTGTTGGCCTGCAGATGAAATTTGCTATGGAGACAGAGTGAGTGAGACACAGACCACATAAGTATGTACAGTATGTTATTCTTATTCATTCCAAGGGCTATAATTCAGCAAAGGTTTTCAGCCTGTTCTTTTAACTTAATAAATAGACCCACTGCATCCTCTTCATCCTTCTGTGCAAGAATAAAGGGACGATGGTGATTTATTTCATTTATTTTCTTTGTTTCCAACCAACAGTCTTTGGTTAGATGATGTACAGGTGAGAATATGGAAATGTTCAGCCACTGCAGCATTCACAGTTGTATAACCCTGCTCCAAAAAGTAGTTTAAGCTGTAACATTAGTCAGCCACTCCTTGATTTCATGCCCCCAACATTCCTCAACATAGTTCAGAGTCCTGTTGTGTTTCCTTACATTTGATCAGTACATTTTTGCTTTAAAACTTTTATCTAATCTGCCTGAGGAGATGGCATTGAATTGGCTGTTTTTCTTCTTTATGTCATGTCCATGTTTTAAAATTAGGTTCTTTTCTTTTGAGAGGCTGACATAAGTCTTACAACTAGCTGAGATTGTTAATGCTGAGTTGTGACAACAGCTATTTTTTAAGAAAATAGGTTTTGCATAGTCTGCCATTCCCCACTATTTCTATATTCTCTTATCCCACTGTCCAGCCATCATCTCACCATTGCCTCTGGCTTTAAAATTGCTCAAATCTGCTCCCAACCTACCCATGCTTACTATGTGGCTGTTCATGGTCAATATCAGAAGTCAGGTGAGGGATCTTCTTTTATTTTCTGTTATTTGCTGTTTAATGCTTTGCTTTATCACCTCTCAGATTAGTTCATGTCTTTTTTACCCCATTATGAGGCTTTGGAAAAGAAGTACCTGTGTAATAATGTGTAACATTTATTAACTTTTAATTCTTGATTCCTGGACCATGAAGTGTGTATCTGTGTGTATTTTATAAACAGCTCTTACTTATATTAGCAATCATAAATACCTACTGAGATGGTCTCTGTCATAAAACATGCATTTACCAAAATCTTATTCCTTGGACTTCCTTGTGGAGGATTATTCTGTAACAAAGCAAGAAACACTGATTCAGGGGGCAATACTATTTACCAAAGCTAAGTGTTGTATTTTTATCTACTGGCTTCTACAACACAGAGCTCTACAAAAAGTTCAGGATAAAATCTAATGCTACCCACGCCATCAGGAAATATATTTTCCCTTAGGTAGCATCTCACATCCCCTAAGAAAACATGTGGGCTAAGAACTACAATCCTATAAGACCACATCATGTTGCCTTAAATTCATCAAGAGCAGACCTAATTTAACTGTTTATATTTATAGGATATGTGGACTTGTAATGTAGTCCTATTACTTTGAGACTTTGAGTCTTGATTTCTAAATCAACATTTTTTAGAAATCTTTTAAGTTAGTAAATGTGTTCTTTGCCAAACCAAGCAGCAGCAGCAGCTGTTTCCTTTTGTATTCAACATTGACAAGCCACCTCTCAGTCTGTATAGAGGACACTTCTACACCATGAGTTACCATCGTCTGTAGCTACTCACAGCTGCAGAATGGCCCCATCTGAGAAGGATGAATTTGCACAGACGACTTCTAGTTCAGAATCTGCTCTGCAGATGGCCCAATGGTGGCACAGAAATTGAAAACTGGCAGTTGTATGTTAGGATCAGCGAAAAAAAAAAACATTTATCATCTCTGGTGAAGATTACTGTTCTTGCCAGCAGCATATGGTGTCGTAATTAGATGTTATAAAGCTTGTGTGTGGAAAAATGCTACCAGACTTCTGGTTTACAGTACAGTGAAAAAAAGTAGCAAGTAGGAAGTTTTGATCTAGGAGCAAGTGCAACACTTTATTCACAGGTTCTTCAACTTTCTGAAACCTTTCAGAGAGGCATCTGTATCTAGTGATATGTGCTTAAGGATGAGATGCTTCAGTGTGCTTAAGCAGGAGGGGAATTTTCAGACGAACAAAACATCAGGGGCCCAGTTTGAATTAGAGCATATTTACCTAAAAATATATTACTGTTAGAGTAGTGTAACATTGCTCACGCTTTTTTGCTGTCTACTCGTGGCCTTCAAACTTTGATTGCTTTCACCCAAGTGCAATGTTTCCTCTTCACATACAGATACGTGCCAGGCAGAGCCAATCTTAAGTGTTAGTCAGCTTCCATCTGCATAAGGTAGTGGATAAGACTACTCAGATCAGGAGACAAACTAAGATTTAAGTCATTTTATCTGAAAAAAAAAAAAAAAAATCAAAATCCTTTAACAAAAATTACAACATTGATTATTTGAAATGAAAAACATCAAAAGTAAACATTAGCTCATTTCCCAGTGTTCAGGTAGGCACATTTTTTTTTCTGGGGAGCAAAATATATATCAAGCAAAAGACAAACTTACATCTACCATGTATTAGGGCCTGAGGTGGTTAAAAAGGTGGATTCTAAACCAGGCCATGAGGACACGAGTGGCCATCCAGAGTGGAGATGTCAGTCAGACTAGTATAGTTGCTCAAGAGCAGCATTAAAACAATTAAGTTAAATGTAAGCAGTTTAATTTGATTTCATACTCTAAATATAAATAGTCTGCAGAAAATTCGACTGTAAGGTCTTCTGACAGTTTTTAATTTGTTTTCTTGGTATGCTACAAATAAGCACAGAAACAAACATTTAAATAGAATTTGGCATTAGTAGATTAGCAAAGGATTATTTTGACAGGTCTTCGCATATTGCTATAGTAGTATGCTACAAGTATACGTTTCTAACAAAAGTAGAAAAATGAAGGGTAGCATTGCATTTATATATAGTAGGAAGTGAACCATCACAAAATACGAACCAGAATACTTAAAAATGAATAACTTGATGTGTCATGCTGTTATCCATTGTTTCATCCCTGGCATACAGGGAGGGAAATACTGGGTTTGCTAAATGTTGTAGTCAAAACAGCTCTCTGGTTTGGCATGCCTGTAGATATTGCCTACTGCTCTGGATGCCTTCAAATGCTGTGTCAACAGTTCATAATCCTGTATGGAGAATTACTCCTCTCTTTTATACAAATTGATTATTTTCCAAATAAGCTCATCTTTAGTTACCATTTTAATAAAAAGACACCTCTCTTGAGTATACTCAAAATAATCTTGGAAACTAGAAGTGGAAACGACTTATTAGGTCATTTAGTTTATCCATCTGCCAGTGCGTGATTTTGCCCTACAGTGCACTTTGTAATTCTTGGTACAATGTCATTTTAGGTGCACAAAGGGAAGCAGGTTTTATCAGTTTAGAAAGAAATAAAATCTGTGGACAGAGGTCTCTCATTTGCAAGTTTTGTGTGTCTTAACCTCAATGAGCATAAAGACTGAAAGGTTTTGCATGTTCTCCTTTCAGACCAAGACCACAACCAGTATTTTTGTCTCAATTACATTGAAACTAAATAATAATAAATGTTGGAAGCTATTCCTCCATTGTTCATCTAATTTGTTTGCATCAGAACTTTCATACTATAATATCTAGGTTGTAAAATGGAGCAAAGGGTAAAATTAACAATATAAACTGTTCAAAAATATGAAGATTTCTCTCTTCTTTTCAGTAGAGTTTTTACTGATGCAGTCACTAGACCAGAGCTTTTATTGTCTTCAAGAAGATGTAGGGTTGCAATGATGAGGCTCTGTGGAACATCTCCCACACTATCTCAGCCCTGGTTCATCTTTGTTTTCCAGCACAAAGAATGATGCTTTTTGGATTTTGATTGATTTACAATTACCTTCTTCCTATCAGTGGAATCTTGTTGAGATTGTCATTGAATCAGGCTCCGGCAAACACTTTTGTCATGGTAGCAAGGTACAAGGTAGACAGGGATCTTCAGAAGAGCCATCATAGAACTGCCAGTTTGCTCTGGTTTTTACGATTCTTTTGGAATTAAGTCTTCTAGATAGTCAAAGATAAACATATTTTCCTAGCTAGCTGTACTTAGTGGGTGCAAAGTTTCCACTGATATGCTTACAAAGCATAGACATAGACGACACAAAAAACCATAAATGCTGTGATATATTTGCATCTACATACATATCTAAGGTCTGTTT